>NC_054827.1:85396305-86049032 GCF_018345385.1 Vulpes lagopus | reverse complement strand
TCAGAGAGCATCACACAAGTAGGTACCCGGTGGTGACTTGCTCCTTTATTAGTGGGGTAACTGACCACATGGTTGAGGTGATGTCTGCAGAGTCTTTCTTTGTAATGAACCCGTCATTTCTGGCATGGCCAGGAGAATTAATAAATTCTGCTTCCCAGTAAATTTCAGCGTCCATTCAGTTGCCTGATAAGTTATTACTTCTTTGGACAAAATGATGATTTTTCTAGCTTTTTAAAATGTCTTTGCATGTATTAATTGGAATTCTACTATAAAGCAAAGTTTCTCTTCTACCCTCTTTATGTATTTACCCATGTATGTCTTTGTGAACATCAGTAGGGGTTCACAGGTTGTTTTGATACAGTTGGTTATTACTTCTCACTCTCACTATTCATTTTGATGCTCTAATCGTTCCACCTTTGCCCAGTGGGCGCCCCTTCAGTCTCACTCCTGGGCTTGTGTGTGTGTGAGTGCCACTTATTCTTTAGCCCTTAGCATATCTGTATTGAAGTTCTTTTCTTTCCTTTTCCTTTTTTTCCCCTTTATTTATTCATGTGAGACACAGAGAGAGGCAGAGACACAGGCAGAGAAAGAAGCAGGCAGGCTCCATGCAGGGAGCCCGATGTGGGACTCGATCCCGGGTCTCCAGGATCACACCCTGGGCTGAAGGCGGCGCTAAACTGCTGAGCCACCTGGGATGCCCTGTATTAAAGTTCTTAATTCAAGTCACTGCCCAAATGACAAACTTTATTCTTAAATCAGATCTTTTTTTTTTTTTTTTTAACTGTTGCTATGTCCCAGTTACTATCCAACACATGGTCCAGTGGGAAACCAGACCATTACTTCAGCCTTTACATACAGTAAAGATTATTGTAAGGGGCACCATGGGAATGTCAAAGCAAAGCCCTTTATTCCCTTGGGTTGACTAAAGAAGCTCCTGGGAGAAATTTTATCACCTCCTAGATGTGAAAGATGATTAGAAGTAAATGTGGAGGAGTAAAGGAGGAGGCACAATGGTCCAGGCTAAGGGAAGTACCTATGTCTTTGAGGAATTCCCACCCTCTGGGGAGCCTGTCAGAAATAGCAACAATAGGACCCCATCCCGAACCAGTGAACTCAGGATCTCTGGTGGGGAGAGCAGTCCTAGGGTCCATACATTTTAATTTCCATACATAGCTTCTAGAGAATTTATCATGAGAAATGGCGTCATATGGCATGGAGCTTAAACCTTCACAACTAAAATTTTAAAAGTTCCATTTTATTTTATAGGATTTTGAACTCAACAACGAACTAAAGATGAATGTTCTGAATTTGCTAGAAGAAGTTTTGCGAGACCCAGACCTTCTTCCCCAGGAAAGGAAAGCCACGGCGAATATCCTGAGGTAAAACACAGTTGCAGGTTCCTCCTAATGACATTGGTTGCTTTGTGCTGTGTTCTAGAAAATAAGATCCTATTCAACCAGAAAGGAATATCTTAGATTCCTGGGAGCAGTCGGGATTCTGCTGTCACTGTCAAATGTTACATATCATCTTCTCTCTTCTGGGGGCAGGTTGGTGTCTGCTGCCTCGGGAAGACTTGGCCTGGGAACATAACTTGTGTGGAGACAGGAGTGCAGTTGCTCCTCTCGGTGTGGCCAGACAGTGGTTCACTGCAGCACCAAAAGTGAAAAGGAGGAAGCCTTAAAGGATCTCTCCTGTGACCCCAGCAGGCATTGCAGACAGATGTTTTCCTACTATTGGTTCTAGTTGTTGATTGTAAACTCGGGTGTATGAGCAGGGTTGTAGCATTTCTGTGACTGTCCCGTGCCCCTGGCTTGTGGATGTGCCACCATATAGTAGTTATGTGTTTTCCTTAGCTTGTTTCACAGGTCCTAGGCCAGTTTTACTGATGACTTCTCAGGTTAGGATTCCCACATCATGAGGTTGTATAAAAGCTTGTAGGTGTCATAAAAGCTTGAACTTTGGGTTTCCCACGAGAGACTGTTAGTTTCTGTCATTACACCCAGCATTCAAGCAGGTAACAAACTTTTCTATAGTTTCTTGAACTGATGGGCGGACTTTTTTTGGTGCAGGCATTTTAGTTACAGCTTTCCACCTGATGCATGGCTATATCATCTGTCCCCACATAGGGATAGGAAGCCCAGCATCTATCTGTTAGACCTGATACTACTTTATCATTTTGACTTCTAGTTTCATCTTCATTTATAATCTCTTGAAGAAGTCCTTTCTTTCTTCTAACCTTGACTATACTGTTTCTTTGTTATTCAGAAGGGAGTCTATCTTAGCTCTACCATGTTTTTGGAAGTCACTCTAATGCAGGGATGCTGGATTTTGGTCTGTGACATTTTAGCAATTGGCTCATGAGTTATTTTTAGTACCATCAGTTCAAGATTCCATCACCAGACCCTTCTTTGGTTTAGGGGCTCTTCTGGGAGTTTATCTTAAGGGAGTTATCCCCTTAAGATAAATCCTATTTACCATCCCAAGTCTTTATTATTTATCAGGTTTAAGAAAGACATGTGCATCCTTTTTGTTGAATAAATGACCTGAGAATTAGAGGTGTGGGATCAATAAGAAATAGAAATTTTAGTAGATGGTACAGTTGGGACCATGACATGGAGCAGAGTCTGATTCTAACTTTTGCAGCATTCACAGGTATAATCTTGGTTCCGACACTTGGAGATGCCAAGTTTCTCAATGAGTCTAAAACTCAGTCCCCTCATTTTACAAATGAGGCTAGTGATACCTATTATTGAGTTGTTATGACAATTACATGATATAATATGTACAAAGAGCTTAACACAATGCCTGAAACATAAATGGCACTCATTTTACTGCTACACTTGTTATTATTATTTTTATTTACTCTGACAGTAACTCTTAGGAAAAATATTTTCTTCCATCAAGCTAATATGGCACAAGTAAAACCAAGCTAGGTCTTAATTAAACTCAAATTTCCTCAGGCTTCTTCACCTTGTCTCTACAAAAGAGATCATAATGACACTAAAAGCCAATTTAATATTGCACAAAGATATGAATGCAAAAAAAAAAAGAATTCAAATGTATACTTCAAGTGGATGAATTATTTGACATGGGAATTATATCTCAATGTAGTTGTTACACAAAAAAACTATAGTCATAACCCACTTGCTATTTTGCAAGAGGAAAAAAAGAAGTAAAAAAACAAAACAAAAATACAGTTCTACTGATGGGATGCTCCCAGCTGTCCACTCACACTTCTGACCTCTTTCAAAGTCTTCCCAAGATTTCCAGAAGTCCCAAGAACTGTGTGCTAGGAGCAAACCCAGTCACTTTTCTGCCTCAGCATCTTAATTCAGGTTCACTGCCCAAATACCACCTGAGGGAGAGACTTTATCAGTGCCACCATTGTTTCTGTCAAGAATGCTTTGTCCGGAAGATGGCATGGAAGGTGAAGAAGGAAGCCCCTGCCCCTCCCAAAGCCAAAGCCAAAGCAAAGGCTTTGAAAGCTAAGAAAGCGGTGCTGAAAGGCATGCACAGTCACAAAAGAAAAAGGAAGATCCGCATGTCACCTACATTCTGATGACCCAAGACCCTGCATCTCTGAAGGCAGCCCAAATATCCTCTAAAGAGCACCCCCAGGAGCAACAAGCTTGATCACTATGCTATCATCGAGTTCCCCCACACTACCGAGTCAGCCATGAAGAAAATAGAAGACAACAACACACTTGTGTTCATTGTGGATGTCAAGGCCAATAAGCATCAGATCAAACAGGCTGTGAAGAAGCCCTATGCCAGTGACGTGGCCAAGGTCAACACCTTGATCAGGCCTGATGGAGAGAAGAAAGCATATGTTCGACTGGCTCCTGACTATGATGCTTTGGGTGTTGCCAACAAAATTGGGATCATCTGAACTGAGTCCAGCTGTCTATCAATCTAAATCTAAATTTTTTCACACACACGCAAAAAAAATGCTATGTCCTCTAAAGCCATTATTTCCCTATCAAAAAGCTGACAAAGATGCCACCTGCCTTAGGGAACTAAGCCAGAGGGGCCCCAGAAGAGCCTCACTCAACCCAGAGTCTTGGTGTTGGTCTTTTCCATCTTTGGTGAAAATAGCTCCTTTGGCTCCATCTTTCAGCATCACAATTCAAAATCCACCCAAAGAGCCTGCAGGGAATAGATATTTACACCATCCATTCTCCCCGCCCCCTGACCTATCTTTTTTCCAATGAGGCCAAGACAAAAGTCTTTGTTTAGCTCTAAGTACAACAATTAAGGCAGACAGATACCAGTGGGGTCAGCAGCCCTTTGGCTGAGCAGACAGCCATACCCTGAGTCCCTCTTGGGTCAGCTGGGTCTCCAAGGCACTCGCTTATCTTCCCAACAAGTAAGTGAATATATTTATGCAAAAAAAAAAAAAAATCCTCGTGCAAGAAAACTGACCTTTGATTGAAGCTCTCCTGCCAAGTAATTCATCCCACCTGTGTTAAGTTTCCCAGTCCCTGCCCCAGCATACACGATTGTGATTAGAGGAGGAAGGTACAGTAATTTGTTAGGATTTTTGATAACTTACCATACAGATACTTATGTTTATATGTATGATACTTACATATTTATATTTTAAAATCATGTCAGAATGATTACCAAGTAGCGTAGGAAGGAAGACCTCTAAATAACCATCACCAATGAAATACCATCATTCATGAAATCTCTTTGTGAAAAAATCTCATCATGGAGTTTTTGAAAAAGAAACAAATCAAAAGGATTTTTAAAAAGATTTTATTTATTTTTTTGACAGAGAGAGAGAGAACACAAGCAGGGGGAGCGGCAGGCATAGGGAGAGGGAGAAGCAGGCTCCCTGTGGAGCAGAGAGCCCAATGTGGGGCTTGATCCCAGGACCCTGGGATCATGACCTGATCCGAAGGCAGATGCTTAATCAACTGAGCCACCTAGGTGCACATCAAAAGGATTATTTAAAAATTATCTGAAAATTGTAACATACGATAATTATAAGAAATGATAATTATTATGGAAAATTATAAAGATGTTTCTGTTCATTTCTTTCTTTTTTTCTTCTTTCTTTCTTTCTTTCTTTCTTTCTTTCTTTCTTTCTTTCTTTTCCTTCTTTCTTTCTTCTTTCTTTTCTTTCTGAAAGATTTTATTTATTCATTCATGAGAGACACAGAGAGAGAGGCAGAGGGAGAAGCAGGCTCCATGCAGGGAGCCCAGTGTGGGACTGGATCCCAGGACTCTAGGATCACACCCGAGGCCGAAGGCAGGCACTAAACTGCTGAGCCAACCAGGGATTTCCTGTTCATTTATTTCTTAATCTGGAAACAAACAGGGAATTATTTCCAACCCAAACCGGGAGATTTTAGTACTAAAGGTTTCCATGCCTGTGTGGACATCTGACTTCAGAGCATACGTAGCCATGGGCTCAAGTAATTCTGGAAGGAAGAAAAGCCATGTGCAAGAAAGCCAAGGAAGGAAGAGGTGGTCTGGCAGGTACCAGAAGGGGAAGCTACAAGTGATAAGACCATTCACAAAGTGAGGAGGAGCAGAGATGGAGGCACGTCATGCCATGGGCATAAGCCGGCCACTCTCAGTAGCAAGCAGGAAGCCCAGAGAGTGTGGACCAGTCTTCAGACAGAGGCCAATTGCTCTTGGCTCTGTTTTTAAGATTTCTACTGTTGATTTCTGATTTCTATTTCTACTGTTTGATTTCTACTGTTGAAAGAGTCATAGAACTTGAAAAATCCCATTTCCTTTTAAATTTTTTATTTGGCATTTCATTTATAAATGCAGATATTAAGTTGATCATGCCAACTGGGAGATGTGAGAGAAACCCAGTATCCCGGAGTGTCCGTCAAAGCACTACGGCAGTCAGAAGACTAGGAGCAAGTCCATCCTCTATTAGAACTGGGCCAGAGATAGAGGGGCCTTCACATCTAAGGGAAAATTTGTGAACATACCCCCTCAGTGTATACAAGTTGTGGTTGCGAGAGATAAAGACATATCACATTGTAGTTAAATGTAACCCTGACATTAGAGATGTATATGCAGTCAAGCTGTCAAACAATGAGATATGAACATGAACTGTATGCAAACATATATTACATTTATACAGTATACTGAAAGCTTCCAATAATAAACCGCTTCTGTCTCACGTAGTCTCACAGGGGTCACTTTCTGATGAAGAAACTTAATTGGCATATCTAGTTTTTTGTCTTGTTTGTGAATAAAAACCTCCGATCAAGACTTCTATTTCTAAAATACTACTTCCTCTCCAACATTGTCTGACTAGGTGGCTTCTGAATCTCTGTAGATGTAGATTTTGGTAGACAATGAACATGCCGAAAAATGAAAAAAAAAAAAAAAAACCAAACCAACAAAGTCTGACCTCATGGGTGGTCAGCTGGAATAGGTTCAGGTCATGAAAAGGTGACCCCCAAGCCTCATAAAGCCCCAAGCAACAAAGATAGGCACTTGGGAAAAGAAAAAAATGTTAGATAATTTAACATGACCAGAACACATCTTGAAACATTAGTGTGAGATCACCAAGGAAAGGAACATTTGATAGACGCTAACTAACTCCTTGACCACTTCTTTCCAAGGAAAGACTATTGCCCAGCCTCGTAAAGAAAGATCTTTTCCATGGGTACACATAGTTATGTGGCCACCGATCTCTCTCCAGGAACCTAGACTACCCTGGAAAGAATGACATAAGCTTTGGGAAAGAGTCACTTTTCTCCCTTGTGTGTAATCCTTAAGTGTGATTTAACAGTCTTTGGAGAAAGACTTGAGTTTGCTTATATTTTCCTCACCTTAATCTGCCTTTTATCATATGATGAGTATTTCTCTCTGCTCACAAATGATACGGCTCATTGCTGGCCAGAGTACTGCTACTCCTGTCATCTAGAAGGAATCTTCTCCCTGGCAAACAGCCAAGAGCTTTTGTAAGAGAGGAAGATAGAGGGAAGAGACTGGACGTTTTGGGATGTGTTCTGTGCTGGATCCTCAGAGAGGTGCCTTTATACGCTTGCCTAGGACAAGCAAGGGCAGCAGGATAGCACAGCTGACCAAACGTTTGGGCAAGTTAGTTCCCTTGAACTTTGGTTTCCTCATCTGTAAAATGGAGATCAGAATGCTTACTTTGAAGGCATATTTTTATGCTACGAGAGAGTGTATATCAGGTGGCTCACACGTGGCTGGCGTGTAGCAGGTATATAGTAGCCCATCTCTGTTGATTTCATATTTTTGAAGGGGTGGTTTTGTTTTCATCAATTCAGAGCACAATGGAACATCACATTGTAATTTCTTTGAAAACTGCCTTCTTCCAGCAGACAGGCTACGTGACCTGGGACTGTTTAAACATTTTAGTACTTTTAATATGCAATTGTGCCTTCATCTTGGAAAACTTAAAATGCTTGGCCCTGATGGTAAGTTATATAATCAATAAAATTCTCCTGGACTCTGAACTTCTGTTGGACATGAAATATCTCTCCCCCTCTGAAACCAGCACCCATTTCAGGGTTAATTAACTTATGCATTTATTCAGTAATTCATCACTGAAAAAAAATATTGAGAGCTGAATAACTGTGTGTGGGATGCTACAGCACCAAATGCATCTCAGGGAAGTCCATCTGGGAGAGAGAAGAGTTTACTTGCTGGCTTCTGCCTCCCATTGCTCAAATTCTTGCCCCTCCCCGCCCCACACCAAGACCTCCCTTGCACTTCTGGTCTACGTGTACACAGGGAGGAGGTGGCTCTGCATCTTTTGCTTTGGCATCAGCAGGGAAGGGGCAGGGTAGGTGGTTGAGGAATGTGGATGGGGCCCCCAGGCCTCTTGGGATCCCCCACTGACAGTATTGCAGGATGCCTGAACTAACAGCACTGATCCTCTCATGCTCAGGCTTGCTTTGATGGTGGGTGTTTCGACTACCACCGTGTAGGTAACAAGTTGGATCCCTGGGATAAGTCAGCTCTCTCGATGATCCTCCTGTGCCTTTAACTGTGTGTTTTCCTGTTTCTTTGATTTCCCATCTCCAGGTCATGTCTCTGGAACCTCCAGCGGGCACCACAGCCTAGTGGACCCAAACCTTCCAACTTGCCAGCCAGGGAAAGTTGACATTTCATTCCTGGCGTGTCTGTTGTCTTTTCATAGAGGACATTTTTATTTATTTATTTTTTTTAGGGCCCTTTCACAAGATGATCAAGATGACATCCACCTAAAATTAGAGGATATAATTCAACTGGTGAGTCCAGCCATGGTCCTATCCAGCACAATTATGTGCAGACTACTTCTCAAAGGCAAGCAATATTATGCCCGTAACTGGTAACTGGGTGCTCGACCATAGTTCAATGAACCATAGTTCATGGTTCAATGAAGCACCGTGAGATTAACTAAATTTGACTTGGGGCTTAGCAGTTGGTCCATACTGTTAATGTTGGCTGATACTTCTGAGCCTTTTACCATTTTCTTCTGAGCCTTTTACCATTTTCTTCATAGCTAGAATTTCTGATGGACTTTGTACTGGAGTAGCTGTGGTGAGCTGCTGGGCATCTGCTCTAGGCGTGTTTCATTCCCACCTTCCTCTCTTGCAGACAGACTGTCCGAAGGCTGAGTGCTTTGAGACCTTGTCAGCCATGGAGCTGGCTGAGCAGATCACCCTCCTGGACCACATCATCTTCAGAAGCATTCCCTACGAGTGAGTGCAGCCCTCACAGCTGCAGGCCCCCTCGGGCGGGATCTGTGCACTTAGAGCTGCCATTGTTCCTAAGGCAGATGTGGGCACCAGAGGTGTGAGGTCTTCATCCTACGATTGTTTGATCCGACTTCAATGACTTTAGGTCCCAGTTTATGTTAGAAATATTGAGTTGGAAATACTGGGGGCTGTCCAGATGGCCACTCTTACGTTTCTTTATGTTTAGCGGTACCCATGGCATGTGAATTTCTTTGTACCCTCACATCCTTGCATTACAGAAACCTCAATATGGCTCCAACAGCAGTTCTCAGACTTCATGGTGCCTAAAATCCTTTGGGAAACTTGTTAAAAATGTATATTCCTACATAGCCCCTGCAGAGATTCGGATTCTTAGTAGGATGGAGGCCCAGGAAACCTTTTTCATTGAGAACCCCATTGACAACTGAGTGATCTAAGACTATACTTTGAGAAGCACTGATGTTGGGTAAAATCTGTAAATTCTGCTCCAGTTATTCATTCACCTCCATGAATCAACAAGTATTGCTGAACTTTGAGTCTCTACAACAGTAGAGATAGATTTCCAAGACGGAGCTTTACCTGGGGTGTGTATGGAGAGAGAGCTGTGCTGTGTGAGCTGCTCTGCGGTGAGCGTCCATATGTATCACCACTTTCAGTTTCTCACATAGAGCACGAGGGGGCCCTCTGGCCCCTTCCAGCTGCAACAGTCAGTAGCTCCACAAGCAAGGCCTTTGTTTGGACATACGACAACTGATGGCACACGTTCTTGAAATAGCCAAATGAAGGGTAAAGGAGGGGCTGGGCAAGAGATACAAATGTGACCCATGTCATGGGTAGAGAAGGAGGGCATCATGATGATGTGGGCTCAGACATGACAGTGGTCAGAGCTACAGCTATGTCAGAGCAGTAATAAGGGGCAGAAGATGCCCCTGCAGGGTTTTCTTTATGCATTGTATCTTCTCACCCTCCCCCTGTCTCTACCCATGAACAAGAGGGGAGGGGAGCAAAATGTGACCTATTGGCTATACAGATGAATCCAGTAACTACTTGAAGACTTGAGGTAGAAATCACAGTGCCATGGGGTGCCTGGATGGCTCAGTCGGTTAAGGGTCAACTCTTGATTTAGGCTTAAGTATGATCTCAGAGTCTTGAGATGAAGCCTCACGCCAGGCTCTGTACTGGGCATGGAGCCTGCTTGAGATTCTCTCTTTCTCCTTCTGCCCCTCCCCTCCTTGCATTCTCTTTCTGTCTCTCTCTAAAAAAAAAGAAAGAAGAAAGAAAGGAAAGAAAGAAAGAAAGAAAGAAAGAAAAAAAAAAGAAAGAAACCACAGTGCCTCTGCCTGCTACCTCCTGACTCCCCTCTAGTGCAGTGTGGATTTAGTAGGGAGATGAGTGTGATCACCATAAAGGAAGAGAAAGAGCAAAGGCCAAACCACCGTGGTTGATCTCTTTCTGGGACTCTCCCTTCCACTCCTCTCCTCCCTGTGCTCTCTGGTGTGACCATCTACCAATTATTTTCATTTATGGAACTGGCACCCTTTTATGTCCAACAGCCTTACAGAACTTGAAAGAATAAAAAAAAACCTTTTGCAGGGACTCAGTCAACATTTCTGGATTAAGAAATCCAGAGTCAGAGTAATTTCTTTCTTTCTTTTTTTTTTGTTAAAAGATTTCGTTTATTTATTCATGAGAGACACAGAGAGAAAGGCAGAGACACAGGCAGAGGGAGAAGCAGGCCCCCCAGAGGGAGCCTGATGGGGGACTGGATCCCAGGACCCCGGGATCATGACCTGAGCCGAAGGCAGATGCTCAACCACTGAGCCACCCAGGTGCTCCTGTGTCAGAGTCATTTCATTTCAGGTTACGTGTAGTCATGCCTATACAGAATACTTCCTGCATGCTCCAGCTTAGCTGTCCATTGCCCTCTGCGATCAGTGAAGTGAAGGAGCAGGGAGGTTGTTCAGAAGACAGACCTTCCACTGGACTGAGCTCCTACCACTGTAACTGCCTTCACCATATGATGTGGTAGCAGCAGTGTTTATTCAGCCTTCACTGTGTGTCCTGTTCTGGACTCTGGGGAGAGCAAAGGAAAATCCCTGCCCATGGAATTGACATTGTCCTGGAGAATATCAGAGCAAAGTGGAGGAAAACACGTTACTCATCATTAACATTTTTCATAGTGATAGATTTTTCAGCCCTTCTACTAAGGCTTAAAAAATTTTTAAGCTGATCCAGGGAAAATAATCTTGGTTCCTGACTTGGTCCTTAGCCTCTTTACTCTTCTTGAATTGGTCATTGTGTTCCAATTTCAGAGAAGTCTTTATCATGATCCTAATAAGGACAGAGTTCCAAACCTTTATAAGAGAAAGGTGGAAATTGAAAACCATTTTTCTATTTGGCATCAAGCAGTAAAATCGTGGAGATGAGCCAAAATTCATGTGAGAGGAACAAATTTAATGTATATAATATTCATGCTCATTGTTCGAGATTGTAGCCACCATTTAAAAAACTGAATTGGTTTTCTGTTCTCTTTTGCACTTACAGAGAATTTCTTGGGCAGGGGTGGATGAAGCTGGATAAAAATGAAAGAACACCTTACATTATGAAAACCAGCCAACACTTCAATGATGTGAGTAACCTAAAATTAAAACGTAAGGCATGTTATAGAAGATGAGTATCAGGGTCTTAAGACTTCTTCTCTAAATTAAGCAAATCTATTACCCACTCTTTAAACAAAACTGACAAAATGTTTCTTTAAAAAAAAAAAAAAAGCTTGTATTTTCTCTAATTGTACACAATGATGTAATAACTTCCGGTTAACTTCCAGACCTAAGAGATTCACTTTTGATGGTACCCAAGTCTGGTAAGTGCCCAGTGACGCATAGATTGCTGCTCTATTGTTATAATCATCATTACTTTGTGGTTATACATTGACTAGTTCTAATAGCACATGTGTCCCTGGTCTCTAGTGGTGCTGGTGACAGTAAGGCTGGATTAGTAGAAATCATCCCCATTATTACCGAACACTCAGGACACATGCATTCCATGGTTGGCAGGGACCCCTTGGAGCATAATTACAGTGTTACTGCAGCTGTGCACAATGGTGACCAGCTGTTGGTCCATCTCCCTGCCTTGCTTTTCTCCAGCAGTAAGACAGAGTTACTTTTATACCCACCAACTCCTAATTGGCTTTGTCCTAATGATTTTCATCCTTTGGCAGAACCACATAGGTGGGAGTGTCTTCAGGCCTATCTAGGCAAAGGGAAGGCTCCCTTTCCAGTTCTACTAAAATACAGTAAGAGGAATAATGATGATGTTAAAAAAGACCATCAGGATTCCCCGTGGGCAAATTAGTCATCCAGCATCAAAATACAAAACAACAGTGTAGATTCCCAAGACGGTGCTTTGTGCAGGGTACTTGCAGAGTCTGTATTTACTGAATGAATGTTCTCGCATTCCTAAAGGACAGGACGCATGACCCCTCTAGGCTACTGTCTGAGAAGCAGAGACCCTGCTGCAGGAAATAAGTTTCTATGGTCTGTGCCATCCATACACTTGTGATATAATGGACAATCAAATCATAAGTTTCATCCCAGATTCCAGACCCACACGTCTCCACTTGGATGGCTACTTGCACCATGCCTTCAACAGATTGCAAATGGAACTCAGCATTAGTACCTCCTGGACCTGCCAAGCCTACTTCTTCATCTTACGCTATGTTCTTAGTCTTTCGTGGTGGCCCAGACCATGCACTGACCCAAGCACAGAATCTAAAGGTCATCTTTGACCCCTTCTCTGTCACCTACCCCACCTCACTCCTCAATATATTAGTGAGCTCTAAATCTACATATGCCCCAGACCCTTCTGTTCCTCTTCTTTCCTACTGCCATAACCTCGACTTGACCTTTCACCCTTTCTCCAGGAGCTCCTACATCACTATCTCCATGGTCATCTCATTGCCCCCAAACCCATTCTTCACACAGTGTCACGGAAATAACTTTTCTGAAAGACTGATTATAACACTTTCATGACAAAATCCTGTCAGTGGCTTCCCCTCACCTTCAGGATGCAGTTCCAGCTACTCAACATGGCCTACAAGAGCCCTGCCTACTGGGCATCTGTGTCTCTCTCAAGGCTTCCCTGTGCTCCTTAGACAACTGCCAGGTCCTTTTTTTTTTTTTTTTTTAACTGCCAGGTCCTTTGTTACACCTCACCTTCTACCTCTGTCCCTCTCCAAATGTTCTTCTCCTTTAATGGAAAGCAGTGGCTAATTCGTGCCCATCCTTTAGGACTCAGTGCAGGGATGACCTCTTTCTGGAAGCCTCCTCTCTACTAGCCAGATGCCCCCTGCTATCTCCAGGTCCTCAGATCTTCCATGCAGACTTAGCTTTGCATTTCACTACATGATTCTTGTCTGTGTCTGCCTCCCTTCACCTTTCCACCTAACTAGGCTCAGTACCTTGAAGTCAAGGATGCTGATTTATTTGTTTTTCCTGTTCTCAGAACCTAAAGAATGCCTACCCCATTCTAGGTGCTCAACACAAAATAATTTTTTAATGAATATGTACAGTGATAATTCTGAGACATCTAAAATACCTATGGAATGGTCAGAGAATCAGTATATTCGCCAAATAAAGTGTATGGATATAAGATTACAGACCCTGCTTTCCCTTTGTTAGTAATCAGCCCTCAAGTGTTCTTTTCCTTTCTGTATTCTAAGTGTTGAGCTGCTCCAGCTGCTTCTTTTTCTCTTGGTTTCAACTAATAGAATTATGGTACTTAGCCTTGAAACTATAGGTCCTATTAACTCTGGTGGGAAAAAGATCCAGTGAGATAAGATGGAGTGTTATCTCTTCCTCTGTCCCTAAATGTGTCTGACTTGAGAGCGGATCCGGTTAGAGTTTGATTTGACTGGGGGTAAATATGTTTTCTTATAAGAAGTAAGTGGGGCTTCCTGGTCCCCACATGTCAGGGGCAGAGAAACATGTGGAGAGGCTCCAAGGAGTGAAACCCATAACCCGTGAAGGTTGCCATTCCTCAGGGGTTAGCTCATTCTTTTCCATTTCCTCAGTGATTACTGGAAATAACTCCTGCAATAAATTACTGATTAAAAAAATGACCTGGTCCCCCAACACGTTGATGCCAAACAATCCCTCTGTCCGCTTCGAGGATGAACAGATTCCCATTAGTTTCTTCTTCTTACTATTATTACCACACACACTTTAGTCTTTTAAGAAGGTTGGTATCTAAATAGGAACTTTGATCTCCATCCCTCTCAGCACCTATTTTCCTGACAGTTCTATGGTTAATTAGGCACTTTGCCTGAATGCGTTCCTTTGGCTCTTAGCTGGCGTCTCTTGGCTTTTCCATTGTCTCAGATGAGTAACCTGGTGGCCTCCCAGATAATGAACTATGCGGACGTCAGCTCGCGGGCCAACGCGATAGAGAAGTGGGTGGCCGTGGCGGACATCTGCCGATGCCTGCACAACTACAACGGCGTGCTGGAGATCACCTCAGCCTTAAACAGAAGTGCCATCTACCGGCTGAAGAGAACCTGGGCCAAGGTGTCCAAGCAGGTGAGCGCCTGCATGCCACCCAGCCTCCTGCGGAGAGGAGAGGCCCAGAGGAACAGTACTAATTAGGAAATAATTAACTCAATTGAGCGGCTCAGTTGCCAAAGAAAGGGGCCAGTGTGGGTAATTACTGTGTTCTTATCACTTCATTGGTGCCACTCATGTGCCCTTCTAATTGGTTATTTTGAAAAGCAAATGCAACCCAAAACATGCATTAAAACATACACAGGGCACTGGGCGCCTGGGTGGCTCAGTTGGTTAAAGGTCTGCCTTTGGCTCAGGGCATGATCCCAGGGTCCTGGGATTGAGCCCCACATCGGGCTCCCTGCTCAGTGAGGAGCCTGCTTCTCCCTCTGCCCCTTACCCTGCTCACCTGTACCCAGGTGCACACACTCTCTCTCTCAAATAAAATCTTAAAAAATAAAAGCAAAACATATAGGGGGACAGCCTCAAATGGTGTGGTTGATAGTCAGGAGTTGTTTCCTGATTGAGGGAAGACACCTTGACTCCAAGTGAACGGAGCGATGTCCCGCGGGTCCACTCTTTCTCCCCAGAGTAAGCATAGAAATGCCATAGGGCCTCAGTGTTCACTTTTTTTAGTTGTTTTCTTTGGTGATTTATGTAGTAAAGTTTTGTCATAATGACTTAGGTGTGCAGAAAACGTTCTTAATTTTCTTTTAATTAGACTCAGCTTGTTCATGCCTGTCGTTTTCATTCAGTATTTTTAAGATTCAAATGAAATCACGATCTCCCCTTTGCCCTTTCTCCCGGCCTTCTTCCCAGGTGTTGGGGGGTGTTGAAGGGAGGGCTCCTCTGGGCTTCTGGGAGCTCACATGCACCCACTGGTCTCCTGTTGTAGTCTTCTGCTGGTTGGTCACCGGGTGCAGGCTGCTGTGAATTGCATGTGCCCGTTGTATGTGTGTTCTTGCCTGGCCTGTCCAGAACAGGGTGGCTTAGCTGATCTCACCTCCCATTGGGCCCTCCCTGGCCTTCCCTGGCTCCTCCGAGCTGGGTGTGTCCTGCCTTTCCTACAGGCTGCCCTGCCCTTGGTAACGCCTGGTGGGCAGGCTAACTCTTCATCAGTAGATAACTACCTTAGCCCTCTCAAAGGGCACTGGGAGAATTTTCCAGATTCCTTCACATCCTGCTGGTACTAGAGGCAAATTCTTTTGTCTGTGAACAAAGTCTTGGACCTTGCAAATAAAAGCCACAGCTTTTATAAGTACTGTTTTAAAAACAATCAACACTTCTTATGCTGAGATCATTGTAGCTTCACATACGGTTTGGAAGAAATAATAGAAATCCCCTGCATCTGGCACCTCGTGCCCCCCAATGCAACCTCTCATGTAACTGTGAACATCCCAATCACAAAGTTAACATTGCTAACATCCACTAACCTTATTCAGACGATCTGTTTTACATATACTCATTTGTGCCTGTATTTACTTTTATGTACTTGTATTACCCTAGCAGTCAAGGTACAACGCGGTGTTCTTACCAGGATCCCTCCTGCCACCACCCTTTTAGTCATAGCCAGTTCCTGCCTGCCCCCTCCTTAACTCCTGGCAACCAAAAATCTATTTTCCATCTCTATAAATTTCATCATTTCAAGAACATTATATAAATGGAATCATCTGGTATGTGACATTTTGAGATTGCCTTTAAAAAATTCCCTTGAGATCCATTCATGTATCAATACTTAGTTTCTTGTTATTGCTAAGTAGTACTCATGGTATAAATGTAGGACATTTTAACCATTCACCCCTTGAAGAACATCTGGGTTGTTTTCCGTTGGAGCTGTTACAAATAAAGCTGCTATGCACATTCACATCTAGGTTTTATGTGACTGTAAGTTTTTGTTTCTCTGGGATAAATGCCCAAGAGTGCAAATGCTGGATCATATGGCAATTGTGCATTTAGTTTTATAAGAAACTGTCAAATTCTTTTCCAGGGTGACTGTACCATTTTATACTCATATCAACAAAGTATGAGTGAACCAGTTTCTCCAAATTCTTGCCCGCATTTGGTGTTATCACTGTTTTCTATTTTAGCCATTTTGATATCTCATTATTGTTTTAGTTTGCATTTTCCTAATGGCTAATGATGTTAAACATCTTTTCATATGGTGGTTTACCATCTGTTTATCCTCTTCAATTAAATGTCTGCAGCTCATTTTTTAATTGGATTTTTTTTTTTTTTTTTACCTTTGAGATCTGGGAGTTCTTTCTATATCCATCCCACTTTATTCTGTTGCAAAATTATTTTAGCTACTCTAGGTGGAGAGGCCCCAAGGAATGCCTTTCCATATAAATTTTAGTAAAACAATTATGTCTAAAAAACTTTACTGACATTTTTATTGGAATTTCATTAAACCAGTCAATTTGAGAACTGACATCTTTACCCTGTTGAGTCTTCCAGTCCACAAACACAGTCTGTCTCCCCGTTTCTTTAGGCTTTCTTTGCTTTCTTAAATCAGCATGTTGAAATTTTCAGCATGTAAGTCTTGTATAAATTCTTTAGATTTTTGTCTTAAATATTTCATTTTCTTTAGAGAAATTTTAAATGTTATTGTGGTTTTAATTTTGGTTTCTACACATTCGTTGTTAATATATACAAATGTCTTTGATTTTTTGTGTGTGTGTTGGTCTTCTGTCTGCAACCTTGCTGAACTCACTAATTAGTTCTAGGAGCTTTTTTTGTAGATTCCTTGAGGTTTTCTACATACACAATTGTCACTTGTAAATTAGGAATTATCTTATTTCTTTCCAATTCATATGCTTTTATTTCCTTTTCTTGCCTTATTGCTCTAGCTAATCTTCTAATACTATGTTGAATAAGGGTGGTGAGAAAGGACATTCTTCCCTTGTTTTCAATCTCATAAGGAAAGCATTTAGTCTTTCACCATTAGGGATAATGCTAGCTATAGGTGTTTTGTAAATGCTTTTATAAAATTGAGGAAACTACTCTCTTCCTAGTTTTTTGAGAGATTTTATGATGAATGGGTGTTAGAATACTATTTTTAGTTTTAATTTTTTTTTTAAGATCTTATTTACTTATTTGAGAGAGAATGAGAGAGCATGGACAGGGGAGAGGGGCAGAGGGGAGGAGCAGAGGGAAAAGAGCAGCAGACTCCCCACAGGGCAGGCAGCCCAACTAGAGGCTAAATCCTAGGATCCTGGAATCCTGACTTGAGCTGAAGGCAGACGCCCAACCAACTGAGCCACACAGGTATCCTTAGGATACTGTTTTTAAAATGGGCTTCAAGCAGCTATTTCAGAATCTAAAAGCTGGACACTGATGCCCCTGTTGTGGCTAGATTTTGCCTCCTCCTAAAGCGATGGTAGCCTTAGCCGTTGGGCACAGGATACAAAGAGCATATTCTCCTGTCATAGATATTGTCACACTTCATCAAGATCAGCAAGTCACACTTCTGCCTTCTCTTTAATTCTCCTTCCCCTATTTTTTTTCATCTGAGTTGATACCAAGAGATTCTTAAATCATCTTTAAGAAAATATTAGGCCGGGGCGCCTGGGTGGCTCAGCGGTTTGGTGCCTGCCTTTGGCCCAGAGCATGATCCTGAGGTCCAAGGATCAAGTCCCACATCAAGTTCCCTGCATGGAGCCTGCTTCTCCCTCTGCCTATGTCTCTGCCTCTCTGTGTGTCTCTTATGAATAAATAAATAAAATCTTAAAAAAAAAAAAAAGAAAATATTAGGCCTCTGATCCAGCAATTGCACTACTAGGTATTTACCCAAATGATACAAAAATACCCATTCAAAGGGATACATGCACCCCGATGTTTACAGCATCATTATTAGGATAGCCAAATTATGGAAAGAGTCCAATGTGCATTGACTAATGAATGAATAAAGAAGATGTGGTATATATATATACTGCACACACACACACTATACACACACACACACTAAATTGGAATATTAGCAATAAAAAGGAATGAAATCTTGCCATTTGCTATGACATGGATAGAGGTAGAGAGTATGCCAAGGAAAATAAGTCAGTCAGAGAAAGACAGATACCATATGATTTCACTCATATGTGGAATTTAAGAAACAAAACAGATGAACATGGGGGGAAAAAAGAGGAAACTAGAGAACAGACTTAACTATAGAGCACAAACTGAGGATTACTGGAGTAGAGGTGGGAGTCAGGGATGGGTTAAACAGGTGATGGGCATTCAGGAGGGCACCTGTTGTGATGAGCACCAGGTAGTGTATGTAAGTGATGAATCACTGAATTCTACACCTGATACTGAATGTCAATTAACTGGAGTTTAAAGAAACATTTGAGGAAAGAAAGGAAAATATTAGGACTTTCCTGTGGTTGACTTAAGTGAGATTCATGTCTTTGACACGATGCGGCTTTAGGAATATCTGATGATGGAATAGGGTGATAAGACTAATATCGAAATTTTTTTTTTCAAATTTGAATATACTCCGATAGAGGCATTAAATAGAATATACTATTTCAACCACATGTATGTGTCACTTGAAGTGGCTTTAGGATGAGTGAGGGACTATCCTCCAGGGCCTAGAACCTCAGTCTAGTCACCATAGGTAGTGCCTGGTTGTAGGTAAGTTCCTCTTCAGACACTCTCATCATACCATACTGTCTCTTCTTCCGATCAGAGTCCTGTCTGGGAAACATCCAGAAGGCCTGGTGGAATGTGCAGTCTGGAGTCCACCAAATTTGGTCTGTGACTATAGGACAGACTATATTTCTGCAGCTTCTTTCTCCCCAAGGATAGCTCTGGGCCTGGCAAGAGGCCTATCCAGCCCCATCCCATTTCCCCACACCTACATCCCAGCCAGGCCTTGCTGGCTGTCTTCTTTCAGAGTCCTCAGGAACCAGGATGGAGAAGGAAGCCCTTTGAGTCATTCTGAAAGCTCTTGTGAAGCATGCAGCTCCTCTCCAGATTGAGGCAAATTAGTCTGAGGTGTTGCAGCTTGGGCATTCCAGGTGCCTTTCCCTGCCAACCTGCCTGGGCATCGGTATTACCAGGAATGCGTCATCACCCCCAAGGGCCACCCTACCATTCTCTCATGTCCATGGAAGAAACTCCATATCAATATCAACAACAGTTTTATTTCTTGGTAAATGTCACTTAAACTTTTCTAACAAGTTGATGAAGAAGATCACAAAACAAAGGGTTTGTAGCAGAAGATAGCCAAGCAACCAAATCTGTGTTTTGATGATTTGGAAATTAACACCCAAAAGATTTACCATGAAAACCACCTGACATGAAACCTCTCCTTTAATATTCTGTAATTCAACATGTGCTTTATCAAGTCTTTAAATCTCTAAATTTCTCATGCATTGCAACTTTTCATTTTCCTCTTTTTGACTAAATGAGCAGTGTAGTCAATTTCTCTTCTTCACATGCTTGTTTCTTTTTTTAATCAATCAAATTAGATGATAATGCCCCATGTCTGTATTTTGAAAATAATATCATATCACAACAGTCTGACAAAGGTATCAGCACCTGCAACTGTAGAAGGGAATTGAGGATCTCTTAGTAACTTACCCATCTTGTCAAACCACAGGAGTATTTTTATGACATGCTAAGTCATTTGTTTCTTTCTAGACAAAAGCTCTAATGGACAAGCTTCAGAAGACCGTTTCATCTGAAGGAAGATTTAAAAATCTCAGAGAAACCCTTAAAAAGTATGTTTATCTCAATTATTAAGTTATTCACAACTCAGAAATATATCTTAAAAATGTATACAGTATACAAATAGTGGCCTACATCCTACTTGAAAAAAAAAAAACAAATGGGAAATGACTTCCATCATCTAGGTATTTTCCTGATTTTTCTTTTTATGCATACAGTAATTGTCTTGTAATCAGACACGTGGCATGCAGACTATCCCAAATAAGAAGAAAATAACATCAGCTTTTACTCCAAAATAAAAGCATCTTTTACTATAAAAAGTTTCTTGATTTGGTATTTATTAACCTAAACACAATGAGGAGACTGTGGTTTGCATAGTTTGCCCAGCATCACTTAGCAAGTGTTCTTGCTGGGACTCAGACCCAGTTCTCTCTGGTTCAAAAGCCTGTGTCCTCACTCTTGACTCTGAGAAGACCCAAGGTAACCCCCTAAAACAAAAAAAAAGAGAGAAGGCATCGCCTTAGAGTGCAATGGGGATATCCATTAACATCGAATATCATCTTGTAAATATTGAAATGTTACCTTGTAAAACATTGAAATACTAACCAAAACAGAAAACAAGTTTTACAAGCTCTAACCACATTGATTTTTCTTCCCAGTTCTTTAAGCTTCCTGCATGCTCTTACTCCTGGGAGAAGTATGGCCAGGTTACAAGTACTGCAGCCAAGTACTGCTAAGCACATATTTTGTATTTGTCTGCAAGACATCCTGTTGTTTGAACATGTCTCAAGCACATTGTAAGATATGGGCTGTAATTTTCTTTTAGATTCTGTTGTGAGATGTATTGGAAACTCAATATCAAGAGTATGTTTGGGAAGACGGAATGATAAGGCTTTATTCTTCAGGATTGAAGCAGCATAGTTGTTTCCTGTGAAACAGGGGAGGGGAATCACTGCTTGTGTGAATGAGTTTGAGAACAACGTCTCTTGGTTTTGCAGCTGTAACCCCCCAGCTGTTCCTTATCTGGGGATGTACCTGACAGACCTGGCCTTTATTGAAGAAGGAACACCAAACTTTACTGAGGAAGGCCTCGTTAATTTCTCCAAAATGAGAATGGTAGGTGATAATTTCATCGTCCGCCTGATGCAGCGATTCCAGTGGCTTATAGGGAAGAGGCTTAGTCAGGGAGGTCACTGCTTTTGCATTTTGAGGCAGCGGGGATAAGGGACACTGCGTTTAATTAATCTGCTGTGGCTGATTGAAGTGATTTTCAGCAGGGTTGTTTCAGCTTGCAGCCTGGGCAAAGGGGTGGGGAATAAAGCTCCAGGGACGACTGTCGAAGACACAGATGTGGAAGGCTTCTTGCTGGACAACCAGGTTCTGAGCACCAAGATAGAAACAAGGAGCCCAAGGACAGTAATGCCCCAAGCTTGCCACCTCTGAACTTGAGGGCACACCCAGTGCCAGCTGTTCCTCTGATTGTGAATTCAGTGTCTTGCTGCATTTCACGTGGCTCATTGAAGGGCAAGAAAGCCCTGGCTGGGCATAGAAAATGATAGGGCAGGGCTCTGACCCTTCCCTGGGAGGGGAAGTCAGCCCTTGCCTACTTGTGAGCAGGGCCAGGAAGAATGTGTGGCGATACAAGGAAATATTTTTGCTTTGCTTTTGTTGTTATTGTTTCTCTATTAGATATCACACATCATCAGAGAGATACGCCAATTCCAGCAGACTTGCTATCGAATAGACCATCAGCCAAAGGTAATATCATGTGGTTGTTAAGGGGACTAATAAAGAAACAGTGGGAATTTATGAATTAGAAACAGTGGTTAAGTTGATTGATAATATCTAAAGCTGACTCACAGAAAAGACCAATTGAATAGACAAATCTTTGGCAACTCTGATTAAGCAAGCAAGCAAGCAGGCAGGCAGGCAAAAAGAACATCAATTTATCAAGTTCTATCTGTTGTATATTCTGTATTCTCGTGAACCTGTCTACACCATCACCACCCTGGTCCAAGCCACCAATTATCTGTTACCTGTCTACTTGCATTCACTCTAGAATGCAAAGTCCATTCTACAAATTGCAGTCAGATAGAACTCTCTGAAACACAGAGGAAAATGTCCCTTGCATAAAATATTTCATAGATGTTTCATTGCTCTTAGGATGAAGAAAGAAAAAGTCTTGATGTGTCTCATAAGTCTTAGATTATATGGCCCCTGTCATCTTTCAGGATGTATCTCACATCATGTACCCCCCTTCTTCCTCTGTTACAGCCACAACTGGCCTTTCTTTCTTTCTTTTTTCATTTTTAAATAGGTATTATTTTTTAGAATCATTTTGGCTTTACAGAAAAATTGAGAGGGTAGTACAGAAGATTCACATATAACTCACAGCCATGTTTTCCTTATTATTTCATGGAACTTGACAAATTTATTGTGAAACCCATAAGTCAGCTTAGATTGGCAAAAAAAAAAAAAAAAAAGACAAGGATTTTTTTTTGGAAAAAATAAGAGCTTTTCCTACCAGATACACATGCATTTCCTAAAGCTATAGTGAATAAAACAGGACTACATTGGCATAAGAATACAAATTCAGTGGAGTGGGATGTAGTCCAGATACAGATTTTGTCTATATGAAAATCTAATATGGAATAAGGGAGGCATTTAAAGAAAGTGCCAGAAAGAAATTGACCAGTCAAGTAAAAGAATAGGAATTTTGGCTCTACAGCTGATAAGTCACACACGCAGAAAAAGTCCAGATGAGTTCATTACCTAAATATAAAAACAAATATTAAATTATTTGCATAAAATATAGTACAAAATATTCACAACCTTTAGATTTGAAGGATCTTCCTAAATACAGAACATATGAACTGTAAGACACAAGCTTGAATAAGTTTGCTGCATCAAAATTAAACTTTGGTATGACAAAATGCAATTATTTAAAAAGCAAAAATAAAACCAGTCAACTAGGAGATGATTGTTTTGAAAACAAATTTTTTTGTGAGAGAGAATGAGAGCAAGAATGGGGTGCTGGGTGGGGCAGAGGGAGAGGAAGAGAGAGAGAAAATCTTAAGCAGGCTCTATACTCAGCACAGAGTCTGACCAGGGGCTCGATCTCACAACCCTGAGCTCTTCACCAAAATCAACAGCTGGATGTTTAACTAACTGAGTGACCCAGGCACTCCTAGGAGATGATAATTGTAATACGTAGAAACAAAGAGACAGAATGAAAGTCTTTCTATAAGTCTGTAAGAAAAATATAAACAACTCAATCGAAAAATCAGCAAAATTATGAACAGGTGAACTCACAGAATAAGAAACAAAATTAGCCAATAAATATTTTTTAAATGCTTAACTTCACTAGTGAGAAGGGGAAACACAAATTATAATGAGGCATCATTTCCACCTTATAGATAAACAAAATTTTAAAATACTGGAAATCCCGAACATTAGTTTGTGCACAATAATACCAGGTACTGCAGTTTCAGAGGTTATTTTGCATCACCTGTTAGAATTAAAAATTGATGAACTGAACAACCACAACTCTTCTACATTGCTGGCGAGAATAACATGGTTCATCCACTTTAGAAAACTGTGCCCTGTGGATATTTCTTAAAACATTAAATATGCATCTACCTGATGACCCAGGAATATCCCTCCCAGGTATTTATCCAGGGGCACATGACAACATGGCCACTGAAAGTCTTGTATGAAGTGTTCATAGCATTTCTTAATAATAGCCCCAAACTGGAAACAGCCCAGGGGTCCATAAATAGGTGAATGGATCTACAGATGTTGTGTGTCTCACAGGAGACACAACAACAGGGCAGACTTGTGATACTTGCCACAGCCTGAAAGGACTTCGGAAGAGCACACTGGGTGAAGGAAGCTAGACACACAAGTATATGCTGTAGGGTGTTATACTATATGTCGGCAAATTGACTTTACATAAAATATTTCTTAGACTACTACATACTGTATGCTTCTGCTTCTATAAAGTTCTCGAAAAAAGAAAAGAAAAACACACACAAAAAAACCCAAATTCTCGAGTAGACCAAACTAATGCGTGGTAATAGAAATCACAGCCATGGCCGCTTCTGGGAGCAGACAGGGAAGCTGAATGAGCACTTCCTGGGGGAGTGGGGTTGTCCAACTGTGATATCGATGTAAAGCTGAGCAGACCATGAGCTATGCCTACGTAAGTTTTAGCTCAATAAAAGTAAAGAACTATTTCCACAGAAATACACCAGGCCCCAACATTCTTATTTTAGTGTCATTTCCTTTCCTTTCACTTCTCACGTCCACTAGAAGTGAATGCACGTCTCCAAGGAACATTCCCCTGTGAGCACCAAGCAAATGTGCTAACGAGGATTTTACTGTCCCTTTGTGTGATAGTGAAATGTCAAGAGCAAACACCCCTCTCTATAAAAAGTTGTTGACTAAACTGGTGGATCACATATTAGTGCTGCACAGCGTTCACACTCTGTGGACCGATGTGGGGAGCTCTCCCTGCCTCACAGTGAAGATGTGAAAGCAGAGTAAGATGTACCTTAGGATTACAAGGGGAAAACAGGTTTCTGTAAGTACATGTAGGATCTAAAGAGAATGCAAACCAAATGGTAGCAGTGGCGCCTCTTCAGGGAAGTGCCTGGGGTTAGGAGCTGGGAGAGGATGGGAAGTGTATGGCTGGCTGGCTGGCTTTCCCTCCCTCCCTCCCTCCCTTTCTCCTCCTCCTCCTTCTTCTTCCCCTTCGGCTTCTTCTTTTTTTTTTTTTCTTTCTTTCTTTTTTCTTCCTCTGTCTCTTTTTCTTTCTCCCTCCCTTCCTTCTTCTTCTTCCTCTTCCCCTTCTTTTCTTTCCTTTCTTTCCTTCCCTCCGTTTCTCCTCCTCCTCCTTCTTCTTCCCCTTTGGCTTTTTTCTTTCTTTCTTTTTTCTTTCTCCCTCCCTTCCTCTTTCTTTTTTCTTTCTTTCTTTCTTTCTTTCTTTCTTTCTTTCTTTCTTTCTTTCTTTTTCTTCTTTCCTTTCTTTCCCTCCCTCCCTCCATTTCTCCTCCTCCTCCTTCTTCCCCTTCATCTTTCTTCTTTATCTTTTTCTTTCTTCCTCTCTTCCTTCTTCTTCTTCTCTTTTCTCTTTCCCTCCCTTTCTCCTCCTCCTCCTCTTTCTTCTTCTTTTTCTTCTTCTTCTTTCTTCTCTTCTTCTTCTTCTTCTTCTTCCTCCTCCTCCTCCCCCTCCCCCTCTTCTTCTTCTTCCCCCTTCCTCATCTTTTTCCTTCCTTCCTTCCTTCTTTTCTTTTTCTTTCTTTTCTTTTCTTTTTTTTCTTTTTTCTTTCTTCTTTCCTTTCTAATGAGAATATATTCATGATCTCTTTTTAAAAAGTCCCGTAACATTTTTAAATGCTCGAGGGGTCATGTGGAGTTGTGTCAGACTGCACTGGGGGGACAGTGTTCGGAGCGAGCCCACGGCCGGCGTTTCCCTGTTCCTCCAGGTCACCCAGTACCTGCTCGACAAAGCCCTCATCATAGACGAAGACACGCTCTACGAACTGTCCCTCAAAATCGAGCCCCGGCTCCCGGCCTGAGGCTGGGCCCCCGCACCGTGCATGCCCCGCCCCGCGGCCTCCTCCTTCCTCCGGGCGCACCCAGGCCGCCTCCAGCCCGCGAAGCCCCTGTCCTGGGCGGGAGCCGGATGCTGCAGACTCGGGGGCGGGGGGCGGTGAGCCGAGGGTGCGCTTCTCCGGGGGGCGCTGCGCCGAGCAACCGAGCACCACCCTCCCCCGGCCCGCCCGCCGCCTCCGGAGGAGCGTCCAGAGTGGCCGAGGCTCCGTCTGCTGGGCTGGCGCTCGAGCAGCCCCGGCATCCAGCACGTGCATGGTTCGGGCGCCTCCGAGCTCACGTGGGAGGAGCCGCACCGCCTGCAACTGCTGCTTTGGTCCGGAGGCAGCAGGCCCGGGGACACCCGAGGGCAGGGAGCGGACTGCGCATGCGTGGGCCGCGGGTGGCTGCAGGCGCGCCCCCGCACCTCCCCCGCTTGCCCCCTGCCCTCCCCACGGTGAAGGCGGATTTCTCTCTCTCTCTCTCCTTTTTTTTTTTTTTTTTTTCTGATTTGCACAAACCATTTTTACGCTCCCTGCAAATACTGGTTGTATTTTCTAGAACGCTGTTCAACAGGATTTTCTCTTGCAAACCCACACGTCTGTGTGCTGTTGGTAGACGGTCCTGCACCGGTCATCCTTGGTTTACAATTTGGGGATACTTCTGAGGGAACACATTCCATGTGTGGGGGCACGGGGACCCACCGCTCAACAGCGCTTGCATCAGAAGACGCAGTGCAGGGGTCGCCACTGCCCGGGCTGGGAGGTGAGGCGGCTTTTTCCAGGATTGATGGTTGCTGCAGAAATAGGGCTATCTCGCGTTCACCTCCCTCTTCTCTTCTCAGGGAGAGCTCTGCTTTACAAGAAGAAACAGCAAAATACAGAGTTCTTGGTACCTGAGCCTATTGCACCTGCTGGTTTCTCTTGGAGGCATGAAGTATATTGATGCTGACAGTGAAAAAAAAAATTGACCTGTCTAGCTGTTTTCCCTCCTTCTTTGCACTTTAATTCTCTTGTTAGAACTAACGGCTGCCTAATACGTTCAATGTGCCGGCTCGTAAGACCCAGTGGAAGCACTAGCGTTCCTAATGTACCATAGAAGTGGAAAATGTACATTTTTCCTGCATGGTAAGGGCCATCTCTGTACATAACTATCTAGTGAGATACCAAGTAAGTAAAAGAAACTATTTATAATATTTGAAGACCATTCCAAAAAATATTTTCAATAGCTCATATTAGCCAACAGTGTAGCACTAAACCCCAGGAGGGTTACTAATGAATGCTTTTTTTCTTTTTTTCTTTTTTTTTTTTTTTTAAAGTTGCTTGTTTGTTCTCTTTAGTTTCAAATAAGAGGTTGATGCATCTTGATGCATGATAAGAAGCATGGGTTGTCTGGATCCTAACTGCATAACGTGCAATTTATTTCACAGTGTTCACAAACTGAGGGTTTGAACTAATATATGTCAACTGCAAGACCTCAACGTCTTGCAGAAGAAAAGGAAAATAAAGGTTAACTTTCTTGGCTCAAAAACACAGTCTTGGAAGGTGGACTAAGCCCAGGAAAAATCAGTGACAGCACCACACACATCGTAGTTTCAGGCAAAACAAACATGTGGGAAGGTCCATGCGCTCTGCTTTGAAGCCCCCCAAAGTTTCCCAGGGGCGAAGAGGTCATTCTGTGTGCACTTTCCCGGGAAGTTTGGACCATTATTTCTCTAACCCAAATGTTGCAGAGGCACTGCAGCCATTCTTACTAAAGAAAAATGAGAGACCGAGGAATTTCCAAATGCTCCTCCCCTTTCTCGGAGAGCCCAGGTTTCCTCAACCCAGTGACAAAGGTTTCTGGGGTTTTCCTGTAGAATGTTGTAAGCGCCCCCAGTGGTCAGCTATAGGAACCATCAATTGCTACCATGACCTTTAGTGTTTTATTGAATTACACGCCCCTCCTGCTTACTAGAGTCGGAAACCTTGCTGGAACTGCAAGAGAGAGAACTCTACCTCCAGGGGTGCTCCTTTTGATGACCTGCACCATTTCTGCACCATCTGGGATAAGAATGTGCATTCTAAAAAACCTCAATTTGGTCACATTTAAAATCGCCAGGAGCAACTTGTAGTGCTTTTGATTGTTAAGGCACCCATCCTCTTCTGCCTTTCAAGTGTGTATTTAGTGTTGCACTGTGCACTCCCAGCTGTGTCTGCCTCTATTCCATTATATGAGACCCACTTCTAAGACTCAAAGGCAGGTCAGCCCCCAACAACCAAATAGCAAATACTTATATTATCGCAAAATTAACCTAGAAAATCAGAAGTAAAAAAGCCAATTTCATGCTTTCAGCTGAATACCCACATTTTGTACTGTCAATGAAATTACCTTGGGACTTTTAGGGGATGCCTTTCGTTATTAGCTAAGACATCCAGTTTTGCTGCAGGGACAAATCTCTTACTTAAGCCAATATATTATGTGACAGATTTAGGCATGAAGTAGAATGTTGTCACTTTTCCTTAGCATTTCTCTGAAGGAATCTAAAGAGAGAATTTTAAACTACTGTTGCAATATTTGCCAGTGGCTCTCACACAAAGCCCCCAGCACTGTTTGTTAGATTTTTTTTTTTTTTAATCTTAAAGCACTGCTTAAAAACAAATGAAACTCATAGAACCTGGATAACTTGGAAGAGAATCCGTTCTGGAGTATATGATGACAGACTAGCACCTCTTCTCTCACCATATTATAAAAGATATAGCCTTCGGTCGGCAATGATTGGGCCACTTTTTAAATTCTCAACTAAAAAAATAATGCGATAGAGGGCTTATTCCCCCCCCACCCCATTAACTTTTATTTTAAAATAAAGGATTTTATTTAGCTTTTCTTTTAAAGTTCGATTTTATTCCCCCTGACAAAAAACTTTCTCTTTGCTTTAAAGACTTTTAAAATCCAACCTGTGAAGTTTATCATTTTTTTTTTACTACTCTTGAAATGGGATATACTATATATGGGATATATATTACATGGTGGAATAAATTATATGTTATTTATGGCTAGAGAATAAAGCCAGGCTAATGTCCACAGCCAGAAGGAATAAATGAACTTAATTCACTTTCATTTCAGCAAGAGAGCAGATTTTAAGTTTAGATAGTGACTTGATTACAACGCCACTATGTGAATCCTGGTAATAAGACTTGAGTCAATGAAATCTAATCACAGTGTCATTTTTCCATGGCTGTGGGTGACTTAAAATTAAGGCAGGGCAGAGAAAGAGTAGAAAACAACCATTTTGTTATAGGTATAAACACATGGGTGATGATTGAGATAATTATTCATTTTGGCTGCCACACAGCCTAAAATTAACATTAGGGTTGATTGTACTTGATCTCATCTGCCCAAGAAAAAGAAGAGATCTACTTGATGTTGAGCTACTGTCTTTTGCACAGCCCATGTCGTTTTTCCCTAGAAAAGCAGTTGTGAAAGAGCTGGCCGAGGTGCCCTAGCTCTGAGTCCAAGACCCAGATGTCCACCTGCAAGCTGGGAAACCTTAGGCCAGTGCTAAAACCTCCTTGAGCCCATTTCCTCATCTGCAAAATGGAACTAATTGTGATTCCTGTGCTGCCTACCTCACAGGGCTGTCATCAGGACAACATGGGTTAGAGTGTAAACTGTAATGTGCTGTCCAAATGTGAGGTAACATGATTACCATCCTCAGCTCTCTTTGGCAGAGAATTATTTAAATGTATTTCTTTGTTATTTGTGTGTGTGTGATGGACAGACCCGTGTGTTACCTTGAGGAGCATAATATTTGTGTCCAGTAACTGCAAATCTGCTGACATTTGTGATTCTGACAGAGGGGTTTGTGCCGTGGCCTAACACTTGCCAGGTGGGGTGTGGGTTATACCTATATGCAAATTAAATTTTGCCTTTCTTGATTCTCGAAAATCTCGTTAGTCTCTTCATTGATTTCTTTTTGCATTTTTCTACCTTGCCTTCTTTGTAGCAATGGGCTTCTTCGGATATTCTTTTACTTCTAAAGTTCAGGAGAAAGTAAAGTTTGGAAGAAGCCTATGTTGCAAGGCACTAAAATATCAGAGATGGGGGGGATCCTTAGAAAACATATCAAGGGTCATTGAGTCCCACTGTCTTTCAGTGCTTGAACCTTTCCTGTGACACCCCAGCCCACATTTGACCACCTGTGACCACCCCCAGGCACACAGAACTCATTGCTGCCCAAACAGCTCGGTTCATCTAATGGCAGCTCGATACTCATGAACAGGCCGAGTGCTCAGGGTACATGGCCCAGCCATCACTCTGACCTTGGATGGGCTACTGAGCCAACTGAGGCTAAGTTCCTCACCTGTGAAATAAGACGCCTATCTGTCCTCAGAATTACTGCAATGGCCAAGTGGATTTATGTCAAGTAGATGAAGTTGTGCTAACGTTTCAAGCCAAAGAGAGCATGGTGCAGCTGTCACCCACAAGTGAGAACTGAGGGAAGGAGGACTTTGGGTGTCTTCTGCTTCATTGGCTTTCTTTTCCAATTCTGAAATGAGCCATCAGGCTGGTGGGGATTCAGGAACCCAGGTTCTTCTTAACTTACGAGTTGGCCATCCCGCAGAGCATTGCGCTTGCCTGCCACCACATGCAGAGCCCTGGACTCAGGAACGAGAAAGAGAATAAGCCCAGGACTGATTCTGATTCCCTCTAATGCAAATGTTACGGCAGTGGCACGCTTCACTTCCATTCCTGTCTGTATGACGAGAGTCAGCCACGTGGCCACACTGGCTACCAGGTGTGGATTGAACCCCCGAACTTGGAAGAGAGCCGGCAGTGATGAGAGAGGGATAAATGACATATAACAGGGTCATGTCTGAGGGATTTTTGGAACTGTGGAATTATGTTGAGTCCCTTGTAGAGGTTTGCCAATCCGCTCATAAGCTTCAAGATGGCCAGGTCCCCAACAGATAGCACCCCCTTTTCTCAGCAACATGCCCACTTCTCTTCTGACCTTACTTACTAATGTAAAACTGCCCTGTAAGAGATGAGGGGTTGGGGTAAGGGGGGAGGGGCTGGAGAGGGGGGAGCACCAAATGTCCTTTAGCAGGGACTTGGGGAAAACAGACAAAGAAGAGGGGTTTCTCATTGTAACTGCCATTCTATAAATTCTGCATTTCCATGCTCATCAAAGCTTCGTCATTTTCTGGGTTTGGGATCTGGGTTACTTCAGGGTCACTGGATTTATTTCATTTGGTGCCTGAAATGACTGGAAACAGTGTGCCCGCCAAAGAGCTACTTTAGGAAGAAATAGGCCTAAACTCCCCTCACTCCACCTTCCCCTACCCCAACCCACAGAGCCCAGCTTGCTGAGCAGCTGTCAGCCCAGAGACCTCCAGCTTCCTGCCTGTTCTGCTGGGGGGGCCCCCAGAGACAGGAAAGACCATGGCCCTTTATGGTAGAACTTGCATACTGGGAACTCCGACTCCTAGAAGATCATGCAGTCCGTTTGGTTGGTCCCAATCTGGAATTTTTTTTTTTTTAATGAAATAACATAGAAGAGCTTAGAAAATACGGGATCCCTGGGTGGCGCAGTGGTTTGGCGCCTGCCTTTGGCCCAGGGCGCGATCCTGGAGACCCAGGATCGAATCCCACATCAGGCTCCCGGTGCATGGAGCCTGCTTCTCCCTCTGCCTGTGTCTCTGCCTCTCTCTCTCTCTCTCTCTCTCTCTGTGACTATCATAAAAAAAAAATTAAAAAAAAATAAATAAAATTAAAAAAAAAAAGAAAATATGTGAGTAAATCATACATAGAAAGGATAAGTATTGCTTTGTAAAAATTTCAATTCAGTACAAGCTAGACCAAAATGATAGCGTATGTATTAACCAACGTATGACCAACACACAGGCAGGGGCTTGACTTTTGTGTGCGCAGCTTGAGGAATTTTTATGCACGTGAAGTTGGGACAGATGGGGTTAGTCAGGAAAGGATAAGGGAAAGGCCGAGAGTCAGGCTCCCATAAACCTCTGGGCTCCCATAAATCCCAAGGACACCGAAAGGCCCCAGAGTCAGGCTCCTACCCATCCCAAGGAAACAGAGGTAAGGCAGCAAAAACAAAGAAGATTAAAACAAAACAAACAAAACAAAACAAAACAAAAAAAACCACACACAGAAACCTGGCTTCCTAACTCCAAAATGTTAGGGATTATCTCCCTTTAACGGTTACCAGGCAATCACAGGAACTCAGCAGACCCCAAATCAGCCATACATCAATGACTCAAGAAAGCACAAAGAAATCTCCAGGCTGTGGGCTTCCTGGTTAGTTCTCAATAAAAAGTTGGCCAGAAAGCCCTCAGTGGCAGATCTGTCGGGACCCCTCTCGCTTCTGAGCTTTCTATCTCTGCTTAATTAACTTCCCTCCTTTGCTGACTGTCCGTTGTCCGGGAGATTCATTCTTCCACTGGTGAGACAAGAACCCAGTTCTCCCGTGTCACATGTATGCACCCATATGGTCACCCTAAAATCAGGAAACTTCCAGACCCCAGAAGGTCCCCCTCACACCCTCTCCCGGTCAGTAACCCCACGCAAAGGTAAAATACTTATTTTTGGCTTGGGTCATACTTCAAAGTAGGAGCTCTGAAAGAGAACCACTCCAGGTTGGAGGTTATTCCTGGGCTCCACGCCCGGCTCGGGCTTGGACACGGAGAAAAAGGGAAAGGAACCAGCTGGTGATGTGCACCTGGCCAGAGAAGCCGGGTACGTGACAGTCGCCAGACACCCAGGCAGCTCCCTCTGAAATGTCAGGGCTGCTGCCCAAGTCCCCTTGCGTCGCTGCTATTTACAGGCAACCTTTCTGGTGGGCGCATGTCCCAAGGAGGGCTATTTTTAAGCAGGGCAGTGGCCTGCAGGGTTTTCTGCGCATATTAAACTAGTGGAGATTGCAAGTGAAGTCGTCCCGCCGTCTACCGTCTACCGCAGAGAGCTCCGACCGAAAGACAAACGGCGGCCCGGGGAGTCGGGGCTGAGCGTCTGCCTTCCGCCCAGGGTGTGATCCTGGGGTCCCGGGGTCGAGTCCCGCATCGGGCTCCCTGCATGGAGCCTGCTGCTCCCTCTGCCTGCGTCTCTGCCTCTCTCTCTCTGTCTCTCATGAATAAATAAATAAAATCTTTAGAAAAAAAAAAAAAGGCAAACGTGCTTGCCACTGCCCCCGGAATCCAGGCCGCAGACAGCAGGTTGGAAGGACATCAGGCCCCCGGCTGATTGGCAGCCGCGGAGAGGCAGCTTTAGCATCTTCGTCTCGGCCCCCGGCTGGGGGCGCGGGGTCGTTCTCCGCCCGGTGGGGCTGCAGGGGGCGCGTGGCCACGAAGCCGGGCCCGGAGCTGCGGCGCCCCTGCCGGCCTTCGGCCCGGAGCCCGAGCCGCGCGCCCACAACCTGGCAGAGCGCCGGGAGCCGCAGCCTCCAGATCCGAGCGCGCAGGGGGCAGAACGCGCGGAGGGGCGGGCGCCAGCGAGCCCAGCGCCGGGGGCCGCGCCCGCGCCCGGGCTTCAAGGGCACCGCGGGGCCGCGCCGACGCCGACCCGAGCCTCGGGATCGGCCGCCCAGGGCCCCGCCCCGCCCCGCGCCCCGCCCCGCGCCCCGCCCCGCGCCCCGCCCCGCGCCCCGCGCCCCGCCCCGCGCCCCGCGCCCCGCCCCGCGCCCCGCCCCGCGCCCCGCCCCGCGCCCCGCCCAACCTGCCCAGGGCCCCACTCCGCCCACTCGGGGCCCCGCCCCGCGCCCCAACTCGCCCGCCCTGCCCAGCGCCCCGCCCACCCAGGGCCTCGCCCTCGCCCTGACCTGCCCGGCGCCCCGCCCACCCAGGGCCCCGCCCACCCCAGGCCCCGCCCACCCAGGGCCCCGCCCCGCCCACCCAGGGCCCCGCCCACCCCAGGCCCCGCCCACCCAGGGCCGCCCCGCCCCCCCGCCCCCGCCCCGCCCGCCGCCTTTCCTGGCCCGGGCCGCCCGCCGCCGTCACTCTTCTCAGCTGTCGCGGCAGCGGACGCGGGGACTCCGGCTCCGAGGTCAGGGGGCCCCGACACCCGACTTTATTCCCGCAGGGCGCGGGTCGGGACGGGTGGGACCGCGGTGGTGCGGCCGTCGCGGGCCCCGCTGGGGGGCTCCCGCCGCGCGTGGGCTGCCCGCGTCGGCACCTTGCGGGTGGCGGGTCTCCGAGGCCCTCGGGAATGCCCCGACGGAAGCCCGAGATGCCCCCGAGCTCGGGCCGCGGCCTCCAGCTAATCCGCTGGTTTCTGGGAACGATTTCCAACCTCAGCGGCATCGACGCAGGTGCAGCCCCGAGAGTCGGGGTCAGTAAGTGGGAGATGGAGGTCGGAAGGCCCCTCCGGAGGGGCTGGCGCCTAAGCCAGCGGCGGCCCCGGCTCACCTGGTTGACGCCGTGCGGCCCGAGGTTCGCTCGGGGGTCGCCCACCGTGAGCCGGCCAGGTGCCCGGAATCCCCGCTGCGCCACCGGCCCTGCCTGGCTCCCGGGGACTTGCTGTCAGCCCTGGTTGGTCCCTTGGGTGGGTGACACGTCTGCCTCCAAATGCCCCGGCGGGTGTGGACAGCGAGAAGCCAAACGCCCTGGCCCGGCGGCCCTGGGGTCAGCTGGAATCCGTGAGGCCGGGTCGTGCCCTTGTGACAAGGTGATGCTGCTTGGGCCGCTTTTCCTCCTGTCGCCCTCACAGCCCCGTGGCTGGGCCCGTGTCCTCGGGCTGTTTGCTCTGGGCTCAAGGAGAAACCCCCCCTCCCCCTCGCCGGGAGCTTGGCAGGGGGCCTCCCTGCCCAGCAGCTCTGGGAGGCTACCTGGGTATTATTGGCTGTGTGGGATCCACTTCCTCCTCCACACTTAAAGGTGATTTCCCCCCAAACCCAGCTTTTAGAGTTGACCCTTCTGTGGGCCGAGGCTCCGTGTCAGCGAAGGGCACAAGGGCCCCCTGCATCCTCGGACCCTGCCAGTTCCATGATCGAGTCCTAGATCCTTAGGGAATGGGCCCTGGGGCCCCGCCAGTTTCCCTAAAGAGGTGCCTGAGGAAGGTCCAGCAGACCACAGGGTGGGAGGTGGGGTGAGGAGGAGGGGGCCCTGGTGCTCAGAGGCAGGAGCAGCCTGCCGCTGCCTTGGAGGCCCTGGGCCTCCATCGCTGCCACAGCGTACAGGAGCCCCTGGCCGCCTTTGCCCACTGAGCCAGAGCCCTGCAGGGCGCCAGGCCTGAAGGTGACTGTGGGAGGGCACGGCCACCCTTGCCGGAGGCCACACAGATCCCTTTCCTTGGGCAGGGGAGAAGTCACCCACTCCTTTACAGCGTTTCGCAGGACCAGACATCTCCTGTTTCCTTGAAAACCATTTACCTGCGAGAGAGGAGCGTGTAGTGGCCGTGACCCCACGCTGTCAGGAGCCCTAGGAGAGGCCTCTGGTTGGTGGGGAAGGACCAGCAGTACCTCGTGCTTATCACTTTCTACTTGCGGAATGGAAGAGAGGTGACCAGGATATCTAGAGGTGGTGAGGGAACTCAAACCCTGTGCCCTCTGGGAGAATTGGGAGGGGACAGCCATTTGCTGCTGGCCTGGTGGACTGACATCATGGGAATCTGTTCAGAGTGTTCTGTGGAACTGGTCCAACCCCGAGCATGTCCTCTGTTTTGGGGTGACTTTCTGGAAGGAAAGCTGGCACGTGGTCCTCCCGTTGGCCTTCCACTGCCCTCCAGCCCCAAGGAGTTCAAACACATGGACGCGGCGCCTGGCCGGGCCAGGAATAACTCTGAGTCAGCAGAAAGGCACCCGGGGCATCTCGCTCCAGGACAGTCAGGGAGACCAGGAATCTCCAAATCAAGGCAGTGACAGACCAAGGCCTCCACATTCTAGAAAGTGACAGAACCAGACAAAACTCTTCCACCAGGTCCCAGACTCCCAGTATGCCTACCTAGGCCGGAGAGATGGCTCTTGGGCACTCTGACCAAAAGCCTTCATATGCTGGTTTCTTGTTTTTTTACAGAGAGGGCAAGTAGCAACAAACCTATTATTGCCTTCTGCTGAGACCTTTCCCCCAGATAGAAACCTCCCTGGCTCGGAGCCCAGGATTTTTTTTTTTTTTTTTAAGATTTTATTTATTCATGAGAGACACAGAGAGTGGAGAGAGCGAGAGAGACACACAGGCAGAGGGAGAAGCAGACTCCATGCGGGGAGCCCAATGCGGGACGATCGCGGGTCTCAGAGCCCAGGATCTCTGCCAGGTTTTATCCCTGGTGCTATAAACAATGCTTTTCAAATCAGGAGTCCTAGAGGTGTTCGGGGTTAAGGAGACAGGCAGACCGTTTCTATGGGGTGAGGGCTAGAGACGACCGCCCTCCTCATCCCTGCAATCCCTATTGCTGCATGAGGGAGGGCACAGGAGGGGCGGAGAGAGAAGACAAGCCCACGGCTCACCTCTGCAGCCAAGGCAAGCTGGCCCCGCATCCCCTGCATGGCTGGCAGGCATGGTGGTCACCTGATAGCCCAGTGGGGTGGACAGAGAAACCCTGATATCTGGGCTACCTCCGGAGCCTGAGGACAAGGAAAGGGCATGGTTTGTAATATTCTGGGACTCTGCGGAGTCACCTGCTTTGAGGTGACGTTCCTGTGCCTGGGAGCTCTTTTGATAAATGCATTTCTACAAGTCTTGGGGAGTCTGAGGGCAGGGTCCTGTGGTCTTTTTTTTTTTTTTTTTAAGATTTTATTTATTCTTGAGAGACACAGGCAGAGGCAGAAGCAGGCTCCACGCAGGGAGCCCTACGTGGGACTCGATCCTGGGACCCCAGGATCAGGCCGTGAACTGAAGGCAGGCAGTAAACCACTGAGCCACCCAGGGAATCCCACTCCCAGGTCTTAAATCACAGATGCTTTCCCTCCAACTACTGGTCAGTGCAGGGCTGCCAGTGAGGTGCTGCGATTTGCAAGGATCCCAAATTCAGGGCTAAAGACACACGTAGCTTTCAATCCCAGCTCTTTCAACATACCCTAGACCTGGAGCAGGTCACCCAACCTCTCTCGAGCCTCTGTTTCTCCAACTACAAAATAATGCTTCCTTGTCAGGTATTGCAAAGACTGAAAACACTGTAAGGTTCCTTACATGGTGCCTGCTCATGATAGGAGCTCAATAAATGTTAATTAAAAAAAAAAAAAAGCTTTGACTGGGCACGCAGGGATGGAAAGGACATCCCAAGTGGAAAGGCAGAGCGAAAGTTCACCTGGGGGCAAGATCCCCTGATAACAGGGGTCTGGAGAAGAACTTAGGAGCCCAGGTGGTTAAATCCATTTAGTGAAATCAGATGCTGGTTTTCGGAGCAGGTTCAGTGGATTCTGAATGTATGCAGTGGGTTCCTTCTTAAATGTAGGCTTATTCTCAGCTTACAGATAAAACAATTAAATGAAACACTTGAAATGCTAAAAGCATAAGCTAAAATGAACAAACATTCAGAGAAGGGGTGGACCAGTCCTGGTTGGGATAATCAGGGTTGGCTTTTGGAAGAGAGTAGTAACCCTCCCAGACCCTTAGGGTCATCAAGGGAGAAGGGCCTGGCAGGTAGTCAGTGCTCACCGCAGCCTGTTAACCCTCACAACACCTGGGGAGAGGTCTCCTCAAGCCCTTCTAGAGATGGAGCTGCTAAGGCTCAGATTCCCAGACCCAGCAGGGGCCTGTGAATCCCCTGTGAAGCTTTCTTCAAATACACATGTGATGGCCCCATTCTTTTTTTTTTTTTTTTAAGATTTTATTTATTTATTTATTCATGAGACACACACAGAGAGAGAGAGAGAGAGAGAGAGTGAGAGGCAGAGAAGCAGGCTCCCTGCAGGGAGCCCGACGCGCGGGACTCGATCCTGGGTCCCCAGGATAAAGCCCTGGGCCGAAGGCAGCGCTAAACCGCTGAGCCACTGAGCCTTCACCCTGCCCTGATGGCCCCATTCTTGCAGAAAACTCAGTCAAGAGATACAGTCTCAAAATCTGGACTTCTGACACACTTCACAGTTGATGTACGTTTTAGCCTGGTACTTTTTTTAGCCATAAAATTATATATGCTTATTTTTGCAAGTGACACAATAAAGAGTTCTATTAAGAAAAACTAATAATCTGCCTCCTCCAAGTCTGTTGCTCTGACATAATCCTCTTTAGTGGTTTGAATAACTAGTATGACGAACTTTTGGTACTTTTTGTTCACATAAATATATGCAAATGCATATATATTAACACTGTTATAGAACTGGAACCACTCATACTCCTTACTCTGCAAGTAGTTTTTCCTTTTAACCTAAAAAATATGGCATAGATGTTAAGGGTAAGTGGAGGCAGTCTTACCTAATTCTTTAATAGCTGCGGAATATTCCACTGTACGAATGTGCCCACTTGATACAACCCTTCTCATTTAAATGGACAGACGGCTTGCAGGTTTTAGTTGTCTGTTTGCCACTACAAACAGTGTTCCGTAATCATAATCATAATCGACTCTCTTCTTATATACTGGCAGCTTTATTTCTGCAGAATAGATTTTCAAAGTTTGATGCTGGGCTAGCAGCTCTGCACATGTTAATAGATGTTTCTTGGTTCGCTTTCCAAACTGGTTGTAGTGTCTCTCTGAGCAGTGATTGGATCACAGTTGATATGGGGATAGCTAAGGTAGAGCTGCACCCTGTCACCTCCTGCCTCCCTAACCCTCCTCAGCACTACTCAGCAGGAGCCTTTTAAGGCCAAAAGAAGGCCTATCCTTGCCCTTTGCGTGGGCCTTTATTTATTGCTCCCCTCCAGCTTTATTGAGATGTAATTGGCATGTAACATTGTGTAAGTTGAAAGGATACATTGGATACATGTATATATTGTAAAATGATTGCCAGCATAGCATTAGCTAACACCCCTATTGCATCACATAATTACCGTTTCTATTTTGTGGTGAGAACATTTAAGATCTATTCTCTTGGCAACTTTCAAGGATATAATATGGTATTTTTAATTATAATCCTTATACTATACGTTAGATGCTCAGAAATTTTTATTTTATGTTCCCAGGTTTCAGCACCAAAAAAAAAAAAAAAAGAAAAAAAACCCACACCAACCTCCCCCCCGCCACACACAAAAGACATTTTTATTTTATAACTGGAAATAATCTTGGACCAACATCTCTCCATTTCTTCCACTCCCCATCCCCTAGTAACTACCACTCTACTCTGTTTCTAGGGGTTCAGTTTTTTAGACTTCATATAAGTGATGTGATACTGTATTCTTCTTGGTCTGGCTTATTTCACCTACACAGTGTCCTCAAGGTTCACCTATGTTGTACCAAATGGCAGGATGTCCTTATTTCTCATGGCTAAATACTATTCCATTGTGCGTGTGTGTGCGTGCGTGCGTGAGTGTGTGTGTGTGTGACATCTGTATCCATTCATCTACTGGCAGACACTGGTTGTTTCATATTGTGGCTACTATGGAAAAATGCTGTAATGAACACAGAAATGCAGCTTTCTCTTTGAGATACTGATTGCATTTCCTTTGAACATATAACCAGAAGTGGGAATGCTGGCTCATATGGTAGTTCTATTTTTTAATTTTTGAGTTATCTTCATACTGTTTTCCATCTAACCAGTCAATTGACACTCCCACCAATCGTGCACAAAATTCCCTCTTTTCCACATCCTCACAGTTACTTATCTCTTGATTTTGTTTTTTTACTGAAGTATAATTAACATATAGTGTTATAGTAGTTTCAGATGTAAACATATTGATTCAACAATTCTCTGCATATTGATTCAACATTCTATACTCACCACGGTAAGTGTAGTCACCATCTGTCACCAGACAATGTTATCACTCTTACTGACTACATTCCCTATGCTGTACTTTTCAACTCTGTAATTTATTTCATAACCGAAATTATGTACCTCGTAAACCCCCACCCATCTCTCCTCTGGCAACTACCAGTTTGTTCTCTGTATTTGAGAATCTTTTCAAAAACAATTGTCTATTTTTTCTTTGTTCAGTGTTTTTTCTTAAGTTCCACATATAAGTGAAATCATGTGGTATTTTTCTGTCTCTGTTTGACTTAGTTCACTTAACATTATACCCTGTAGGTCCATTCATGTTGTTGTAAATGGCAGGATCTTCTTTTTATGGCTGAATAGTATTCCTGTGTGCGTGTACACACCCCACCCTTCTTTATCCATTCATCTATTGACGGGCACTTGGGTTGCTTCTATATTCTTGGCTATTATAAATAATGCTGCAATAAACATAAAAGTACAGACATCTTTTTGAATTAGTGTTCATTTTCCTTGGGTAGATACTCAGTAGTGAAATGGCTGGATCCTATGGTATTTCTATTTTCAGTTTTCAGGGACCCCATACTGTCTTCCACAGTGGCTGCACCAGTTTGCATTTCCACCAACGAGGGTGCATGAGGGTTCCTTTTTTTCCATGTTTGCCAATACTTGTTATTTCTTGTCTTTTTTATTCTAGCCACTCTGATAGGTAGAAGGTGATAGCTCATTGTGGTTTTGATTTGCATTTCCTTGGTGACTAGCGATGGTGAACATCTTTTCATGCATCTGTGCACCGTCTGTGTAGCATGGGCCTTTACTTAATGGTGTCCACAGGAGCAGAATTTCTGACTTGGAGCAGCTAAGTGTAATTGTCCTGCAGAAAAGCTCCTGCTTTCCAGCTCTGTGGTGCCCTGGACAAGCAGCAGGCCTGAGGAGTCCCTGCAGACAGGGCCTAGAAGGAGAAGATATTAGGACTGAAGGAAATGAGGGTTCCTAGGAGGAAGCCGTAGACACAGAAGGGTTGCAGTCTGGAGGGCAGAAACAGGCCTGGCCTGCCAGGGACGCACACCCCTGGAGGACCAGGCATTCTCAGAAGGGGAGCCTAGGGCCAAGGGTAAATCTTGGTCAAGTAAACCCAGGAAGGCCCTAGAAGACAGCCTGATCCAGGAAATGGCCTGACTGAGGCGTAAGACAGAAGGGTGTCAGACAAAGTCATCCCTGGGAAGAACCTCGTGTGGCCCCAGGCAGGCTCTATAATCACTTGCTCAGGCCTTTCGCGTCTCTGGTGGGTTCTCTGGTGGGTGCTCTCGGTGTGTTCAGTTGGTAATTCTGTCAGTCGAAAGGAGTGAGGAAGCCGTCAGACCACTTCCCTTGGACAAAGCTGGGCTGTTTGCTAAGGTGAAGGGCGAATGTCCTCAAACACTGTGGCAGCAGGTAGAGGTGACCTCTCAAAATTAGCACAAAGTGACATTAACAAAAGTGGACGACGAGTAGACATGTTCTCCCCTTAGTAAGTGCTGGGTGCTGTTGTGCAGACTCCACCTGGATTACCTCTGTAATCATTTTTCATCCTTATTATTTTCATGTTACATTTGAGAAAACAAAGACTTGGAAAGCAGAGTCATTTTCTCGGGACAATAGAGAAGTGTAAGTGGCAGAGCTGGATTCAGATGCAGACCTTCTGGCTTCAGAGCCTCTGATCATGAGGCTGTATGTTCCTGGCCACTCACTCCCTGTCACTGCTGGTATCTAGGTAGGGCCTGTGTGACCCCCAGGAAAGCCGAAGGAGAGCATTTAGGAACAGGGGGATAGTTGGATAGTTGGCATCCTTTCCAGTCTAGACCTCTCTGATGAGGCCTCAATCACATTAAAAGACATAACCTCCAGGGGTGCCTGGCTGGCTCAGGCAGGAGAGCACGTGAGACTTTTGATCTCAGGATTGTGAGTTCGAGCCCAATGTTTGGCATAGAGCTTACTTTAAAAGAGAAAAAAAGAAAAGAAAAAAAGGAAAAATAATTTTCCTTGGAATACATCCCAGGTACCTCCAGTTCAACCTGACCATCCTACCCTTGCCTGCTCCCCAGCTAGGATTCCCAATCAAGTGAAATCCTCAAGTCAGAAACCTGGGAGTCTTCCAAGACTCCTTCGTGACTCTCCTGCCCACACATCCGACTGGTCACAAAAGCCCCCTGAGCCCACTAAGTACCTTGGAAATTTGTTCATCTGTTTCCATGAAGCCTTCCCACCACCATGGCTGAAGCCCAGAGAATCTCCTGCCTAGTGTATTCAAGAACATTAGGACCTGATTTCCCTGCCTCTAGACCTCTCCCTCTCTCACCAATTTACCAATTTAGTAACACTAGCCACAAGAACTTCTAACACTTCTGCTTGTTCCCTCTGTCAGTTTTTTTGCTAAGGGCTCATGTAATCATCACAAAACCTCTATGAGTAGGTCCTATGATCGCCCCATCGTATCGGTAAGGAAACTGAGCAGCACTTCTCAAACTGTCTGTAGCAAAGCTGTTATTAATTTCCAATCCATAGCAGACCAATACGCTTGTAAAACATGGTAAGGTACAACTAGTAGAAGAATAAAATAAAGGCTTATAAAATACCCGCTTAAATTTTCTTAGTTAAAATTTTTCTATCAAAAGCGCCATATGCATTCTAAATGCTTAATCTCAATTTTTCATCTTCACGAGAAAAATGTCCCTAATCTACCACGTAGACTCGGACCTTTTCTCCTATTAATTCTCTTTGCTCATGTCACTTTATAATGATCTGCTTTTACAGTGATCTCTCTCTCATTCCAGACCATAAGCTTCTGGAGGGCAGCCCCAGCATCTGACGCAGGGATTGGTTCTCTAACATTGATGACTGGGTGGATAGACAGCCAGACAGATGGACAAATGGATGGATGAATAATGCGATTCAAGGCTAGCCTTTAGGTTGTGATGTGATTTTCTCCACTGTGGAGGCTGTGTTCCTACTTTACCTGGGCTACTCACTGAGTGGTTGGCCTTGGCCTCATTCATATCTGTCTGTGGAAGCTGCAAGTGTTCTGGAATCTAGAATCAGTTGGGGTTGTCCCCACATCATGGGTTTTCCATTAACCTTTGGGGATAGATAGGCAGCCACCGCAAATCCTAGGCAGATTCAGTCCCAGCTTAATTCAACTCTCTAATTTTCAGGGCAATTATTTTCCATAGATTCCCTCCAAAGCCAAATTTAGATTAGTGACTGTGGCCTGGGATGCCATGTCCTCATCCTGAAGATTAGGGACCCAGCCATAGAACAGGTGTATAATTGGCCTTTATTGTTCTCTTTCTTTCTGCGGCACTCAAAGGTAGATTGAATCTGGTGTGGGCTGAGGGCAATGGCCATACTCCCACCTGGGAGATGCCTGGAAAGCAGCTGGCCAGAAAGAGGCACTGCATGCAGGCGTCCACAGCCATCTGTTTATGTACATGGTACATAAACATAAACACATGTGGTGTTTGTTTAGTCAGTGTTTCTGCTCTAATCCTTTGTGGTTCGTGACCTAGTACTAGTCACAGGGCAGGTGGGGGCGAGCAATACGTGGGTCTGATTAAAACTAGACAAGCACAGTGTGGCAGAATGATGTGGTTTCAAAGCAGACCGTGTCCTCCCAGGAGCTCCCGCAGGGCTCTGGCTCCCCTGGCAGAGCGCATACCCCTTGACTTTAAGTGACCCAGGAGGGCTGAAGGCCATGCGGGGCTCAATCCCAGGACCCCGAGATCATGACCTGAGCCAGAGGCAGCCGCTTAACCAACTGAGCCACCCAGGCACCCCTAGTATTAAATCTTATAAAAACAGGATCTTCATTTAAATGAGTGCCTCCTGAAACTCGATATGGACTTTTCCTCTACGTATGTGACCTCAGGCTATCAGTTAACCTCTCAGTTTTTGAATTCCCTCATCTGTGACAGGAGGCAAGATAGCTGCTCCTGGGGGTGACTGGAGAAAATACTTGAAAATACTCTTGAAATGGCTTTGAAAATGCTAATTTTGATTTTCCCATCATTAAGGTATGGAAATAAATGTAATAATTACAGTTATGCACAGTAAAATGCGTTGCTCTAGGAAGTGGTGAGATGCCCAGCTCTGCTGGTGTTTAAAGAGGGCTGACGGGAAAGGGGTGCCTGCATTCAGGCTGGGCTAAATGACTGCTAAGTCCCTTCTGACTCAGTTCATTCTCTCTCTTATCCAGCATTTACTGCAAACCTTCTGGTGCAGGCCAATGAGCTTGAGAACCAACAAAAATTGTGGCCTTCTCCTATGGTCATTGGGTCTTGTCTCTTCAAAGTGTGGGATCAGTTCTGAGGGATGTCCACCTTGCCTGGAGCCCTGCCGAGCCCCTGACACAGAACTCCCCTACGTGTGGGAAGGGGAGGAAACAAAATTATTGCTCCCTACTGAAGAAAGGGGAAAGAGCCCCTCCCTTTTTCTTAGAGCATTTCCTTTAAAAACTTGTAACTTGTAAATTCTTTCTCTGTCCCTTTGAGATGTATATAAGTCTAAGACTAAGTGAGCCTCCAGACAGTTTTACAACCCAGAGATGTTTTTCTCAAGGTCCTGGGAGCCATCTCTTTGAAATGTATACTCAAGGAAGAGAAGCTCCCAGTCTCAGGAGGATGCTAGTTCAACTTAGGTGCCAGGTTCCGAGTTGTAAAGCTACCTGCTGGCACAGAGACAGAAGAAGCCCAATTTTCCTTTGGCTAAAGGCAATTAGCTAACATCAATGGCCACCCCAATTTCAGGTGAATTTGAAATAAGCTCTGTGTGACAAATAGTGGTCATGTCTTCTTGAGTTACCTCGAGAACATGTATGTAATGGGTTCTATCAGCATGGTTCTCTAAAAGGGTGAGATTTTGTTCTGTTCTTGTAGTTTCTTTAGTGGACTGCCTGTGATGTGCATCACAGCCTGGCTTAATGGGTAGTAATGAAAATCTTTCCTATACTTTGTGGAGAGGCAGTTCTAGATGACAGATTTTAGTTGGATTTCCCCAATACCCAGCACTGGCTCCTCATCCGCCTCTTCCTTCCCCACCTACCTACTCATTCAGAGGATTCTTGATGGAAGGACACACACACATGAGGCTTCATGCTCTGCTGGGAGGCTTCGTCTGTGGGACACCTTCTACTGGATCTCCCTGGGAAACAGCTGAGGTCAGGCTGAGTGAGCCCCCACCATGCTGATCTGTCATGGTCGAAAGATCAGGTCAGGGGCTGCTTTGTTCTTGGGCAGCTTGGAGAGACTAGGAACCTGAGCAGGGAGGTGCTGACATCCAGCCTAATAGCCTGGCTTGGTTGCTTTTATGCTAGGATTTCAAAATCAGTAGCCGAAAGGGATGTTTAATGTAATGTAAGTAGATTTTTTCCCCTAAGTTTTGACCTCGGAATCTAGCTTACCAAACTGAGTCTAAATTGGCTTAGATACCAGGCCTGAGGCTTTATAGCAAATTAAAAGTTAGAAGTTCTTGGGAGCAAAAAGAGCCAGGCTAGAGGGGTTACAGGTGCCTTGGGGGAAGAGCCCAAGGAAAGGGTCCATTCCCTTAGACCTATAGGCATTGTCTGAAAGGAGATAAGCAGGAGGATGGTGGGAGTTCCTCCTTCTGGAAATCAGCCAAAGCATGGCTCAAAACTAAGTCAGAGAAAAAATGTTTATTGATCAGCTACTATGTGCAAGCATCTGTGGCAAATAGCTAGGTTCCTGTCCTTGAAGCCATCAGATGGGAAGACAATGCAAACACAGTGGGCAGTTCCTTAACATGACAGGCGATACAAGACAGTTGAGTTCACCAACAGGTGTCAAAAACCTGTGCACTATACTTGCAAATGAATGAGCAGCCCATGAGTGCTTTAGAAACTCAGAGAGAAAGCAGTCAGCGAGGGCTAGGGGGGCACAGAGAAGCTTTGTGCGACTGAGGCACCAGGCTATAGTGCAGTCACGGGGAAGATGGGCAGTAAAGTCCAAACTGGAGGGGCAGTGAGAAGCAATACTTAACCAAACAGTAATAATTTTATCAAAACAAAATAGTATGGTTTACTGCATTAGCACAAAAGTGCAGTAAGTAAACTGATTTTATTTTTAAAAATTTTTATTTAAATTCAATTTAGTTAACCTATAGTGTATTATTAGTCTCAAGTTAGAATTTAGTGACTCATCAGTCTTATATCATACCCAGTGCTCATTACAACACGTGCCCTCCTTAGTGCTCATCACCCAGTTACCCCAACCCCCCACCCACCTCCCTTCCAGCAAGTCTGTTTCCTATTGTTAAGAGTCTCTCATGGTTTGTCTTCCTGTTTTGATATTTTAAAATATATTTCTTTTCTATATTATATATTTTATGTATCTACATATCTATATTAGAATATATGTTAGGTATATGGTATGTATATATGAATATATGTAATAATATTTATTAATATATAATAATATATATGTGTGTGTATATAAGATCAGCACCAAGCTCTAGAGCTCTCAACCTGAAAGTCAGGCTGCTGCCCTGTGTCTAGAGCATTCTGGGCTCCATGACAGTCCCTGAATGTGTGTGGAATTTGCTGTGTGAGCTTTTCACAACTTTCCTTAATGAGTTCGTCTAGTTGACATTTGCCTCTTTCCCCCAAATAAGTCAGGATTCCTCTCCCAGGGAACAGTGACCACCGGGTATCATAAGGTGAGGGAAGCTGGCTTCGAAACTTCTCTGTTGCCTGTGCTCCTATGCCCGTCCTCTCAGTTCTCTGGCCTCACATCCCTCACTGGGCCCACTCAGATGACACCAGCATTCTCACGTGGACCCTGCCAAGCCTCAGAGTGGCTTCCTACCCCAGCAAGAAGCGTAGAATTCACTTACTAAAGAATGCTACCGAGCGCCTACCAAGTGCCAGGTGCTGTGCCAGGCAATGGTGATACAACAGTGAGCGAAAGAAACCAAGTTTGGGGGCTTTGGGGACTTTATAATTTATTTGGGTGAAATGGTCAGCAAACAAAGCAGATAAAATAATTAGAGGTGGGGATGAGTGCCAGGAAGGAAACAAACAGGCTATTATGCAGAGAAACTGGGAATGATGCTTAATTTCAAGCAAGCAATCCAGCAAAATGAACAGCAAAAGCCAAAGCCTTACAGTGGAGCCCTCTCCCCCTGGTGAGGGTGTCTGGGTGCTGAGGCCTTTGTCCCTGGAGAAGCACCACAGCTGCTCTGGCCCCTCATCTCCTCTCTTCAGCCATCTCCTCACAGAACAGTTCAGTATGTTATGCTAATCCTTGGGGCATGGAGAGAATAAAAAAGAAAAACTAAAAAGCTTTGCAAGGAAGCCTCAGATTTCTTTATGCTTCAAACATTGGTCCTGCTGGTTTCACAAGATAGACTGACTTATAGAACCACCATGTGTGAAAACTGGGCAAAGCCAAATACTGACACCTTTGGTAGATGTGGATTATCTCTTATATGCCTTTGCCCAGCTTGGCTTTTTTATGCCACACGTTACCTACCATTTTACAATCTATGTAAATAGCAAATCCAGCCTCTTGTAAGCAGGGGCTTTAGGGGCAGATGGTTATGGAAAATTTGGGGCCTCCTGGGTAATAGATTCTGTAAGACAAAGCAATGTTGTCCTGTGCAGCTTTTCAATGACTAACTTTTAACACACAATAGAGATTTTATTTAGTCACAAGGAAAAACAGTTTTATTGCAAGCCTGGCTCTAGGTCTCTAGGGAGCAGCTGCTCCCAGGGTCCCTAGGCTGTTTGATGAGAACTTTAGCTCAATCTTACTCTCAAATTTATCGATTGGGATCTCAACGGTGAAATTCAGTGTTTCTATGTGTCTTGGAAAGAGAACAACATCGTCAGTGAAACAGGAATTCTTCACTTCACCAAAACTTTGAGCCCATGTCAATTCTCCAGAAGGAATTAAAGCAAGAACATTAAAGAATTTCAGCTCCAGGATTGCTTAGCTTGCGACAACCAAAGCTTCCATAGGGTTATCGGCAGGAATCCTGTATCATGGTTCAGAGTACAATGTTGGAACTCTTGGATGTAAATTAATATTGTTATTTCCAAAAGTAAAACATAGATACATTTCAAACCTGAAGATTTTGAGTCCCACACTCACCTACACATCACTCTTACAGGGAAGAAGACCTTTGAAGACCACCAGTTGTTAGTGGCTTGCACACAGACACCATTCCCTCCTCTTCCTCCTGACTCTGCTTAAGCCTTGTCTTCTCAGACTCGGATGTGAACACATATCAGCATTCAAGCAAATTAAGAAAAATAAAGATCAAGACGTTTGAGTCAGGCTCAGAAACAAAGGGACTTTGTTCTCTGGACAGTCCTAGCTTATTGTTTAGCCCTTATGTTCCCTGGAAAGAATTTAGACAAAACTTCTTACTTTGATGAATTCTGTGATAAACCTCAGAAATGACAGCATTACTTTGCTGTTCAGGAAGGAGACCAGAGGGTGTGGATGCAGCTAAAGCAGGGCTGAAAGACATACGTTAGCGTTGCCTGTCATGCACAAGGGCCAGGCAGTATTGGTGCAGTTCTCTGAGGATGGAGACCAACAACAGCCTGAAGTCGTGTGGTGTGAGATTAATGTTGGGCCAGGCCAAGTCCCTAGGACAGCTTTAAGGAATGGCTTATTTATCTTGCCTGTGGATTACTAAAGTAATTTCTGTTGTCTTTAAGACTGAGGGAATTGTTTTTAGACATTAGCACAGAAGAAAGGCTCTCTGATAATCTGATTTCCTGGACTAACGTAGAAAAATAATGTCCTAAATTCTTTCAAGGACTCTGGTGCTTTTGGTTGGGACATCCAAGTTTCTCCCTAGTATTGCTCAAAAAAAAAAAAAAAAAAAAAAAGTTAAAATAGAGACTTCTGGGTGGAGATTCTGGAAGCATAAAGTTCACAGAAGGATCTCAGGTCCCAAAATATAATCATGGGAGAAAGTGGACCTCAAAAGGCTGCTCTTAAAATTGTGTGAAAGGCCGTGCCAAACTTACCGTATTAACAGTCTGTCTTCCACTGGGTGGGCCAGGTTTTCAGCCACAGACACGTACCTCAGTGGGCTCTTTCCTGGAACTAAGCTCGGAGGATCTTGAAACAGTCCTTGGAACCTTCTAAATATTAGGGAAAAAAATTCCCCACCCCCCCGTATTTGGGCATCACAGAGATGAACATAATGAGAGAGTACTTAGAGCAACCTGTTCTATTGTTCTGCCCTCAACAGCCCACATTAAATAGCTCCCTGCTGGGTGATGCTGCGATCAACTGGTCCTTCTGATCTCTAAGCAATAGCAGACACAGCAGGGTATCTATCTGGGCCTGTGCTTACACTGATTTCCATTCTTTGTTGATGTTATAGAAGTATTTGTTTAGATGTACACGTTTTCTACATTTTAGCTGCATCTCAGGCTGTCCTTCTACCGTCTATTTCTTCCTAAAGTACATATTTTCGTGGCTCTTTTGTTAACTAGCTACTCTTTATTTTCATTCTCATTTTTAAAACATAGTTTGACTCTGTTGACTCCCAGTTCCTCCTTGAGTGCTTGCTGATCTTTGAGAGCTTGTTGCTTGATCTTCATCTGTAGTAAACCAGAGCCAACACTGAGTATACTTTGCATAGAGGCTTTGATTATGCTGCTGCTGGGAGCCAGGGATTGGTGGTCAGCAGACCTTGGACCACGTTAGCCCCTCTCCAGGGTTCTGGCCGACTAGGGGAGTCACAGATGGAGCTCTCCACCTCACTACTGGTATCCTGACCTTAGGGCTCAGATGGATATCCATCCTCAAGATCACCCAAACCTCCTTGCTTGTTACCCTGAGCTCTGACCATCAGTTCATTTGGGGCAAATGGAGTAGAGGGTCATACTCAGACTTCCTCTACTTCTTCCAAGCCCAGGGAACTGTCCTTTTGAGGCTCTCCTCATTGTGCAGTGGCAGGACGCAAAGGAGCACCTGGTCTGTCAAACAGCCAGAAGCAGAAATCCTCTGTTCTTATTTTTCCTGTATTCTTACCCAGGGAAAATGGCAATGGACTTCAGGCAGCTTGACATTCACAATGTCTAGAACTACCCGGATTTCCCCAAGCAGTGTGAAGGGGCTTGGGGGAGAAAGGAAGACAGAGAAAGCCAAACCAGACTGAAAGAGAGGCTGTGGCTCCTGCCATTCTCTCTCCTGCCTGGTGGTCTCTATGCTGTGATTCAGGTCCACCCATGAGGCTGTCTAATCCGGCATCTCTGCTTTCAGACACTGATCTGAGAGGAAAGATGGCCAGTGCCTTCTCGAAGTTGCTCACTGGCCGCAGTGCTTCTCTGTTACTTGCCACCGTGGGCACCAGTGCCCTCACCACTGGGTACCTGCTGAACCAGCAGAATGTGTGCGCTGAGGCCCGGGAGCAGCATAGGCTGTTCCCACCAAGGTAAGTCCTTTGGCTTTAGAAGAACTCCACGTGTCAGCCAGAAATATGCTTCCCCTGCTGAAACTGTCAGCAAGGGGCCTTGTGTTTTTGAGAATGACTAGGTCAAATTGACCATTCTTTAAATATAGATTTTTATTTATTTGAGAGAGTGAGCAAGCACACAGAGGGAGAGTGAGAAGGAGAGGGAAAAGCAGACTCCCTGCTGAGCAGGGAACCCACTGTGGGACTTGATCCCAGGACCCAGGATCATGACCTGAGCTGAAGGCAGATGCTTAACCGACTGGGCCACCCTGGCACCCCCTGACCATCATTTTTGACAGTCAGTAAGCACAGTAACGGTGATGAATTCAAGGAAGTGCAGTGTCTGCATTCCTGCCTGGAGCTTGTGGTCTAGTTGAATAATAATAATAGTAATAATGGACATTTGATGGGCATTTTTAGGTGTGTTAAGCACTGTATGTGGTGTATCTAATTACCTTAGCATCCCTTTGTGATAAAACAGAGGCTTAGAAAAATTACCTAGTTTACATGCCTTGTGCAGCCAAGTGCAAACCCAAGGACCCTGATTCCAGACCCATGCTTCACTCACTGCTGTCTCACTTTCTGGAGAATGATGTTAGGGTGTTGATTAAAGTATTGGCTTAAAGGCCATTGCAGATGGAAAGTGGGGAAGTGCCATGAAGATGGACACGACTTCTCAGCCCTTGGCCCCTCACCACGGATGATCCAGCACATGCTCAGTCGAGTTGGCCTGCGATGCTGAGTTGAAGAGATTCTGTAGAAGCAGGTGTAGAGGAGAGATGAGAAAGACTTGATGTTTTTCTCAGAGATCTTCTTTGGCTCTTGTGGGAATTACTAACACGTACCATGTACCTCAGGAATTCCTGAGGGGAGATTCCCTGTGTTTGAACCTGTGGTAGTCCTGAATCCCCTACTCTTCAGCTAGTACCCCTCCCACTGTCAGCACCTCATTGATTTCTGTGTACTGTTCCAACAGATACTTACTGAATGAATCCCTGTTGCAGTAGCCAGCCACTGTTCTCAGTCTCTCAGCAGAGAGACTCTGCTCTGATGGATCTTACACCATAGACAGAGGACCGATAAATAGCTGAATTTCTGTGCAGCTCCACTGGCAGGTTTCTAGTCTCTCCACTACAGACCTAAGGCACCGAAATGTGGCTGTTGCATTTTACCATAACTGCTAGGTTAAAAAAAAAAGGCTGCATGGGATTGCCATTTATTTTCTAATTTTCACTGTCTCTTCTTTATATGAACATAAGCCATAGTTTCTTGGCTCCGACAGCCAGCATCATGGAATCCTTAAGCAGGGCCAGGTTCCTTTCTCTGGCTGTTCAGGGGACTGGTTTTTTTTAGTCATGACTCTCAGCCACACGTCCCCATGCCTGCTGGCCAGAGGCCATCCTTCTGGTGGAGGGATGGCCAGAAACAAAGCCCTTTCGTAGGCTGCTCCCTGAAAGCCTCTCTCCTCCTTGTGCAGTGCAGACTACCCTGATCTGCGAAAGCACAACAACTGCATGGCTGAGTGCCTCACTCCAACCATCTACGCCAAGCTCCGCAACAAGGTGACACCCAATGGCTACACCCTGGACCAGTGTATCCAGACTGGAGTGGACAACCCTGGCCACCCTTTCATAAAGACCGTGGGCATGGTGGCTGGTGATGAGGAGTCCTATGAGGTAAAACTTGGGTGCTGATTCCGGAGTGGGAGGGATGCTCTGGGTCCCAGAGTCCGTCTCTTCTCTATGGGGCCAGCGTTCATAAAGGGAAGCCAGCTTCAGCAGAACATGCGGAATGCTTTCTGGAACAAGGAGGTTTATAGCTTCCCAGGGACAAGGCTTCCTTTGCTGCTGCTCCAGTATCCCACCTCAGGGAGGAACAGTTGTAGGACAGAGTTGAGACTGTCAAGGGGATGAATTGATACAGCCAAAAAATAAACTCTCGTGATTTATTGGTGATAGGTATTCACCAATAAGGCATTAGGAGATGGTGTGTTTGTGGCTAGCCTTTATGGAGGAAGGATGGTCTGTGACTGGTTTGGGAATAACTGATTCCATGGACACCGAGTTTATCAAGTCTTTCCAAGAAATGCCATGATCTCCGTGTCCTCATCCTTGAAGCAGAAGCATAGGATGGTCTGCCACTAGCCCAGCTCAGGCACCGTGCAGCAACAGAGCAACTTGTACATCACAGCAAGTTGCAGGGAGCTTCCTTAGCACCCTTCTGAAGGCAGCTCCCTGGGAAAACAGCCATCGAGAGCAGGGAGGGGTTGCCTTGAATAAACAAGACTGGTAGTTCATTCACAGACAGCAGTGCACGCTCTGGGCGCCCAGAGTCTCGGACTAGAAGTGGCTCCCTGGACCTAACGTGCTCCCCCCACCTGGCCACCCACTTCCCACAGCTCCCAAAGGTGGCAGGTACTCTGTCATGACTCCTCTTAACGTTACTTTACCTAAAGGATACACCTGAAGTTTTTGGTCTTAAAAAAAAAAAAAAGATTTTGCACAAGGAGTTTGGGCTGGGGAAGGGCCTCACGGGGTGAGAGGTCCTGGCTTTGCCCTAACTGCTGCTGTGCACTTTTCTTGTAGTACAGCTGGTTTTCAATGAATTTATTATGGTCAAACTCTAGAACCTGATCACCTCTTTTTTTTTTTTTTAAAGATTTTATTTACTTATTCATGAGAGAGAGAGAGAGAGAGATTGGCAAAGGGAGAAGCAGGCTCCATGCAGGGAGCCCAACCCAGGACTCAATTCCTGGTCTCCAGGATTGCGCCCTGGGCTGAAGGTGGCGCTAAACCGCTGAGCCACCCAGGGATCCCCTGATCACCTCTTTTGGCCACAAAACTGCTCTGGCAGCTTCTTTTACCTCACAAAGAACTTTTAAGGAAAACCCTCAACTCTTTAAACACAGGATCTTCTTGCTCAGTCTCATGGCAGTGAGCTTGGCAGAGGCACTAGGAAAGTGGCCTGTTCCTATTATTTGTTAGCCATCGATGTACTCACATTTCCTGCGTGGCAGCGCTGAGAGGGCATCGGCTCTGGCCCTCAAGGTAAAAGGGGGCAAATGGAAGGAATTACCTTTTAATAGAGGAACCAATTAAAGAGGAAACGGGTACCTCTCCCTTTCTACAGGTGTTTGCTGACCTTTTTGATCCTGTTATCAAACTAAGGCACAATGGCTATGACCCCAGGGTGATGAAACACCCCACGGATCTGGATGCATCCAAGGTAGGTTGCAGCCCCCTCTACTTTGCCCTGAAGCTTGCACTCCAGAGCCTGGAGTGAGGAGCACCTGAGAGGAGGGTTACTCACCCTGGGTCAGATGCCCTCGGCAAGCTCTGTGATGGCCCCGGCATAGCCTACTCCCCAGAGGAGTAAGGAGAAGGTCAGAAAGGTCCTGAAATCTTTGTTTTCTTTAATAAATACCAGGAGGGTGGTGCTGGTCACTGGGAACTGCAAGCCTTTCCTAAAGCAGTTCCTTTTTTAAAATCCCACACCTAGTGGGTTAAGGATTCCGGATGACACTGCACAAAGTAGCTCTGCCCCTTATCTATAGGACTCCTGCCCCCATCATTCCAAAACGTGTCCAGCATGTTGTGCACAGTGCCTAAGGGCCCCCAGCAGGGGATACTGCAGGTCAGGGGGTTGGAGCCCACTGTGGTTGTGACACGGCTATAGTCCATGGCGGGCTTGTGGTAACCCCATGCTCTGCTTTGGCAGATCACCCAGGGCCAGTTTGATGAGCGCTATGTGCTGTCATCTCGGGTGCGCACAGGCCGTAGCATCCGCGGGCTGAGCCTGCCACCTGCCTGCACCCGGGCTGAGCGAAGGGAGGTGGAGAACGTGGCCATCACAGCCCTGGAGGGCCTCAAAGGGGACCTGGCAGGCCGCTACTACAAGCTGTCCGAGATGACCGAGCAGGACCAACAACGGCTCATAGATGTGAGTGGCCCTTGAACCATCGGGCCCTGCCTGGGGTGGGACTGTGACCAGAGCTCTAATGGGCCCAGTGAGGCCTCATGGGGAGCTTGCTGGGACTGTATCCTATTCAGTAGTAAGAAGGAAAATTAAGCCTTAAAACTTGACGTCAAGCCACTGAAGAGTCTGGTTAAAATCTGCAGAGGAAACTCCGTTCTGGAGTTAGGGGTCTGGGGGATTCATTAGTGGAGGTTAAAGGGAGGATCCCCTTGCTTGTTGAGGATGGTCTCCATTGCCACACCCAAGGAAGGCCCTGCAAGCCAGGAAAATCTGGAAAGGAAATTGTCGAGGTGGAAGGCCTACCCTGATTCCCACTGGAGCCAGCTCTGGGATTTCTGCTGCCTCCACGAGCCCTCTACAGCTTCATTCTAATGCTAGGGGACACAAAACCAAAGTCCTTTATTTTCCCAGTAGTACAGCTAAAAAGGGATAGCAGTTTCAAAATAACTTTTAATTTAACTCCAAAGCAAAGCAGAAACAAAGTATCTGTCATTTCAGAAGATGCAATGCCACAAAATATGCCCCACTGCCATACCAGACAAGTAAGCTAGCTTTGTGGTCTGTACGGGCCTCAGTCTCCTGGTGTCTGCGGCCATCAGGCCAACCTTCTGCCTGTTCTGTTGCAGAACAAGCTGTACTCTGTCTCAGGTAGCCACTTGTGGTTTCCAGTGTAAGGCCACAGAGCCTGTCCTGGCTACTGTCCCCCACCCCTTCCACTCAGATTGTAGGAGGACTTGTCTCTGCATATCTTCTTCTTACCTCAGTGTAATCAGATTTGAATATATCGTATCCATATTCATGTTCTAACTGTATACATACAGTAAGAAAATGGTCTCTTTTCACGGATTTTTTTTTTAAAGATTTTTATTTATTTATTCATGAGGGAGGGAGACACAGGCAGAAGGAGAAGCAGGCTCCCTGCAGAGAGCCTGATGTGGGATTCAATCCTGGATCCTGGGATCACGCTCTGAGCTGAAGGCAGATGCTCCACTGCTGAGCCACCCAGGTGCCCCTCTTTTCACTGATTTTGATATGAAGAGTAGTATACTGTAGTCAAAGGCACAAGCTTGGGAGTCACACATGTCTAGGTTTGAATCTAGGCTCTGTTACTTCCTAGCTATGTGATATAGGGTAGGTTTTCTCACTCTGAATGGGTTTTCCTGGCTCATAAAATAAAATGATTATACTTACCTCCTAGTGTTGTGAGGATTCAGGTAAATAAAAGCACACAGCATGGAGCCTGGCACATATTGAGCATTAAATTAATGGTAGCTATTTTTTTATTTATAACCATTATTTTACATATCTAATACTTTCTAGGGAAAGGGATGCTAATAATAAAAGAACAAATAATGTCAGCTACACAGAGAACAGTGGCTGTATAAGACTTCAGGGTAGCGTCCCTCCCTCACTGGCCACTTGGTCACTGTGTGGTGTTGGTGCCAGTAGGTGAAGGTAATCCATAGTGATTACTGCTGTGAGGTTTTCAGCCTCAGCCGTACACTAGAATCACCTGAGGAGCTTTCAGAAATCCCAGGCCACACCCCGTAACAATTAGGACAGAAACTCCAGGGGCAGGAACGGAGCATTAGTATTTTTTTAAAGCCGCCCCCCACCCTCCCTCCCCCCGGTTATTCCACTGGACAGCCACGGCTGAGAGCCACTGCCTGACAGAGCTGCATCTCATCTTGTCATTTTCTCCTTTCTGCTTTGTCCCTTTTGGCCTGCAGGACCACTTTCTATTTGATAAGCCAGTATCCCCTTTACTAACATGTGCTGGGATGGCCCGTGACTGGCCAGACGCCAGGGGAATCTGGTAGGGACATGTGAGCAGTGGCTCACATTTGCAGTGTGCACACAGGATCTGGTTCAGATCACCGGCTTGTCCTAACCTGAAGTTGCTGTGATCTGCAGCTGACAGCATGCCCGGCTTGAGCTCACTGGAGAGGATTTTAGAAATTGCGTGTGTGTGTGTGTAATTCCAAAGTGTTGTGATGTTTCTAAGATATGTAAGAATTTTTACTGGCTTGCATGAATTATGCATGAGAAAAAAGACTTTTTAAGAAACTTGAGCTTCATATTATTTGACCTCACAGAGAATGTTTTATGACACTTAAAAAAAAAAAAAACAGAAAATGAAAAAAATTGAGGATTTAAGCAAAATCCTATAAAGAATGGATATCGAGTAAATACATATTTTTATCTTGGCCAAAGACCTCAGTCCCCTTTGATTCCTGTACTTTGGTAGGTTATTATGACACTACCCAAAGGAGTTGCAGCAAGTGTGCTCATGAGCAGTTACTCAGTGTGCGGACAGGTAGCAGCTAGCTATGCAGCAAACATGTGAAATCTTGTGCACCCCATACGTCTTGGGCTGCAGGGTAAAAAACTTTAAGCAACACATGATTTTGGTTGAGCCTATTAGGAGAATACTCTTGTTAGTGTCAAAACCAAATGTTGTCCATAGTTATTATCATCCTCGTCAAAGGACTGGGTAAGATTATATCCTTTTTGGGCAAAAACATGAAGTTGGTCTTACTCTTAATTCTGTCAAGGTAACATTATTTTGTAGTACTTGTTCAGGCACAAAGAAAGTCAGGGCTAAGAAACGAGGAAGGCAAAATGAAGCAATCAAGCTACAGAGGTAAAGGGAATTTTCATGTGTTGAAACTAATGTATTTAACGTGCAACACCATATTTCTCTTTTCATCAGGCATAATTATGACAAGACATTTCTCATCTGGATTAATGAGGAAGACCACACGAGGGTAATCTCTATGGAAAAAGGAGGCAATATGAAAAGAGTATTTGAGCGATTCTGTCGTGGACTAAAAGAAGTAAGATGTTATCAAGATTTCTGAATATTCATTAAAATGAAATCACTTTTTCATTCTTGACAGAAGACACTATGGTTATTTCCAAGGGCTAATTTTTTCTCAGGATCATGGCACTCCTTGAGGGTGGGAACCACCAGGGCAGTGCTTCCAAGAATTGGTGATTTTTTTTTTTTTTTTTTGCTTTTACTAGTAAGTTCCTATGCTTCCCTCCCCAATCCAGGATGGTTTAGGAAGTCTGTGGATCGCTAATTATAGTCCAACTTCTGTAACAGTGCTCTTGGCTATTCTAAGCATAGAGACAGTATAGGATATAACTACATTCATAACACAGCCTACGTCCTGAACACAGCCTTACTTGCTGAGAACACCTATATTCTATTATTCTCAAATGAAAAATAGTAACAGCATCCATTGAATGTTTAGTATGTTCTAGGTACTGCCTTCAGTACTTTACATGTTTCATCAAATTTAATTGGACCATTTTCATATTCTGATAGTAGTACCTTTTTCCATTAAGGACATTATAATACAACTTAACCTAAATTTCATTCATGGCAAACATCCAGTACACGTCTCTGCCTGGTGTTTGGATGTACTGCATAAATGGATATTTAAGAACTCCATTTGTTCACTGTTGTAGGTGGAACGCTTAATCCAAGCTCGAGGCTGGGAGTTCATGTGGAATGAGCGACTAGGATACATTCTGACCTGCCCTTCGAACCTTGGCACAGGATTGCGTGCTGGCGTCCACGTTAGGATCCCAAAGCTCAGCAAGGTAATGTTAGGTAGCCAACAGCCCTGTAGGGTTCCACCAGGATAAGCTCGGATGTGAATTCTTTGTGGAGGGAAAAATGGTCACCACTCCTTAACCCTTAGTTTCTGCACCTGTAATAGAAAATAATAAGAAAGAGTTCACTTTGCCTCAAAAGATACTTGTATCAGTTAAGATAAAAGGCTAATAAGGGCTGTAAGAGAGAGCTGTGGCTTCAAGAACAAGAAGTTTGAATACACCTCCCTACAAGTCAGGATGGTCGAGCAGGCTGCTCTGCCCTGCTTCTTGGAGTCCCTTCCATCTGTCTCTCCCAGTGTAGGGGTTCTCCTGCCTGAGCCTACATCAAAATTACCTGGAGCTTGTAAACAGACTGCTTGGCCAACCTGCAGAATTTGGATTTTTAACAAATTCCAGGTGACTGTCTCCTCGCCATGGTCACAGTCAAGCCCTAAGTTCCAGCTGGTGGGAAGCGGAGAGAGGATGCAGGTGTGGCCCTGTAAAAATTTAAAGTCTAGGCTTGGAAGTACACACATCCCTTGTGTTTGTTCCATTTGAAAAAGCTCAGTCAGTGGCCACTTTCTCAGCTCCATCTGTGGAGGAGGAGGAAAAACAATTCTGGTAGGCACTCAGGACTTTCTGCCACAGCACAAGCAAATCAAATACTTGCTAACAATTTTAGAAAATGTGCTTCCTACCGAAAACAGAATGAAAATTATTCCAATGGTAAGAAAACTGTTTGATGTGATTTAACTTCATGATATTAATTTTCTTGGTGAAACTATTATACCAAAGAATAATCTCACCAAGTAACTCACCAAAGCTGGCATCCAAATGCCAAAAATGATACAGAAGTTAATACCAGTTCTACTACCTTCTAGCTGTGTGACCCTGATGAGTGAATTCCTGAGCCTCATCTGTGAAATGAGAATGAGAGCAATACCTACTTCATGGGGTTGTTGTAAAATTTAAAAGTTCTAGCATAGTGCCCTGGTATATAGTAAGTATATGCTTAATATACAGTTAATATTACCTGTTACTATCTCTCATTGTACATTTTACTAAGTGAACACGTCAATGATGGCGAGTCACATTTGCTTCTTATGACATTCAGTATTATCCCTTGTCCCAGGATCCACGCTTTTCTAAGATCCTGGAAAACCTAAGACTTCAGAAGCGTGGCACAGGTGGCGTAGACACGGCAGCCGTGGCGGATGTGTATGATATTTCCAATATAGATCGAATTGGTCGATCAGAGGTAACATCTCTTCTCACTTTCCAAACATGAGCTAACAACATTAGCTTAAGAGAACAAGGGAATAGAGAAGTAGCCTAAATAGCCTTGCCTTATTCACAGAAGTCGAGACCTCCTCTTTTCCCTGAGTACTATTAGTGTTTCATTCTGTGGTACTAATCATCCATGGGAAATAAGCACACAATGTAAGCTGAGACCATATAGGTAAATAGAGGAGTTCACAGCGGGACTCTTGTCAGCACCTCGCTCCTGAGAGGTATTCCAACAGTCTTTCAGCAACAGGAGCTCTATTATGCCAAAGGACAGCAGCATTTTATCACTGTGATGTTGGACAATGTGTGAGCTCTCTGAGAGTAGTAAAATAGTGGACTTTTCTCTTGATTTTGAATTTCCTTTGGTGAAAGCCACATGCTTCATTTTTAGATACTTGAGAGTTTGAAAATTTTATTTTTGGGGGCTAAAGATGACATATAACATATGTACTAGGGATATAAAATATTGTGCTCCTGAAATAATGTTTAGGATTCTGTGAGAACATAGGATGAACAGCATTCATAAACTAGAGGTAGGCCTGGAGTGATACATAAGACAGAGCACTTAAGGAATATGCCACTGAATCCTAAGTAAGTGCTGATCCCAGTATAGTCATGCCAATTTATCTGGATATGGTCCCACTGAATGTATTAGGTTCATTATTAATTTAAAAGCCTCTCCTAACATAAAAATCTTCATAACTCAGTGGCTGGTTATTAAATCTTTGCATTATTGATGCTCTTTCTTCTTCTTTGCTAGCTTTCAAATATTTCACTGCCTATTGGTGTATCTCTCCCAGTAAACTGAGAAAAGGGAAGGAGGAAACACTCAAGGCAAATCAGCTTGTGTGCTTCCACCTCTGGTAAAGTACTTGAGAGAGAAGTAGCTATAAATACAACTTCTGAAATTTATTGAATAATATGTGGTGTAGTGAATAAAGAAGATCTGGAGCCTACGCCTGTCTGCTTCTAATAGTAACTAGATTTTTATTGGAAAGACGATCACTTAAAAAAATTTTTTTAAGTCCTAAAAGTAAGTTAGGTTACCATTATAAAAGCTAGAAATATGCCAAAAAGTATTAAAACTAATACTTATTTAACTTAACCCTAAGAAAACCATTGTGAACATTATTCTGTATTGCCTTTCATTTTTAAAATAGGTTTATTATGTAAAATTTATGTTTTGTATAGTTTTATTCACATGAACAAATTTAGTCATGAGTTCACAGCTCTTTGTTATTCAGGAAGACAGTGATCTTTTTAACGTATTAACCTTTGCTCTGGATGAGGCTGATTTAACACTCCATGTGCTATGCTAACCTCACCACAAATGTAGATACCATCTGTCACCATGAAGTGCTATAGCAATAACATGGATCATATTCTCTTTCATCCCTGTCACTTATTCATTCCACACTGGAAGCCTCTACCTCCACTGCCTTCACCCATCTTTGCATCTGGCAGCCACTAGTTTGTTTTCTGTGTTCTGTATTTATGGTCTGGTTTGTTTTTGTTTCGTTTTGTAGATTACACATATAAGTGAAATCATATGGTATTTGTCTTTTTCTATCTGATTTATTGCACTTATAATGCTCTCTAGGTCCATCTATGTTGTCACAAATGGTAAGACCTCAATCTTCTTATGGCTGAATAATATTACATTGTGTGTGTATATATATATATATATATATATATATAGGTACACATATGTCATATCTTTATCTGTTCATCTATCAATAGACACTTAGGAGTGGACATAATTATTCATATTTGTCTTTGTTTTCCTTGGGTAAATACCAGTAATGAAGTTACTGAATTGTATGGTATCTCTATTTTTAATTTTATGAGGAATCTCCATACTGTTTTCCACGGTGGCCACACTAGTTTACACTGCCATCAAAGGCACATGAGGGCTCCTTTTCCACTGAATCCTTACCAACATTTGTCATTTCTTGTCTTTGTGATACTAGCCATTCTGACGGTCCACAGTGCTATCTTGTGGTTTTGGTTTGCATTCCCTTGCTGATAGTGGTGTGGAGCCTCTTCATGTGTCTGGTGGCTATTTGTATGTCTTGTTGAAGAAAATGTCTATTCAGGAGTTTTGCCCATTTTTAAATTAGATGATGTGGTGTTCCATTATTTTGGCATAGTCCCATTGATGTGTTGCTGCTTTTGTTTTACTTGCCTGAGGAGACCTATCCATAAGTATGTTGTTGAGGCCAATGTCCAATGGTTTACTGCCTAGGTTTTCTTTTAGGAGTTTTATGGCTCCATTTAGCTCTTTAATCCATCTTGAGTTTATGAAAGTGGTCCAGTTTCATTCTTATGCATTTAGCCATCCAGTTTCCTCAACACCATTTGCTGAAAAGACCATCTTTCCCCCATTGTATACTCTTGCCCCCTTTGCTGTAGATTAACTGACCAGAGGATCATGGGGTCTTTTCCGAGCTCTCTGTCCTATTCCCTGGATTTAAAGGTCTCTTTTGGTGCTGGTACCATACTGCTTTGATTACTATAGTCTTGCAGTACGTCTTGAAATCTGGGATTGTGATACCTCCAGCTTTGTTGTTCTCTCTCAAGGGTGTGCCTTGGCTGTTTGAGTTTTTTTTTTTTTTGATTTCATGGAAATTTATTTATTCTAGTTTGGCAGAAAACGCTAGTGTTTTTGATAGGGATCGTTCTGAATCTGTAGATTGCTTTGAGCAGTATGAACATTCCAGCAATATTCATTCTTCCAGTCCATGAGCATGGTATATTTTCCATTTGTTTGTGTCATCAAATTTCTTTCATCAATGTCTTCTAGTTCTCAGAGGATAGGTCTTTCACCTCCTTGGTCCAATTGATTCCTAGGTGTTATTTTCTTTTTGGTATGATGGAAGTGGAATTGTTTGCTTAATATCTCTTTATGCTACTTCATTTATTGTGTAAAGATACAACAGTTTCTGTATATTAATATTGTAGCCTTCAACTTTACTGAATTCAGTTATTCTGCTAGTTTCATGATTGAGTTTTTGGTGTTTCCTATGTATAGTAAAAGGTCATCTGCAAGTAGTGACAGTTTTACTTCTTCCTTACCAATTTGGATGCTTTTATTTTGACCTCTTCTGGTTTCTGGGGCAAGGGCATCCAGTACTATGTTGAATAACAGTGTTGAGAGTAGGCATGCTTGTTGTCTTCTGATCTTAGAGGAAAAGTTGTTTTTCACCAGTACGTTTGCCTTTATTATGTTGAGGCCTGTCCTCCCTGAACCCACTTTGATAAGAGTTTGTCTCTTGAATGATGTTGCCCTTATTAGATTGCTTTCTCCGCATCTATTGAGATGATTATATGGCTTTTATCCTCATTGGATAGTTGAGGATTGGATCAGTTGTAGAACACTGATTTATGGATATTTATCCAATCGTGTATCCCTGGAATAAATCTCCCTTGATCATGGTGAGTGATCCTTTTAATGTACTGTTGAATTAGTTTGCTACTGTTTTGTTGAGGATTTTTGCATCTATTTCCATTAGTGATCTTGGCGTGTAGTTTTCTTGTGTCTTGGTCTGGTTTTGGTGTCAGGGTAATGTTGGTCTCATAGAAGGTATTTGAAGGTTTTCTTCCTTTTCTGTTCTTTGGAATAGTTTGAGCAGAATAAATCTTAACTCTTTTCTCAATATTTGGTAGAGCTTGCCTACAAAATCCATCATCTGGTTCTGGCCTTTTCTTTGAGATTTGATTACTTGTTCAATTTTGTTACTAGTTATTGGTCTGTTTAGATTTTCTGTTTCTTTATGGTTCAGTTCTAGAAGATTATGTTTCTAGGAATTTCTCCATCTCTTCAAGGTTGCCCAATTTGTTGGCATGTAAGTTTTAATAGCAGTCTTTGTAATTTCTGATTTGATTTGGATCCTTTTTTAATGATTCTAGCTAAAGATTTATCAATTTTTAAATGTTTTAAAAGAAGCAGCTCTTGGTATAATTGTTCAATTTTTTTCTCTTCCTTCTGGGACCACTATATAATGCAAATACTTCTTTGGTTGATGTTGTCCAAATGATCCCTTAACCTAGTTTCTTTTTCCTATGTAGCTGGGGTACTACTGCTGTTTTCCATATGGCTTATTCATTCTTCTGTATCCTCTAATCTACTGTTGACTCCCTCTAGTATATGATTGGTTCTTTTCAAATTTTCTGTTTGGGGTTCTGAGATCATCTACTCTCCTCCTCTCCAGTCTGGTGAGCATCTTTATGACCATTACTTTGAATTCCTTATCAGGTAGATTGGTTATCTCTGATTCACTTAGTTCAGTTATTTTTGAGGTTTTATCTAATTCCTTTGTTTGGAGCATATTTCTATGTGTCCTAATTTTGTTGACTTTGTCTTTATTTCTATGAATTGGGCAGAACAACTACTTCTCCTAAAGCTGAAAGAATGGTCTCATGTATGGTTGTCCCATGTGTAGACTGTGTGTACCTGGTAACTGGATGGCTGCAGCTGTGGCTGGCATGGGCTGCGGGTCCCACGGCACTTGGTGCTGGGGCTGCCCTGGGGCTCTCCAAGCAGAAGGCATGCCTTCCATTTTTACAATTATTGGAATACCTCTTTTTTTAAAGATAGAACAGTCATATATTTGATATCGTAACGGTTTTTTCCAACGTATTCTATCATGAGCTTTTTCTTACAATATTAAATTACTTCAAAAACGTAATAGGGTATATCTTTACTATGCTGTCATTAAAAATTATCTACTTAACATCTAATTTGTTGATCTATACGTAATTCTGTAACCATCTCTATACATAACTCTAATCACAACTCTATTTAGTTAGGATATATTTTTAGGAAGAGAATTTCTGAGAAATTAAAGATGAGGGGACCAAAAAAGATTTATATCAAGATAGAGTCCCTTTGGTAGTGAATGAGAGAACCATCTCACCATGTCCTCATGAACACCAGGAGAGGTCAAATTGGATAAACAAAAACTTGTGTTTGTTTGATTACTGATGACTAGCTTTCTGACCTAACCTTCTCTCAGGGCCTGTTTCCTTATGCCTGAAAAGAAGTGAGGAGGGTACTAGACTCAATTATTCCTAAGGTATATACAGCACAAAACAATCCCTTTTCATCCTTGCTGTTCATTCTTGAATTATTAATTGCTTAGTATCTTAGTTTGCTCTTCTTTAGGAAGAGAATCCCAAGAAAAAAATTCATAGGTAGATGTGCTCTAATTTAAGAAAAACCAGTTATTTGTAAATCAAAGTTCTAACTTTTTTTTTAATAGGATTTTTTAAAGGTTTATCCTAATATAATTTACAAGGTTTCCTTTAAGTAGCAAATTTGCCTGGTACAATGAAAACATGATTTAATCATCAAATATTGGATTTAAAACAATTTTTCAAAAAGCTAGTCACTGTGTAAATGACAAGATCTTTAGTTCAGATACTATCTAAGCTATAGTGCACAGATAGCTTAATGGAAGGTCATAAGAGACCCAGGTCAAAGAACAAAACAAAGGTGTCACTGTAATTTTACCTTTTTTTTCCCCTGAAGATTTACTTATTAGAGAGAGGGGGTGTGCAAGCAGGGGGAGGGGCAAAAGGAGAGAGACAAGCAGACTCCCAACCTAGCAGGGAGCCTGATGCAGGACTCGATACCAGGACTCTGGGATCATGACCCAAAGCAGTCAGATGCTCAACCACTCTGAGCCCCCCAGGCAGTCCTGTAATTTTACTTTTAGATAAACTTAAAGGAGAGACTGATCGGGGCGGGGGGGTAGTGTCTGACATGCACACTAATGGTTTTGATAGATTTAAAAGGGTCTCACAAAAAGTAACTCAAAAGACTGGGAGAGCAACCCTCCCCTCTATACTTTAGGGAAATACTGAGAAAGAAGAAACTGTTAAGTCCACCTAACATGGTAATTTCTTATTTCTCCTAGTATTGTTCTTATTAATGCCTTGCATATGTCTTTTTTTTTTGCATATGTCTTCTATGCAAATTAATCATTCATCTTTTTCACTATCAAAGGTTGAGCTTGTTCAGATAGTCATCGATGGAGTCAACTACCTCGTGGATTGTGAAAAGAAGTTGGAGAGAGGTCAAGATATTAAGGTCCCACCACCTCTGCCTCAGTTTAGCAGGAAGTGAACTTTTTCTTTTTCAAACTACAAATAATCTGTCTGCTGGTATGACAGACATCAAGAATTTTTACTCTGAGAGTTTTTATAGACTTGGAAAAATGTAAAATTGTATATCCTATCTTTAAAATAAAACTCTCCTTAATATCCTTAGTTTCCCTGATTTTTAAAAATCGTATTAAGAATGCAAATAAATCAAATTACAAGTAGCAGGCAAAAATATGTTAAAGCAAGATAAAACATTTTTAGGACCACTTACACACAAATCTAAAAACCTTCCAGTCATCTAGATATTATAATATTAAGACTAACAAAACTTTATGGGCAACACTGGTATATTAGTCCTTCATTTTCCAATCATATTTCTGGTAACTAGAGCATCTCTCTTGAGGATGTGGAAATAAATACAACTACACAAATGAGGACACACAGAGGCTACTTATTCAGGGATGGATACAGAAAGGGAGAGTCAGCCACCATCACTTAAATTTATCAGAAACTCAAATACAACCATATAAAACCATTCTGGTGACAAATGGGAGTTTCAGGTATAACCTGATGGGGTTGTAGGCATGGAGAAACAAAGCAGAACAACTCGAAATAAGGTATCTAATGGAACTGGTTTGAGAAGCATATTTAGCTTTCTTTGGTTGGTCCTGAGTTGGAAGAAGGGTAAAAAAAAATTAGGGAAAATGGCAGTTACAGACCACGTCAAATCTCTCAGCTGTTAAGTTAGACGGCTTAGCCTGTGGCTTGGCTTCCTGAACTGGATGCTGCAAAGATTATGAGTTAAAGTAATACTGTCAAATATGGTCTGAAATTGTGTGTTACATATATATATATATAAAATTTTTTATTCATGAGAGACAGAGAAGGGGAGAGAGGCAGAGACACAGGCAGAGGGAGAAGCAGGCTCCATGCAGGAAGCCAAATGCGAGACTCGATCCCGGACTCCAGGATCATGCCCTGGGCCGAAGGCAGGCACCAAACCGCTGAGCCACCCAGGGATCCCCATGGGTTTGTATATTTACTCTCTCAAGAGAAGTCTACAATTTGAGGTCGAATATTGAATATGTGTTAGTATAATTCAAAAGCTAAATTATTCCCTCAGCATGCATATACTTATATCAAATTCTGATATACTTTTACATCCATCATGTGATATCTGGAACGTGAAGGGGCATGACAGAAGAGTTAGGGAGAACTCTGTAGGAAGTTGTGAAATTGTGCCACAACATTAAAAAAAAGTGTTAGCTTCAGTGACAGGAATGAGATCAAGTTCTGCATTCTGCAGGTGAACACTATAGGTGCTAGGGTAAAAATTAATTGCTGTTCTAAATGTACACATTTGCCTTCCATCCTGCTACACTGAGAAAAAATGAAAAGAGAATGTACTCAGGCTAGTGCTGATAGGTATCACATTAATTTCTGAATGGTAAATTGATGTGTGGTAAAAATTCAGACAAGGAAACTGGAGTCAATATAACTGAAAATATCATGTTAAATATCCTGAATGGGATGGAGTGGAGGCTGTTCTATCAGTCAAGGCCTATAGACAAAGGAGAGATCAGAAAGAACTTCATGCAGTGACTGGCATTCTAGGGACAGACAGATGAGGGGGAGCTAACACTGGTGGTATGGTATGGTAGTTGACTCCATATGCACATTGGAATTGCACAAGTCCCAACTCTCCCACCATAGGACATTAAATGATTTACTCAACCTCTATGTTCCTCTGTTTCCTTTGTATATAATGATCACAATAATGACTACCTCATAGGGCTGTTGGGAGCAGAACATTGATAATTGCAAAATGCATTTCAAAGTGCTCAATACATTGTAAAGGCATGTACTCAAGGCATGTACTCCCTACTATATAGGGAGTTTTTGGAAAAAGTCATAAAAAGATAGGAACCATTACAGTAATATTACAATAACTGATCTCTGAATATCCCTTAAAACCATGCTTTATGGCAAACCAACAGACCTGACAGTTCCTCTTCTGAAAGGCCTTATAAGAGGTAAATGAAGGCAAATGCCTACAGCTAAAGAAACATAAGCATATAGGAGCTGAGGAGATCAGCAGGGGCATATGCCAACATTATTTTGGTGGGCTTTTTTGTTTTTTGTTTTTTTGAAAGAACAGTTGGAAAGCAAGTACTGGCATAAAAATATATGGATACTGACATAAAAAGGAAGCAAGCTTTGTGATCTAAACCTACATGACAACATTTAAAAAGAGTCAATATCTATTCTTCTCAAGCTATTCCCAGAAACAGAAGACGAAGGAAAAGTTTGAAATTAATTCTACCACACCAGCATTAGCCTGATACCAAGACCAAAGGCACAGAGAAGAAAAAAACCACAGGCCAGTATCTTTGATGAACACATGCAAAACTCCCCAGCCAAACATGAGCACAATCAATTCAACAGTACATGAAAAGGATCATTCATCATGGTTCAGTGGGATTTATTCCTGAGACACAAGGGTGGTTCAATACTCACAAATCAAGCAATGGGATACATCACATTAATAAGAGGGAGGATAGGGATCCCTGGGTGGCGCAGCGGTTTGGCGCCTGCCTTTGGCCCAGGGCGCGATCCTGGAGACCCGGGATCGAATCCCACGTCGGGCTCCCGGTGCATGGAGCCTGCTTCTCCCTCCGCCTGTGTCTCTGCCTCTCTCTCTCTCTCTCTCTCTCTGTGACTATCATAAATAAATAAAAAATTAAAAAAGAAATTAAAAAAAAAAAAAGAGGGAGGATAAAAACCCTATCATCTCAGTAGATGCAGAGAAAGCATCTAACAAAATACAATATCTATCCATGATACAAATTCTCATCAAAGGGGATTCAGGGAAAACAGTCCTCAACATAATAAAGGCCATATATGAACAAATCACAGCTAAACACATACTCAATGGATGAAAAAATTTTTCCTCTTAGATCAGGAGGATGACAAGCATGTCTACCCTCACCAGTTTTATTCACCATAGTAGTGGACATCATAGCTACAGCAATCAGACAGAGAAGGAAAGAAAAAGCATCCAAAGTGGTAAGGAGGAAGTACAACTATCACTATTGTAGATGACATGATAATATACATACAAAACCCAAAGGTCTCCATAAAAAAATAAAAAAAAAAAACTCCATTAGAAACCAGGAAGAAAGTATCAGAATACATGAAATCATTAAAGTTGCAGAATACAAAATTAATACGCAGAAATCTGTTGTGTTTCTACACACCAATAACAAAGTAGAGACTAAGCAAACAATTCCACTTACATCGCGCCAAAAAGAAAATAACACCTAGGAATCAATTGGACCAAGGAGGTGAAAGACCTATCCTCAGAGAACAAGACGACATTGATGAAAGAAATTTGATGACACAAATGGAAAATATACCATGCTCATGGACTGGAAGAATGAATATTGCTGGAATGTTCATACTGCTCAAAGCAATCTACAGATTCAGAACGACCCCTATCAAAACAACACTAGCATTTTCTGCCAAACTAGAATAAATAAATTTCCATGAAATCGAAAAAAAAAACCCAAACAGCCAAGGCACTCTTGAGAGAGAACAACAAAGTTGGAGGTATCACAATCTCAGGTTTCAAGATGTACTGCAAGACTATAGTAATCAAAGCAGTATGGTACCAGCACCAAAAGAGACCTTTAAATCCAGGGAACAGGACAGAGAGCTCGGAAAATGTGGTCATCCCCCCATGATCCTCTGGTCAGTTAATCTACAGCAAAGGGGGCAAGAGTATACAATGGGGGAAAGATGGTCTTTTCAGCAAATGGTGCTGAGGAAACTGGATGGCTAAATGCATAAGAATGAAACTGGACCACTTTCCTATACCACACACAAGAATAAACTCAAGATGGATTAAAGAGCTAAATGTGAGGCATGGAGCCATAAAACTCCTAACAGAAAACTTAGACAGTAAACCACTGGACATTGACCTCAACAACATACTTATGGATAGGTCTCCTCAGGCAAGTAAAACAAAAGCAGTACCACACAACTGGGACCTCAACAAAATAACAAGCTTCTGCACAGCGAAGGAAACTATCAACACAATGAAAAGGCAACCTACTGAATGGGAGAAAATACAAGTGATATTTCCAATAAGGGGTTCATATCTAAAATATGTAAAGCACTCACTGAAGTCAACATGGAAACAACAAATCATCAGATGAAAAGATGGGCAGAACATCTAAATATACATTTTCCCCCAAGAAGACCTACAAATAACCACCAGACACGTGAAAAGAATCTCCACATTACTAACGTCAAGGAAATGCAAACCATAATCACAATGAGACATACCTCACATTTGTCAGAACGGCCAGAATCACACAGACAAGAAATGACAAGTGTCAACGAGGATGTGGAGGAAAAGGAGCCCTCATGCATACTGTTGGTGGCAATGTAAATTGGTGCAGTCACCATGAAAAACTATGGAGCTTCCCCAAAATATTAAAGGTGGAATTACTGGATCACCATGTGATCCACTATGAGTTGTTTACACAAAGAAAACAAAGACACAAATTTGAAACGGTATAAGCACCCCATGTGGATAATACTGCAGCATTATTTACAACAAACATGATGTGGCAACTATCTAAGTGTCTGTGATAGGTTGAACAGATTAAGAAGTCATCTAAAGGATTCAAGGGACTTCATGACTGCAGAATTTAGACCTAATCAGGCTGAAATAAAAAATCAATTAAATGAGATACAATCCAAACTGGAGGTCCTAATGATGAGGGTTAATGAGGTAGAAGAAAGAATGAGTGACATAGAAGACAAGCGGCAAGCTGATGGCAAGGAAGGAAGCTGAGAAAAAAGAGAAAACAATTAAGAGCCATGAGGAAAGGTTAAGGTAAATAAATGATAACCTCAGAAGGAAGAATCTACATATAATTGGGGTTCTAGAGAGTGCTGAGAGGACCAGAGGGCAGAAAGCATATTTGAACAAATCATAGCTGAGAACTTCCCTAATTTGGGGAGGGAAACAGGCATTCAGATCCAGGAGATAGAGGTTTTCCCCTCCCAAAATCAATAAAAACCATTCAGCACCTTGACATTTAATAGTGAAACTTGCCAATTCCAAAGGTAAAGAGAAGATCCTAAAAGTAGTAAGAGACAAGAGATCCCTAACTTATATGGGGGGAAATATTAGATTAACAGCAGACCTCTCCACAGAGACCTGGCAGGCAAGAAAGGGCTGGCAGGATATATTCAGGGCACTAAATGAGAAGAACATGCAGCCAAGAATACTCTATCCAGCAAGGCTCTCATTCAGAATAGAAGGAGAGATAAAGAGCTTCCAAGATAGGCAGAAACTGAAAGAATATGTGACCTCCAAACCAGCTCAGAAAGAAATATTAAGGGGGACCTTGCAAAAGAAACAGGAATCCCAAAGAAATAATCTGCAAAAACAGGGACTGAATAGCTATTACGATGACACTAAATTCATATCTTTCACTAGTTACTCTGAACGCGAATGGGCTAAATGATCCCATCAAAAGACACAGGTTTTCAAACTGGATAAAAAAGCAAGACCCATTTATTTGCTGTCTACAAGAGACTCATTTTAGACCTAAGGACACCTGTAGCCTGAAAATGAAAGGTTGGAGAACCATTTACCATTCAAGTGGTCCTCAAAAGAAAGCAGGGGTAGCAATCCTCATGTCAGATAAAGTTTATTCCAAAGACTGTAGTAAGTGATGAAGAGGGACATTATATCATACTTAAAGGGTCTATCCAACAAGGAGACCTAACAGTCATGAATATTTATACCTCTAATGTGGGAGCTGCCAAGTATATCAATTCATAACCAAAGTAAAGACATACTTAGATAATAATACACTAATAGGAGACTTCAACATGGCATTTTCTGCAAATGACAGATATTCTAAGCACATCACCAAAGAAACAAGGGCTTTATTTCTTTTAAAGACTTTATTTATTTATACATGAGAGAGAGAGAGAGAGAGAGAGAGAGAGAGAGAGAGGCAGAGACCCAGGCAGAGGGAGAAGCAGGCTCCTTGCAGGGAGCCCAACGTGGGACTCCATCCTGGACCTCCAGGATCAGGCCCTGGGCTGAAGGTGGTGCTAAACCACTGAGCCACCCGGGCTGCCCAAAACAAAGGCTTTTAAATGATACACTGGACCAGATAGATTTCAGATACATACAGAACTTTCCATTCGAATGCAACTGAATACACATTCTTCTCAAGTGCACATGGAACTTTCTCCAGAACAGACCACATACTGGGTCACAAATCAGGTCTCAACTGATACCAAAAGATTGGATTGTCCCCTGCATATTTTCAGACCATAATGCTTTGAAACTTGAACTCAATCATAAGAAATTTAGAAGAAACTCAAACACTGGAGGTTAAAGAGCATCCTATTAAAAGATGAATGGGGCGCTCCTGCCCCGAGCTGAGCAGGAAATTAGAGAAGAATTAAGAAGATTCAGGGAAACTAATGAAAATGAAGATACAACCATTCAAAATCTTTGGGAGGAAGGAGGGGCAAGATGGTAGAAGAGTAGGGTCCCCAAATCACCTGTCCCCAACAAATTACCTAGATAACCTTCAAATCATCCTGAAAATCTACGAATTCGGCCTGAGATTTAAAGAGAGACCAGCTGGAATGCTACAGTGAGAAGAGTTCACGCTTCTATCAAGGTAGGAAGATGGGGGGATCCCTGGGTGGCAGAGCGATTTGGCGCCTGCCTTTGGCCCAGGGCGCGATCCTGGAGACCTGGGATCGGGTCCCACGTCGGGCTCCCGGTGCATGGAGCCTGCTTCTCCCTCTGCCTGTGTCTCTGCCTCTCTCTCTCTCTCTCTCTGTGTGTGTGACTATCATAAAAAAAAAAAAAAAAAAAAGGTAGGAAGATGAGGAAAAAGAAATAAAGAAACAAAAGGCATCCAAGGGGGAGGGGCCCCCGCGAGGAGCCGGGCTAAGGCCAGGGCGAGTGTCCCCAGGACAGGAGAGCCCCGTCCCGGAGAAGCAGGAGCTGCACCAACCTTCCGGGGTGGAAAGGCGCCCGCAGGGAGTTAGAGCAGGACCCAGGAGGGCGGGGATTCCCTCGGGCTCCCTGGGACACTAACAGGCACCTGCAGCAGGAGAGTGCGCCGAGCTCCCTAAGGGCTACAGCGCGCACGGCGGGACCCGGAGCAGCTCGGAGGGGCTCGCGCGGCGGCTCCGCGGAGGGGGCTGCGGGGCGGGAGCGCGAATCCAACAGCGCAGGCCACGTAGCACAGGGCGCCGGGACACAGCCCAGAATCCGGCCTCCCCCTGGGACAGGCAGAGGCCGGGAGGGCCCAGGACAGCAAGGACGCTTCTGCCCCGAGCTGAGCAGATCAGCGGCCCCGCCCCGGAGCCTCCAGGCCCTGCAGACGGAGAGCCCCGGAGTTACTGCGGGGGCTGAATCCAGGTTTCCAGAGCTCCCTAGGCATTGTGGCTGTTCCTCCTGGGGCCTCATGGGGTGAACAACCCCCAGTGAGCCCTGCACCAGGCAGGGGGCAGAGCAGCTCCCCCAAGTGCTAACACCTGAAAATCAGCACAACAGGCACCTCCCTCAGAAGACCAGCTAGACGGACCAGTTCCAGAGGAAGTCAAGGGACTTAAAGTATACAGAATCAGAAGATACTCCCCCGTGTCTTTTGTTTTATTTTTGTTTTGTTTTGTGTTTTTTTTTTCTTTCTGATTTCTGATTGCTTCCCCCTTTTTTTTCACCTTTCTTTTTCTTTCTCTTTTTCTTCTCTTTTTTCCCTTTTTTTCTTCTTTCTCTTTTTTCTTTTTCTCTTTTCTTTCCTCTCCCTCTCTTTTTCTCCTTTTCCCAATACAACTTGTTTTTGGCCACTCTGCACTGAGCAAAATGACTAGAAGGAAAACCTCACCTCAAAAGAAAGAATCAGAAACAGTCCTCTCTCCCACAGAGTTACAAAATCTGGATTACAATTCAATGTCAGAAAGCCAATTCAGAAGCACTATTATACAGCTACTGGTGGCTCTAAAAAAAAGCATAAAGGACTCAAGAGACTTCATGACTGCAGAATTTAGATCCAATCAGGCAGAAATTAAAAATCAATTGAATGAGATGCAATCCAAACTAGAAGTCCTAACGACGAGGGTTAACGAGGTGGAAGAACGAGTGAGTGACATAGAAGACAAGTTGATGGCAAAGAGGGAAACTGAGGAAAAAAGAGACAGACAATTAAGAGACCATGAAGACAGATTAAGGGAAATAAACGACAGCCTGAGGAAGAAAAACCTACGTTTAATTGGGGTTCCCGAGGGCGCCGAAAGGGACAGAGGGCCAGAATATGTATTTGAACAAATCCTAGCTGAAAACTTTCCTAATCTGGGAAGGGAAACAGGCATTCAGATCCAGGAAATAGAGATCCCCCCCCTAAAATCAATAAAAACCGTTCAACAGCTCGACATTTAATAGTGAAGCTTGCAAATTCCAAAGATAAGGAGAAGATCCTTAAAGCAGCAAGAGACAAAAAGTCCCTGACTTTTATGGGGAGGAGTATTAGGGTAACAGCAGACCTCTCCACAGAGACCTGGCAGGCCAGAAAGGGCGGGCAGGATATATTCAGGGTCCTAAATGAGAAGAACATGCAACCAAGAATACTTTATCCAGCAAGGCTCTCATTCAAAATGGAAGGAGAGATAAAAGAGCTTCCAAGACAGTCAGGAACTGAAAGAATATGTGACCTCCAAACCAGCTCTGCAAGAAATTTTAAGGGGGACTCTTAAAATTCCCCTTTAAGAAGAAGTTCAGTGGAACAATCCACAAAAACAAGGACTGAATAGATATCATGATGACACTAAACTCATATCTGTCAATAGTAACTCTGAACGTGAACGGGCTTAATGACCCCATCAAAAGGTGCAGGGTTTCAGACTGGAAAAAAAAGCAGGACCCATCTATTTGCTGTCTACAAGAGACTCATTTTAGACAGAAGGACACCTACAACCTAAAAATAAAAAGTTGGAGAACCATTTACCATTCAAATGGTCCTCAAAAGAAAGCAGGGGTAGCCATCCTTATATCAGATAAACTAAAATTTACCCCGAAGACTATAGTGAGAGATGAAGAGGGACACTATATCATACTCAAAGAATCTATCCAACAAGAGGACTTAACAATCCTCAATATATATGCCCCGAATGTGGGAGCTGCCAAATATTTAAACCAATTAATAACCAAACTGAAGAAATACTTAGATAATAATACACTTATACTTGGTGACTTCAATCTAGCTCTTTCTACCCTCGATAGGTCTTCTAAGCACAACATCTCCAAAGAAACGAGAGCTTTAAATGATACATTGGACCAGATGGATTTCACAGATATCTACAGAACTTTACATCCAAACTCAACTGAATTCTTCTTCTCAACACATTCTTCTCAAGTGCACATGGAGCTTTCTCCAGAATAGACCACATACTGGGTCACAAATCGGGTCTGAACCGATACCAAAAGATCGGGATAGTCCCCTGTATATTCTCAGACCATAATGCCTTGAAATTAGAACTAAATCACAACATGAAGTTTCGAAGGACCTCAAACATGTGGAGGTTAAGGACCATCCTTCTAAAAGATGAAAGGGTCAACCAGAAAATTAAGGAAGAATTAAAAAGATTCATGGAAACTAATGAGAATGAAAATATAACCGTTCAAAATCTTTGGGATGCAGCAAAAGCAGTCCTGAGGGGGAAACACATCGCAATACAAGCATCCATTCAAAAACTGGAAAGATCTCAAATACAAAAGCTCACCTTACACATAAAGGAGCTAGAGAAAAACAGCAAATGGACCCCACGCCCAGCAGAAGGAGAGAGTTAATTAAAATTTGAGCAGAACTCAATGAAATAGAGACCAAAAGAACTGTGGAACAGATCAACAGAACCAGGAGTTGGTTCTTTGAAAGAATTAATGAGATAGATAAACCATTAGCCAACCTTATTAAAGAAGAGAGAGAAGACTCAAATTAATAAAATCATGAATGAGAAAGGAGAGATCACTACCAACACCAAGGAAATACAAACGATTTTAAAAACATATTATGAACAGCTCTACACCAATAAATTAGGCAATCTAGAAGAAATGGATGCATTCCTGGAAAGCCACAAACTACCAAAACTGGAGCAGGAAGAAATAGAAAACCTGAACAGGCCAATAACCAGGGAGGAAATTGAAGCAGTCATCAAAAACCTCCCAAGACACAAGAGTCCAGGGCCAGATGGCTTCCCAGGGGAATTCTAGCAAACGTTTAAAGAAGAAATCATACCTATTCTACTAAAGCTGTTTGGAAAGACAGAAAGAGATGGAGTACTTCCAAATTCGTTCTATGAGGCCAGCATCACCTTAATTCCGAAACCAGACAAAGACCCCACCAAAAAGGAGAATTACAGACTAATATCCTTGATGAACATGGATGTAAAAATTCTCAACAAGATACTAGCCAATAGGATCCAACAACACATTAAGAAAATTATTCACCATGACCAAGTAGGATTTATCCCCGGACACAAGGCTGGTTCAACACTCGTAAAACAATCAATGTGATTCATCATATCAGCAAGAGAAAAACCAAGAACCATATGATCCTCTCATTAGATGCAGAGAAAGCATTTGACAAAATACAGCATCCATTCCTGATCAAAACACTTCAGAGTGTTGGGATAGAGGGAACTTTCCTCGACATCTTAAAAGCCATCTACGAAAAGCCCATAGCAAATATCATTCTCAATGGGGAAGCACTGGGAGCCTTTCCCTTAAGATCAGGAACAAGCCAGGGATGTCCACTCTCACCACTGCTATTCAACATAGTACTGGAAGTCCTCGCCTCAGCAATCAGACAACAAAAAGACATTAAAGGCATTCAAATTGGCAAAGAAGAAGTCAAACTCACCCTCTTCGCCGATGACATGATACTCTACATAGAAAACCCAAAAGCCTCCACCCCAAGATTGCTAGAACTCATACAGCAATTTGGTAGCGTGGCAGGATACAAAATCAATGCCCAGAAATCAATGGCATTTCTATACACTAACAATGAGACTGAAGAAAGAGAAATTAAGGAGTCAATCCCATTTACAATTGTACCCAAAAGCATAAGATACCTAGGAATAAACCTAACCAAAGAGGTAAAGGATCTATACCCTAAAAACTATAGAACACTTCTGAAAGAAATTGAGGAAGACACAAAGAGATGGAAAAATATTCCATGCTCACGGATTGGCAGAATTAATATTGTGAAAATGTCAATGTTACCCAGGGCAATTTACACGTTTAATGCAATCTCTATCAAAATACCAGGGACTTTCTTCAGAGAGTTAGAACAAATTATTTTAAGATTTGTGTGGAATCAGAAAAGACCCCGAATAGCCAGGGGAATTTTATAAAAGAAAACAATAGCTGGGGGCATAACAATGCCAGATTTCAGGTTGTACTACAAAGCTGTGGTCATCAAGACAGTGTGGCACTGGCACAAAAACAGACACATAGATCAATGGAACAGAATAGAGAACCCAGAAGTGGACCCTGACCTTTATGGTCAACTAATATTCGATAAGGAGGAAAGACTATCCATCGGAAGAAAGACAGTCTCTTCAACAAATGGTGTTGGGAAAATTGGACATCCAATGCAGAAGAATGAAACTAGACCACTCTCTTTCACCACACACAAAGATAAACTCAAGGTGGATGAGAGATCTAAATGTGAGACAAGATTCCATCAAAATCCTAGAGGAGAACACAGGCAACACCCCTTTTGAACTCGGCCACAGTAGCTTCTTGCAAGATACATCCACAAAGGCAAAAGAAACAAAAGCAAAAATGAACTATTGGGACTTCATCAAGATAAGAAGCTTTTGCACAGCAAAGGATACAGTCAACAAAACTAAAAGACAACCTACAGAATGGGAGAAGATATTTGCAAATGACATATCAGATAAAGGGCTAGTTTCCAAAATCTATAAAGAACGTATTAAACTCAACACCAAAGAAACAAACAATCCAATCATGAAATGGGCAAAAGACATGAAGAGAAATCTCACAGAGGAAGACATGGACATGGCCAACATGCACATAAGAAAATGCTCCGCATCACTTGCCATCAGGGAAATACAAATCAAAACCACAATGAGATCCCACCTCACACCAGTGAAAATGGGGAAAATTAACAAGGCAGGAAACCACAAATGTTGGAGAGGATGCGGAGAAAAGGGAACCCTCTTACACTGTTGGTGGGAATGTGAACTGGTGCAGCCACTCTGGAAAACTGTGTGGAGGTTCCTCAAAGAGTTAAAAATAGACCTGCCCTACGACCCAGCAATTGCACTGTTGGGATTTACCCCAAAGATACAGATGCAATGAAACGCCGGGACACCTGCACCCTGATGTTTCTAGCAGCAATGTCCACAATAGCCAAACTGTGGAAGGAGCCTTGGTGTCCATCAAAAGATGAATGGATAAAGAAGATGTGGTTTATGTATACAATGGAATATTACTCAGCCATTAGAAACGACAAATACCCACCATTTGCTTCAACGTGGATGGAACTGGAGGGTATTATGCTGAGTGAAGTAAGTCAATCGGAGAAGGACAAACAGTGTATGTCCTCATTCAGTTGGGGAATATAAATAATAGTGAAAGGGAATATAAGGGAAGGGAGAAGAAATGTGTGGGAAATATCAGGAAGGGAGACAGAACATAAAGACTCCTAACTCTGGGAAATGAACTAGGGGTGGTGGAAGGGGAGGAGGGCGGGGGTGGGGGTGAATGGGTGACAGGCACTGAGGGGGACACTTGACGGGATGAGCACTGGGTGTTATTCTGTATGTTGGTAAATTGAACACCAATAAAAATTAATTTATTAAAAAAAAATCTTTGGGATACAGCCAAAGCAATCCTAAGAGGGGAAATGCATCACAATAGAAGCCTCTCTCAAAAACACTGGAAAAAACTCAAACACACAAGCTAACCTCGCACCTAAAGGAAGTGGAAGAAGAACAGCAAATAAAACCTACACCAAGCAGGAGAGAGATAATAAAGATTCTAGCATAACTCAATGAAATAGAGACCAGAAGAACTGTAGAACAGATCAACAAAACCAGGAGTTGGTTCTTTGAAAGAATTCATAAGATAGATAAACCAGTAGCCAAAAGACATGAACAGAAATTTCACAAAAGAAGACATAGACATGGCCAACAATCACATGAGAAAATGTTCTGCATCCCTTTCCATCTGAAATACAAATCCAAACCACAATGAGATCCCACCTCACACCAGTGAGAATGGGGAAAATTAACAAGACAGGAAACCACAAATGTTGGAGAGGATGTGGAGAAAGGGGAACCCTCTTGCACTGTTGGTCAGAATGTGAACTGGTGCAGCCACTCTGGAAAACTGTGTGGAGGTTCCTCAAAGAGTTAAAAATAGAACTATCCTGTGACCCAGCAATTGCACTGCTGGGGATTTACCCTAAAGATAAAGATGCAGTGAAACACCGGGACACCTACACCTCAATGTTTATAGCAGCACTGTCCACAACAGCCAAACTGTGGAAGGAGCCTTGGTGCCCATCGAAAGATGAATGGATAAAGAAGATGTGTAATATATCTTCTGTGTATATCTATATACAATGGAATATTACTCAGGCATCAGAAACAACAAATACCCACCATTTGCTTCGACGTGGATGGAACTGGATGGTATCCTGCTGAGTGAAGTAAGTCAATCGGAGAGGGACAACCATTGTATGGTTTCACTCATAAGGGGAATAAAGAAAATAGTGAAAAGGATTATAGGGGAAAGGAGAGAAAATGCGTGGGAAATACCAGAGAGGATGATGGAACATGAAATACTCCTAACTCTGGGAAGCAAACAAGGGGTGGTGGAAGGGGGTATGGTGTGTCTGGGTGACGGGCACTGAGGAGGGCACTGGATGGGATGAGCAGTGGGTGTTATACTATATGTTGGCAAATCGAACTCCAATAAAAAAAAATACAAAAAAAAAAAAAAAAAAAAGACGAGGTCATATAGAATATTACTCAGCCATAAGAAAGAATGAGATTTTTACCCTTTACAACAGCATGGGTGGATCTAGATGGTATTTTGCTAAGTGAAATAAGTTAGAGAGCAAGCAAGTAGTACCAATTGATTTCACTTGTGTGTGGAATGACAAAAAGAAATGAGTAACAGATTCATAAATACAGAGAACAAGCTGTTGTTTGCCAAAGGGGAGGTGATTATGGAATCAGTGAAATAAGTGACGTGGATTAAGACTTACAGATTTGCAGTTATAAAATAAAGTCAGGAAGATGAAAAGTACAGGAATGGGAACATAGTCACAAGAAAAAAAAAAAAAAGGTTTTGAAACCCAGCATCCCAAACAGCATAATTATTATTAACAGGAAGAATTAACAGAGTATCTCCAGTACAGGAAGTATAGCTAATATCTTTCCTTTTTGTAATATTTTTACCTAATTCATTTATCACCTTTGCCATTCGTTCTACTCATCAATAGCAAAATCACATTTGCATTGAATATTAGTTTGCCACAGACTTTAATTATCTTATCTACATTTGAAACTACTAATTTATAAGACTATTTGACCTTTATTGTATTATAAGGAATTATTCATCTGTAACTTTCCTTTTTAAGAACAAGATATTCATAACTAAAGACAGGCATTTAATAACCAGGTCTACAATGAAATTTCTAAACACTCAATCTGGCATCTCAATTCTTGTTGAAATCTCCATATTCATTAAATATCCTTCCCTGACTGTTCCTCATTTTTCAGATCATGTAACAGCATCTAAATTGGATACAATAATATTCTTTCTCCTCAAGCATTGCCAAACATTTGATAGATATAATCCTGTTTGCAGAAGTTGTGGCAATTTAGACTTTTGCCACAAGAAATAAGCATACTGGCAATGTTATAGTGAAAATAAAAGGTGTTTGATGTGAAAGTCTATTGAAAGAGACTTGTAATTATTAAAATTCTAATTGAATGTCCTATCTCCCAAAGTAGTCATAGCATGCAAGTAGTTCCTATTTCCTACAGTTCAATCAGTATTCATGAAGCAATGATGTGAAAGAACATTGTTCTTAGTCATGGGATCTTTTTAATTTGCTATACTCCCTTCATTCTGAAGCAGAATGCAGATAAAGGAAGCTTTGATGGCTAGGAAATCATTCTGGTTCTCTTGCGTGGGGAAAGAGAAACCTGTGTCCTTCTCCTTGACTTCTGCGCTGCTACACTATCATAAGTATGTCTGTTTATGGAGACTTGGTTATTCTCCCTCAGGCCAAAAGTCATATAAGAACATGTTTTGGAAGCAGACACAAGTTGTTTTGAGGTCAAAAGATCTGCCATAAACTCTGGCTCTGCCATTATTCAACTATATGAATAACGGCATTTTTTTTTCATACTTTTATTATTCTTTTTCAAATTTTATTTTTTTGAAGATTTTATTTATTCATAGAGACACACAGAGATAGATAGAGAGAGAGAGAGAGAGAGAGAGGGGCCGAGACACAGGCAGAGGGAGAAGCAGGCTCCGTGCAGAGAGCCTGACATGGGACTCCATTCAGGGTCTCCAGGATCATGCCCTGGGCTGCAGGCAGCGCTAAACCACTGCGCCACCAGGGCTGCCTCTTTTTCAAATTTTAAATTCCAGTTAACAGTGGAATATTAGTTTCAGATATAGAATTTAGTGATTTGTCACTTACATATACAACACAGTGCTCATTACAGGTGTCCTCCTTAATACTTATCACCCATTTAACCTCTCACTCTGCCCACGTTCCCTCCAGCATCAGTCTGTTGTATGGTTTGCCCCCCCCCCCATTACGTTAATCTGTTTTTGTTTCCTAAATTCCACACATGACTGAAATCATACGTTGTCTTTCCCTGAGTTATTTCACTTAGCATAATACACTCTAGCTCAATCCACAACATTGTAAATGAGATTTCACTCTTTTTGATGGTTGATTTTGAATTTGAATGAAATTGTAATATATTTATATCATATATAAATGTAGTTTCTTATCTCCATTTATCAGTCGATGGATATTTGGGTTCTTTCCATAATTTGGCTGTTGATAATGCTGTTATAAGCATCAGGGTGCATGTATCCCTTCAAATCAGTATTTTTGTGTCCTCTGGGTAAACACCTAGTAGTGCAACTGCTGGGTCATAGGGTAGTTTTATTTCTAACTTTTTTTTTTTTTTCAAAGGTTAAGGACAACTTTATTGCTACCAGAGGCTTTTATCATCAGTACACGGTTCTGACTGCAATACCTTCCTCAGACTGCACAAGGAGCCCAGGATCCAGAAATTAGGAGAAATACAGGTAGGGTAATTTTCATCAAGAAAATACTAATAGCTTAACATAAATCTAGGGTACTGAATTCAGTTATTACATGTTACAGACCCAAATCATAGAGCTGTCCCAATATCTAGAGAGTCTCTCCTACTGATTATAAATGAGTGAAAACTGACCAGTTACCAAAAACAAAAGAAACCAAAACCATAATCATTTGATATTTCTTTGGTGAGCACCTGGATATATTAACTTTATCACAAATTCTTTTATACAAATGTCCAATATGCTTTCAACAAATCTAACAGTGCCCTAATTATAATTACATGCCACTTTTAAGTTCTAAATTAAGATAAAAATGAAAACAATAATTTTGTTTCTGAACTCCAGGAACTGGAATGAGACAAACACAAAATCAATGTGGTAATGCTAGTCCTTTTTCTATTCCCACCTCTCATTTACATGGGGCAATTTTGAAGAACCCTTTTTGGATCAATCTGAATCGTGGATTAAACATGGCTGCCAGACTGAAATAATTTATTCACTAAATTGCTAAATAGTAATTTTGAGGGTTTCCTAATCAGTGGAAGTCAGGCTATACAGATCAACATGCATAAAGTTCATTAAGTAGTCAATAAAGCAGCAAACAAAAACGAGGAAAATTAAATCAGGATGCTGGAGACAGGGTGTGTGCCAGCTATGAATTTTGGAACTTAAAAAAAAACACTGAATATGAATTTTTGATATGGGTACAATCTCCATTACATTTTAGTAGAGAAAGGATGGAACTGACAAACACTACAAAAAAATTTTTACTTGAAAAAAAAAAACTGGATCTTCTGAATTTTACTTTTTTTTCTTTTGGTCTTTATATGCTTAAATAATGTTGATTATAATTTATCACAAAAGTAAATGTTTATCTTCATTATAGAGCCGTTTGATTCCATCATAGAAGTCATCCACTTTCATTTCCTCTACTTTGCGTTTAGCAGAGGTATGCTTGCACCCACTGGCAGCTGGGAGATGATGGTAGAAGGCTGCTGCACCTCTGACTGGCACTTCTGGTTTGCTGTTGTCCTTGGAGAAATCTAAAATCTGGGCCTGGGACAGAGGAGGGATGTAATCTGAACACTCCTTTGTCACAGGTCACCAGGGTGTGCTGTGCTTTCTGAAGCAGTTCAATTGTAAGAGGAAGCCAGTCAGGAATAAGTTTCTCCATTTCCAAACTAACAATGGCCAGAGCAAGCATGGATCCTTTGAATTGTAGAAGTTGGTTACAGGCCATACAGTGAAGGAGTTGCTTGGTAAGGACTGCCAAATGCTGAGATGGGCTCAGTTTGGGTAAACTGAAAAGTAACTGAGGCCTAGTTGACACTGCAATGGCATGAAAAATGTGAAGAAAATCCAATGGTGTAGCTGTGTGAAGATTCCAATTCAACTTATCCAGAATAATTCTCTCCATCCTTAGAATTTCAGATGAAGAACATCCACAGAAACTGTCTCTTGCCAACACCTTCAGTACTGGAATTCTCTCATCCTCCTCAACAGTCTTGGCAGCTAGGAAAAGAACAGCTGATCGCAATACAACTCAGGTATTTTGGGTGGGCCTTTACAGTGGCTAGAAACCTGTCCAAAAGACTGCTAGCCAGAGCAAATGTTTCTGGGTAAAGGTTGAATTGGTACTTGAGCTTGGCCAGCCACTGAATCACTTCATCTCTCTGGGATGGAGAAACATTCTGATTTGTAGGCATTTTTGGCACATTCACCTTCCACATCTGGGCTTCCCTAGAGATTGCCTTTTCCAAGAGGAAAGACAATCTCTGGTTTTCCAAAGGCCCTGGAAACTTCATGATATCCTTTGGATCTGCCTGCCTCCCAGCCTGATGTAGCTACCTTCTCCTCCTCTTCCTCCTCCTCCTCCCCGGCGGGGCTGTAGGCCTCACAGCGGTCACGCGGGGTCATCCGGGGGCCTGTTACCACCCCATTTTCCTCAGCGCGCGGCGGCTGGGCGCGCGGGACGCGGACGGGACCGACTGAGGAGGGAGAAGAGGGGGAGCCGGGCCGGGGGTGGGGGTGCAGGCGATCGAGCGTCGGGACGCACGGCTGCGGCCGGCGGGTCAGCGAACCAGCTCCATGACTGCCCCCGACCTGAGGCTGCCGCGGCCACCGCCGGCCCCACTCCTCCAACCGCCGCCGCTAATGCCCGGGTGGGGAGGGGGGTTCCCTCTCGCCATAGGGCGGCGGGGGCCGGGGAGAGGCGGGGGGTGAGACCGGCTCTGCCCCTGCCCGGGAGAAGCGTCTCTGAGGGGAAATGGTGAAAAAGGGGGGGGGGAGAGGGAAAAGGAAAAAAAAGGGGGGAAAGGGGGGAAAATAAGAAAAAGTGAGACCGAGACGCCGCCGCGTCCGCTTGCGGGGAAGGCGGGGGGGGGGGGGGGGCTATTTCTAACTTTTTAAGGAAAGCTCCATACTGTTTTCCACAGTGGCTGCGCCAGTTGCATTCCCACCAACAGTGTAAAAGGGTTTCCCTTCCTCTGCATTCTTACCAACATCCGTTATTTCCTGTGTTGTTAATTTTAGTCATTCTGAGAGATGAAAGGTGGTATCTTATTGTAGTTTTGATTTGTATTTCCCTGATGATAAGTGATGTTGAGCACCTTTTCATGTGTCTGTTAGTCAACTGTATGTCTTTTTCAGAGAAATGTCTATTCATGTCTTCTGCGTTGAATTATTTGGCTTTGGATTATTGAGTTCTGTAAATTCTTTTTTTTTTAAATTTTTTTAAAATTTATTTATGATAGTCACAGAGAGAAAGAGAGGCAGAGACATAGGCAGAGGGCGAAGCAGGCTCCATGCACCGGGAGCCTGATGTGGGATTCGATCCCGGGTCTCCAGGATCGCGCCCTGGGCCAAAAGCAGGCGCCAAACCGCTGCGCCACCCAGGGATCCCGAGTTCTGTAAATTCTTATATATTTTGGATACTAACCCTTTATCAGATATGCCGTTTGCAAATATCTTCTCCCATTCCGTAGACTGCCTTTTAATTTTGTTGATTGTTTCCTTCGCTGTGCAGAAGTTTTTTAACTTGATAAAGTCCCAATAGTTTATTTTTGCCTTTGTTTGCCTCAGAAGATGTATTTACTAAGAAGTTGCTACAAGCAAAGTAAAAAAGGTTAGTGTTTGTGTTCTCTAGGATTTTGATGGTTTCTTGTGTCACATTTAAGTCTTTCATCCATTTTATGTATTGTGTATGGTGTAAGAAAGTGATCTACTTTCATTCTTCTGCATGTGGCTCTTCAGTTTTCCCAGCACCATTTGTTGTAAAGACTGTCTTTTTTCCATTGGATATTCTTTCCTGCTTTGTCAAAGATTAGTTGACCATATAGTTGTGGGTTCATTTCTGGGTTTTCCATTCTGTTCCATGGATCTACATGTCTGTTTTTGTCCCAGTGTCACAGTGTTTTTATCACTACAGCTTTGTAATATAACAAAGTCTGGAATTGTGATGCCTTAGCTTTGCTCTTCTTTTTCAAGGTTGCTTTGGCTATTCTGGTTTTTCATGGTTCCATACACATTTTAGGATTCTTCGTCCTAGTTCTTTGAAAAATGCTGTTTGTATTTTGACAGACTAAATGTGTAGATTGCTTTGGATAATAGAGATATTTTAATAATATTTGTTCTTCCAATCCATGAATATGGAATGTCTTTCCATTTCTTTGCGTCATCTTCAATTTCTTTCAGAAGTGCTTTATAGTTTTCATAGTACAGACCTTTCACCTCTTTGGTTAGATTCTTTTTAACTTAATAGAATCTTGATTTCATTTGTAAAATGGAGGTAATTCCTGCCTCACAAAGTTTTTATGATGAATAAATAATAAGGCAGTGACTTTTTTTTGCTGTAACTTATGTAGAAAAATTTTGTATTAGAATCCAGTGCATATAGGAGTATATAGATGTATAAATATACAACCCAAATAAGTTTCACATAATAATTATCTTTATTAATTGAAATGCACTCTGTTTCTATTCTATAGTTCCTATTCCCTTTGCTTTTAAAAAACACCTGGGGTATATGGAAGGAAGATATGCTTACTAATCTCACAGCCCATGCTGGAGGGGCAGGGATCATTGGGAGACTTCTCCAACAACAGGAGAACTGGTGGGCACCATTTCTTTCCTCTGCCCCCCAGACAAGATATACAGACACCTGCAGGAAACTGCATTCTCCACCTCGCTTACTAAGAATGCACCCTGCCCGTGGATAGGTCTGTGGATTTGCCCTCTCCAATATAGCCAGCCTCAGCAGGAGTTTTGGGCAACTGCAGGTCCCTTCCCATAACAGATGTTTGTGGACCTTACTGACACAAATGCCCCACCTCTGCACTCCCCTGTAGAATCTCTCCTAGCCCTGCAGCAAGAGTTTTCTAAAAACAGTTTCAGGTCCCTTCCTGCAGATCTATGTAAATCTTGCTAAGACTCTATGTCCTGCCCTCACATTGTCCTGCAGACCTGCTCCCTCCAATAACCCTTGGCTAGAGCCCATGCAAAGCACTGCCATAAACCTGGCATTGTGCAAGTAGCCCTGGCAGGGATGAGCACCCTTCCAAAAGATTCCTTCCCTGGGTGTAGAGGGGGAGATAATTACCCATACCAGTGTAACCCTGTCCCTAGCAGTGGGCTGGGAATAGATATCTGGTCTGAATGCAGGTCCTATCTACCAACCAAAGCTTCTCGGGGGACAACCATAGGTAAAATATCCTGCAGTTCAGTCCTCCTGCAGCTCTGGCAAACACCTGCTCTGACTCAACTCACCCCCAGTGGCTCCAGACTGGACCAGTAACAACACAGGGACTTAACCCTGTCTCCAATGGGCAAAGAGAAACATTGCAGGTAGCTGGCATGAAGACAAACATGGCTCAGCCACAACAATAGGATGCATGCAACACACATAGGAAACACCCAAGTGCAGGTTTTGGTGAACAGGTGACATTGCACTGCAGAGCACTACAGGACCTCTTCTTCATAAGACCACTGCTTTCAAAAGCAAAAGAGACAAAAACAGGCACAAAGAGTTAGACAAAATGAGGAGACAGAGGAATATATCCCAATGAAAGAACAGGACAAAATCACTGCAAGAGAGCTAAATGGAGATAAGTAATATGCTTGACACAGAATATAAAGGGTGACCATCATAAAGATACTCATTGGTCTTGAGAAAACAGTAGAGAACCTTAGTGAGATCCAGACAGACCATAAAAAAGAACCAATCAGAGATGAATTTAGTAAGTGAAATATAAAATACACTAGGTGAAATAAATAGTAGACTAGAGAAGAATGGTTGAGAAACCTGGAGGACAGAGAGATGGAAAACAATCAAGCTGAAGAGCAGAGAGAAAAAAATAATAATAAATGAAAACACATTTTGGAACTCAGTAACACCATCAGGCATAATAATATTCATATTACAGGGATCCTAGAAGCAGAAGAGAGAAAAGGGGGGGCAGCAAATTTATTAGAAGAAATAGATGAAAACTTCCTTATCTGGGGAAGAGAACAAAGATCCAGATCCAAAAGGTACACAGAGCTCCCAATAAAATCCATCCAAGAAGGGCTACGCCAAGGAACATGGATTAAAATGGCAAACAGTAGTGATAAAGAGAGAATTCTGAAAGCAGCCAAGAGGAAAGGAAACAGTTACATACAAGGGAAAGGCTATCAGCTAATTTTTCAGCAGAAACTTTGCAAGACTGAAGAAAGTGGCATGATATCTTCAAAATGTTGAAAGGGAGAAACACCTACTGCCAAGAATACTCTATACTCTATCCAGTAAGGCTATTATTCAGAATAGAAGGAGAGATAAAAAGAAAAGAAAGGAACAGAGAAGAATTATAAAATCAACTAAAGGGCAGCCTGGGTGGTTCAGTGGTTTAGTGCTGCCTGCAGCCCCGGGTGTGATCCTGGAGACCCGGGATCGAGTCTCACATCAGGCTCCCTGCATGGAGCCTGCTTCTCGCTCTGCCTGTGTCTCTCATGAATAAATACATAAAATCTTTAAAAAACAAAAACAACAACAAAAAAAACCCGCACAATTATACACTGAGTAACAAAGTGGCAACAACTATGTACCTATCAATAATTACTTGGAATGTAAAGGGACTAAATACCCCAATCAAAAGACACAGGGTGACAGAATGGATATAAAGGAAATACTCATCTATATGCTGCCTATAAGAGACTTATTTCAGACCTAAAGACACATGCAGATGAAAAGTGAAGGAATGGAAAAGCACTTACCATTCAAATGGAAGTGAAAGGAAAGCTGGGGGTAGCCCAGGTGGCTCAGTGGTTTAGCGCCCCCTTCAGTTCAGGGCCTGATCCTGGAGACCCGGGACCAAGTCCCACCTCAGGCTCCCTGCAAGGATCCTGCTTCTCCCTCTGCCTGTGTCTCTGCCTCTCTCTCTTTCATGAATAAATAAATAAAATCTTAAAAAAAAAAAAAAAAAAAAGGAAACGAAACACAATGGTCCAAAATTTTGGGGATGCACCAAAAACTATTCTTTTTTTTCTTTGGGTAAGAAAACCCAAAAGCAGTAGAGGGAAGGAAATCATAAAGATTGGAGCAAAAATAAGTGAAATAGAATCTTAAAAAAAAAAAAAAAATCTAACAATGAAACCAGGAGCTGGTTCCTTGAAAGGATCAACAGAAATGATACACCTTTAGACAGACTCTTAAAAAAAAAAAAAAAAAAAAAAAAAGGACTCAAAATCAGAATTGAAAGAGAAATATCAACACCAAAGAGATACAAGAGAATTTATGAGAAATTATATGCCCACAAATTGGACAACCTAGAAGAAATGGGTAAGTTCCCAGAAATCTATAACCTCCAAAAACTGAATGAGGAAGAAATAGAAAATTTGAACAGACCAATTAATGAAATTGAATCAGTGATCAAAAAACTCCCAACAAAAAAAGAGTCCAGGATCAGGTGGCTTCACAAGTAAATTCTACCAAACATTTAAAAAAAGTTTCTTTCTTCTCAAATTATTTCAAAAAGGAGAAGAGAAAGGAAAGCTTCCAAATTCCTTCTGAGGCCAGCATTACTCTGATATCAAAACCAGATAAAGACACTATAAGAGAACTACACAACAGTACTTCTGATGAACATAGATGTCCAAAAATCAACAAAATAACAGCAAACTGAATCCAACAATACATCAAAAAAATCACTGACCAAGATCAAGTGGGATTTATTTCTGAGATGCAAAGGTGGTTCAATATTTTCAAATTAATCAACATGATATATCACATCAAGAAAAGATAAAAACTGTATGAGTATTTCAATACAGAAAAAGCATTTGACAAAGTACAACTTCCGTTCAAAATAAAAACCCTCAATAAGGGATGGATCCCTGGGTGGCTCAGCGGCTTAGTGCCTGCCTTTGGCCCGGGGCATGATCCTGGAGTCCAGGGATCGAGTCCCGCATTAGGCTCCCTGCAGGGAGCCTGCCTCTCTCTCTGTGTATCTCTCATTGATAAATAAATAAAATCTAAAAAAACAAAACAAAACAAAAAAACCCTCAATAAAGTAAGTTTAGTGGGAACATACCTCACGATAATAAAAAGCCATATCTGAAAAACCCACAGCTAACATCATACACAATGATGAAAACCTGAGAGCTCTTTCCCTTAAGATCAGGAATAAGACAAGGATGTCCACTTTCACCACTTTTATTCAACATAGTACTGGAAGTTCTAGCCATAGTAGTCAAAGAAAAGAAATAAAATACATCCAAATCGTTAGTGAAGAACTAAAACCATTACAACATGTAGATGCCATAGTATACAGAGAAAACCCTAAATACTGCACATGCACACAAAAAACTACTAGAATTGATAAATGAATGCAGTAAGGTTGCAGTATACAAAATCAATATACAGAAATCCATTGCATTTCTATACACTAATAATGAAATGGAAGAGAGATTAAGAAAACAATCCTATTTACAATTGTCCCCCAAATAATACCTAGAAATAAACTTAACCAAGGAAGTTAAAGACCTGTACTCTGAAAACTATAAAACACTGATGAAAGAAATTGAGGATGACACAAAGAAATGGAAAAAAAAACCCTATGTTCATGGGTTGGAAGAACAAATATTGTTAAAAGTCTATGCTACCTGAGGAAATCTACACATTTAATTCAATCCTTATCAAAATACTAACAGCATTTTTCACAGAACTTGAACAATCCTAAATCCTGAAATTTGTATGGAACCATTAAAAAAACTCAAATGGCCAAAGCAATCTTGAAAAAGAAGAACAAAATTGCAAGTATTATAATCCCAGATTTCAAGATAAACTATAAAGCTGCAGTAATCAAAAACAGTATGGTGCTGGCACAAAAATAGACACATAGATCCATGGAACAGAATAGAGAGCCCAGAAATAAACCCATAATTATATGGCCAATTATTCTTTGACTAAGGAGGCAAGAACAAGGAATGGGAAAAAGTCTCTTCAACAAATGGTGTTGGGAAATTTATATGCAAGAACAAGGAATGGGAAAAAGTCTCTTCAACATATGGTTGTTGGGACAATTATATGCAAAAGAATGAAAGTGGACCACTTTCTTATATCATACACAAAAATAAACTCGAACTAAGGATTCTAAATGTGAGACCTGAAGTCATAAAAATCCTAAAAGAAAGCACAGGCAGTTTCTCTGACATTGGCTGTAGCAACATTTTCTAGGCCTGACTCCTGAGACAAGGCAAACAATAGCAAAAAGAAACTATTGGGACTACATAAAAATAAAAAGCCTCTACAGAGCAAAGAAACAGTCAACAAAACTAAAAGACAACCTAATGAATGGGAGAAGATATTTGCTAATAATAAAGGTGTAAATCCTGATAAAGGTTTAAATTCCAAAAAATATAAAGAACACAAAAACAGTAATTTGAAAAGATATATGCACCCATGTTTGCTGTAGCTTTATTTACTATTAATAGCCAAATTAGGAAAGCAGTCCAAGTGTCCATTAATAGAGGAAGGGATAAAGATGTGGTACACACAGAGACGATGGACTATTACTCAGCCATAAGAAAGAATAAAATCTTGCTACAATATGGATAGATCTAATAGTATAACACTAAGTGAAAGCAGTCAGAGAAAGATAAATTTTGTAGGATTTCACTCATATATGGAATTTAAAAGACACAGCAAACAAAGAAACAAACAACCAAGAAACATTCTCATGAGAACAAACTTATGAACAAACTTATGTTCACCAGAGGGGTGGCGGTGTGGAGGATGGATGAAATAGGTGAAGGGGTTTAAGAGTACACTTATTGTGATGAGCACTGAGTAATATATAGGATTCTTCAATCAGTACACTGTACATCAGAAAGGAATGTAACACGTATGTTAACTCTGCTGGAATTAAAATTTTTAAAAATACAATAAGTCAAGAGAGATCATATGATGCAAAGAGTAAATGGTAGTGACCATGAAAATATATCACCGAGATCTTCTCTTGCAGGAGACATACTGACAACTCCAGGTACAACCCCTCTGGATCAATCATCATGTTCATACTGACTCCAGGCTTCCTGTACTCTGATTTCAGTTCATAAGCGAGCAAGGCCCATTCCTGCCTTAGGACACGCAAGCCTCTTCTAAGAGGCAGGAAGATGCCCCCCGTGGGCCTGTGTGAAACTTTCCTGGACCTGTATTGTAGCCTGGGACTTTTCTCCTTTCTTGTTCAGTATCATGTTTTGAACGTATCTCCCTTCTCCTGCTCCCTCCTATAAATAGCACTTGAATGTTCAATCCTGCCATGGCACCTGCTTCCTGGCAGATCCAGATACAGTTGATAATCTTGTTTAAGGCCTTTGGGTTCTTCTTGATACTTTGTCAACTTGTCCTATGTCATACGGAGAAAGGAATGTCATGTATTTGTTTATTTCCTCTTTAAAAAGTTCTGTCATTTTGGGCTCATGTATTTTAAACTTATTAGATGAATTCCTATTTAGAATTTTTAAGTTTTCTTAGTGGATTTATATATACACTCTTTGCATCATATGGACTTCTAGGAGAAGCTTTCTGTGGCTTCTATGGATCTCCCTTCTAAGAAAGATCTCAGAAAAGAGGGGAGGGTAGTGGTATGAACTAAATATCCATTGTTGCAACTGGTATTTCTCTTTAGCCTCTTCCATCATCCTTTCTAAATTTCCCTCATTTCAAACTATCACCTTGGCGCCTTACCTTCTGTTGTGAGCAAGACCTTTAGTTCTAAGGCCTTGGCAATTACATCCTTCTTGGGCTGGGGTTGTTTTACATTGTTACAATACAAGGAAATACCAGGTGTCCAAGTGGATCACCTGGGTTCCACACCTATTTCTCCTATCCCATTGTGTAAAAAGCAGCTCTATATCTCCTATCAGGATTATCCCTTTCACAATGATGATTCCCCTTCTCACCTGCTGGTCCCCAGACAAAAACCTCATATTCCTTTCTGAATGTCAAAAGTATTTTAGAACAGCTTTTTAAAATTTAAAATGGAATAAAGACTAATTTTTTAATGTGAGATGTATAGCTATTACGTTTAATAGAGGAAAACTTTGGTATAAATTATGGAATATCTACTATATTTTTAAAAAAGATCTTATTTATTATGAGAGATACAGAGAGAGAGAGAGAGAGAGAGAGAGAGAGAGAGAGGCAGAGACAAGGGAGAGGGAGAAGCAGGCTCCCTGTGGGGAGCCTGATGTGGGACTCAATCCCGGGACCCCGAATCACAACCTGAGCTAAAGGCAGATGCTCAACCACTAAGCTACCCAGGTGCTGCTATCTACTGTATTTAACTCAATAATCATGGTAGAAATGAAATACCATCTTTTAACATTAAAAATACAGCTGACCCTTGCACAATGTGAGGGTTAAGGGTGCTAATCCCCTACACAGTCAAAAGTCCACATAAAACTTTTGACTCCAAAAAAAAAAAAAAAAAAAAAAAAACTTTTGACTCCCCAAAACTTAACTGATAGGCTGATAGCATATTCAATTGACCTATATTCATATTTTATATGTATTATGCATACATAATGAAACTAAAAATAAAATCATTAAGGAATATAGTACTTTACCAAAAAAAATCCACATATATATGGACCGCACATATCCATGTGGTCCAAACCCACACTACTTAAGGGTCAACCAAATTTATTTTTCTTATATATGTAGAGAGATCTTTACAGGGGCTTATAATTTTATTAAGAAATGATGCATATATGAGGGATCCTCAAAACCTCAAGAAAGAAAGGTAAATAAATTACTGTCTGAGAATTAAACTAGAAAAATCTACACATAATGATGATTAGTCATCTGGAAGACCAAATGAAAGAACTGTGAATCTACAATCAAATGATTCAGGAAAGAAAGCCAAATCAACTAATTTTATCCTTTCTGTAAAACAAAAAAACAAAAACAAAAACAAACCAAAAACAAAAAAAAAAAACAAACCTGTGTGAAAAGAAGGGAAATGGTTATCATGGAAACGAGAAAAATGAGAGGTCCCATCTGGTGGACATGCCTTCACATCGTCAAAGAGAGCCATATCCAGTTGCTAGGAACAGCTAAGTGTTCCTGTTCTGTCCTAAGGTAAGGAAGGGGTTAAATTGTTTGACCTCTTGCTTTGAGCCCATATGTTCACTGAGTCACTTATCCTAGTGCTACGAAAATACTCATACCAGATAAAAAAAATACCTCAAAGATTAAAGAGGTGCACCACAATTATCTGTTCTTTCTGTAAGAATAAATTATGTTTGACAATGAGTAAATCAGTTTGAGAGATAGAATTATGGAATTGTAAAAGCAGGATTTAAGAGGATATGGCGTACACATACACACCACAATGGAATATCACTCAGCCATAAAAAAAGAATGCAATCTTGTCATTTGCAACATGGATGAATCTAGAGGGTATAATGCAAAGTGAAATCGGTCAGAGAAAGACAAATACCATATGATTTCACTCACAAGTGGAGTTCAAGGAACAGAAAAAAGAAACAAGAAACCAGACTCTTATTATTGAGAACCAGTGGTTGCCAGAAGGAAGGTGGGTGGGGTAGGGAGGGGAGGGAAACAGGTGAAATAGGTAAAGGGGATTAAGAGTATACTTATGATGAGCACTGAGTAATGGATAGAATTGCTGAATCATTATATTGCATACTTGAAATTAATGTAACACTGTATGCTAATTATATTTGAATTTAAAAATATAAAATTTGGGAAGCCCCGGTGGCGCAGCGGTTTAGCGCCGCCTGCAGCCCAGGGCGTGATCCTGGAGACCCAGGATCGAGTCCCACATCGGGCTCCCTGCGTGGAGCCTGCTTCTCCCTCTGCCTGTGTCTCTGCCTCTCTCTCTCACTGTGTGCCTATCATAAATAAATAAAAATTTAGAAAAATTATATAAGTTTATATAAACTATTAAAATTTTTAGTTTTATGAATCTTAGAGTTACAGTGGAAATGCAGTGAACTGATTCTGTCATTTACTTTTTTTTAAAAAAAGATTTTATTTATTCATGAGGCGGGGGGAGAGAGAGGCAGAGACACAGGCAGGGGGAGAAGCAGGCTCCATGCAGGGAGCCCGATGAAGGACTTGATCCCAGGACTTCAGGATAATGCCCTGGGCCAAAGGCAGGTACTAAACTGCTGAGCCACCCAGGGATCCTGTCATTTACTTTTTAACATATACATCAGACTACTTTTCAAAAATGCTTTTGACTCATACAGGCTATCTATATATTGAATCTGAAGATAAGGGACAGAAATGTTATATTTTGGTATCTCCACAAAATCTTTGTTTGCACAGAACTCACTTGTATAAAAGCAGCTCTGAAAACAGAAATCTCTTTTGCATGATATACACGAGGTCAAAAAAGAAAACACTGGGTTCCTGGAATGCAAAAGCTGTGCTTCTGAAGACATGGGCAAACATGCATGGAGTAGACAGACAGATATGTAATTTGCCATCATGGCCTGAATCATTGGGAACTCATCAGTACTGATGAGGCACTAACTACATTCCGGTGCACTTCAATCAGAACCAGATTATACCATTAAAATTAATGAAGCACTAGGAGACTTTAATGAGTAAAACAGGGTTGGTTTTAAAGTCTTCTATGCACTTTATTCATTTCACAACAATTTGGTTGACAGTGCTATGACATTTCTCTCTTGTAAACAGCTAAAAAGTTTGTTACTAAAAGTTTAAGTAACACATTATATTCAACAAACTCCCTGGCACAGTTTAACATTCACTTAAATGGTCTAACACTTTAGTTTAAAACAGATCAATTTGTCTTTTGCCATCCTGTGTTTTAATACACTAAATAATTGTTCTCTCTCAGATCCCGTTTCTCATTATACTGATGAGATATTTTTTGCTCTTTCAAGCTGCTATCACCTTTCTAGCCTGTTTTTCCTCTTTTCTAGAAATATATTCATCATGAGTATGTGGCAGGGAAGGGTGGTTGGGGATGGGGAAAGAGTCCAACCACCTCCAAATAGGGCTTCATTATGAGATTCAGAAGAAATATGAAACTGAGGACAGATGAATATTTTCTAGGTATTAATATTTACTATGAACCTGAGAAATAACAGAAAGAATTGTTAGGCAACCACAGGAAGGTGACATGGCCATATCTCTGAGCACAGGAAAGGGACCAAACATTTCAAATCCTGGATCCAGTTTTGACAGATTTAATGTTACTCTCTCCATATCTTAGTTTTCCCCCAAGTGTAAATGACTATCACTGTTCATGAGTATTAGTATGTAATGAGTACTACCATTCATAACTATTCGGGAAGCTTGAGAGCATAAAATGTATAACAGAGGGGAAGGGGTCAATGCTTTGTTCTCCAAGAAGAGCACTTTCTAAATTCAAATTGGTAACTGATTTTTCTTTATAAGAAAGGGAAATTATACACAGGTAACAACTTGATTCTTAAATTTAAGAACAGCTCCTTAGAATTGTAAATAAAAGATGTAAAAATGAACTTCAAGAGAAGATGAAAGTACTGTTAAAGGTTAAATATCAGTTTTTCTGATATTTCCTGAGAGACACAGAGAAAGAGAGAGAGAGAGAAAGAGGCAGAGACACAGGCAGAGGAAGAAGCAGGCTCCATGCAGGGAGCCTGACGTGGGACTCGATCCCGGGTCTCCGGGATCACACCCCAGGCGGAAGGTGGCGCCAAACCGCTGAGCCACCGGGGCTGCCCTACTTTTTTAAGTTGTAGTAAAACATACATAAAATTTACCATTCTAACCATTTTAAGTGTACAGTTATATGGCACTAAGCACACTTTCAGTGCTCTATAACCATCACCACCATCCTAAATATGTTTGTAAAACAAATACCCAATACAGGAAAAGCAGCAATACTTGCAGACTGAAGAGTGTGCAAGCTAGTTTAAGAGAAGTTCCACTATCTGGTTTGCTCTCCTGCTTCAATACACATTGTTTAGATATCTAAAAGCAACATATACCCAAGGTAACTAATGTTCTATTTGAAAGCTTGCTAGTGATTTCCATATTGAGCTGCCTTGGGCACAGCTTGACACAATTCCACATTTGCCCTCCATTTATTCCTTGGGGTATTGTGGGCATAAGTGTTTTTCTGGGGGTATGGACTGTGCCCAGTCCGTCTTAACAGAGCTCACCATCATATGTTCACATCTTCCGGGATATGTACAATATGATTTTATACATTTTCCTCGTCTATAAATATTTCCTAAAATATTTGTGGGATCTCTCTTTTTCCATGGCCATTTATTTCCTATAACAAACCTTTTGGATGGTTAGTTTTTTCCTACTATGTGATTCTCTTAAAGGAGTTCACCCAAAGCCGTTCATTAATTTTTTACCCAGAGAATTATAGGTAGATTTCTTACGGTGGTTACTAAATCTGTACTATACATTTTGGTCACTTGGTTATGTTCATTTTCATCCTTTATAAAGTATTACCTTAAATTCTTCTCTCCCTCTGTGCACACACCTCATTTACACAAAGCCTTTCAGCTTACTGGAATAATGATTATTTCTTTTTTATTGACTCCTCCCCATCACCTCCCTAACCTCCCTCTCCAGTTGTCTGCAACACAGTCTACTGTAAAGTTTTCTAAGATCTCCCAGGAAGAATGAATTTAGATTCATTCTTATTCATTCTAGTAAAGATTTCTGTAGTCTTTACTACCAGAGTAATTTCTTAATTACTGTCTTACCAGTGGTTTACCAGGCTGCATCTTACCCACACACGTTTTTGGTTATTGAGAGCCAAGAATTCTGTCATTTTTACCTATCTGACATTTAAGAAGGTACTGGCATACAGTCGATATCAAAAAATGCTTTCTCCTCACCTACCCCATTTTAAAGAATTCCATATATAAAGAATTCCATATATAGACTTCCCACTGCTCCCTTTGAAGGGACCATCTAGGGCCCAAATCAGGTAACACTTCCTCAGACATAAGAGGAGAAGCAGAGTAAGTACTCCCTTCAGAGAAGAGAGCTTGGAAATCTTACCACTTATACGCAATTTAGGTTTAAGTATTCATTTGAAGCACTTGACACTGTAACCACTAAAAAGAATGATTAGGAACTCGAACTTGAGAGATACACCAGAAGAGAGTTAGAGTCAGAGGGCCACCTCCCTTTTGTGATTAATATTCGCAATGCTATTCTTACTCATGTTTAAACAGAATATGAAAAAGATTTCAACTTTTTCAGGGGAGAATACTGATGTCCTATTACTCCTATTCCTTATTGTTAAGCGACCTCAAGCAACTTCCACTAATGCGTTTCTCCTGTTAAACACTTCAGATACCATTTTTTTTACTTCTGAAATTAAGCAGTACTGCTTATAACTTGTTACTGAGAAAACCAACACTGCCAATGAAGAAATGAAAACACCTGGCCATCTCCATGTGCATGTCAGGTAATAAAACTATCACTAGTAATGTGGCAATCACTTCTCTGATACTTTACTGACCTGTAAAATAAGATTTTTTAAAGGTATGTATTTCTATAAATCTGTATATTTGGAAATTCTCATGAGCAGTCTCAAAACTCATGGATTTAAAAACTCTTTAGCAAAATAGACGAAAACAGAGAGGGAGACCAACCATAAGAGACTCAACTCTAGGAAACAAACTGAGGGTTGGGGTGGGGAGGGAGGGTGTCGAAGGAAGGGAGGGAGGTGATGGGGTAACTGGGTGATAGTCATTAAGGGCACTTGATAATGATCACTGGGTGTGATGTGCAACTAATGAACCACTAAATTCTACATCTGAAACTAATAATACACTGTTAATTAAATCAAATTTAAAACATCTTTTAAAACTCTAATAAAAATTCTAAATGTAATTCATATTCATTAGAGTATTTGTAAAATGATGCTGAAAGAATTAAAAAGGGACTCTTAATTTCTTACCCATTGGCCTTATTGTAAGAGTTCTAAAGCACCTTAAAAGATTGATTTTTGAGAAGCTATTAGAAATGTCACTGGCATAGATCTCATTTTTATTTCCAGCAACAGGGTCATCAATTATTTTCCTGTCCCTCTTATTTTCTGTATATTCCAAAAAAGTTCAGTAAGCATCCATCAGGTACATGCTTCAGTACATAACTCTCTTCTCTAGATCTTATGATATCTACTGCATAATCTAGAAAATTATGTATAGTTCTTCATTGCGTAAGCTCTACGGGATAAAATGGAAACCCTTTGATCTGTTATTAAAAAATACTTCAACTGGGGACGCCTGGGTGGCTCAGCTGTTGAGCATCTGCCTTTGGCTCTGGGTGTGTGATCCCCTTCTGGGGATGGAGTCCCACATCAGGCTCCCCCTAGAGAGCATGCTTCTTCCTCTGTCTATGTCTCTGCCTCTGTCTCTCATGAATAAATAAATAAAATCTTAAAAAAAAAAAAAACCTTCAACTGGCAAAATCTGATTGCAGCCATCCTTTCTAGATTTGCCATCCTTCACTTCAAATACTCTACAGTTAAACAGCTTGTTTTGAATCTGCTCACACTAGTGTTAAGACTCAGCTAGAAGGCCAGCTCCCTGAGGGCTGCGTCTTGGACACTCCTAGTCCTGCAGCAGCTACTGGTCATTTTGAGGACTTGAAAAAAATAAAACAGTAGCAGGCAAATTATGGAAGAAGACCAGAATTCAAAGTACCACTGAACCAGTAGTGAGTTTACATTCTGGATTTTTATCCTGGACATGTTATTTTGTATATATTCTGAATTGTTTTAATACTTTATGAAAAAAACCATTTTAGTAGGCAATGAACTTGTTTAGACTTGTGTTACAGGCTTTGTCTCATTTTTTGTGGGTGGGCATTCAAATCTCAGTTCCTTTCTTTAAGCCTCTGAGTTTGTCTTGTGCATTTGGGGTCATGAGCTAGCTCGAGACTTCACATACAGAAGCATCCTTTTTATGGACTCTTCCTTTCAGGATTCCCCTTCACTTTCCAGGTATGGGTGTTAAGTGCTTTTTTCCTCTGGTTCTTCCAGCCAGAAAAATGAGTACAAGCTTTCTTTCAGTTTTAGCTGCTCATGCACTTTGGGACTGTGACCCACTCTCAGCACACAGACACTCACCCATGTGCTAGCTGCTTCTTCAGATTTTAACTCCCCTTCTTAAGGGTCTGCATTTACTTGCTTTTTCAGAACCCTCACATAGTTGTTTTTTATATTTTGCCCAGAACTTCAAATTATCAGGATGAAAGACAGTTTACAGAAAACTTCTATCATAACTATTTGAAACATAAAAATGTACTGCCCGTGTAAAAATTACATTGATAAAATTTAAATCAATATCTGGCAATGGTCAGCTTCTTAAACTTGGTAGTATTCACATGAATGTGTTTTATAATTATTTTCTGTTTCATATCCTTTTTTGTATGAATACACTAGACAATTTTCTAAAAATGAGGTACTTTGGCCCTTCATAACCAAAACTTAAGCTCCTCACTTAACATTCACCCAGTGGAGGGACACCTGGGTGGTTCAGTCAGTTAAGTGTCTGACACTCAAGTACGGCTCAGGCCATGATCTCAACAGCTGCACCGGGCTCTGGGCTGAGCGAGGAATGGACTTGAGATTCTCCCTCTCTGGCTCTGGCTGTGGCCATCCCCGTCCTCGTCTCCTCACCCTCTCGCTTGCTTGCTCTTAAAAATATATATATTTATCCTCTGGATAATACTGTTTTGTAGTATTTCAATAATATCTCAATGGCTAAAATTTAATAAAAAGATAATCCCTTCAACTGTAAAAGCCAATACATACCAAGAAAATAAAGTCTCATGTAGGCAAGGGTAACTTAGTCTCAAAATGGGTTCGAGCAGGAAAACAATGCCCTGCAGTATTTTAAGGTAGTAGCACCCACACCTTTGAACTGAGGTCTTCTTTCAAAGCTTAACTCTACCTCTTACTAGATGTGAAACATTGGGTAAGTTACATCAGCTTTCTGAGCTTGTTTCATCATTGTAAAACGGAGAAAACATAGTATCTACCTCTCAGGGTACTGGGGGAAGTAAGCAATGAAGGCAAAGCATTCAGCACACCTAGGTGCTAGGTGCCTATAAGATGTTCAGTGAAAGTTAGCTGTCATTAGTAGGTTAACAGTAATAGTTTCTTCTGAATTCCACAGGATTTCCGTGACTGACTTACTCAACTACTAATCTTCACCTGATGTACTTCCAAAAAACCAATCTGAGATCATGTTCCTTCACTGCCAGGAAATGGACAACTTTCTACAATTTAAAATTCAATGTAGTACTACAAAGACAAGTTTTAGTTGAATACACCCTCTAGTGGTATAGGTTATGTGCAAGTACCTGGCTTCCACAGAAGAAAACCTCTATGAAATGTCACTAAGTTTGTGCTTAGAACCTGAAGCCAGCCTGTTGAGAACATGGCATGAAGTGGTTAATCTTTTAGGAAGCTCTAGCTCTTCAAGAGCTGGAGGAATTTTTTATCTTTTAAAACTTCCCCCACCATAGTAAGACCTAGGATATCTGTGATATTCACCATACCAAATCCCATTATTCCTATAGTATTGACTTTAATCTTTCCTCCTAAAGAAAATCAGGTCACTTACTAGTTTGCTTCAACCAGCACTGCAGTGCACTTACTTCTTACTCAAGTTAACAAAAACATATGGAGTATCAACTATATATATATATACACCAGGCAATGGGAATACAATAAACAACTTATTACACAATTCATTCTGTAATTACTAATCTGAAAACTGCTTTATGTAAAGACCACCATGAGTGTACAACAGGGAACTGGTCTAACGTGCATGGCAGGGCAGGGGTATGGGAAAGCTTATTTAGGAATAAAATGTGAACAGCCTTTAAAGGTAAATGCCTTCACCGAAAGAAGAAAAAGAGTGCCGTGCAAAGACAACAGCATCCTTTATAAAGGCCTGGAGATAGCAGGAGATATGCAGTATTTGAGAAAATGAGGGAAGTGTCCTGGTCAAAGAAGGGGAGATGGTGCAGAATGAGACTAGTGAAGAAGAGAGGTTTTTAATACCAAGTTAAGGAGTTTGAGGTCTATCTTATGAATAATGGGAGGGGTGCCTGGGTGGCTCAGCTGCTTAAACATCTGACTCTTGATTTTGACTCAGGCCGAGGTCAGGGCAGTGGGATTAGCGCACCCCCCCCGCCCCCCCGCAAGCTCCCCAGGGAGTCTGAGATGCTACAATTCCGCCTCTGCCCTTCCCCTCCTCTCTAAAATAAAATCTTTTAAAAAAGGGAAAAAAGAACAATGGGAAACTATGAAAGGGATTAAAGCAGAAGGGTAACGATCTGATTTACATTTTCTCTTTTTCTTAAAGATTTACTTATTTTAGAGAGAGCAGGAGCAGAAGGGGGAGAGGGAGCGGGAGAGAGAATCTCAAAGCAACGCTCTGCTGAGCCAGGTGGGGCTCGGGATTGATTTCCAAGACCTTGCGATTTTAACCCGAGCTGAAACCAAGAGTCCGCGCGTAACGGCCGCACCGCCCAGGCGCCCCAGACTCACATTTTCGAAAGTTCACTTGGGCTAAGGCATGGAAATGGATGCGGCAGTGGCAGCAGCGGCGGCTGCCCAGACCAGCTGCCGGGAGTCCAAGGGAGATGGGATGAAACCGGGGACGAGGGAGGTAGCAGGGGCGACAGAGCCAGACAGACTGACCCTGATGCCGGGCGTGCGGGCCGTGACCTCGGTGAACTGCGCGGTGTGGGGAGGCCACCTCCCCCCAAGCACAACTGGCAGCCGTAGGTGTTCGGTAAAGGTTGCTGAGGTGACGAAAGAAGACTAGGGTTTTCCTCTTAAACAGAGCGCTTCCGCGGGGCGCCCGGGTGACCCAGCGGTTGGGCGTCTGCCGGCGGCTCAAGCCCGATCCCGGGGTCCTGGGGTCGACTCCCAGACCGGCCCCCCGGGAGCCTGCTTCTCCGTGTCTCTGCCTCTCTCATACGTGAACAGATTAAAAAAAAAAAAAAAAAAACTTAAAAAAAAAAAAAGAGAGCGAGCGTCTTTGGCCACAAAGTATAACCATTTCGATTGCCAGTTTAACCAGCAGTGGGCAGGAGGATCCTGGTGCCCCCTCTGCACCCACCAGGGCCCCAGACGTCCTTCCCGGATCTCCCTGACAAGGACCCACTCCCGCGGCGCTGGGGCGCTCACTTGGCACCTCCCCGGAAAGCCCAGGCGCACCCCCGCCCCAAAGTCCATAGAGTTTTGTTCTTAAAAGTACAGTGCAGAGGTCACCTTCTCCGGGAAGTCTTCCCGGTGCTTCCCACACCCGTATCGGGCCGCGCGTCTCCTCCGCGGAGCCTTCCCAGTCTCCGCGAGCTCGCGGGGGAGCGCCCACTCAGTTGCGCTTACCCGCCCCCGACGCCGGCTTGGCCCGCCGGAAGTGACGCGCGCTCGGGGACGGCGTGCTTCCGGCCCCGAGTCCCCGCTCCGCCGCCGGTGGGGGGGGGGGGGCGCTCTGGCCCTCTAGCTCGGCTGCCCTGGAGGATTCGTACGCGGTAAGCAGCTGCGCGCCGCCGAGCGACTCGGGCCCCGGGCCGGTAGCGCCGTCCCGCGCTCTCCCCGGGACCTGGCGGGGCGGTCGGGGGGCGGGGGTGGGGGGCACAGGGACCGACTGCCAGGCCCGCGGCGGCCCCGAACGCCAGATGGGGCTGCAGTGCGGGGAGGCGCGGCCGGCCGAGGGCAGCGTCGCGGGGCAGCTCAACTCCCCGGGCCCCGCCGCGGGGGCTCCGCCGACCCGGCCTCGCGACGCAGGGCTCCCCCTTCGCGGTCGCCGGGGAAGGAGGAGCCGCCTCCTGCGCGGCTCCGGCCCCCGCCGTGACGGTCGCTGGGCGGCAGCCACCAGGGTGCACGGCGTCCCAGCTGCTCCTCCGGCCCGTGTCCCGGCGGGTTCCAGAGGTGACGGATGAGGTCCAGCCGCTGGGTACTCGGGACGCCCCGAGGAAGGGTGCGCGGGGCGGGCTCGGAGCCGCGGAGGAGGGGTGCGGGGTGGCGGGCTCGGAGCCCAGGAGGAGGGGTGCGGGGTGGCGAGCTCGGAGCCGCGGAGGAGGGGTGCGGGGGGCAGGCTCGGAGCCGCGGAGGAGGGGAGCGGGGGCAGGCTCGGAGCCGCGGAGGAGGGGGTGCGGGGGGCAGGCTCGGAGCCGCGGAGGAGGGGAGCGGGGGCAGGCTCGGAGCCGCGGAGGAGGGGGTGCGGGGTGGCGGGCTCGGAGCCGCGGAGGAGGGGTGCGGGGGGGGGCGGGCTCGGAGCCGCGGTGGAGGAGTGCGGGGGGGCGAGCTCGGAGCCGCGGAGGAGGGGGTACGGGGTGGCGGGCTCGGAGCCGCGGAGGAGGAGTGCGGGGTGGCGGGCTCGGAGCCGCGGAGGAGGGGTGTGGGGTGGCGGGCTCGGAGCCGCGGAGGAGGGGTGCGGGGTGGCTGGCTCCAAGCCGCGGAGGAGGGGTGCGGGGGTGGCGAGCTCGGAGCTGCCGAGGAGGGGTGCGGAGGGGGGGCGGGCTCGGAGCCGCGGAGGAGGGGGTGCGGGGTGGCGGGCTCGGAGCCGCGGAGGAGGGGGTGCGGGGTGGCGGGCTCGGAGCCGCGGAGGAGGGGGTGCGGGGTGGCGGGCTCGGAGCCGCGGAGGAGGGGAGCGGGGGCAGGCTCGGAGCCGCGGAGGAGGGGGTGCGGGGTGGCGGGCTCGGAGCCGCGGAGGAGGGGTGCGGGGGGGGGGCGGGCTCGGAGCGCGGAGGAGGAGTGCGGGGGGGCGAGCTCGGAGCCGCGGAGGAGGGGGTACGGGGTGGCGGGCTCGGAGCCGCGGAGGAGGAGTGCGGGGGTGGCGGGCTCGGAGCCGCGGAGGAGGGGAGCGGGGGCAGGCTCGGAGCCGCGGAGGAGGGGTGCGGGGTGGCTGGCTCCAAGCCGCGGAGGAGGGGTGCGGGGTGGCGAGCTCGGAGCTGCCGAGGAGGGGTGCGGAGGGGGGGCGGGCTCGGAGCCGCGGAGGAGGGGTGCGGGGTGGAGGAGGGGTGCGGGGGGGGGGCGGGCTCAGAGCCCCGGAGGAGGGGGTACGGGGTGGCGGGCTCCAAGCCGCGGAGGAGGGGTGCGGGGTGGCGAGCTCGGAGCTGCCGAGGAGGGGTAGGGGGGGGGGGGGGGCGGGCTCAGAGCCGCGGAGGAGGGTTGCGGGGTGGCGGGCTCGGAGCCGCGGAGGAGGGGGTGCGGGGGGCGGGCTCGGAGCCGCGGAGGAGGGGTGCGGGGTGACAGGCTCGGCGCCACCTAGCCGGGCGCTGTCCGTGGCCTGATTGTTGGGGGGCCAGGCGCCGTCATGGGACCGCAACTCCCGGCCGGGCAGAGTGGAGGTGACACATTTCACGTCAAAGGACAGGATTCCAGGACGGCCCGGGCGGCGCAGCAGTGGAGCAACGCCTGCGGCCCAGGCCGTGACCCCAGAGCCCTGGGATCGAGTCACGCGTCGGGCTCCCTGCACGGGGCCTGCTGCTCCCTCGGCCTGGGTCTCGGCCTCTCTCTGCATCTCCCTGCATGTGTCTCTGCTTCTCTCTCTGTGTCTCTCATGAATAAATAAATAAAATCTTAAAAAAAAAAAAAAAAAAAAAAGGACAGGACTCCTGTGTGTACTTAACTGGCTCTGCAGATTGTCTGCCCTGCCCTGACCTAAGCAAGGAGATGGGAAGAAAGTAGCCCTGGGACTAGAGATAGGAGACAGCCAGGGACACGACAGAACCTGGGAAGAGTAACTTCATTCACTGCATTACTTTGTGATTCAAATTTTACAAAGTAATTTGGTTACTTCATGAATTGTTTTACAGTTTTAAGCATTTATAGACGTGGTTTTTGTTGTTTTACTGGTGTAGCTTTTCTGGCAAGGGCTAGATTTATATTATAGGCATATCTATGCAGCATATTGTAGAATTAAATATTCAAATATCTGGGCAGCCCGGGTGGCCCAGCGCTGCCTTCAGCCTGGGGCGTGATCCTGGGTACCCGGGTCGAATCCCTCCTTGGGCTCCCTGGGCTCCCTGCGTGGAGCCTGCTTCTCCCCCTGCCTATGTCTCTGCCTCTCTGTCTCTCTCATGAATAAATAAAATCTTTAAAAAAATTAAATATTCAAATACCTAAATGAAGTAAAAAGTGTTGCAATAAGTAAGACTTTAATATATAGGCATCATGTGATACAGTATGTGTCTTTAGGTTTTTTTTTGTTTTGTTTTTGTTTTTTTTTATGGTCACTAACCAGCCATGCTTGTCTTAAAGCTTGATAAGGTGCTGATAAAATCATGACCAGGTGGGCACGAGTTACCACCACGCGTACCAAGAAACCTTTGGCTGCAACATCATGGGAAGACATGAAGAAGGGGTCCGGTGAGGGAGAAAGCCAAAACCTACCAAAGAGTAAACAACTTGAAGCCAATAGGCTTTCTGTGAAAAATGATGCTCCCAAAGCAAAACACAAAAAGAACAAAAAGAAAAAGGAGTATTTAAATGAAGATGTAAATGGATTCATGGAATACCTAAGACAGAATCCACAGATGATTCACAATGGAGAGATGATAGCAACAGACAGTCAGGAGGTAAGGGAAGAAATTGCAATTGCCTTAAAGAAAGATAGTCGACGGGAAGGAAGAAGACTGAAAAGACAAGCAGCAAAGAAAAATGCAATGGTAAGATCATTCTCTGGGAATGTTACTTTATATAGGTCAAACTATGATTCATACACTCACACATCTTAGTAGAGTCTGAATGCTCTTACGTGCTAGATTTATAAAGCATCTTTTTGAGGACTAGTAGTAACATTAGGAATTTTTTTTTTTTTTTTAGCACTTCTTATATGCCAGGCACTGGATGTACTGATTATCATAACACTATAAAGATGGTAGCATTATTCTCATATGGGGAGAAAACACTGATGTGTAGACAGAATATCTTGCTGAAAGCCCTTAGCTATAGTAGCAGAGATGAAATTCAAACTCTGAGTTCGTCTGACTTCAAACCTGTGTTCTTACTCCTGCCTTTCAATAGTGTCTTTTCAAATAGCCATTAAAAAAAAAAAAAGTAAGGAGGAGGATTAAGTACAACAGATTCAATATGTGTGGTTCCCTTTACTTAGAAAGGATGTTTTGTCTTTTATCATGAAAAACTGAGGCACAGGAATGAGGTCTAATAAGAATCACACTAGTTAGTAACAGAACAGAGTAATAGAGTTAAAACCCGTTGAGTTTGTCCCTAGTCATTGCTCCTTACTCTCAGAGGAGTTCGGGGCCTCTGAAAGTTGATTTCTGCAGTGCTTAGCCCTAGATTTTTAAACTGTCAGACATAAGAAATGAAATTCTTTGTATAATTTCTTTCCTTCTCTAAGTGAATTTTTCAAGTCTTCTAGCAAGATACTATATAAAAATCAGTTGTTACTATTTTACACTTTCATCTTTATTTGCAGGATTAGTTGTATACATATTTGCAGATAATTATTTAGAGATAATGGTGATCAAACATTCCTTACGGATAAATTTGGATAGAAAAGGTAATCCTTTTTATTTGGATCAGGATAGTTTTTTTTTTTTTTTTTTTTTTTTTTTTAGGATTTTATTTATTTATTCATGAGAGACACAGGGAGAGAGAGAGGCAGAGACACAGACGGAGGGAGAAGCAGGCTCCAAGCAGGGAGCTGGACGTGGGACTCGATCCTGGGTCTCCAGGATCACGCCCTGGGCCGAAGGTGGCACTAAACCGCTGAGCCACCCAGGCTGCCCATGGATCAGAATAGTTTTGTTTAAATTATACAATTATTTAAAATATTTTTATCAGTGGCACCAGGGTGGCTCACCGGTTTAGCGCCGCTGTCAGCCCGGGACATGATCCTGGAGACCCAGGATTGAGTCCCATGTCGGGCTCCCTGCAGGAAGCCTGCTTCTCCCTTTGCCTGTGTCTCTGCCTCTCTTTCTCTGTCTCTCATGAATAAATAAATAAAATCTTTAAAAAATATTATATTTTTATCAGGGCACCTGGGTGGCTCAGTTGGTTAAGTGTCTGACCATCTCAGGTTATGATCATAGGAACCTGGGATAGAGCCCTGCCTCAGGTCATGTCCCTCCCCCCTCCCCCCATGGAGGCTCCCACCAAGCCCCATGTAGGGATCTGTGCTGGGCAGGGAGTCCTCCCTCCTCCTCTCCTCTGCACTCCTCCTCCCTGCCATTCTCTCTCAAAAAGTAGTCTTATTTTTTTTTTAAAAAGTAAAAACCTAATCAATGAACTGTCAGGTCACGAGAGACCATGTTGACCTCACCAGGACTTCAAGTCTTCTTATGACAATCCAGTTTTTCGCCATAGCTTTTCTTCAAGTTTTATAATGATTGCATTTTCTGTGTTTGGACCAGGTCATTCTAAATATAAGAGTTAGGGAAGATTAAAAAGACTCATTCTTTTCCAGTATGCTATGAAACAGGAGAAAAAGAAAGTGAGAACATAATTGAAAAATACTGTTATGTTTTATTTTGCCTGTTTAATTTGCCTTTTAAAAATCCTGTGCTTATTTTGAAAAATTGTTTTCAAAAACATTTTTGAAAAAGACCATGTTATCCAAGAAATATATATACCTTTTATCAGTTTAAATAAAATAGCTTAAATATCTTTGAATATCTACCATGTTTGATTATACTGTTCTCATTCATTGCAGCAAAAACTATTCTCCCAATTGCTAGGTAATATCTAAAGCAACCAAATCATTGTTTAGTGTTATGTTGGAGCCAAATAATTCATCTTTGAAATATTCCTTTAAAATGTATTGTGTACATATTATAAAAATGAAACATCTAATTCTAAATATTATGGAATATGTATTTTTTTTTAAAATTTTTTTTTTTTAATTTTTATTCATTTATGATAGTCACAGAGAGAGAGAGAGAGGCACAGACACAGGCAGAGGGAGAAGCAGGCTCCATGCACCGGGAGCCCGATGTGGGATTCGATCCCGGGCCTCCAGGATCGCGCCCTGGGCCAAAGGCAGGCGCCAAACCGCTGCGCCACCCAGGGATCCCTGGAATATGTATTAAAGATATAAGAACTATAAGATATATTTTTTAGTATGAAATAGGATTTGAATCATAACTTGAATCATTTGATTCAAATTCAATTATATGAGCCTTTAAGTACTAGTAATCATTATGACTGATAATTTTTATGGTCATTTTCTGGGATCCCTGGGTGGCGCAGCGGTTTGGCGCCTGCCTTTGGCCCAGGGCGCGATCCTGGAGACCCGGGATCGAATCCCACATCAGGCTCCCGGTGCATGGAGCCTGCTTCTCCCTCCGCCTGTGTCTCTGCCTCTCTCTCTCTCTCTCTCTGTGACTATCATAAAAAAAAAAAAAAAAAAAAAAAAAAAATATGGTCATTTTCTATTTTCCACAGAAGACTCAGTTTTTCTAGTGGAGACATCCCCATTAATGACATAAATAGCCCATATTTGCTTAATTCATTTAAGCAGTTTCTAAGAAACCGTTTTTAACTTTGAGATTGATAGATTTATGGATTGAGGGTTTTCAAAAGTACTGAGACCCTCTGATGGAAATGACATTTCTTACTGTTTAGGAATATATAAAACAACTTTTTTTCTACATAATATACTGAGGTTTTTTTTTTTTTTTTAAGAACTAGATACCAAATGAGAGAACTTTTAAACATACTTTTGATCACAGGAATTAATAAAGCCAGTGAGGTTTTGTAATGTGGAAACTCATATTTTGTTTTCCCAGGTATGTTTCCATTGTAGAAAACCTGGCCATGGGATTGCAGATTGCCCAGCTGCCCTTGAGAATCAAGATATGGGCACTGGAATATGTTATCGCTGTGGGTCCACAGAGCACGAAATAACCAAATGCAAAGCCAAAGTAGACCCAGCTCTTGGTATGTTTTCTTTCTATTGTTTTTTGATTTGGTTAATGTCAGAAGTGCGGGGTTTTTTGGACAGTTTGTCTTGAGTGTGCCACTTAATATTTTGAAATCAAGATTAAGTTGTATAAAAATAGGGTTTTTTTTTTCAGAGCACTTAAAGTAGTATGAATTATATGACATTTTCTAGTATACTTAGCCAACTTAACAGGACCTATTTGATCCTTACAGGTGAATTTCCTTTTGCAAAATGTTTTGTTTGTGGGGAAATGGGACATCTGTCCAGATCTTGTCCTGATAATCCCAAAGGACTCTATGCTGATGGTGAGTACTCTTACCCTTATATGTCAAAAAAGGTGAATTACCATGCAGAGTTGTGATTTAATTTAAACTCTTAATCAGCTCTTGAATAAATTTTTGAAAAAATAACAGAACCTTAGGAATTTCAGTTTTTATCAAACTCTATGTATTGTACTTTATGTATAATATGATATATTAAATCAGAGAAAACTAAAGTTTAAATTTCAAGCTTTGTGCTTGTTTCAGCTTCATTTGTGAGACTGTTATAAATATCTACTTTTAAACATAACAGAGCCAAAGGGGTTATATCTCAAGCTAATATAAGATTTAAAAAATCGTGTTGTGAGGGGTACCTGGGTGGCTGAGTTGGTTGGGCATCTGCCTTCAATTCAGGTCATAATCCTAAGGGTCCTGGGATCGAGTCCCATATTGGGCTCTCTGCTCAGCAGAATGCCTGCTTCTGCTGCTCCCTCTGCTTGCTCCCTCGCTCAGTCTGTCAAATAAATAAATAATATCTTAAAAAAAAAAAAAGTGTTGGGAGTTTAATCACAGGCCAGCATACCATTTTGGATACACACTCTTTAGTACTTGTTTCTGAATGTATTCCTTGGTAAATTGTCTAGCACAGGATCATATAATTTCTTATCTTTAGCTCAATTAACATCTTAAGCTCCTTAAATAGTCTGTGATGTCTAAAGCTTTAAGAAGGAAATTTTCTATTACCGTGAGAAATGTGCTTATGTGATAGCTGGTTCCATCAGGTTCTAGACACCTCTTGTGTGTCATGTCCTGGGTTCCATGGGAAAAGTCCAATGAAAAGGCATAGCTTTTAGAATCAAGCCGACTGCTTATAGCTCCAGGACCACCACTAACTAGTTGTGGGACTTTGACTGAGTTACTTAATTTCTCCTAGCTCAGTTTCCTCACCTGTTAAATGGAGATGAAAAACTGTATTTTGTTGATTCTAAGATGCACGTTTTTTTCACATTTTAATGTCTCTGAACTCAAAATGTATCTTACCAGTGGTGAGTGCCACATAATTGGCAGAATTTTTTTTTTTCTGAGAGGTATGCAAAATAATGATACATCTTATAATCAGTGGTGTCTTAGATTTGATGAATTATGGTATTCACCTTGAAGAGCTTTGAGAATTAAAATATACTGTTCAGAGTGCCTCTTTTATTTCACTCTGGCATCTATAACCATAAAGAAGGTGGCCTTGGAAAATGCCCAAGGGTGCCCTTCAGTTTTGAATTTGTCACACAGGTCAGATGACATGACTAATGGATCAAAATGGCTTTGGATAGTTATGCAAAATGAGATATTTTTAAAAAGTACAGTAAAGGAAAGAGATCACACAGAAGCGAGAATTCAGCCAGGGCACACCCTCGAGGGTCATTTTTCTGGGTAAGTCACTTAACATTATGAGCATATCATGTTAGTGCTTGACCATTAGGTAACAGTGTTTGACCATTAAGTGAAAGACTAATTCTAGAAACGACATGTATTATAATTCACAGTCATGGAATGTTGCTTAAAGTAGGCAGATAGGCATCTTTATTAGGCTTAGGGTGCCTGGCAGATAGAAGGCACTAAAACAAAAGTGAATTTCATTCCTTTTGTAACTGCTCACCCCCATCTGACCTGTACAGGTGAGCTGTGGAGCAGTGGCTCCTACTTCTCATTTGAGAAGAACTAGGAACATCCTCCTCAAAAAATGAATCTGGACACAACCTTTCCTTACAGGTCCAACAGTTCACAAATCTTTGCCTATCTAACTGTGGTTAAGGTCTCATCTTCTGTACAGTGGCTCTTGGACACTCCAGGGCATAAGTACCTGCTTCCATCATATCTCTCCTCTCTTTCTCTCTTCTCCCCTGAAGGCCAAGTACAAGAAATGGTGGGTAGGCACACCTTAGTGCTCTGTGGGAGCAAAAGGAATGGAGAGACTTACTAATAGGAATGGTGGCACCTACCTATGTTTCTGTTTCCACCTCCCTGTACAGCTGACAAGGCTGTGACTACCAAATAAGACATGAAAAGTGCTCTGAGACATTACAATCCCTTGTAAGTACGAGAGGTTTTCAGTGACTTTGTTCTTTCAATAGGCGGTTGCTGTAGACTTTGTGGCTCCGTGGAACACTTTAAGAAAGATTGCCCTGAGAGTCAAAATTCAGGTGAGATCTCTGGGCCTCCATTTGGAAGGTCTGAGATTAATATTCCATTTTTGTTGAATTTTGTTGATACTAACTCATTGAGGTACCACTGATTTCAAGGCAACCTGGTTTCCTACTGCAGTGACAACTTAATCATTTTTCTGTCAGGAGTAGGTACAGTAGTGAGTGACCGTTAGTAGCTAGTACTATGGAATCAGGTGGGGAGGATGACCACTAAGCCCTAGAGGACCCTGATTTTATAAAGCATCTTATTCACAAACATTCATATTTGGCAATATGAATGCTAATCAATTAAATAATAGACCCAATTCTGTTACTAAAAGAAAAATACTGATTGACTAAGAGAAAATATTAGGAAAGTAACTCAGTATTTTTATGATTGAGCATCTTTACATATGGTTTGCTTTGGATATACCTGAAGGATTCAGAATTGGTTGCAAAAACTGCCCAAAATACTAAAATTGTGTTAGCTACACATCATCTGGCTAGTTATATTTTCTTCCTAATGAAATACTACCCTCGGTCATCAAAAACTTCAAAATGTTCACTATACCTGGGGGGTAGAGAGTGGAGACTATTATTATATTAGTTTACCTGGATTGGAGTGATGTTCATCTTGAGTGAAAAAGACAGGAGGGTAGCAGTAGTGCTTCATAGGGTAAAAGCACATTTTTCTTTTTTTTTAATCTCAAATACTCACTGTACTACACAAATAAGTCTGCCCATTCTTACTGCGTACCCGAACATTTACATCTGAAAACCCAGAGTTCTTGTTTATGGTCTTGTCTAGAAGAAGATCGTCTTTACTACATTGCAGGCAGTGAGACTGAAATGATGGAAGTGGAATTTGAATTCTCCCTCCTGGGAGGATTGCCACTTCCCAAATGACAAGACTGACAAGCAGATGTTGTATAATTTCACAGGTGGAATCTTGTGCATTTAAAACTGATGCTTCATAAGTCATACTGTTTACAGATTCTTGGAATTCATTGACTCTATAATGATGAACTCTGGGAAAGAATGAAAGAGCTTTCTCATCAATTTGTGCATTGCAAAGCAGTTGCTGCATTTCCCTAATTGGGATGAGAAATTGCCTATGGTACTCTGAAATCAAGGGTTATAATCAATTACAGAATTGCTCACTCTCCTTTAGTGATGGAGTCTTCCCTCCTTGTGATTATTCATGTCAAAACTAGTTCCTTTGCTAAGCCAGTACTAATCTATGTGGATGTATTTGATTACCATTTTTCTTACATTCTGACTTACATTCCTTGGCAGATCGAATGGTCACAGTTGGTCGCTGGGCAAAGGGAATGAGTGCGGACTATGAAGAAATTTTGGATGTGCCTAAACCACAGAAACCCAAAACAAAGATACCTAAAGTTGTTAATTTTTGATAGTGACTAGTACTATCATTTGTTACCACCTCATTGTTAAACATTATGAACTGGGCCTAATTCACAAATTGGAGCTGGGCTTCCTTGGAAACCTGTGTTGTGGGTACCAGTATGATCTGGGTATGACTGAACAGTTTCCTGGGTGCTTTCCATTAAAGAGTGCTTCTATCACTGGAGAAAATCACTGAAGAAAAGTATAAGATGTTTAAATTGGATTCTCTCAAAGAACATTTTTAACAGAACTGAAGTATTACTGAGTGGTTATATACTTGATTGTAACAATCATCTTTTTATTAAAAACTATGCATTAATGTGAACTACCCCTAAACAAAGTATAACTGCTTTGCATTTGGAATTTTTGGTTTTACTGTTTTATTGGTTCAAAGTGCCAATTTTTTATTAAGAATTTATAAGTTGCCATAAAATCTACTGTATTTTTAAAATATTTAATAAAAATTCATTTGCTATTTACTTATTTTCCTAAATACCTAATTCTGGACTGAACTAGCCATTGTCTGCTTATGTCCATGTAATGAACCTTTGGAAACACGATCTTTTGTGAATCCTAGATGAGATTAATTTTGGTTAATATTTGTTTTAGTTTTGACATAAAGAAGTACAAATTATTGAGGCAAAATAGAAGAAAACTTTAACAGCATCTCTTTCTTTGTTCTTGATTTTCAAGAGAGAAATTCTAGCCAAAATTTAGTTTGGGGTGTTCAAGCAGAATGAGGTCACTGAACAGACTGTATATCACACTTAATAGCATTTGTTCACATGTTTTCAATGAGTCCAGGTGAGATGCAAATATCACCATAATAGAGTTAGAACACTAATCAGAGGCCCATTAGCTTCTTTGTTTGATTTGATGAATACATGCATACTTAATACATATATTTCACAAGACTTAAGGCTCCCATTGTAGTGTTTAATGGAACGACTCTAGCGGATTGTGTGTTTCATTTGGAATTTTACCTGATTGGATACATTTGTAACTAAAGGAAACAGCTGTGATTAGTCACTGATGCTTCAAAAGCAAAATATTTACCAAATAAGAAAAGGAACACTTTTCTCTGTATTAATGTCTGCATAGCTCAACAGTTCTAGCCTTAATAGGAGCTGTTCTTTTATTTCTGGTGCTAGAGGAAATCATGACAGTATAGCTCAGCATCCCAGAACTTAAGCAGTGCCATTTAAATTATACCAGTCCCGCAGCTGGAAAAGGACAGCAATGCTGCCTTAGACATTTCGTCCAAATACACCCAGATTTATTTCATCTGTCAGATGCAAAAGAATCTGGAGAGTTGAAAGCCTCCTCAAGTGAGGAAGGCAGACGTTAAATTTATCTATTCACTATATATTTCTCCAGTACCTGGTATGTTTCTGGTACTCTTGTAGGCACTTGGGATTGTGATAGTGATGAAGGCAAACAAGGCCACATGCATTCTAATACGGCTTTAGAATGAAGAGGAGCCTTGGGGTGGGTGGGTGGGGGAATATGTATCAGAAATATCAGTATATCAGAAAAATAATATCAAGAGATTTTATTACATTTTTAAAGTATTCTGTTGAATCCCCTAGGACTTAGTCATTAGCATTCTTCCTGCAGTCCTCTGGAAATGCCACCTCCTACAAGCTCATCTTTTCCATGGCTGACTCCTAAATCCATCCGCCCTAATCTCCCTGGTTTGAGTTCCTACTTGGATGTTCCACCAACACCTCAAGTCATTACTGCAGTAATTTTCAAAAAATATATATAAATTCAAAGACCTACAATAGGCAGAAGTTAAAACTCTCAATTATAGGAGAGGTTTGAAATTTTACCATACAAAATTTTAGTGTAATGTAACCTTCATTGCTAACTTTTTCACCTTTTTTAAAATATAAAAATACTCTCAAAAATCTTCCTACTTCTGAAAAGTATAGTCATTAAAACCTGCATATCTGCTCTTCTTACTGTATATCAGTGTTAACTCATAAAACTGGAGCACAATCCAAAGTTTATGGAAGTGAAAGTCTGCTGATACAGAATAAAAATAATTAACAACCAGACCTAGGCTGGGTGAGTGGATGGGCGGCAGGAGGAGGCAGGCACAGGAAGCAGAAGTAGAGATTTGACATAGTGACTGCAGGATGTACCTAACGTCTTAAGTGCTCTAAATTCTAATGGAGGAGTCCTTCAACTTTTAAATGTTGTCTTGTAGAGGAGGCCAACTTGACATATTCTGGTTTGTCTTTTGAGTTAAGACAAGTCACAGAGTAGAATAATGAATGTTGAAGTCTGGGGAATAAAGTGCTAATGTAATGGTTATGAAGGAAGAGCTCAGTTAATATTCTCTTTCTCTGCAATATCACATTTTGCAGGTACTTTTTGTGTGTATATATAGCAATAGATACTAAATTGGTCAGCCACCTTGAATATATATGAAATGACACTAGTAAAGTAGTTCCTATTACTAAAATTGATTGGATTCCATTATGTTTTAATGTCTTCCTAATTTAAAGCTCTAAAACATGTAATACATCTTGTCAGATGCTCCTGACATACAGATATCTGCCATATATGGAACAATTCCACACTATTAATCAACTAGCCAACTTACCTTTATTGATTTATAAAATTTTAAACAGAACACATGTTTCATCTCTGTAGCCTAAAAATGCTTATGATCATTTTAAACCATATTTGTACCATTTTATAGTCCATACAGAATTGCGTATGGGCAGTTATCACTGCCTGTGCCCTTGGAAGGTTGTGGAGAGCCACCAATGATCTAAAACAGGGTTGAAGCTCGTTTAATACTACCCACATCACTGGTATTTGACCTGAGATTATTTTTATTTTTTAAAAGATTTTATTTATTTATTAATGAGACACACAGAGAGGCAGAGACACAGGCAGAGGGAGAAGCAGGCTCCATGCAGGAAGCCCGTTATGGGTCTTGATCCTGGGACTCCATCACAGCCTGGGCCAAAGGCAGGTGCTCAACCACTTAGCCACCCAGGCATCCCATGAATTTTATTTTTTCATCCCTTTCTACCTGCATTTTGCTTAGACTAAATTATTTTGTGACCCAAAGGCTTACCAAGTGCCTGGGCTAGTTGGAATTAAAGGTAGGAAATAAAATTACAGGTAATTGAAAGTTTACCGTTTAAAATATGTCTATCAACCCATCATCAGTAGCATTCTCTATGAATTGTATACAAGAGGCTGCTGTCTCTTCAATGGATTTTGACCAGCCACCAAGATTTCCAGCAAAGTAAGGGGAGATGCTAGCAGAAATCTGGTTGAAGTATGATACCTGTTTCAGAAAGAAAATACATTATTTCAATTGTCTGTTGATTTAGAACTTTTTCACATAGGGATCTGAGTCTTGTTGATATAGAGGAGGTTATCGCCCTGATCTGGGGATGTTCTGGAGTGGATCTAAAAGGATGACCTTAGGATTCCCCTGATGTGGAACACACACGATAGAATTACAGTTAATTAGGAAATGTGGGTAAAGGATTTCTCTATATATGCAGGAGCAAATTAAGGTGCAGATGTTTCATCAAACTTACGGTACAGGAACTGCTGTCAATAGCATGGATGAGAAATCCAGCACATAAAATTTCACTTCTGCTGTACTGAGGAGAAGGTGGAACTGATGGTAGAGTAACCGACTTCACTGCCACCGTGTAAGTGTTGCTGAAAAATGAAAGGGCATTCTCTAAGTTATTCTGAGAAATGAAGAACAGTTGTTAGAAAATAAATTCTGCAGTTAATTCAACTTGTTTATATAAGTAGAAGTGAAACTATGGAGACCCAGCTCTTCTGGATGAGGGTTCTGCATTAGAATACCTTCTCTATGGCTACATTCAAGTATAGGGAAGGGTTAGGGGCCACAGGTGTCTCCCGCCTAAGGATTACTTACACTTTGAGTAACTCCACAAAGCTGGAGTCATGTTCTAAGCATGTTTTATTATGCCCTAATGGGTTGTAGTGACTGCTGTTAACATTTGGCTGTGTATCCCTGAAGACTTTTTTATAAATCTATAACACTGATGTATGCCAATGCATACAAAGATTTTTGCATAAATACAATCATTTTCTAAATATTGGCCTACAATTTGATTTCTGCCTACTTATAAATCTTTGGAGGTATTTCTGAATCAGTGCCTCTATAGCTACTTCATTGTTTTTAATGATGGCACAGCACTCTACCATAATTTATAAGATGGACCTTCAGTTTATTTCTCTATCTTTTGCCATAATAAATGACGCTACATTGAATGTCCATGTGAATTCATATTAACCCATGTGTGTTATTTATTTCCATAGGCCAGCTTTGACCTGGGAAATGATGCTGGCCAGTTCAGGTGTAGACCTTAAATGTTCTAGAAGCATCTACCTCTTATTTCTTTGAGCACTTAACTCTTAGGACACTTCCCCTTAGAACACAGACACTGTGCCCGGAGAAGTCCAATGCCCACAGAGAAGTCATGGACAAACTCTCTAGTCAACAGTCCTAACTGGCAGCCAGACATTTTGAATGTCTAGCATAATTGAGCCTTTGCAAATTCTAAACCTATTCCTGATGTTTTATTTGGCAGTCACTGCATTTTTACTGATAATGGAATATTCCAAAGTTCTGCTAACTATCAGCATTAACGTGCAGACAGCAAAAGGAAAAGGAACTACTTCAGGAACCTTGAATGGTGCTTTGCATGCAGGTGGCATTTCATAGATGACTTTTTAAAATAACTGAAGGTCCATCTAGAAAAAATTCAGATGAACATCATTCAAGACCAGAAATGCCAATATTGCTTTCCTTATTTTCAAATCAACTTTTGCATTTTCTCCTCTTCTATAAAACATTACTATAACACTTAAGTCCCATATACTCACCCATCTTTGAGAGGCCTTCTTCGTGATACAAGTACTACCAAGTCTTTGGGTTTGTCACCATTCACTACAGGACAAGTGATATAATATATCTGATCATCTTCACTCACGCAGTCTATGACTTCACAGGACCTATGTAAATACAACAGTGAAAGAAAAGCTACACTTTTCTACTTGCTTGAATAAGGCATTCACATCTGTTTGTTTGCAGAACTCCACTACTTTTTTTTTTTTTTTGAGAACTCCACTACTGATGCCTACATTCAGTCTTCTGCTCACATCCTCCCAAAGCCAGCATTATTTCCCAAAGTCTGTCTTTAGAAAGCTGTTTAGTCAGCAGGAATAATAATGCATATGATGGAGAGAATGGTGGCCATATGATTCTAAGTTTACTGCCCTCAACACTTCAGAGAAAGGCATTTATAGTTGTTTTCTACAAAATTATTTCTCTCCCTAGGATCAGGTAATAATATCTGAAGACTAGTGAATTATAAGGACAGTCATGGAAGGACTCTTAGATAAAGGAATATGGTATGCTGGTAAGAGCACCAAGTTCAGAGTCAAACAACTTGTTTTTGAATCCCATATGCATACTCCGTATCTATGTTATATTAGGCAAGTCACTTTATTTTTTTCACCTAAAATGCAAGTGGAATAACTATGGAGTTATTGTGAGGATTAAATGAAAACATCTGGCACAGTACCTGAATCAAGGTAGGTACACAAGACAAGTAAGTTGAGTTAAAATTCATTCATTCATCCATTCCTCCATTTATTCAAGTTCAGTTTGGCTGGAATGTCAGGTGATGTAGAAAATAGTACAAGGAACATTTGAAATGAATCAACGCCAAAGTTTAGCTATTGTTCGTGCTAATAGTTTTGTACTTAGAGAGTATCTACAAATATTGATGCAAGAGTACTGTGAAGTATTCCTTCTTTCAGAGTGTTCCACTATGATAGCATTAACCATGATGTATTATTCTGGCATCTATGCAGATGTAACTCATGACCCCAGAGGTGTTTCACTTTAGCGGTATTAAATTGTCTATTACATGGTATTAATCATTATCAGGTTTAGCCATTTTAAAGCTGAGCTTCTAACCTCATCAAGGTTAGGAAGTAACTGATAATGCCTAATAGGAAGCCCGTCTCCCAGCAAGATGCCCAGTGAGGCCTTGGGTGCTGTAGCCCTGGAGCTGGGACTCCTCGGAGGAGGGGACGTGGCCCTAGTGTAATCAGACCCTGTCCCTGCAGGTGAGGGGACTCAGCACCTTGTATTCCAGGAAGGGAGCGACAGAGCAGAGGAGATTGGTTTGGGATGCAGGAGACAGGAAGTAACAGAAGGAAGAGATGTGGGCTTGAAGGGAGTGGGCCCTGATCAGGAAAAGCAGGAAGGAAAGCCTTTGACTTCATTACTCACACAGCTGCCCCTCAGCTTCTCACCAGAGAATGCTGCTTCACAGAAGAAGAAGGAACTGCTAATTAAATACCAAGAGTGGGAAGTGGGAAGTGGGAAGGATGATTAGATAAACACTTCCTCAAGAGCAACAGAACTGTGTATTAAAGTACAAGGGTGTGGAATTCAGAACTCGATGGATCTGGGTTCCAATTCAGGTTTGGTTGCTCTCCTGTCTATGCCATCTTGGCCAGTCTCAGAACCTCCCTCTTGTTAAGTGGGACTAATACCAAGTGTGGAGTTGTTGGTAGGATTGCAACAGATGTAGGTAAAGCATGTCATCTCAACAGAAATGATAAATTATTAAGATAATTTTTGTTTTGCATCTCTCAATAGCACTTGATGCAGTTTTCAGTGCAGAGCCAAGTTCTAAAACATACTCTTTCATTAATAAACAACAGGTCATATGTCGGGCAATGGAGATGGATTGCAATATGGAGGCCACCCTTTACATGATGTTATTGAAGGAAATATTTTAAATGTATTCTTACACGTAATGGGGGTCCCACAAAGGTCTCTTGGTAAAGTCAGACAAGAGATGGTAAGTCAAGTGTGCAGGCCTTTCCACATGTTTCTCAACCCAAACAGATAAAATGTCATTCTCTTCCAGGGTATATATTTTTATCTAAAAGATAATAACAAGAAAAAATAAATTATAAAAGAAATATGGATGTTTTGACTTTTAAAATCACACACAGAGTCATAGGTTGATTGTACTAGCTAAGGTATCTCGGCACCTGAATAACAGTGAAGCCAAATCATGGCAATTTCACTTCGAATATTTGCATGTCTAGAGCTTGGACCAGGATGTTATCCTCTATGTCCTCTATATAATATGTGACTTGGGTTATTTAATTATTGTGCAACAGTTTGATATTGAAAAATAAAAAAATGTGAGCCTTTATTTTTTTATCTCTTTGTGATATTTCCCTGCCTCTACCCAGGAACAATAGAAAATATCAGTAGGCTGATAGAGAAGCCTGTCAATTCCTCTCCAGAGAGCCTGGACGCTTTCTTAGGATGCCAAGCGTGCCAAGGCGTGCCAAGGGGCGCAGGAAGCAAGCCACCACCTCTAGCACCAAGTCAACCTTTCCAAAGGGCTGCTGAAGCACCATGTTTCTTCAGCACAAAGCATTCTTTAATTTATAAATCACAAGTGCCCATCCTGCAGAGAGGCCAATTCCTGGGTTTCTAATATTGTTATTCCTTAGATGAGAGGACACCTGTCTTGGGCAGCCATTTGACATAAACGATAATGGATCCCCTGTTACTCCAAACTCTCCTGCTATTGCACTTTTGCTAATAATCAGAGATATGTGCTCAGGTAAGAGCACATTTCCACCCTGCCCATTTTCTCCATCTCTTTCATGGTGCTTTGAAGTTAGTGTTGAAATGTGCCATCTTATAATCATCCCCATGGCAACAAGCTGTAAGAAGACAAATAAACAGAGGGTTAAGACTTCACTGTAGGAATCGAGCAGATGGACAAGTCAGGCTGTGAGGGAGAAAACCTTTATTTAAACATAAACATCTTCAAGAAGAGAATGAAGAAATAAGAAATTGACTAAAAGCAGCTTAGAAAGAAAAGGAGTGGCTATTTGTTCACACCATTTTACCTCTTTAGTTGATCCTTGTGCCATGACTGTCTTTAAACTGAGCCCACAAACGAGGACATGACCTGGGCTGTGGACGTACATCAAACAGAAAGCCATGAATGCGGCTCCAGGTGGTGGCTGAGACTCACCCCAACATAGCCATGCCTAACTTTGTCCCCTATAAGGCAGGAGTAAACTGAGGTTCCCTGGTGTAAATCCAGAAGCAAGTCATCAAACTTTGGTGGCCCTGTGACCCCACATCAGACTTCTGGGGCTCTGCAATCTCACAAGAGGCAAGGGCAGGTGGCCAGGTTAGCTTCTGTCAGATTCAGGCCTTGGAGCAGCCATGGTCTACACTGATGGAATGAGGGTGGAGAGGGATGTAATCCTGGGCTGAGTGGCTGAGTACTTGCTAAGGGCTGAATTGTGTCTCCTCAAATTCATATGGTAAGTTCTCTCAGCACTTCAGAATGTGACCTTATTTGGAAAGATGGTCCTTGTAGATGCAACTAGTTAAGATGAGGTTGTAGCATAGTTGGATGGGCCCCTAATCCAATAATGACTGATGTCCTGATAAAAAGGGAAAATTTAGATGCAGATATGCTCACTGGGAGACACCATATGAAGATGAAGGCAGTCAGGTGACACATTTACAAGCCAAGGTCCGCCAAAGATGGCCAGCAAACCACCAGACGCTAGAGGAGAAGGCCTGGAACAGATTCTTTCTCACTTCTTCAGAAAGAATCAACCTGGGAGCAGCTTTCTAGAAAAGCGTTGTGATGGCTTCCTAGGGCTGCTCCCCGGGTTGCAGACACCTGCTGCTGCTTCCTCTCCCGAAGCCACAGCAAATGTCACGCTGCACAGCCACCACTAAACTCGGCCCTCCCAGGGGTTACTAAACATCTCCAGCACCGAGTATGGTATTGGACGAGTGCACGGTGTTTCGAGCCTTCTCCCAGAAGGTGAAGGTAGCAGAAAGCCCTTCTCATTGCTCTTCTGTGAGAATCAATGGCACCGATGCAGACAAAGCAGGCAGGGGAAGGTGGCGGTTGGTGATCTCTTTAAACCTTAGTATTTTAGAAAAGTCAACTTCTGCTTAGTGAAAAAATTCTCCAAAACCAACTCTTTGAGAAAATGTGAAACCTTTCACGCTCACAAGAATACAGGTTAAATTCCACCTGTAACCAATCAAACATTTTATCATTTGATGCCTCGTGAATTTTATTCTATGACATGAAGCTTAAGGTGAGTAAGCTTGAAATTGCCAACAGTTTAGAACGGTATTGTTTTTTCATTCTAATGAGATTCTGTTTAATGGATTTGGATATCTTATGCCAACAGCAGAAGAGAAAAGAGTATAGTTTTAGAATTTTTATACTATCTGTTTTATACTATCCGTTGTTGTTGAGACAACATTACAAGGAGGACAAAGTTCTTCACAGAGGCCTGGCTGGGGAGGTGCCTGGGGAATTACCCAGGGGGTGGGGTGCAGGGGGGTGCTGGGGAGGATAACTGGTCGTTGGAGCTCTGGGACCAGCCCCTCCCCAGCTGCAGTGAGAATAGCTCCCTCTGCTCTGTTTCCTGTACTGGGTTTTGTTCTATGGAAAGGTTTTCAAGTGGTCCTTACCATTCTGGCTTTCATCACCTTTCTCAGCTACTACCCCCTAAATAAAAAGCTACTCTCCCAGGACAGTCTCCTATCCAGGCTGATTTCTACCCTGGGGATTGGGCTCAAGCTACTCACTGCCTACACAGCCCCTTTCAACCTCCGGCATCTACTCAAGCTCCCGACAAGGAGAAATGAATCACCTCCTTTCAAAAGTTCTCTCTAAACAGTCTTGTTTTACTTTGCGGTGCCTAAGAGCTGACCTTTATGATTTAAACACTGGACTTGCTTATCAACTACCTGAAAATAATTCATCCGCTGCTAAATGTTTATGTGTGGTGTTGCCAAAATAGCCTGCAAGCTCCTTCAGAGTGAGGGTTCACCTTTTGCTTCTTGTACTGCTATTATTATGAATTCCATCACTGTACATAAAAGTGAAATAAGACTTAAAATAATTAGTACTGCTCATTTTAATTACAAATACCAGAAATCTTCAACCTTTGCTATTTAATTTATATAAAAAATAAGTACAGATTTTAAAACCTGAAAAAGTATGATTCACAGCAGATAGTTGTAAGAATTATTCAATGAAGAGGTAACAGAAAAAACTAAGAGCACTGTATTTTAAAATTAAAACAATATGAAAGTTTTAAGAAGTAGGAGAGAAGAGGATGGCCTGGAAAGGAAAAAGAATCAAGTTTTATCATAAATATAATCTAAGGAACTGGAGGGCTTTGAATTCAACAGAAATGACTTAAGAATGTTGCTTTAATTATATAGTATCTTCTAATCAAAACCCACACAAAAATTAAGAATGAATTGTTGATGGCTCTCCTTGGACACTAACAAATACAGCATTTCTTTGTTTAGGTTTATTTTGGCCCCAAGCTCCCAAAGAGCTGAAGGTTTTGTGTATTATATGACTTCACAAAACATGTTCTCTTCCTTCCCAGACACAAGTTTGCCCTTTCCAGTGCTGCTTAGACGCCAGCAATGATGCAAGAAGCAGATTTCATACTAGTAAAAGTCTTGAAGCATCTTCTGTGTGGGATAAAGAGAAAAAGATCATTTTATTACATGAAACCTATGTTTCTGCATCACTGAATTAAGCATATGTGGAAACATAACTGGATCCAAAAAGGGTAAGGGAGATCCTGAAGGGATGCAGAAGCGACGACAAAGACATGGGAAAAGCCAACCATCCGGGACGAAGCACTGACAAGAGTTAAAGTTGAAAAGAAGCAGTAAAGTAGCATCTGAGTTTGCTTCAGCTTTAGGGTAAGTGACCGCGTAATGTATCGTCCCGACTGGGGCATGGAAGCATTATTAATAATTATGATAAGACAATGGATTACGATGGGATCATCACTATGATGGGAGAACCAGGACTGCCCCAGGAAAAGCAGGACATACGGTCACCCTATTGTGGAGGCCCCTGCTCCACTGATGAGAAACAGGACACCCCGACTGTGAGCACAGAGAGTAGACATGACTGCGCAGCTGCCGGGTGCTGGGCACCGCAGCCATCGGGACTCCTGGGCTGACCTGACAGTTTAGCTAGTGTGGGCAGCAGCTTCCCCAGATCCCCTGACATGCCTGTGAAATTAGACAAATCAGGATCCAAATGATACATGTGTATTTAAGTTTGAAGACCTGCAAAAACGGTGTAAAAGGTGCCAAGAGAGATACAAAGAAGTCAAGGCAAGGCTTCTTTCATAGAAAGTCTGTAATCTAGTTAGAGGAAAAGACCACACGTAAAAAGTTAAATTACACCATGAGACACCAACATCAATGTGATGTAGCTGTGGAGACAAGTCACAAGACAGTGCATAATTCATTGACAAATTAATTTTGAAAAAGTCATTGCTAAGGGGATTCCTATGGGGAGGGGGGAGTTCCTTCAGTCAGGGGTAATAGGGGTGGCTTCATGCAGAAGCATTTGTCCCAAGGCTTGAAGACCAGTTAGAGAGAAGTGGGATATGAGAAGTTCAGAGGTAGGAATGTTTGGGGCGCACCAAAGGAGCCCAGATTCACCAGCATGGAGGAGTAGAGACAGCACTGGAAAGGTACTTGAGTCTTAGAAAAAAGTTTCTCAGGAAGATTTACCTTCTTAAAAGCAGCAGTAGAAGCAGCAGAACCACCACCACCATGAGCACTTTCATTTGTGATGGCCAGCAGGTTGTGCATATACCTGGATGCCTCCTACCTTTTCCACCACACTGGTAACCTCCCAACCACTTCTGGCTGCCAGATTTTTGAGAGCCTCCACATTGGCGTTACTCAGGGATACCTAAAATACAAATGTTGTAAAAGCTGAGAGTTTGACCCACAGATATGTGATCAAATAGTTTCTGCCTCTAAGTGGGACCTGTTCAAGCCAAAGTGGTAATGCTGAGCTTAGAACTAAGCTATAGGTAACACAGTTTCCATCTCCAACTCTTTTTAAGATTTTATTTATTTATTCATGAGAGACACATAGAGAGAGGCAGAGACATAGGCAGAGGGAGAAGCAGGCTCCCCGCAGGGAGCTCAGTGCAGCACTTGATTCAGGGATCAAGTGGATCCCAAGACCCCGGGATCATGACTTGAGCTGAAGGCAGACGCTCAACCACTGAGCCACCCAGGTGCCCCCCTCCCCCCGTCTCCAGCTCTTTTTACTCATTCATTCATTCATTCATTCATTCCTGAGAGACACAGAGAGAGGCAGAGACATAGAGGAAAAAGCAGGTTCCTCACAGGTAGCCCAGTGTGGGACTTGATCCCCGGACTAGGATCACATCCTGAGTCAAAGGCAGACGCTCAACTGCTGACCCATGCAGGTGTCCCTGTCTCCAACTCTTAATTCAGAATTCAGACAAAATAACACAGGGCCTACATGCTTCACAAATTAGTGTCGTATTAATTGGTGTCTCCAGCAAAGACAACATTATCTTTTAATATGACTTAGAATCAACAGTAAACTTCGATTTCCCTTTATATTTCATGGTCAAAAACTTTATAACGGCTAATACTTTGTTGTTGTGTTATAAAAATGCAAGCTGGAAGGCATGTCATTCAGCACAAATCGCAGGGACACCAGCTCTTGGTGTCATGCTGCCTGAATGCATCTGATGATAGATCATTCTGAGTTGGTACTTTGGAAACTATACACGTAATTCAAACAAGGCAGAGAAGCAACTAGTTGGTCACCACTTACTGATTGGTTTTGTTTCATTTTGAGATAAATAGTTGATATATTTCACCTTCTCATCTAACCTGTGTAGGCACAACCTGAATCCGTTAAACATGGGAACTTTCATTTTTATGATGATGCCATTTTCCATTTTAATAATGATGCAATTTTTACATGAAGAGCTCCATATAATAAAACCATTACCTGGTTGGTTACGTCCCAGTGTACACAGAGTGGTACCTCTTCTTTGTGGGAAATAACATATTTTCTGGAAAAAAAATTAAAATTAAGTAACATATCATAATAATAATGTTATAATAGTAAATAAGTTTACTTCCCTGCATTTAGTGCAACAACAGTAATCGAGACACTTTCTTGAACTGAAATCCAGTTTTAAAAGTTGCTTTTTAGTAGTGGAATTATCAGGAAGATCAATTTCCGTCACGGTTAGCCTCCAGCCAGGAAACATCAGACCTTCTCATTTCACATGGTGTGGGAACACAGACCCAGAGAGGAGCCTTTTGTTACATAATTTGCTAGATAAGAGAAGATAGCATGAAATCCTTAACCCAGATCCCTTACCTGCCTAGGCGAATTCTCTTGCGTGCAATAGCTCCACAATACCGTCTCAAATCGTCCTTTAATAAAAAACAAAGCAAAATCAATAAATTTCTAATATTTCAGTGCTACAATCCTGACGTCTCTCTCTCCTAATTCAGTTGAAGGGGCTAGCTGGGGCACACGCAGTGTCCCTGCGTGAACTGTCCTCATCACTCACAGAGGCTGGGTGCATGGGTAAAAACACAACCTTTACAGCCTTTTTCTTTCTTTTTTTAAAGTAGTGATTGTTACCATTTCTGTTACCAGAATTATACACATATCTCACTATAGAGTTTTTAGGAGAGGTGAGAGTTGGCACTCACGCACCTCAGATGAGGGGAGGGTATAGTCCCACCGCAGCTAAATGTAGGGAAGTGGGAGAAGAGAGTCACAATGTGGCCCAGAAGGTGACAGGCTCCGCCGCCATGTGTGGCCTAGCCCAGGTCTCCAGGGCCTCTGTTACTTCAACAAATGATGAGAATGACGCGGGGGGCGGGAGGGGGGGGGAAGAAAATAAAATGTCCATTTTACTTTGTGATATAGAAGAGAAAAAAAAATCCAAAGAGGGAGAGGCTTGGAAGTTGTGGCAGGTGTGAGGAATTTCTGGGTGGAGCCCTGTACCCACCATTTCCCCTCAAATAAGTGATCCAATCATGGAGACTCACGTGCCAATAACTGACCTTTGACATGGGTTTGATTCTGGGAAATGTGACCAGTTCTTCCTTATCGTTGACAGCATTATAAATGAGAAAAGCACTGTTGATGTGCCGGCCCCGGCCCTCAGACCACTCCTGACAGTCAAAGGCCTCCACGCGCACTCCCACTTCCACACTGCGGAGGACAACACGGGGCCATGGGCAGAGAACCAGAGCACGCCAGGCCTCTCTGCCCGCCACCACCGCCACCGTCACCACCGCCACCGTCACCACCACCGCCACCGTCACCACTGCTACCACCGTCACCACCAGCACCACCACCACCACTCTTCCAAGTGAGAACAAAAATGAGGGCCCTGGGCTCTCTCTTTATCATTGCAAGTCTATGCAATTGTTAAAATCTATTTCATCAGGTCGGTGGATCTGACCTACTAGCCCCTGGAAGCATTTCCACTTTACTTTCCCATCATCAGGTGGGGGAAAGGCCAGCTAGGACTTTATATATATTCATGAACATATTTTGGCAATGAGGAGTGAGGGGAGTTAATTGTGCCAAAGGCAAGTTTCCTCCCTTAAAAACAACAGTTCTATATTAAAAAGCATCAGACATTAAAATTGGATAGGAAACATACTCTTTTTCACATTTTAGAAAAACTAATATGAAATTAAATATTGTCATTGTGTATCATGAATAATAAAAATAACTGGGAAGCAGTTTGGACTTCATGGTGATAAATAACAGGTCCATTATGAGTCAGTTGAGCATGAAGTCACTGGGACTCTTGAGAATGAAAGGAAGAGTTAGTAATTATGACAGGACCACACCAAAACCACACCAGGCCCACTGGGAGTCCCCCTTATTAAGAGACAAAAACCAGCCCATCACAATTTATGAACTATGAAGAGGCCCAAGCAAAAAGAGGGTTAATATGAGTGTCTACAGCTGTTGACGACTGAATGAACTTCCAGAAAAAAATGAGAAGGAACTTGGTTACTTTATAGTAGTACCTACAACTCATCCCCAGATTGAAATAAAAATAAAAAATTATTCATGTGCAAGTTCAAATTTGTTCGTAGCTGCCTAAGAGGATTAGGTGGGCTTTACCAGGTTTGAAATGTATTGTTGACAATGGCATTGAAAACCAGCCGATCTCCCACAGTGGATGGTCCCCGGAACTTAAACATGTCCACGGACTTCAGAAGAGGGTGCGCCCCACAGAGGCGGCTGAGGAAACAGGGAAGGGAGGAGAAAGTGCCCACACTCTAAGTATTTTCATGAACTATTGATTTGTTTAACCAATGCAAGAGACAAATACTCAATGTGCTCTCTAAATCATCATATCTTTTAATTCTTTTAAGAGTGAAATAAATAACTAAATAACGTGTGTTGAGAGTTTGTACACTCCCTGCAAATATTTTGGGAAATATCATGACCCCAGGCTGTGGGGTCTTTACCAAGATGCTTGGTGCTTCTGCTCTTGGGTGGACAGCCCTGCTCTTGTTTTGTTCTTGATAAAAGTCCCTCTGAGAAACAAGCCAATGTCCTTTGTTCTCATGGGAGGGTTCTACTCATCCTGATGGCTCAGGATCACAATCACAGAGTCATGACTCCCAGGTTGAAGCAGGGCACAGTGAAGGAACTGCCAGTTAATACAGTTCATACCAGTTCCTCAGCTTCACAGTTAACTGAATTCACTCATATATCAAAAGACTAATTTTTTTCCCTATGGAAAAATTACCTGGATTGCTACACAAAGCCTAAAGGGCTACAATGTACACATATTACAATTTTTTGATTGTGAATTTTGAAATATGTAAAAAGTATATTTAATCTCAGAAAGTTACTTTTGTAATTTCCTACATTTTAGATTCCCACTTCGTCATTCAATTACTCAAAGGAATTGTGCCAACACTAAGTGAACAGACTATGCCACAGCTAATTATATTGTAAGCTTTTACAATAGAACAGGTTCAAATACTTTGTCATTGAGAATGACAATCTCATTTTAAAAAGGAGCTCTCTTATTTGTGCATGATTTATAAGAAGGATTTCTACAGGTTTCTAACTATAGTCACAATTATAAACATTCATAATAAAATTCTTTTAATTTGGGGAAAATAAAATCTTAACAATTTTCAACAGTCACAGAAATTGTCAGTAGGGCAGTTCCTGTTCAAATGCCTTTTTAGAATACACAATGTTCCTTAAAGCTGCTCAATTAACCTACATGGTTCCATTAAGAATAAAATGCCTTTTTTTTTTTTTTTTGAAACTGAAGAATACTTAAAAGTTTTCTTTCAAGCTCCTTCCACTTTCTCATTTTATTTTTCAGGTAATCCTCTAGCCATATGATTCTAACCAGGCACTTCAAAGGTCAAACCTAATTGTAAACTGCCTTTAAAAAAGTTTGCAACTTGACTATTTTTAAGTGTAAAGGCTGCTTCTATTTCTGTTTTGTTTCTATATCATTACGGGGAGTTTAAGGGTTACATGACCAACACTTACAATTCAGAATAAAGTATTAGAACAGTCATTTCATTTTTATTTTTGAACTAAGAACATAAACCTTCACCGTCAAACAAAAGGACAGATTAATCCTTAGGGAAACAGGTAAATGGCTTATTTTTTCATTTTAATAAAAGGCAACACTCTTCTCCCCTTGTCTGCTTGGCTAGCTCAATAACTGGGACCCAGAACCCTTCTGACCTCTCCTCATTCAACCCAACATCAAACGCCAAAGCCAAAACCAAGAACCTTGCAGAAATAGTAGCCACGGTCTCCATCCAAGCCATAATTTGGCCACCAAAAGTATTTCCGTGATGGTTTGCATGGGGTGGAAGGACAAGTTCAATACTCTGAACAGATGTGCCACTTGTGGAAACCATTCCTTCATCACAAATGGGGTCTGAAAGGTAGATGCAAACATTAATATTGGTGGAGTTAACTGCAGAACTTGGGACCGTGGCTTTCCTTCCTAGCAGCATGGATCTTAGGGGATTTTTAGAAAAATTAAATTATTCCCAAAGATTTAAATCTCCTGAGGAAATAAATGGACTTCGTTCTACAGAGTAACTTTCACCTGAATGGTGGATATTCACAGAGAACTGGATAAGATAACTGATGAGAAAGGCCCTTTTAGAGACTGTATTCCAACCTATCTTACAAGTTCACAGGACTTTTGATTAAGAGAATAATTGAACTTAAACTTGAGTTGTTTGGAATGGAGGTGGGGCAGATCAGGGAGGGAGAGGAAAAAAAAATTGGGACTTGATGGATATGTTATCTTGATCGAGGTGATGGTTTTATTGGTGTACATTTTTCAAAACTTATCAAACTACACTTCAAACATGAGCACATGAATTGACGGTACATCAATTATTTGTAAGTATATTTATAAGCTATAATTACTATTTATAATTATTATTCATAATATTTATTATTTATAGTACATAAATTACACCTCAATAAGGTGGTTAAAATGAAAGGAGTTTGAGCTATAAAGGACCACAGACACTGAGAGTCTGGAATAGTTTGCTCTAGTATAAACTTTAGAATGGGAATGTAGCCTCCCATGGTTACTGTTTTGCAGTGAATGCAGTCACAAACAGAAAAGACACAATGAGTATTTCCCGTGTCCTTCTGCTTCCTTTGAATCATATCTGCTTCATTTACTGACAAATTGGTTTTTACTCTCAACAATGGAGAAATCATTTACTCTGGCTGCAAAGCAGTAAAATGTATTCAATTATGCTTCCTGCATCGTCTAGTGAATCACCAGCTAGGCCTAAATCTCATGTGCTATTGTTTGAGGAGGTAGGGGGAGGATTTACAAATCAGGGGTGCCATCCTGGTTGTACTGTCAGAGGCAGAGCTGAGCTTGCAGTCCAAGAGCACAGATTGGCCAGCTGTTGGGAACTGGGAATGGGGACATTCTTGGCACAGTCACATATAAGTGAGAAGAGAAGTGCAGCTGCAAAGAACTTAAACTGCATTTTCTCATGAAATTTTTAGATTTCTAATTAATTGATAGTCTTTTAATTTCCCCCCCTTCGTTCCACTGATCATTTCAGTCATCTACTTCAAACACGTCAGAAACATCCCATAACATCCTAGTCTAAAAAGCTCAAAGCCTTCCCATGGCCCTAAACTCCTCCTTCTTTGTCTGGCTTGTGCCTACCTCTCCAGCCCCAGCTAGTCAGGACCACCACCCTCCCCTCAACATATTCCCTCTCAATCTCTCTCTCTTTGTTCCGTTCCAGCTATGAGACCTTTTTTCAGTCCTATACCTAAGTACTTTTCTGGGTTTCTCCCATGTATGTAGGCAGTATACATGTAATTAAACTTTTGTTGATTTTCTCCTGTTAATCTGTCTCTTGTCAATTGAATTCTTATACCAGCTAGAAATAATTTATAGGGCAGAGAAAAATTTTTCCTCCTCAACATTCTGTTGGCCCAGGCATCTTTTCTTCAGGAGAGCCTTCTCAGACCTAGCAGCTAATTCCCACTGACATGACCTCTCATGTGTACTTTTCTTTCACAATTATAGTTTTATGTATATTTGTGTGATCTTTGATTGTCTGACCCACTAGATCCTAAGCTCTTTTGGTCAAGAACTGATATTCTCCTTAAATTCTAATATAAATCCTGAAGATAGGTGCTTAGTAAATATTTATTGAATGAATGGACAAATAAACTTAGCTGTGCTGGTTTATTCCACATTCAGTCTTTGCTTTCAAGAGAATTTTTTAGGTAATTAAATGTACCAATTTACACTTCTATGTGTTGTTTATTAGAGTTGCCACTGCTCTGCGTTTTTGCTTAATATTGTCTCTTCAAATTTTTCCAGTTTTGTGGGTGTGAAATATCTTGTGTTGGTTGTAATTTTCATTTCTCTGATTAATGAAGTCCAACATTTTTTCATAAGTATATTAAACTTTCTTGTTACTTCTGAATGAAATGTCTATGTCATTTGCTTCAAGTGTTACCTCTCCCTTTCTTTTTATTCTTTCCTTCTGGAACTTTGATTAGATGCATGTTAGACTTCTTATTCCTTTATGTCTTCAAATCTTCCATATAATTCCCATCTCTTTGCCAATCCATCTGCATTCTAGGTAACTCCTTCATATCTATCTTCCAGTTACTGTCATATTGGCAGCTTAATCTGTTCACGGAGTTTCAAATTTAAATTATTATATATATTTTTGTATAGAAATTCTCTTTGTTTTTTTGTCAAACCTTCTAGGTAATTTTTTTTTTTTAAGATTTTATTTATTCACGAGAGACACACACACAGAGAGGCAGAAACACAGGCAGGGGGAGAAGCAGGCTCAATGCAGAGAGCCTTGACGCAGGACTTGATCCCGGGTCTCCAGGATCACGCCCTGGGCTGAAGGCGGCGCTAAACCACTGAGCCACCCAGGCTGCCCTAGGTAATTTCTTTATTCCTGAACAATACTTTTGATTCTATTTCTTAAAATATATTAACATTCTTACTTAATATTCTTTATATGTTAAATGCAGTAATTATAGTCTTTGTGGGCCTCTTTCCATTTTCTGGGGCTTCCTCTGGATTTGGGTGATTTTTTTTAATTTTATTTTTTATTATTTTTGACTAGGAGTTAATATCCCTTGGATCTAATATGTGTGGGGATTCTTGAGAGCTGGGCTTAAAGTCATTTTCTATAGGGGTTTGCATTTATTGTTATAGATCACCAGGGGTATTAGTGGGAAGTAGCACTTCCCACTAAATTTCATGTGGTCTTGTTTCAGTCCAAACAAATGATGTGAATTCTGATGTCAAATCTACATGAGAATGTGCTTATCATTGAATTCCTTAAGGTTAACACGTTTCCCTGCCCACCCCCACCCCCCCATTCTACCTAGGGCTAAGGCTCAGATAGGAAAGCATCTGTAAGAGAGCTCTCTGGGGATTGAGATTTTTCTAACTAACTCACCAAGAGTATCATTTTTTTAGGTTTACAGCTACTTATAAGGTTCCCTGACACAATCTTCAGTGTAACATGGGCCACTGGTTTTGTCCTGATCTTTTGCAGGCCCATTAAAACACAAGTTCAAGGTCTTCTAACACCTACAGAGTCCAGAGCAAATGCCAGGTCTTCTATCACCGTACACTGCTACATTGGGTTTTCTAGTCATTTCTGGACTTCAAGGTTTTCTCTTATTTTTCTCCCTGCTGAGATGTGTTTAGAAACATGTTTGTAAATATTTTATCCAGAGATTTTAGTTTGTTTTTGACACAAGTCCACTATATTGCTGTCATCAGCAAGTCCACTATATTGCTGACCACCCTGCTTCTTAAAGTGGTCTTTAAAAGGCACATGAAATCTTCAATCTATTTCAATTTCTCTCTCTCTCTCTCTCTATTTTTTTTGCTGTTACTGACTTTGTCAGATGATATCCTATTAATATCTAAAACCAGTACTAAGTTTTTTTTAGGTTGGTATATCTTACTTTTTTTGTTCAAAATAAATATAAATTATCTCTAAAATAAAATGCTAAATGAAAAAAGAAAGGGACATAGCTGTTTGAATACTGTGCTCCAAATATGTGCCAGAGTGTGTATGTGTGTGTATGTAATATTGGTTGTCTTTGACGATAGGAACTGGCTAACTGGGAGATACTGATGGTAGGAAGTCTTACCTTTTAACTGAATGCCTTTTTATAGCTTTTGAGCTTTTCACCCTGTGTATGTGTATTAACTATTTTTAAATAATTTAAAATAATTATAAAATTCAAAACTGAGTGGGCCTTATGAGAGACATTATAAAGACTCAAATATAAGGCAATTCCTTCTTTTTTGAGGGATAACTTTAAAGAAAAAGCTCCTCAATTCTTATGAAGACATACATGACATGCACTGGGCTACACAGAAGTGGGTACTAGGGCAGGTCATGTGTGCATAAGCATCAGCTGTGACTTGTATGCAGAAATATACTGAGTACAGATGACCTCGGTACTAAAGCATGCCTGTTGGCGGCAGGTAATTGCCAATCAATGGAGAAATATGGCTCTCCCAGGCTTAGAGACCAAGTCAGGCTCACAGCTCTGGCTGTGTACTCAAGTTAAGCATGGTAAACAAACCTCACCCTTTCTACAGCCTTTAAATAAGAGCATACCTGTCCAGAGGTCAATACTTGTACCTTGGATGTTCATTAAGTATTGTGTCATCATTCTGTTTGGACAATTTTTGCATTCATTCTACAATTTTGGGTCAGGAACTTTGACCTGAATTGAGGATATTCTAGTTTTCCTTCTCATAACCAGAAAGGATCAAACTAGGATAATGCTCATAAAGACTTGACTTCTAGCTGAGAAATAATTTAAATGCTCCAATATGATGCCTTTTCCTATAAGCCAAGCTTCCAAACAATGACCCCGTGGTACAAGAGCACATCCCAAAGAAGTCCTGCTTTTACATCATCTAATCTCATCTAATTTTCCTTTTCTTCTGAAAGCCTGATTTTGACTCAAATTTCTAACTGTTCTAACAATATGCACTTCAACCACACAAAATCTTGAAAGAGATTCCAATTAGTTGTGATATTGGTATCACTATAGAACCCTGGGTTTTCTAAAAACATGGTTTAATAATGAAGATGATCTAGCTAGCTTCCTTTAGATGGTGTTGTCCAGTTCAAAACAAACTCCATCCAGATAAACCAGGGGGCAGATGGGCAAACCATGTGCTCTCTGGCAACTTAGAGTTCCAGGGTCCAGCTCTGACATTAAGAGAAATTGCTTTTAGGTTCTACGATATCTTGATGGCAAGAAAGCTAGTAAAATTTCTAAAAAGATCAAATCAATGAAGTTAGGTTAAGAGTTGTTTTGTGCTAAGGAATAATCTATTTTAGGGCAGATTAAAGGAAACATGATTAAAAACAAACTCTGAAAATCTAGAATTCTAAACTAAACCAGACATCTAGAGGTTCTGTCCAACTTCCTAACAAACTGAAACTGAAGTCCATTACAGTCATTTTACCTCTATATTTGAGTGGCTGGAGCATGAGAGGGTGATGTCCCCCTTCCCAGTTCAGTGGGCAGTTTTTATTCCTAACTTCCTGGCATACAGCTGACCTTTCATTTCTTCATGTACCTCTACTCCTTTGGCTCATGATGCCAGTCTCTCTGGTTTTCCTTGCACCCCTTCCACTAGTCACTCTAGGTCTTCTTCATAGACCCATCCTCTTCCGGTGATCATCTCTTGAATGGCCATGTGCTATAAGTTCCACTCTTAGCCTACCACCCTTGTGCCACTGGGAGCACTTCCTGGGTGATTGTAGGTACTGGTTCATTTGAATTGCCACCGGTAAGCTGTTGTGTCTCAAAGTAAATCTCCCCAAGCCCTGGTTTTGTCCTTTTGGTTGTTTCACAGGCATGTCAGGCTAAACTAAACTCATCATCTACCTCATCAGAAATGCCCCTCCCCTGCCCTGTGTATGCATTAGCTCAGTTCATGACACCACCATTAACTAGACAGTTGCTCAGGCAAGAAACCTGAGAGTTACCCTGAACAACTTCTTCCTCATCCATCACCCCTCATGAGTGACCCTATTCTGTTGAGTTACCCTCTGTATATATTTGGACTTTTCCCTCCCCTCTCTACATTACTGCCTAGAGTAGCCACTCCTCACTCCTTGCCTGGTCTCCCTCCCTCTAGCCTCCCCTCCTCTATGCAGAGTGACCACATTAAGTGCCAACTTCATTATGCAATTTTGCCCAAATCTTCATCGGCTTTCCTCAAGGAGAGAAGAAAGGTCAAGCCTCTTTGCTTGGCCTAAGAGAGCCTCAATGACCCAGTTCTATCTTTTCAGTCCTGCCTCCTTCCACCTCCTTTTCTCTCTAGTAAGTCCTTGCTCTCTTGGTTCAGCTATTTTATTACTTCAGCAAAATGTATTTTTTTTAAATCTGTTCTTTTTCTTAATTTTTTTTAAATTTATTTATGATAGTCACAGAGAGAGGGAGAGAGAGACAGAGAGAGAGAGAGAGAGAGAGGCAGAGACACAGGCAGAGGGAGGAGCAGGCTCCATGTACCGGGAGCCTGACGCGGGATTCGATCCCTGGACTCCAGGATCGCGCCCTGGGCCAAAGGCAGGCACTAAACCGCTGTGCCACCCAGGGATCCCAGCAAAATGTATTTTAAGTATATTTTGGTACTGAGACCATCTTTACAGAAGGATGGACTCTTTAGCACAGTAATTTAATGAGGAGGTCTTCATTTCTTTAAAAGTAGCTTGATAATGGGCATTGTTTTTTAAAAGTCTGCAAGAATAGAAGCTTTTGAAAAACTTTTTTTTCTAACCCAAAGCTCATCTGTGGGGTGGCCCTGGGAGCATGATGATGTCATGCAGGGCAGAATGAAGCTGCCCCCTGCCCCCCTTGCCCAGGTCACCCCTGCCTCTGTCTTTCCTCTTTCCTCTGGTCTCTGTATGTCCTCTTCTTCCTTCCTCTCTTTTAATATTCCCATCCCGATCTATTCTCATCTCCTTTCCTTTGTCTTCTACATGTGTCTGCTTTCGGAGCTCAGAGGAGTTGGACCTTCTACAAACTTCCTGGCTCCCCTGGCAGTGGTGAGCAGAGGGACGCACATTGGACCACTCCATTTCCTCCCTTACCACTCTGCTCTTCCCAACAGGTCATGTCCCCTGGGACTGCAGGGGATGGGGTCAGAAGAAAAGGAAGGATGTGGGAGAGGCAAGGCAGCCCACGAGGCCTCAAAGAACCTAGGAGATAACAGCCAGAGAATTAAGACACTGTGGTCCATCAAACATTGTCACTGGGGAAGAGCCAGGAAACAGGAATAGAATCTTATCGTTTCCATTCATAGCCCCAGTGATCTTTAGCAAGGTTCCTCACTGCTCAGTTTCAGTTTCCTCCTTTGTGGATATTATAATCAGCTCATAGGAAGTAACCAGTGAAGCACCAGATGGATATATTGTGTTGTCATTCTTTCATTCACTGATCACTGAGTGCATGCTTACTGATAAGTACTACTTGGTCCCCGTCACCCTTCTTTCCTGTCTTCTCCCCTGGAGAACCTCTAATTTAAAGAGATCTTAGGTGTCAGCAGTTCTATTTTGAATTGGCCAGGCCCTTCCTTCTCCAGTCACTGGGTTTGTTAGGAAAGATATCTAGCTTTGCCAGGGTTGAATTATAATAATAAGGTAAAAAGAAGTGTACTCCAAGGAAGGACCCCTTCACTTGTCACAGTCGTATAATAAGTTCCTATAAGTAGATTTACTGACCATTAAACTTGCTATTTTCCTTCATCAAGTTTTTAAAGATATCTTCATGATGCAATCGAACTTTCCTTCTCTCAGAAGCCAGATTATGTTCCACATGATCTTGCTCAGTTAGAAGTATGACTGGTTTTAAATGAATCTAGAGAAAGAAAAACATTTATTGTTCATTACCTTGTTATATTATAAGAGCACAACATGAATGTGCAAAACAAATGTTACATTGTTTTCCAACTCAAAGTAAATAGAGCATTTCTAAGTATTTTTACACATATTATTTGACTAAATTTTTAAAAGATTTTTAAACTAAAAAAATCAATATAGACTTAATTATTTCTTCAGACAATAAGATATGTGCTTTAAAGAATTTTCCAAATATTAATTTTCCCTCCCTTTAAATTTTTCAAAAGAGCTACAAAACAAAACAAAAAATTCTTCAAATTAATGAATGAGGAGAAGGACTTTGAATACATTGAATTCTTACCAAGAAATGTTTTCTACTTCTTGCAAAATTAAGATCTCAGAGGGAGGGAATAAACATGTTCTAGAGAAAGCTATTAAGTACTGAGAGATGGTTTCAATTTGGAAATTTCATCATACGGTGTAAACATTATCTAATAAGCAAACTAAAAAGAATCAAAAGGTCAGAACAAAGCTTTAACTGACCTCCAAAAACCTGAAAATATGATGCAACAGAACCAAGCGCTCAGGCTCTGCCATAAATGCTTGTCTGTTGACCTGCGTGTATAAGGAAGTCACCTTGCAGCTGGATGGGGATAATTCCACAGACACCTGAGGGCTGGCACAGACCCTTAGCCAAGAAGATGGAACAGCTAGAGATTCATAATATGCTACTTGCAAGTCTAAAACTCCCCTAGATTGCCTTGTCTAATTTGTTTGGAAATATATAGACTTGATAACTTTTACTGGTTTAACACTACAGCCATGCTTTAGTTGTGTGACCAGCAGTGTATAAAAGTCCACATGGTAAACTTATGTCTTGGCTCTCCAATCTACACATAAAGCATACTTTGTATAACTGGAAAGGACCCTGAAAGTGAAAAACTGAGAGCTTTTCCCCTAAGGTCAGGAACAAGACAAAAATGTCCACTCTTAACACTTTTATTCAATGTAGTTCTAGAAGCTCTAGCCATAGCAATCAGACAACAAAAAGAAAAAAAGGGCATCTGAATTGGTAAGGAAGAAGTAGAATTCTCACTATTTGAAGATGACATGATGGTATATACAGAAAACCCTAACTCCACCAAAAAATCACTAGAAGTGACAAATAAATTCAATAAAGTCACAGGATACAAAATCAATGTACAGAAATCTGTTGCATTTCTATACACTAAAAATGAAACAGCAGAGAACGAAATTAAGAAAAGAATCCTATTTACAAATGCACCAAAACCAATAAAATATCTATGTATAAACCTAACCAAAGATGTGAAAGACCTGTACTCAGAAAACTATAAAACAATGACAAAAGAAATTCAACACAATGTAAAGAAATGGAAAGACATTGCATGCTCATGGATTGGAGGAACAAATATTGTTAAAATGTCTACACTACACAAAGCAATCTACACATTTAATGCAATCCCTGTCAAAATACCAACAGCATTTTTTGCAGAACTAGAACAAATAATCCTAAAATTTGTAGGGATCCACAAAAGACCTTGAATAGCCAAAGCAATCTTTAAAAGGGAAAACAAAACTGAAGGTATCACAATTCCAAATTTCAAGTTATATTACAAAGTGGTAGTAATTAAAATAGTATGGTACTGGCATAAAAATAGACACATAGAACAATGGAATAGAATAGAAAACCCAGAAATAAACCCACAATTACATGGTCAATTAATCCTTAACAAAGGAGGAATAAATATACAATGAGAAAAAGTCTCTTCAACAAATGGTGGTGGGAAAGTTGGACAGTCATATGCAAAACAATGACACTGGACTCCTTTCTTTCACTATACAAAAAAATAAGATGGACTAAAGATCTAAATCTGAGACCTGAAGCCATAAAAATCCTTGAAGAGAGCACAGACAGTAATTTCTCTGACATTGGCTGTAGCAACATTTTTCTAGGTATGTTCTCCTGAGGCAAGGGAAATAAATACAAAAATAAACTACTGGAACTACAACAAAATAAAAAGTTTCTGCAGAGAAAAGAAAACTAAACAACAAAACTAAACTAACAACAAAACTAAAAGGCAACCTACTGAATGGGAGAAGGTATGTGCAAATGACATATGTGGTACAGGGTTAGCATCCAAAATATATGAAGAATGGATACAACTCAATACCCCAAAATCAAATAATTCTTTTTTTTTATTTTTTATTTTTTATTTTTTTAAATTAATTTTTATTGGTGTTCAATTTACCAACATACAGAAAAACACCCAGTGCTCATCCCGTCAAGTGTCCTCAGTGCCCGTCACCCATTCCCCTCCAACACCCGCCCTCCTCCCCCCTTCCACCACCCCTAGTTCGTTTCCCCGAGTTAGGAGTCTTTATGTTCTGTCTCCCTTCCTGATATTTCCCAACATTTCTTCTCCCTTCCTTTATATTCCCTTTCACTATTATTTATATTCCCCAAATGAATGAGAACATACACTGCTTGTCCTTCTCCGATTGACTTATTTCACTCAGCATAATACCCTCCAGTTCCATCCACGTTGAAGCAAATGGTGGGTATTTGTCGTTTCTAATTGCTGAGTAATATTCCATTGTATACATAAACCACATCTTCTTTATCCATTCATCTTTCGATGGACACCGAGGCTCCTTCCACAGTTTGGCTATTGTGGCCACTGCTGATAGAAACATCGGGGTGCAGGTGTCCCGACGTTTCATTGCATCTGAATCTTTGGGGTAAATCCCCAACAGTGCAATTGCTGGGTCGTAGGGCAGGTCTATTTTTAACTCTTTGAGGAACCTCCACACAGTTTTCCAGAGTGGCTGCACCAGTTCACATTCCCACCAACAGTGTAAGAGGGTTCCCTTTTCTCCACATCCTCTCCAACATTTGTTGTTTCCTGCCTTGTTAATTTTCCCCATTCTCACTGGTGTGAGGTGGTATCTCATTGTGGTTTTGATTTGTATTTCCCTGATGGCAAGTGATGCAGAGCATTTTCTCATGTGCATGTTGGCCATGTCCATGTCTTCCTCTGTGAGATTTCTCTTCATGTCTTTTGCCCATTTCATGCAAAATCAAATAATTCAATTAAAAAATGGGTGGAAGGGCAGTCTGGGTGGCTCAGCAGTTTAGCACTGCCTTGGGCCCAGGGCGTGATCCTGGAGACTCAGGATCGAGTCCCACATTGGGCTCCATGCATGGAGCCTGCTTCTCCCTCTGCCTGTGTCTCTGCCTCTCTCTCTCTCTCTCTCTGTTTCTCATGAATAAACAAATAAAATCTTTAAAAATAAATGGGTGGAAGATATGAACAGACATTTCTCCAAAGAAGACATCCAAATGGACAACGGGCACAAGAAAAAATGCTCAACATCACTAACCATGAGGGAAATACAAATCAAAACTACAATGAGATATCACCTCATACTTGTAAGAAGGATTAAAATAAAAAACACAAAAAAATAACAGGTGTTGGCAAGTACATGGAGAAAGGGAAATGCTCTTGTGCTTTTGGTGGAAATGCAAACTGGAAAACAGTAGGGGGTTTCCTCAAAAAATTAAAAATAGAACTAGCCTATAATCTAGTAGCAGCACTACTGAGTATTTACCCAAAAAATACAAAAACATTAATTGAGAGGGAAACATGCACTACTATGTTTATAGCAGTATTATTTACAATATTTAATCTATGGAAGCAGCCAAGTGTCCATTGATAGATTAACAGATAAAGAAGATGTGGATGTGGTATATACATATACAATGGAATATTATTTAGCCATAAAGAAGAATGAAATCTTGCCATTTGCAATTACATGGATGGAGGTAGATAGTATGATACTATGCAAAATAAATCATAGAAAGAAAATACCATATGACCTCACTCATGTGTGGAATTTAAGAAACAAAACAAATGAGCAAAGGAAAAGGAGAGAAAGCAACAAACCAAGAAATACTCTTAAATATGGATAACAAGCTGATAGTTACCAGAGGGGAAATGGGCAGGGGCATTGGTGAAATAGGGGATTGGGATTAAAGTGTGCACTTAAGATGATGAAAAAAAAAAATATAGGAAAAGGACCTGGAGAACTATGCTTAGAAGTCTTGAACTTCTCTGATGTTTCCCATGCTTTCTTTCTCTTATACCATTTCTTTTAGTTTTACTGAAGCCCTACAAGAGGATACCCTATGGAGTTTTGTGAGTCCTTCACCAATCCAGCCCAGGGAACTGATGAACTAAGCCTCATCATGGCCCATCTCATCCTGGACTATACTCACTTTGGACAGATGCAGGTAGGTCTGCTGTTTCAAACCAAACCACTGATTTTTCATGGCTCTCTTCATGATATGCCCCTGAACAAGAAGGTTACTAGGTGGAAAGTTTCTAAACTTCAATAGTTCAGCCTCTTTGACATTCTTCCTTCAGGTACAAATGACTGAGCCATAATATGCGATTGCTTACTAAGTTGCTCTTGCTTTAAAAAAATATTTCAACTCAATTATATAACTCAATTTTGAATTATACAACCACAAAATAAAAGAATGAAACCAGTAAACACTATTTTTGAGAAACTGGTGGGCCCTTCAGATCACTTAAAACAGTATTTTTTTCCTCTTTCACCAACTGATTCCATCTCCCTTTCTCTAAGGTATGGGACACTATATTGCCACACAATAACAACTTTTACAAAAAATAGTGGTAGACAACAAGTCTTTGGAAAGCATATGTCACAGTAAGAAAAAACGTCTTTTTTTCCATAATAATTCTGATACAGTCATTAATAAGTCCCTGAATAACATGCTAGATACTTCACACAGAAAATGTACCTTTTCTTTTCCAATTGGTTTGGCTACAAATGTAGAGAAAGCCACACTAACAAGTTTCTCAACACCAGTGAACATGTCCTGTACTATGACCTTGATGCTGATCTAAAATGAAAAGAAAAATAGGTGAGTAAACTCTTAGCCATCCAGATAACACACAAGATTACAGTAATCAAGACTGTTATGCCCTTCATCATTCTTTTGTTTTTGAACAAAATCAGCATTTTAATTTATTTTTAAGCAACACTGTTCTTTCAGTGATGTTCCATAAAATTTAAAAAAACTTTTTTCTAATTATAGAAAAATACATATTTACCATGAAAGTTGGTAAACATAAAAAGAGACAAAAATGGATTCTGATTATCTAGAGTAAATATTATTAGTAATCCCACCACCCAGATTAATAATTACTAATGTTCAGGTGAGTTTATATAAACAAATCATCATACTGTATTTATAGCTTTATTATAATTTTAAACACAGGCATTATCTGACAAGCATTTTCTAATCCCATTGTTACTAAATACACTTTTGAAATCAAGATATTCATGAATGCCTTGTAGATCACTAGAGAGAGGGACTACAATCCATCTCTTTTAAAATCTTTAGTCTCTCAGTTTTATAACCAAGTTAACATGGACAAAATTGCATCATGTTATCTGTACTCCTCATTTGTTTCCTTTTTCAGGAGTTTTATTTTTCAGGAATGGCAAGGAGGTAGCCAAGACACTTTATGGTGACACCACAACAGACTCGATTTCCCCATGTGAAGAGGTCTGAAGCTTGGGTCCTGCAGATTTTACTTTGTAGAAGTGTTAGTAAACTCAGGAATCTGTCATTAGATTTTGGATAATCAACACTTGCCCCACATATCCCTGGTAAATAACACTATGCTTTTGAAATCATGGGAAACCTCAGGCATCTTAGTTTAGCACTATGTTATCAGCAACAGAGACGAGCTGTTTCTACGTCTTTGCCGAGTACCTCATGTACAAGAAAAATCAATAATCCATACTTCATTTTACGTCACTTACCTTATTAACACAAACAAGTATTTGCATGGTAACACCTAAGTTAACTCAACGGTGATTAAACAAATTGAAGCCATCCATCCTCAACCCCACAATTGTAGAGGGTTAAAACGGGTTCTGAAAACTGTCTTCCGTTATACAGTTATGTATGATGACCAAATAAATGTCCCAAAAACATATGCCAGGAGGACTTTCACTCTGTCATCAAAGAGTAAGTCAGACTGGAATTACATTCTGTGAAAACAACTAGAAAGATGAACCAAGTATAGGAAACAACTATTTTCATATGTCAGATAGCAGACAATGCAGAATTGTGACCCCCAACAAAGGGGAAAACAGATGAGAGGAGCATTTGAATTTCCTGGGCTCTCGGCCTGAAGGTAATTCGCAGAGTATAGCCAAGGAGGGGAAAATGAATCTTGCTGACTTGAGGAGCCAGAAATCAAGGACACCAAGGCAGCTGAGATTTGTGGGCTGAGCCCTAGAAAAAAGGGAGCTACACAAGGAAAGAATTCCAGAAATATGCACATGGTCCTGTTGAGTGTTTGGGTGGCTGCCAGGCTGAGCACCTGTAGGGTAGAAGCTCACACCGCCAGACAAGAGCACCTCCTGAGGCTGGAGAGCTGTAACGTGAGTAATCCCAAGAAGTCACACAGCTAGGAATCTGGCATTCCTTCCAGCCAGACCTCATTGAATACACAACATATTCAGAGATCACAGAAGACCTCAACTTGGAAGAGGGGCTAAATTTGCCCAAGTCAAGGCTAAGCTTTTACTTTCCTAGGGTCAGAAATCTGTACTTTTATTTATTTAAAAAGATTTATTTTTTTTTAAAGATTTTATTTATTCATGAGAACACACACACACACACACACAGAGAGAGAGAGAGAGAGAGAGGCAGAGACACAGGTAGAGGGAGAAGCAGGCTCCATGCAGGGAGCCCCACGTGGGACTGGATCCTGGGACCCCGGGGTCACGCCCTAGGCTGAAGGCGGAGGCTCAACTGCTGAGCCACCCAGGGATCCTAGATTTATTTATTTTAGAGAGAGAAAAAACAGAGGGGCAGTGGGAGAGGGAGAAGGAGAGAGTCTCCAGCTGACTCCCCATTGAGTATGGAGCCCAACATGAGGCTTGATCCCATAACCCGAAAGTCATGACCTGAACTGAAGTCAAGAGTCAGACACTTAACCAACTGAGCCACCCAGGTGCCCCAAAAATGTGTGCTTTTAAACTCATTGGGTTTTCCTTCTCTTACTTTTTAGTCGAATTTCCTTTGGAAATTCTAGCTTGCCTCAGGGAATAGGAGGAAAAGGAGAAAAGAAAAGGAGCTGTTATCCATGTTTGGGCTGAATATAAAGATGAGCACTAGCCCTCAGGAGAGAGGCCAAGCTCCCGGCTACTGTGTAGCAAGGTCAGGAGGCCACAGCTGAGAAAGATCATCATAACTGTTGCTGAAGGTGCTGGATTTTACAACAAACATTTCTCTTCTGTTTCAAGTGTTTTGTATTCTGTTCTTAGGGAGACCAGGGTAAAGCCATCACTGTAGATGTGGTTACTGCCAAGTAGTTCTGTTGAATAGGAATACGGCCTCCCCACCAAATCTAATACCTTACAATGTGACCTTATTTTGGAAATAGGGTGGTTCAGGTGTAATTGGTTAAGATGAGGTCATGCCAGAGTAGGATGGGCTCCTAATTCAATGTGACTGATGTCCTTATAAATAGGGGGAATTTGGACACAGACTCACACACCATGAGAACACCATGTGAAGATGAATGCAGAGATGGGAGTGATGCAACAGAGCCAAGGAATGCCAAAGATTGCTAGCAAGTCACCAGAACCAGGAGAGAGCATTTCTCTGGCATAGTCCTCAGAGTGAGAGTCAACCTTACTGATGCCTTGATTTAGGACTTCTAACCTCTAGGGCTGTGAAACAGTAAATTTCTGTTGGTTAAGCCACCTAGCTTAACAAACAAACCTCAAGTCCCCTCACGTCTTTTGTGTTTAGAGATCAAAGGGACTGGTACTAACCAACCTAGAAGTTGCCATATAGAATCCAGTAACTTCTTTCCTGCTAGTTTAACCTTAACAGTGGTTTCAAAAGCCTCTAAAATTGTCGCTTTCACAACGATGGTAAAGAAAATAAAACCAAGTGGATGTAGAAGAAAAATCTTCTAAACTTTCCTTCTCACTTCAGTTACTCTGCCTTTCAAAAACTAGTTAATCATGGGGCTAGTTTTCAGTAGAAGGTGAAGAGATGGAGAGCAAGTAGAATCAGAATAATTAAAAAAGAAAACCAATACCTTGCAAAGAACCCATCTCCCCTGTATGTTTCCTTTCTATGCATTTTTCTAGGTAAAAATAGTACACTGCATCACATTTAATTTTAGTAGCAGAGTTGACTGGCAAACACAAGGTCCTTATTATTTACATGTGAGCCTGAATACAGATTCAAGGGCCTTCTGCAAGTCAGAATCTCATGATTCCAAATTATTCCAGACCTCCTCCTCTGCCCTCTGTAGAGAATGAAGAGATGGACACCAACAGTCCAAAGAAAAGTTACTTACCTCCATGCTTGTGCTGAATGCTCTGGTAACTTTTGCTTTGATGGTTAGAACTTGTCCAACTCTAGTTAAAAAAAGAGGAGGGGACCTTAGTAATCCTAGCACATCTCACTTCAGACTTAAAGATTCACTTCAGTGCATGTACTATAGGGCAATCCTCCCGTATCATGCTGATAATGTTCATGCATGAAACCTCAGGTTAATGATAACAGAAAAAGACAGCTGTAAAAACAGATGCCAATCACTGTAAACCACATGCATGTTAGCTGACTACTTCTATTCAAACAGAAAATGGCCTTTGCAAAGATGGTGTGCAAAATGCCTTCCAAAATCTGCAACAGATACTTTGATTATATCAAAGCTGTTTCCTTAAGAGAAGTTAAAACAAACACACAGGCAAACCTATACAACTGACATTTATTTTTAAATGTTTGTTAACAAATAAATGGATAAACATACAAGCAACCAAGCAAGCAAACTGATCGACTTCACCAGATTTAAATGGACTCTAGGTACTGCTGGATGATCCATTCACTCTCCATGATTACAGGAATTCTGGTCATACAATATGAAGTTGTTCCAAACCTTTTGTTCAGGCCCCATAGTTACTTCCCATCCCTTTACCTTAGCAGACGGTAAGGGTTTACCCAAGGTAAGCCTCTTCAATTTTTCTCCCTTACTTTCAAAGTTGAACTACACTCCCACTTTTCTTCTTACTCTTCTGTTTCAGAGGAAGGAAGATAGATCTCTTCCAGAACTCTTTCTGTACCTGTGCCCTTGTTACTTTTCCTCTTCTACCATGGCCTGCTTAGCTCTTTCCTCTTTTGTATCCTCAATCTCTGCCCCTTCCCTGACTTCTTATCAGTCTATGAAAATGTTTGAGGCTTCTCCTTTCTAAAAATCTTTCTCTCAAGCCTATTCTACTTCAAAAATTTTCTCTTCTTATCCATAAGGAAATTTCCTACAATAATCCTTTCTTTTTCTAAATCGTACATTTAGGAAATGTTTACTGAGTTACAGCTAGTCCTGGCAGTAAGCTAAGACCTCAGGATACAGTGATGAATAAAGTAAGACTGCTGACTGCAAGGAGAACAATCTTCACTTGGGACACCAGCATGCAGACAGATGAAGAGAATGCTATGACGTTTTTCAAAAAAGAAAGGACCAAGTATCATAAAGGCACTCATAAAAAGAAGCTAATTCAGAAAGTAAGTAGTCACAGAAGAGGTGACATTTGAGATGGGTCTTCAAAGATGAGGATTTTGCTAGGCACCAAAGTTTTAGAGCTTTGTTTCCCATTCACTTCTCAGCCACTCAAATCTAGCTATTGCCTCCACATCTCACCTCTCTGATACCTTCACCATCACTTCCTAACAGCTAAACCCAAAGTCTCGCCTTATTTAATGTCTTTCTTCAGGAGGCTTTCTCTTCCCTTGGTTTCCAAAATAGTGTTCTCTCTTTTATCTCAGTTTCCTTCACAGATTTCTTTTCCTTAATCCATCCCTTCAGTGTAGACATCTCCTAAATTTCTGTCCTTTGTCCTATTCTCTTCTCACCCTCTTCCCAGAAGACTTTGTTCTTGTTCATGATCCTGTCATCTTTATAGAAATGATTCTCAAATCTACATCTTTAGCCTAGACCTCATTCTTGAAACTCAGAACCATATTTCCAAATTTCTCTCAAAAAGTCAACCAATAGTTACGGGAGCTCTACTAGGCTGTGTTAGCCATCTCCTCCATATTATATCTCCATATTAACCAATTTATCTTAATCTCCACATTCAGCACATGCAAACCCAAATCTATTTTCTTTTTTTCCCTGTATTTCTCCCTTGTAAGCTTCCTACCTCTGTTTGGTAAATTTTCTAGGAGAGACTCACAGTAATAGTGTTAGAGTCCCTCCTCAAAGCTACAATAGTACTTGTTCTCATTAGCTACTAAAATCTTATGCCTCTCTGTCAGGCTTGAGAGGGGAAAGCACAGACCTCTTCTGTCTCTTTTGTGAACCCTGGCCTGCCTTTAAAAGTAGGGGTATTTAAGGGACCCTGGGTAGCTCAGTTGGTTGAGTGTCTGATCCTTGGTTTCAGCTCAGGTCATGATTTCAGAGTTGTGGGTCAAGCCCCGTGTTGAGCTCTGTGTTGAGCACCACACACAGCAGGGAGTCTGCTTGGGATTCTCTCTCTCTTTTTCTCTCTGCCCTTCCCCCCATGTGCACACTCTCTCTCAAATAAATATTTTCAAAAAAACCCAAAAATAAATAAAAGTAAGGGAATCTCATTGAACCTGGTTGTCTACCAAACCAAACCCCCAACACTGAATGTCAAATGAATGGAATGACTAGAATCTCAAGTAAATCTCAAGTGAAAGTGTTGACCTTTCCTAGACTCCTCCCCTAGCAAGGCCTCCCTAGGCCTGTCACCTCCCTGCCTTGTTTCCTGGGAGAATCCCAAGCTAATTTCATAGCACAGCATTCAAGGTCTTCTGTTCTGTAGCCCCAGTCTGCTGCTGGGGCATCACCTCTGTGCAGACCAGGCTCCTTCTGAGCACTCTCTGCTCTTCCACCCTCGTGCTTATATTCTTACAAGTGCCTCATCATGTGGAGTCCTTTTCCCTTTCGCCAGGTGAAAATCTATATACTTCATTTGAGGTATACATTAAATGCTACCCATCTGTGGTAAAACTCTCATTGATGCTCCATAATGTGCACCTTCTAAATTACCCCACAGAATGGAGTTTATACTTCATCCTAAACTTATATCCTATCATGCTTTCTATTCTGATGATTATGTATTTGTCTGATTCTCACCAGACTCAGACCACTAGACTCCAATATTGTGCCATAATCATTCATATATCCTACTGAATACAGAGCAGTTTTTATAAAGGCAATAAATATTTGAGAATTTAAAAAATATCTAATACGGTTTATAACCAAATTACATGGTTTTCTACATGTAGCTTTCAGATTTCTCTTTCATGGTTCAAGTCCCATGTAAAAAATATTAGAAGGTTCCTTTCCATGATATTAGTGGCCACAAATCCTTTCCAATAACACAGACACAAAATGGGGCAAAAGGGAGCAAAATGGCAACCGACATTTCACTGATGAGTTTACTAGTTAAGTCTCATTTATAGAATTTAAGTTTGGAAGCTACACAATAGATCTTTTATTACACTACACTGTTGGCATTTCTAAATTTAATGGTGCTTTTATCTAGTTCTACATAAGTCTGGATTTGTAGTAATTTATAATTTTACTGAGATACAAACATAAATATGTCAATTTTTTCTGTTTCAGGGAAAATCGCATAGCCACTATGTGAACTTGGTCAACGGACCTTTTATCTGCAGCTACAAGACTACAGAATGTCCACAGCTCTTTCAATGACACTCCAGCTGCCTATGAGAACACCCATTGGGAAATGATCAGTAAAAGTTGCTGATCACAAAAACAGAAGCAGTGGATCAGGGAAAGTACTGGATTAAGCATAAGAAGGTCCACGCTCAAAGCACCCTCTGTCCCCTGGTTTGCGCAGGGTATGAAGCCTCAGTTTCTCATTGGTACAAATAAAGGCTGGGCTGAGCTATAAAGGTCTCTCCATGTCTATGATTCTAATTCCTGCCAAAAATTTCTCTGTCAGTTTTGAAGAAGTAATTTCTTCATGTATGTAGTTTTATTTAACTTAATTTTGTTTGCATCTAAATAAATAAATGTCAAATAGATAAATGTTCGCAGTAAGGCTGGAGAAACAGACTGAGCATCTCACTGGACAAGAATACTCAGGGCTTGAAAACCGTGCCAACTACCTCCATGGTCCTTGAGAACCATCCAAGACCAGAAACAGATGACCTTCTTTCTTCCTTTTCCTTGTAAGTTATGTTCATCTCTTCAAGGATCAAAATATTCAGAGAAAAACAAAAACAAAAAACAGATACACAAACATAAAATCAAAGAAATTAAGTAAAACCATGTAATCCTAATTTATTACAGGTATTAGTATAAACTCCTTAAAAAACAAATAATTCTTTCCCCTGAAAAGAACCTAGAAATAGTGATAAACCCTGTAGAAATGAGCACATTTCTCCCCATATTGTGATCTCTACTTACTATTCCTTTTGAACAACTTTATGACTCTAAGATTTTGTACAGAAATATAAAAGATGAGCCCACCTTATCATACCAGAATGCAAAGGAATTATTAAAGACTTCTAACTTTGTGGTTCTGTCCAAAGAACTTAGGAACCAAACTGAAGAAGCTCCCACTGTTTAAAGATGAGGCAGTTGGAGCATCTGTAGGAATAACCACATCCAGATTGAAATGTATCAAATAAGTCCACAGGCTTATAATATATATATTATATATATTGACACTATATATGACACTAAATAAAGGAAAAGAATTAAGCCTGTCTTTCCTGGACAAACTTTACCTAAGGGTAACCAAGTAATTAATGAAATAAAGAGTCTCTCTGAAATACAAATATTTCAGAAAATAAACGAAGAAGAAATGATAGAACTGGCATATCACCATTTGACCAATATCTAATGAAATAATGCTCTAGATAATGATCATTAGATATTATGTATTCTTTTTATAAAAAAAAGATTTTATCTATTTATTTCAGAGAGTGAGTGAGATGGAGAGAGAGAGAGAGAGAGAGAGAGAGAGAGAGCATGAGCAGAGGTAAGGGAGCTGAGGCAGCAGGAGATGGGTGGAGGGTGAGGGAGAAGCAGACTACCTACTGAGCAGGGAGTCTGCTCCGGGTGTGGGACTCAATCCCAGGGCCCTGAGGTCATTACCTGAGCTGAAGGCAGACACTTAACTGACTGAGCCACCCAGGAGCTCCCATTATGTGCTCTTGACAAGAACTAGCTTTAACAAAATATCACATTTTCATCAGATCAATTTTTAGATGTAATTATCATTTTACAAGAAATACAAAGAATGGGTAAACATGTTAAACAGGGATACAATGAGCAAATACAAAATGTGGTAAACTCTATAGGACAAATGAGCAGGTTTCTTTAAAAAACAAATGAACAGAAGAGAAAATTATATGTTAAAAGACATACCAACCATGTTGAATCCTGATTCAAGAAGCTAATTGTTTATTAAAAAAATTTTTTTGAGACCACTGAGAATAATTATTTCTGTTAATGGTATTGTGATTATATTATTATGTTTTCTAAAAGAACTCTAATCATATAGAAATATATAATGAAATATTCACAGATGATGCCTGAGATTTCCTTGAAAAAATCCAGGTATGTGGTGGAGTGTGGAGAGGTCAATGAGTTGATTACTGTGGTAGTTAGGTGATGGTCCTTGGGGATATACTGTACTAATCTACTTTTGTGTATGTTTGAAATACTTGTTTATCTTGAAATTTTCTACAATAAGAGATGGTAAAGCACATACACACTCCCATATATAAAATGTTTTTCATAATTTAACATCTGTACTCAGATGAATTAATGTTTACCCAACAACCTAATGATGAAATTCCCCACATAGACCTACTTATTATCATTAATTATTCTTCTAGTAGAGGAAGAAGCCATTAAGAGGCAGCTTTTAGAAATCCTGTTCTGCCTTGTACCAGAAGGTACAAAACCAGGACTGTGAATTTACACTTAAAAGTCTTTAGCAAAGGAAGTCCTGCAATTACTATTTTACTGATTTAATTAGGTCAAGTGTTATTTTATTAACAAATCGGACCACTGACTCCAAATAAATAAGCATAGATGCCACAAATAAATGTTGTAAATGAGCCAATAAGTCCAGGAGAAAGGTGTGAGAGAGCAATGCCACTTACTTAGCGGTCTCCTCAAATCGTATGTCATCCACTGAGGCTGTAACACAGGAAACCCCAGCATGTTTTTCGGCTTCAAAAACAGGGAAAAAGTACTTCATTAATAGTTATGTTTAAATATTTCAGCATAAGGGAAAATAAATAAAAATTAAAGGACTTATTCTAGTAAATTGTCCTCTGGTTCAGTAAAGTACCACTATGCCCGCACTTTTGGATGATCTGGACCAATAAAAGTTCTTTCACTCTGTAAGTTGTGCTTCTACTGCATGGAAATTACTGTACTTTCATCTAAGTTTTAACTTAAACTGTCTTTGATTTGAAATTCAATACCAATATCTAGTATACCTAGCTATTTAAATAGCAATTTTAGTAAGTTGGTGTCAACTTTATTTTGTCACATACTATCCTTCTTTTATTTTAAAAACAATGCATCAAAGTTGTATCCATTATCCCACATAACCAGAAGCTGCATATATTTAGACTACTTAACAAGTATAAGCGCTGAACACTACAGAGACCCTGAGATCACACCCACGTCAGAGAGCAATTTCTCTGGATATCAGAGAGAAACCTAGCACATACTAGGTATTTAGACAATATTTATTGTTCATTACTACCAAATTCATGTACATTAATTATGTTGGAGAGAAGAGTAATAGGGTAGAAGGAGACTAAGAAAGAACTCTAGCTATTTCCATATTCCATGCCTGCATTTAATTTGTTGAAATTTTTAAAATCTGATTGTTGATTTGTTTTATATAAAAATATAGAATTTATTCTTTAGGAAAAATGTTGACATGTGCTTCTGCCAGAACCCAATTTTGACAGTCAGCTAAAACCCAAAAAGATTGCCCTCGCTTTTTAGGAATTTTTAACCCCATTTTAATTTTGGAGACATCGCTCCTGCTGCTACATTATGAAGGAAATAGTGGATTACACTGAAGTTGTCTTTGTGTAACTTGCTTTAACTACAATAATAATTGATAGTACTGGGTTAAAAGAGGTGAGAAAATACCTCACACAGCAGGTATTTAGGACACTCCTCCCTATAATCTAATTTGTAGAAAATTGGACATTCTGGTTTTACCCGCTGGAAATAACTAATTGTTCTTCCAAACATGCACATAATATAAACTGAGTTACCAGAAAACTAACCATAGCAGCACTTTGTGTGTGAGTGATGAGATGACTGGCTTCCCAGATATGAAGTTCAGTGAGAGGAAGGGAATGTAAAAGTATCAGACTCTAGAAATACTCAAGTTGGGCTCAACTGAATTCAGTGTATCAAACATTTGTTAAATTTCTACTGATTTCCAAACTCTGAGCTGAGTCAGTCCTCTCTCTTACTAAGTCTACTCAGTGGCGATCAGAGAGCCAGCCATAGTCAGTGTCCTTTTAGAGCTTAAGATTTCTAGACAAGTGCTAGATTCCTGCAAATATATGCTATAAAACATTGAGTAAGGAGTACCTAAAGACATTCATTCCATTTACCTGACATGAGGGAGGAGGATGTTGAGTTTATTAAACTATTCTTGTTAATAAAGTGTTACCAGGTATACCAACATAAGTGATCAATTTTGAATGATTTAAATGACAAGTGCAATAATCAAAAGACTAAATTTTTATTATTTATATCAAGTATCTATTTTATATATAATTATATACATAGCACTATACTATATTACATTAGGGATCATGAACATTATCACAGTAATAGTTATCATTTATTAAGCACTTATTACTGACCAGGCACTGATCTAAGTATTTATGCATGTCAATTACATGAGGTTAGTACTATCATTGGTTTCATTTTGCAAAAGAGGAAATTTAGGCTTAGAAAGATTCAATTCATTGTTTTAAATAGTGATTTTGACTTCAGAAGCTAAATATGGGCTTCAGAGGCTTCAACAGTCATGGTTTATAACTATACACTTTTAAGAGTCATTAAAAAGAAAAATATGGGGAACCTACATAGGACCACAATTTTTACACGTGATTCTATGTGACTGTCCTGTTTTGTTTATGTCAGCTATGAATTCAACAGGACCAATTTGCTCTGATTTTTTTTTTTAATTTTTTTTTATTTATTATTTATTATAGTCACAGAGAGAGAGAGAGAGAGAGGCAGAGACACAGGCAGAGGGAGAAGCAGGCTCCATGCACCGGGAGCCCGACGTGGGATTCGATCCGGGGTCTCCGGGATCGCGCCCTGGGCCAAAGGCAGGCGCCAAACCGCTGCGCCACCCAGGGATCCCTTGCTCTGATTCTTGATTTTGATTGTCCTTCATACAGTATGCCAAGAATAGTGGAGAAACTCTAAAGCTATTACTGCCTTGCTGGAGAAACTGGGAGCAGGAGCAGACTAGGTAAAATGTTGTAATCCAGGTATGAGATGATGACTGGTTAAAATGATGGTCTCTTCATTCATTTATTTCTTTAATGTTGACTGAATACCTGTGCTACGCTATCCTCTATGTAAGGTGCTGGAAATATAAAATAACTATGATCTCTGCCCTCACAGAGTCTAGTGGAGAAGCCAGAGATTAACAAAATGAATAAGTAATAACAAAATGAATTAAATGTTCTGAAGAAAACAGGAACCTTTTAGAAGTCGTAACTAAGAAACCAGACCTAGGTGGGATGTCAGGGAAGACTTCCATGTGGAGGGGATGCTTCTGCAGAGATCTGAAGGATGATTAAGACTAAAATAGATGTGTTGGGGAGGAGGAACAGAGAAACAGAGAGCACGTGTGGCAGAAAGGACAACAGACTAGAAAGATCCTGATCAAACTCTTTGAGGATAAAATGTAGCAAGTGGCACCTGGGTGGCTCAGTGAGATTGAGCCCTGTGTCGGGCTTTGTGCTCAGCATGGAGTCTACTTAAATACTTTTCCTCTCCCTCTTCCCCTACTCCTACTCACACATGCATGCTCTTTCAAATAAATAAAATCTTTGGAAAAAAAATAGAGAAAGCAAGAAGCAGAGCTGGTAAGGCTGAAGGGTTAGCTGAGAATGGACTAAGCACAGGGCCTTAAAATGCTTAGTTGACAGATTTATAATTATTATTAAAGATATTGTTCCACTGTCTTCTGGACACCAGTGTTTCTGACGAGGTCAGAAATAATTCTAATCATTGTTCTCCTATTATACCCATAGTGTTTTTCTCTGTCTGCTTTCAAGATTTTTTTCATCATAGTTTGCCTGTGATATACTCAGATGTGGGGTTTTTGGTTCTTGCTTGGTATCTTATGATCCTCTTTGATCTGTAAATATATGTCTTTCATCACATGAGAGAAAATTTCACTTACAATTTCTTTAAATAATTGTTTTATGCTTCATATTTTTTCTCATCTCTTTTGGGCCTCCAATTATAAGTGTATCATACCTTTTGATGTATTTTTCATAAATCTCTGTTTGTTCATTTTTGAAATTCATGTTTTCCCTTTTCTTCAGATTGGATCATTTCTATTGTCCACCTTTATGTTTACTCACTCTTAGTCACCTCCAGTCTGGTGTTAAGCCTATCCAGTGCACTTTTTTATTTCAGATACTACAATTTTCAGTTTAGGAATTTCCATTTAGTTTCTTGTTTTAGTTTCTATTTCTCTGATGGGACTTATTATCTTTTCTTTTTTTTTTTTTAAGATTTTATTTATTCATGATAGACACACAGAGAGAGAGGCAGAGACACAGGCAGAGGGAGAAGCAGGCTCCATGCAGGAAGCCCGACGTGGGACTCCATCCCGGGTCTCCAGGATCACGCCCTGGGCGGAAGACAGGCGCTTAAACCGCTGAGCCACCCAGGCTGCCCCACTTATTATCTTTTCATTCTTTATGATCATAGTTTTTATTACATTCTCAAGCATAGTTATAGTAGCTGCTGCAGAATCCCAGAAGCTTTATTCTAGCACTTGGGTCATCTAGGGATTGATCTCCATTATCTTTTCAGTTAATAATGCATTGTATTTTCCTGTTTCTTTGTATATCAACTAATTTTGAACTGTATTGTAGCCATTGTGAGTGATACATTGTAGACATTGTGTATTCTTACATGTTCCTGTGAAAAGTACTATTTTGTTTCTTTTTTTTTTTTCAGGTAAGTAACTCAAACTATAAAACTCTTGTCTCCCTAGGGGCTGGGACAGCCCTTTTCAGTTCTTTTGGCATTATCTAGGAAGGCTGGAGTTTCTCTTGTACATACATGATTCAAGTTTCACCAGAGACTTAAGCAGAAAACATAGATTTTAGGGCTCTGCCTCTCTGGTTCACTCCTCTTTCTTGAATTTTCTTTCCTCACATTTCAGTAGCTGTATTTTCCCCAAATCCTCTGGCTCTTCAGATCAACAAGTGTGTAGGTTTTCTATCAGAAATTTAGCTAGAAACAGACTGGGGTCTTTCTTCAGGTTTAAAATCATGAAAAAATAAACAAAATGAAACAGAGAAAGTTAACTAGTACCACCCTCTTCAGTCTTGACTTCCAAATGTTCTAAATTCACTTTTGTTCACTTGTCAGCTGTCAGAGTAGCTTTTATTTAACTTTTTTCCCCCAGAGTTCATAATTGTTATCTCTATGACATTTTTTTTTTCTGATAGGACATACTTACCTTGCTCGGTACTTATAGCTCTTGATAAGGAAGACATTGGGAGAAGATAAACAACATACAACATGATCAGATTACCACCTTTGGAAAAATGCTGTAGATACAGTGTAGAGAGGAGACCAGAATGAATGGAGAAGATCAGCTTAGAAACCACTGCTGAAGTTCACATGAAGGATGATGGTAGCTTGGCCTAGGTGGTGGTAATGTAGGTATAGCACAGTGGCTGGGTTTGAGTGATGCCTTTTTTTTTTTTTTAAAGATTTTATTCATTTATTCATGAGAGAAGAGGTGAGGGGAGGCGAAGGGAGAGGGAGAAGCAGGAAAGAAGTTTCCTTGAGGAGCAGGAAACTCTACGTGGGACTCTCAACTAGTTAAGCCACCCAGGCGCCCTGACTGATTCCTTTAAGGTAACATTGACAGGACTTGGTTCAATATGTAGAGCGGGAAGCAAGGTAGAGAGAGGGATCAAGAATGGATGACTCCGAGATTTCTGACCTGCACAACCGGATGGCTTGCATGCCATTCCTGAAAGAGTGAATCCTGGGAAAGATTCAGAAATGAAATAGAGGAAAATGTGAGTTTGTGATATTTCAAAATAAGAAATGGATATGGAGGGTGGAGAATGCCTCAGATACAGCTTCAATCCTCTAGGCTTAATGAGCTAGAAAAACGGGGCTACTGCCAGGAATGAGATTTAATGCCAAAACGATAGTGAACATATTTGATCTTTTTTTTTAAATATTGAGAAGATATTCTGGAATCTAGCAGTGGCTGGGGTGTGTGTGGGGGTGTCACAGCAGTACCTTGGGGGCTATGACTGTGATCATTATTTATCATAGTAATATGGCTGTAAAGAAGTGCTGGTCAATAAGGAACTGTTGGCTGGGAAAATGCCAGGAAAAGCAGTTTTTATATTATTCTTACTATATAAAGTAAAGCACCATGGTGCAGTATTTCTCTGCATGGATTCAGTTACACCTCGGCTAAACAAAATCCATTGCTTATATGGTGCTTCTCACCATGGAGTTTTTTGTTTTTTTTTTTCACCATGGAGTTTTTAACACAGGTATTTCCATGAGTCCAAATCGACTGTATCTTAAAGGTTTCTTTAATGTTATATTGTTATATAACTATTGTTCCAAAGTAATTGGTTATCAATTGAATCTGTCTATGGTTTGAGTTTCCAAAGAAATTTTCATGACAATTACAGGAGGGCAACTGTTTATCCATTACAGTGCAGAGGCACTAAGTGAGGTAATAAAAGTCACTTCAATACTCACATAATATATTCAATTGCCTTGGCAATAGGCATCATTATTATTAGCAACCTCAATGACTTTTACACACGCTTCTCTTAAATATGAATTAATTTTATATTCACGCTTCCATTATTTGTTATTATAATCGACCTCAAATACTGATAACTGTTAAGACAGAAACCAAACAGACCTATCAACAAACAGATTGGCATAAACATAGGACTAAATTTTGTGGGCAGTTAACATACAGGAGATTAGAAACCCTATTGATGCTTAGTGAGAAAAGCAGGGCTTGGTAATTATCTGAGCTTTACTTTGGCCTTCTGTAAAGAGTCCTAAGACACACAATCTTAAGCTCCTTCCAGCTCTAGTATTTTATCCTACCATATTTTCATTCAAAATGTACACTTGCTGAGTCTGTTAAGTGCCTTATGCAAAGCCTGACTTCATTTTACAAAAGGGATTCCAAGTTCTGGACCCATCCATCAGGGACCTACCCATCCATAAAAGTGGGAGGTTTTTATTTAGAGCTTACTGAGCACTGGAGAACTAGCTTTAGTTTACATGCTAATTAGCCAGGCAAGAAATAGAGAGGTAAACGGATCAATATACAAAATAATCACAGATTGTGCTAAGTGATATGAAGGAAATAAAAAAGGGCATTGTGATAAAATTGCTGAAAGGGTACAAATGTAAACAGGTGGATAGGAAAGACTTCTCTGAGGAAAGGATCTTCTGGCTGAGATAGAAAGGGCAAAAGGGGCCAAGAGAAGAGCATAATGGTAAAATGAGAAGCAGGTGCAAAGGTCTGAGAAGAGGCTTAAATAAGCGCACGGTAGCAACAACCTGAAGGTAGAAGTGAGCAAAGGACAGGCAGGGTTAGGCAGGGAGAGATAGGTGGGGGGCCATGGAATCAGGCTCACAGAAATCCCAACGGTGCTGAGATGTAAAAACCAGAGATAAAAAAAATTGACTAGAGCCCCTGGTGTCTGGGGAATATTTTTCTTTGGCGGCTACAAAGTCATCACAGAAACTCCCCAGACCAAAATGAAATAAGTCATTAAGGGTGTTATGGACAGTCCTTGCTCAAACCAAGACGGCTTAAGAATCTCAAGGCCACAAACTCTCCTGTTAAGTTTTCAATAAAAGACCAGCCTTCAAACCTTCAGCGGCAGCCTGTCGGGACACCCCTCACCCCTGAGCCCTTTCTCTGTACCCTCACCTAATACATGTCCATCGCTTTGCTTGCTCCCCTTTGTCCCTGACCTTCATCCTGGGACTCAGGGGGACAAGAACCAAGCTCTCCTGCATCGGAAGCAGGTGTGAGAGGGGAGTAATCTCTTATCAAACCAGACCTTACAGAGATTTGCAGAGATGTAGACGAATACCAGGCTTCTAAGTAGGTCTTTATTACTGTTGAAAATATACTTGTTTTCCCATAAAACTACATCATGGGCTTATTCCTGTTCTCCTAAAATGAATTGATTTTTAAAGATTTCGAACATGGGGAATAGCAACAAAAATAACGCACATCAACAAAAGCTGTCGGGGTCCTCACTTAATGGGGTAAAGTAGAACTAAGACTAAAATGTTTGAGAATCACTGGCCTAGGTCCGTCCCCAGGGTCCCCCGCCGATGGGGCTCAGCACTACACATCCCCTCGCCCTCCTCCGTGACCCCGGGTCCTGCAGTGGCGCGGCCTGGGCTCCAGGCGTCGGCTTCCCCCCCGGGGAGGGTGGGCCCACACCCCGCGCCTCGGGCCCCTCGCCCGCCCCCTCCATCCCCGCACCCCGCGCCTCGGGCCCCTCCGCCGCCCCCTCCATCCCCGCACCCCGCGCCTCGGGCCCCTCCGCCGCCCCCTCCATCCCCGCACCCCGCGCCTCGGGCCCCTTGCCCGTCCCCTCCCCCCGCCCCCTCCATCCCCGCACCCTGCGCCTCGGGCCCCCCGCCCGTCCCCTCCCCCCGCCCCCTCCATCCCCGCACCCCGCGCCTCGGGCCCCTCCGCCGCCCCCTCCATCCCCGCACCCTGCGCCTCGGGACCCCCGCCCGCGCCCTCGCAGCCCCTACCCGCCAGGCAGGCGGCGGCGTCGACCCACTTGAGCAGCTGCCCGGCGCTCAGCTCGCCGCGGGGGTTGGCGTGCGCGGGGCTGATGGCGCGGCTCATGCGCACCTCCCCGGGCGCCGCGCGCTCCATGGCCGGCCTCAGCCGGGGCCGCGGGTCCGGGGCGTCAGCGGGTGGCGCCGCGCTGAGCCCGCCCCGCTCCAGCCTCCACCCACCCCCGCCCCGAATCCCGCTCCCCGCAGGGCCGCCAGGTGCGCTGCCCGGGGCACTCGGGGGCCGCCAGGTGCACTGCGGGGGCCACTCGGGGGGCCGGGCCGTCAGGGGCGCTGTGGGGGCACTGGGGGGCCGCCAGGTGCACTGCGGGGGCACGGGGGGCGGGGCCGCCAGGTGGGCTGCGGGGGCACTCGAGGGGCTGCCAGGGGCGCTGCGGGGGCAATGGGGGACCGGACCGTTAGGGGCGCTGCGGGGGCACTCGGGGGGCCGCCAGGTGCACTGCGGGGGCCACTCGGGGGGCTGGGCCGTCAGGGGCGCTGTGGGGGCACTCGGGGGCCGCCAGGTGCACTGCGGGGGCACGGGGGGCGGGGCCGCCAGGTGGGCTGCGGGGGCACTCGGGGGGCCGCCAGGGGCGCTGCGGGGGCACGGGGGGGCGGGGCCGCCAGGTGGGCTGCGGGGGCACTCGGGGGGCCGCCAGGTGCACTGCGGGGGCACGGGGGGCGGGGCCGCCAGGTGCGCTGCGGGGCCCCTGGGGGTGCCGGCAGTACCGCGGGGAGGGTCGCGGGGAACCCCAACCCAGCTCAGCAGAAGGCGGCTCCGGACCCCGAGGCTGGCGAGGCTGCGAACGGCCATGTTCCTACCTGGGCAGGAGGCAGCGGCCTTGGAGGATTCTGGAAGGGCCTCCCGGGGTCGTGGGGGACGCGGGGAGGTCCCCACTGCCTGAAGACGCCGGGCGGCCGCGGGGTCACGGGCTGAGTGGTCAGCTGCGGCCCAGGGGACTCTGGCCTGAGGGGACCGGCCGCCCCCCCCCCCCCCCCCCGCTGTGGGCCGTGGAGTGGGCGCTCCTAGTTCCAAGTATACCTTGGGTTCTTGGGATGTTATCTTAGTCCCCCCCAAAACCTTTGTTATTGATCGTTTCCTTAGGAAGCGGCTCCCACTGCCAGACCCGCAAACGCGAAGCGCGGTGTTGCAGGCCCCTCGGAGGGGCTCAGCGGAGAAGGGCCATCTTTCGGTCTTAATGGAGAGAATTTCAGGCTAGAAACTGTCATCTCACTATGAATGATCCAGCAAATCCCGAGGCACGCATCTTCACGGGAGACGAAATCTAGAACATTCGATGAGAATTTCCAGTCTCGCCTGTTAACAGGTCACGGCTGACTCCTAGAGCTGACATCAGTGACTTCACCAAGCCGCTCTCACTGAGGACATGGTGACACCAGAAAACCTCCAGCATGTAATACGTTCCTAGTTACTGTGTTGTTAGGGCCGCTGCACCTGGGAGAGCATTTGCAGGTGAAGGAACCAGGCCTGGAGAGATGAAACATGTCAGGCATGCCCCTGACATAATAGGAACAGCTAGGGAAGGAGGAGGATCTGGTTTGACCTCAGGGCCCCTGATTGTCCACCGTAGCCTACCACCAACCCTAACAGACTCCAACAGTGTGGTGATGCTTTCTCGTACCTATGCAGCCTGCCAAGCCCCAGCCTAGAAATACTAGAGTGGAGATCCTGGTGATTTTGCTTCTCTTTTAAAATATTTTAATAAAGAGAAGAACTGTGGCAACATGGCCTTAATAACTTTTAGGAGCCTCTATGGGCAGGTTTCCATCCTATACAAGCATAAATAAAAATTGGATGCATTGTTAGGCAAGCACTGGTTTGGCTTTTATAAAGAGGATAAAAATGACTTTTTAAAACAAAGGAAAACTCATGCCTCCAAGATGGTCCTCATTTGCAGTTATTATAATGCATATGAAATATACTTATTTCAATCACAATGTTATTACTCATATCACCCCTCTTTGGAAAATGCCTCTACAGGTCCCAATACCATTTTGGGAGATTTGTTCAGAATATCAAACATCAGAACAATCAGATATTGTTCAGCATATATTCATCCCATCCACTGATAACTTCATGGGAGGCACTTGTTAATGTTGGGCTAGGCCACATGACTTGCTTTGGAATGGAACATGGGGAGGTAAGGGTGCAGTTCCAAGCCTATCCTTTGAAGCACCGCATGTTCCTACTCTCCTGACCTCTACCATGGAAAGATTATATGCCTGAATAGCTTTCCCATCAGCATCTGGGTGCTCTACTGCACACACCTATCGCAGAGCCCCTGAGCCAACCTAGAGACCTGCAGCCTGAAGCTAAGCCGCCCAGCAGGCATGCAGACTCATGCGTGAGACACAACGACTTATGGTTGCATGACCTGTGATTTGGGGAATGTATGTTACACAGCAATAAGTGATGGTTACATGTATGAATTTCATTTATTAGTATCTTAGAAAATTAATTAAGTTACCAGAAATAGGGTATGCATAATGTTGGTTTTCTTATTTTGGATAAAAAAATAGTGACAAAGTGGTAATATCATGTATATACTCATTAACTTGGTTCCTTGTAAACTGGAGGAATTTCAAAATATTTTAAGCATAGGTGTGAGAAGGTAGCTTTTCTTCTGGAAAGAGGACAGCTTGTAGTTGCATATGTATGTGTTGGGATGTTTGATCCAAAAGCAGACAAGTTCACAAACTCACCATTATGTTTTCTTATGTGTATTATCTCCTATTTAGATGTCTTTTGATTATGGTTTCATATCTTTTGTTGGTTTCCCACTGATTTTCGTTTTCAGCCTCTGCCTGAAACTACTGTTCTTATGTTTTTTGTGAATGGTCTCTTTTTCTCCCACACAATGAAAATGTCATCTGCATGTGTGAACATTTGCTGTATCCTTTATCTGTCAAGGATTTTTGCTATTATGTTTAAAGAAAAGGCTTCCATTTTCCATTTCTGTTGAGAGACATCTTTTGAAGATGAGCAGAATGTGAAGCCAGCTTGATTTTTAAAGGTCATGCACAAGAGCAGGAAAGCAGATCGGGAGGCGTGTGGAAAGTATGGTAATCACTAGAATAATGAGAACTTCTTTAGGATGTTGGAGTGGGAAGGGAACCAGATAGTCTAACCCCCTCATTCTGGAGATAAGGAAATGAAATGTTTGCCCTGGGTCACATTGCAAGGTAGTGGTTAGGCTTTTAGAAAACTGAGAACAAGGGGTCCAAAACATAACAAGAGAGGTGGAAAAAAAAGTACCTTCCCCAAAGCCTACCCTTCAACAAGAATTTGAAAGCAAACATTATATTTGGGAGCAAAGTGTAGAATGCACGGGTCGAGGAATCCAAGTGTGGCCCCCAGACCAGCAGCACAGGCATCTGGGAGCTTGGCAGAAAAGCGGAATCTCAGGCCCCATCCCAGACCTGCGAAATAGGAATCTCCATTTTTTTAAGCTTCTCAGGTGAGTCATAAGCACATGAAAGTTTGTGAAGAACAACCTAAGTTACCCCTCCAAGGGTCTTTTCTCCAGCTTCCCCCCACACCCCTGTCCACGTCCCCATCCTTCACTGACTAGGGGCTGCCCTGGAGAGCACCAGCTCCCTAGCATCCCTGCTGACTACAGGGCAAGTGCTCTCCGGGTGACACTGTCAGCTTGGGCTGGGCACCGGCACGGTGAGGGCTGCGGGCATTTGGGCAAGGCACACAAAGCCATGACACTTCTGTGCTGTCTCAGAGGCTGCCAGGAGTCTTTCCATTTTAGGAATTGCCAACCTTTTCCAGGGTTTCTTTCTCTTCTTTGCTCCTGGACCCTACTGGTGGGATCAGTCTCACCTGAGGCAATTGGATCATCCCATTTAGTACCTGGAACCTCAAGCCAACCTTTTTCCTGTTTGTCCCTGTGCTTCCAGTGGCCCCAGCTCTCAGACAGACCAGCATTAGCTGTACAACCCGGGGGTCACCTAATGCATGTGGAGTGCAGCACTTGATTTTGTTTGAACAAAAGCCATGTATATAGAATCCAGGTTTTTTACTTCCCCAGGTTTCCTGGTTCCACCTTCATCCCAGGCACTACTCAATGGAGACCCTACAACACTACTGCTTGTCAGTATGCTGTGCTATAGAGATTGTTTTCAAATACTGAACCAGGCTTGCATCTAGAATAAATCCCATGTGTTATATATTTATATGTAAAATAATATATAAATGATACATATATTTATATATAATTCTTTTTTATTATTACTGAATTCTATTTGCTAGTATTTTGTTAAGGATTTTTCCAACTTTATTTTTTGAGAGATATTGGCCTGTAGTTCCCTTTTTTTTTTAAAGAATTCATTCATTCATTCATTCATTCATTCATTCATTCATTCATGAGAGACAGAGAGGCAGAGGCACAGGCAGAGGAAGAAGCAGGCTCCCTGCAAGGAGCCCGATGTGGGGCCCAACCCCGGATCACACCCCAAGCCAAAGGCAGATGCTCAACCCATTAAGCCACTCAGGCCTGCCTTCCTTCCTTCCATCCTTCCTTACTTTTCTTTCTTTCTTCTGACTTTCCTTCTTTGTCTGGTTTTGATGTCAGTTTCATCAAGTGAATCAGGAAGTATTCCCTCTATATTGTGGAAGAGGTTGTATAGATTTATTTTTTTATTTTTTAAAAGATTTTTAAAATTTATTCAGAGAGAGAGAGAGAGAGAGAGAGAGATTGAGAAGAGGCAGAGACACAGGCAGAGGGAGAAGCAGGCTCCATGCAGGAAGCCTGACTTGGGACTCTATCCCGGGACTCCAGGATCAGGCCCTGAGCTGAAGGCACTAAACTGCTGAGCCACCCGGGCTGCCCGAGGTTGTATAGATTTAAATGTTTTTCTAGAATTCTCCAGTGAAACCATCTGACTGCTGTAGATTTAAAAAAATTTTTTTTGGTAGGTTTCTAAATTATAAATTCAACTTTTAAAATAGTTTTAGAGCTACTCAATTTAGGTATTTCATATGGAGTGAGTTCTGGTAGTTTCTGGATTTCCAGGAATTGGTCTTGTTTGTCCCAGAGGTGATTTATCAAAGGTAGAGACTGAGCTAACATCTGACCAGGTCAGATGAGAGGTCTCTCTCACCGAGAGATCCAGGCCCAGAACTCCTTCTCCAGCTTCACCCTGATGAAGCTGCAACACTCATCTGCCCTGGGTGGGGCCAGCCTCGGGGCCAGGCACATCGGGCACCTCCTCCCCATGGACTACACTGCTAATGCCATTGCCTTCTACTCCCATACCTTCTCCTAGGGCCTGGCCCTGGCTCCACGTCTCCAAACCCATTGGACACTGGGTGCTGGAAAGGAGGAGGCTTTTTTTCCTTCTCCTTTTTTTTTAAAAATGGAAAACACATATGAAAGAAAATAAATGCACTTTATCTACTCTTCAAAAAAAAATAAAATAAAATAAAACTTCGCCAGAAAGTTGAGCTGTTTGAAGTCAATGCCGGAGTGTTTGTTCAGAGTCCCATCTCGGTGCCTGGATGCCCTGTGGCAGAGCTCTCTTCTTAGCCCCTGAACCTGACCTTCCTTTGCCTCTAGTTTCCCCTCTGATCTCTTCAGTTTCCCACCTTCAGCTTTCTCTTGGTTTCTAAGCTGGCTCTCAACCAATTCCCTCTCTATCAGTGATTCTCACAATTCTCTGGCCTTTCCCAGATGTACTGAATCAGAAACTGTGGAGTGGGGTAATAATCTGCGTTTGAACAAAAATTGCATGTGATTCTGTTGCACACTAAGGTTTAACCACTGGGATGGATGGAGCTGTCTTTCCAGTCTTTCCCAAGCATGTCTTCAATTTAACAGGGGCCCTTTGTAATCACTAACGGAATTAGTGATGCAAGAGAAAGAGCCACAGTCTCAGGTCCAGAGACATGTGTTTGTGTCTGAGTTGGACTCTGTTTTTGCTGGTGTTGACTTTGAATATGTCACTCAGCTGATTTGTGTCATTAGGTTTTCTTCTTTTTTATTAAAAGGGGGATGCTCTCCCTACTTCGTAAGATTGTAATTTGATAACAAATGTAATTATGATAAACACTATTAAATGAAGGTCCTTCACAACCATGAAAGTAATAATCCTGTTTTAGAGTTGAGAACACAAGGCCGATAATGTAATAAACACTCATAATATGCTTCACAGCCCTGTGAAGTGGGGGATTATTATAATGGCTATTTCATAGATGAGGAAACTGAAGCAACTTACCTAAGACCATACAAAAGAAGTTATAAAGCCAGGATTCAAATCCAGTGATCTGGTTGTTGTCTGAGCTAGGCTGAGAAGTTGACCAATGGGGTCTGGATTGCACATTTAGGAAATGAGAGAGATGGGAGTTTACCCAGCTCTTTCAACTCCAAAGGCCAAGCTCTTCTAGTCTAAGCTACTTCATTTGTTTGTTCATTTGTTCATTCATTCATTCATTCATTCATTCATTCATTCATTCATTCACGCATTCAGTGCATATTCATGAGTACCTACTGTGTCCCAGGGACTGTTCTAGGCATTGAATACATGAAATTCTGAGTCAAATAGAAGGAGTCCCTGCCTTTATAGAGTTTGCAGTTTAATAGATAACATAAGAAAGTGTGACAGAAACACACATCATCCTAATAAGAACAAAACAGAATGAAAATTACAGATTGAAACTGGCCAATGGCTGTGGGCAGCTCTTCAGATTCTATCCTACAGTTGACCATCTACTAGACTGAAGATCAATCCTGATTTATGTATGTGTTTTTTAAACAATCACAAACTTACAGAAAAGTTGGAAGTACCCATGTAAATAACTTATTTATCCTGAAACATTTGAGAGTAAGTTGCCAACCCGATGATCTATTACTACCAGATAGTTTAGTGTGAATTTCCTATAAACAGGACATTCTCCTCTTTAACCAGAATATACCACCAAAGTGAGAGAGTAAACATTAACACTTTATTACTGGTGATCCTCATTTTTATTTCACCAATTGTCCCAACAATGCTATATGTTACATTTGGTGATCATCTCTTTCGTCTCCTGTCTGAAAGGAGTCTTCAGTCTTTTTTTGACTTTCATGACCTTGCCACTTTTGAAGGTTACAGGCCAGTTGTTTTGTAGAATGATCCTCAGTTTGGATGTTGTCTGATGTCTCCTCATACCTAGATAGAGTTCATGCATCTTCAGTAGGAATGTCACAAAATGATGCGGCATTCTTGTGCACCTTATCAGGTAATGCACAGTTTCAATCTGCCTCATTTTTGATGATGTTCATTTTGGTCATTTTGATTAAGGTGCTGTCTGCAGGCGTTACTCTGGAAAATTACTCCTTTGTAATTTATAAACATTTTGTGTAGAGGTATTTTGAAACTATGTGAATATCTTATTCTTTGTTAAAATTTTTATTTATACATTAAATTATTTGTATCTCTGTGGACTCATGGTTTCCTATTCAATGGGCTATACTCTTTCATTATAATTATTTATTTTGATGCTCAAATTGTCCTCAACTGGGCCAGAAGAAACCCCCTCAAGCTGGCTTCTGTGTTGTTGTTAAGGTATCTCTTTTATTCTTTTGTAATTCTTCATTTTCCAGTGCAAACAGATGTTTCTTGTATTTTTTCCTTCCATAGCCCTGGAACTAGGCATTTCTTGAAGGAAGCCTGGTTCCTTTTAGTGGGGAAAAAAAGAGTGTGCAATAACTTCTCATAAAAAAGCTTAAAAATGTTCTTTCTGGCAGTTCCGCACCCTGTAAAGAGCCCTTATGCTTTCTGGTTAATAATATACTGCCTTAAGTTTTAGAATAATTTAATACAAGCATGTCTTTTCTCTTCATATAGATTATTTAATCAATTTAACACATTGTTTTATATGCCTAATATTGACCAGCCTGGACTAAGTATAAGCTAAAGCCCCTGTTAATCTTAGGGAGCTCTCAGTCTGGTAGGGAACACAGATGGACAAATCAGTAGTGTAATGTGATAAGAGCATATCAAAAGATATGATACACAGTGCCATGGGGACACAGAAAAGGGCATCTGTCCTTTGCATGGCCATGCCCAAAAAGTCTTCATTGCTTTGTCAATCAAGAAGCAAGACCTAAGCATACTAAGCAAGTGGGAATGCTTCTGGGGCTCTCAGAATTGACTAGACATGGAGAACCAGACTAGACAGTGGGCAGGACCAAAGGCTTTGCTTTGGATCTGGGAAGCAAGCAAAGTTGCTTATGAAGAAGATTCTGGTTTGGCTTGCCTCTGCTCCTTCCTTGTGGACCTGTCAAGATCTAAGATCCCAGGGCAGCCCCGGTGGCTCAGTGGTTTAGTGCTGCCTTCGGCCCAGGGTGTGATCCTGGAGACCCGGGATCAAGTCCCACATTGGGCTCCCTGCATGGCGCCTGCCTCTCCCTCTTGCCTGTGTCTCTGCCTCTCTCTCTCTCTCTCTCTCTCTCTCTGTCTCTCATGAATAAATAAATAAAATCTTAAAAAAAAAAAAGATCTAAGATCCCAAGAAAGAACATTTACCTGATGAAGCTTAAGTCACATGTCTGTTCACAACTTTGGGGCTCAGGTAGGGATGAGTACAGGGAGGGGTGAAGTCTGTTTCTCTCAGTTTCAGCAGAGGTGAAACTGGTGCTTGGAATTACTTTCTCATTAAGATTAAGCAGTTATTCTCCAGGGGGCACTTGAGTGGCTCAGTTGGTTAAGCATCCAACTCTTGATTTCAGCTCAGGTCATGATCTCAGGTTTCTAAGATTGAGCCCCACATCATATCAGACTCTATGCTCAGTGTGGAGTTTGCTTGAGATTCTCTCTCTCCGTCTCTCTCTGTTCCTCCCTCAACTCATGCATGTGTTCTCTTTCTTACAAATAAATACATCTTAAAAAAAAAAACCCAGTTATTCTTCAAAAGGAAATTAAGCTCTGATTAGGAATGGAGAGTGGGAGCTGGACAAATTGTTAAAATTACCAATGAGCCATACAAGGGCATTCAGGCATGTGGAAGATTATGGGGAAAGGCAAGTTCTTGGTAATGTTGTTGAACTGCTGGTTCAAGCTTCACCTGAAACCAACACTTTGGAGATTTCTAGTTACATGAACAAGTAAGTTTTCCCATGTTCCCTACTACTCTTACTCCCCCTCTTTTTGCTTTAAGACCATTTGAGTTTGGTTATCTGTTGCAACCAAAAGATATCCGATATACCACATGATGCTCTCATACAATTGCTGGCAGTTCTTTTTCTTTTACTTCCTATGAAAATATTCTTTCTATGTATTTTTTCAATCTCTAAGTGACATCAGAGCTGCTCATTTTTAGTTCATATCAGGTGAATGATCCAGCTTATAATATCATACTGTTATTTTAAGTCATTTTTCTCAGGTGATATACTTATATAATGATGTTAGATTGTACCCTTTGTAGTATTCTAATAAAACAAAGGAAACATTATATTGACAATAGTTTTTTCTTACATAAATTTTGAAAACAATTTTTCAGCCATGTAGCCAATTGTGCTAGAGATACAGAAACCTACAGTCATCAATATATCCTCAATTCAGGCAACTGGTCAATCACCACTGGGCCTCACCTCACAGGCCCTACATGGGTGCTGTTAGGTACACAAAGCAGTGTCAAACAGATCCAGGTCAGTTCCTGTCCCTATAGTAGACTAAGGAAATAACCTAAGAATGGGGACTTGACACTCCTCCCATTGAACGATGAGATCTGTGTCCATTCCCCTTAAATCTGAGCAGGCTTGTGACAGCTTCCTACAATAAGATGCATACTTTGTGACTATGTGGTATTATGTGACTTCCAATGCTTGGCCATAGAATGTCATGGGTTCCTGCCTGGTTCTCTTAGGACTCTTTCTGGAGGCAGCCAGATGCCCTGTAAAATCCAAGCACCTTGAGACTGCCATGCTGAAGAGGTATATGGTAGGTCTCTGGTCAACAGTCTTGGCTTAGCTCCCCGCTGATTGGCAGTTTAACTGCCAGTCATGAGTGGGCCCTCCTGGATAACCAATCTGATCAAGCCTTGAGAAAGACACAGCTCAGTTGACATGTCTTGCAAGTGCATGAGAGATCCCAAGCAAGAACGGCCCAGCCAGAGTTTCTATATTCCTGATACACATTTGTTTTCATAATAAAATGGCTGTTGTAAGCTGCTGAGTTTGGGGGTAATTTGTTACGCAGTAATAGTAACTAGACAGGGATCCAGAGTGGTGTGGGTACATTTTCTTCGTTTGTAGTCCTGTTTCTAAGAATTGTGGGTCTTAGAGCAAGAGGCCCACACACCATATGTCTAAATATTTAAGGCTATAAATCAAGTGAGCAAATCGTTAAATAAAATATGTGCTATCATCTCATCTTAAAAATATACATTCATGATGACAAAATAGAAAGTTGGCAAAATGCAAAATACAACCAAATTTAATTATTGTTATATATGTCTGTTCTGTTGATGGGCCGGTGATGTTTGGATGAGTAACTAGCTGTTCCATATTGTAGAAAGTTACATGGCCGCTATTTGCCACTGTTATAAGTGCCGCCTCTCGAAGGGATCTCCTGAGTCAGGAATGAGAACAAGGGGGGACAAAAGATAGCATTCCTGGGACCTACCTTGGCACGCTGTAGAACCTATTATATACACAACCATCCCACAGTAAGATTTTGTCAAGTGAATTAATTTCTCATTTCACTTACCTGAGAAATTCTCCCTCTCAGATTCTCATGCTCTTTAAAGCAGTGTTTATTGCTGACACTGAAAAAAAAAAAAAAAAAAAACTAATGAAAATCAAACACAGCCCCCTTTGGATTGAGAACATAAGGCCAGTAAAGTGGAGAGACATTTTCCCAGGGCCTGGGCAGTATTACCTGTCAGAGTGGATATTCAGGCGTAAGGATGATGCCGTGTCAGTGTTGTGGGCCCTGATCCCGAGGCAGACTATCTCTTAGGTGGCTTAACAGAAGTTTGGGTGAGTTGCCCTAGTGATACATGGAGCTCTTTACAGTGCCGGATTAGGGCAGAGGCCCCTTTCTCTGTAAGGGCATTGCTACTTCATCGTTCCATGACATAGGGACTGGTGTCTGGGAAACAATGGTGGGCATCTAAATATGTGGGACTTTATCCATGTCCAGCTCCCAAACCCCAGCAGTAGAAAACAAGGATGAGCCTGCAAACCTACTGTGTAGTGATTCATACTCAGCCACTGTTTTCATCCTTTTGGCCCTTACTATGTGCCAGATGCTCTTCTAGGCACAGTAATGAGCAAGGCAGTCAGAGGTCCTGTTCTCAGAGAGCTCACATCTTTTTGTGAGAAAAGATCAAAGATAAACACACAGATAAACTAAAAAGTAAGATAATTTGACTACAAAATAAATGCTATGAAGAAAATAAAGCATAAAATGGGAGTGGGGACAGGCAACTTTGGCTGTAGGACAGGGAGTAGCTGTCTTGGTAGGTGACCTTTGGGCTGAGACCCAGAATAAGAATGGGAGGCAGCAATGCAAACATTGGGCAGATTAGCTAACTGTATTTTTTTGATATTAGAGGGTTAAGAAAAATGGCTTTTTAAACCTCAGTACTTGCTGAGCTTCAGTATTGAGCCCATTTTTTGTTATAGTCTATAGAATAACAAATATAAAATCTTTTGCCACCTCGATGATTAATGTACAGAATATAGATGTAGAATATGTTGTGATTAGACCAAATCTAACCCGAATCCAGAACATACCATACAAAGCACATAACTCTCCTAGATTTTTTATATGTTTACTTTTCTGCTTCTCTTTCTCAAATAGCAAAGCAATAGCAAATTATGTCTTTGAGACTTCTGATTGTCTCTGATTTTAATATGAAAGACTAAAGAGCTAAATCTACTTAGAATGTGATTCTTTAGGCCTATAACATGTCAATGAGATTGTTAACTAAAGATACTTGAAGTTATAAATTCTTAGTCTGCCAGTGTATCTCACTGAAATACAGTAAAATCTTATTTTTTTTTCAACTTAAAAAAAAAGAAATTTACCAGTTGGTTTTAAGAGAAATCTGCATGTATAATTTGGCTTTTTTTTTGTTGTTGTTAAGCAGTAAATATTCATTCATATAATTGAATCAGCCTGATAATTTTTTTCAATATTTTCTAATTATAAAGAATCATTACACCTTATTATTGGTAATCTTAGCAATATTTATAGTTGTAGTGCCAGACAGTATGCAAAGTGATTTATATGCATGATTTCATATAATTGTCATGAGACCCTGCATAGATTGCTGTAGGTACTATTAATAGTTTCTCTTTTACATTTGAGAAAATAAGCACAAGGTAACCAGCTTGTTGTGGGAAATGGTAGAGCCAGGAACTGAACCTGACTTCAGAGTCAACTTAATGTTTGAGATTATGACCCTAATTTTCCAAATATTTTGTACTATTTTATTATTCCTTATAATATTGCCATGATTATATTCTTATGTTCATAATTAACTTGAAACTTATTTTATCTATCCTTAGGAGTTTGCTTTTTTATTTTTTTTATTTATTTTATTTTTATTTTATTTTTTTAGGAGTTTGCTTTTTTATTTTATTTATTTATTTATTTATTTATTTATTTATTTATTTATTTTTAGGAGTTTGCTTTTTTAAAAAAATAATTATAACTTTTCAGAAATTCAGCATATTTTGTCAAAATTTTTTTGTAAAGTTAAACCTTATTCTAAAAAAAATATCCAAAATTGCAAGACAAAAGTATCGCTGAAACAGGTAAATGTATATGAATAGAGAATGGTTAAGTGTAAAAAATGTAATTTTAGCTTTCTAAAGATAAAACCCATCCTAAAAATGTTTTTGTTTTAAAACAGTTTAAATTATACACATTAACTCTGGTGTAATTCCAAAAATGTAGTCAAAATAAAATACAAACTATATAAGAACTGTGAATTCAAGTACAAAAACAACATCTATATCTAGACTCGATCACTTTATGCAGATATAGAGTATATCAGGTTAACTGTGGTCTAGTTCAGATCAAACTGCACAACTAAGTAAAGAAAAATGTCCATCACAAATCAGAGACAAATAAAAGATTTTTAAAAAATGACTGTCAAAGGAATTATTTCTAAAGTTTATATGATCTGGCAAGTGCCTCCTCTGCCTGTTTCCCTATCTCCAAAAAAACCTAGGTTCTGTTAAATCCGGTGTTTACCACTGCATGGCTTATTAGACAATGGACATTTTAAGACATTTTCATTAAAATTACTTTCCTGTGACATCTTTTTCTCATCAGTATGTCTTCATCTTCTAAACATTTCAGGTATTAACATCTCATTACTACATCATTGTATTCTTAAAATACCTTTCTTCCCTGAAGTGGACATTTAAAGTTCTCTTCAAATGAATGAAAAAGAATAGCTAATCTCCACAAGAACAAGATGAAGTCAGAAAAATATTTTTTTTATGCTTTAATACCTCAGTTCTTGAAATCTTACTAGCAACTTCACCAGGTCAGAGTTTTAGAGCTTAGACACAATAAAAGTTCAAAATGTAGTCAAGGGGATAAAAGTCTCGCAGATATAGGCATTAAAAAAAAATTCTTGTTAAATATGTGAATAGGCTTAATGCATCAAGTAGGGAGCATATTTAATCACGTCACCTCTGCCTCTCATCACCTTTTAGGTGCTTCATGTGGGGTGTTTTTTTTTTTTTTTCCTAGAGGTTACATATATTCTCTATTAGGAACATATCTACATCTTCCTATTTGGGAGAAGTCAAATTTTTATGCTTTGTTTCACTTAAACATAAAATCTGAAACCATAACACTCCTAGAAGAATAAAGGTAAAAGCTCCTTGACAGTGGTTTTGACAATGATTTTTTGGTTATGACACCGAAAACACAAACAACAAAAGCAAAATAATTAAGTGGGATTATATTAAAGTAAAAAGCTTCTGCACAGCAAAGGAAACAATCAACAACACGAAAAAGTAACTTACAGAATGGGAGAAAATATTTTCAAACCATATATCTGATAAGGGGTTAGGATCCAAAACCTAAAAGGAACCCCTATAATTCAGTAGCAAAAAAAAATCTGATAACCTGATTAAAATATGGGCAAAGAACCTGAAGAAGACATACACATGGCCAACGGGTGCCTGACATCACTCACTATCAGTGAAATGCAAATCAAAACTACAGTGAGCTATCACCTCACACCTGTTAGGACGTCACTTATTAAAACAAGAAAAGATTAAAAGTGTTGACATGGATGTGGAGAAAAGGGAAACTCTGTAGACTATTGTGAGAATGTAAATTGGTACAGCCATTATGGAAAACAATATGTAGATTTCTCAGAAAATTAAAAATAAAACTACCATTTTGTCCAGTTATCCCACTTCTGGGTATTTATCCAAAGGAACTGACATCAAGGTCCCAAAGGGATATCTGCATTCCTCTGTTCAATGCAGCATTACTCACAACAGCCAAGGTATGGAAACAACCTAATTGTCCATCCATAGACGAATAGATTTAAAAAATATATTACAATGGAAAATTATTCAGCCTGAGAAAAAGAGAAATATTGCTATTTGCAACAACATGGATTCATCCGGAAGATACTATGCTAAGTGAAATAAACCAGACACAGAGAAACAAACACTGCAGATTGTACTTACATGTGGAATCTAAAATAGTGTAACTGATAGACGCAGAGGGTAGAATGGTGATTATTAGAGACTGGGGTGAGGGGCAAATGGGGAAATGATGTACAAAGGATAGAAAGTTTCGGTTGTGCAAGGTAAGGTCTGGAGATCTGATATATGGTATAGGACCTATAGCTAACGATACTGCATTAGAGACTTAAAATTTACTAAGAGAGTGTATCTTTTGTTAAGTGTTTTTACCATATACATACACACAAATGCACAAATAATAATAAAGGGCCAAGAAGGGTGTGTACATATCTCCAAACTCATTGAGTTGTATATATTAAATATTAAATATATATAGCTTTTTACCCATCAATAAAATAGTTGAAATAAACTTAAACAAATAAACATATAAAACATATAAAATATATAAAAGCTTAAAAATAAACATATAAACATATAAAAGCTTAAAACATTTTTGAACTTTACTGCTCTTTGATGTCAATCACCCACTGGAAATATACTAATGCTGATATTTCTAGTGACCTTTATGCTCTCACACACCTTTTATGTTCAGGGAGGGTAAAGTTACTTTGGCAAGAAGTGTGTGCATACTCATTCTGCTGCCCAGCAGACAAGTCTGCCATCCTGGCCAGAGGTGTTTGTTCTCTGCAAGCACTCTCTACCTTGCCTACCCCTCACCCTTTAATTTTAGCCTTTGAGTGTTCACGTGATTCATTTGGGACACAGTAGGATCACCCCATTTTAATCAGCATACTCACTAGTTAATTTTACTTGCCTACCTGTGAAGGAGGAAGTCTTATCTTGTGGACATAAGCAGTTAATTATTGTAAACAATCGTTAAATACTCAAGTTTCAGAAATGTGACTGTGATTTAGTTATTTTCCTTAAGAACATACTTACTATTTTAATTTTTGAAAGCCATACAATTAATCAGTTGTAACGAGGTATAATTGCCTCACCACCAGCAGTGCTCCTTCCCCCCAAATTAGGTGTTGAAGTAGCTGAATGAATGTGTTTGGATGAAAAATACTGCATTGGCATGTTTTGATGAATTAAGATTCACAGAAGAAAAAGTTCACAGATGAAATGAGCCTGATTCTAAAATTTAAATTATTTATAGATTCAAATTATTTATATTTACAGATATTTGTGAGCCTTAGGAGATACATTTACTGTAAATCTTATTTAGGAACTGTTGATTGAAGAAGTGAATGTGGCTTGTTGTAAGACAATCAGGTCATACTTCATTCATATAAAGTACCAATAGGGCAGCCTGGGTGGCTCAGCGGTTTAGCACCGCCTTTGGCCCAGGGTGTGATCCTGGAGACCTGGGATCGAATCCCATGTCAGGCTCCTTGCATGGAGCCTGCTTCACCCTCTGCCTGTGTCTCTGCCTCTCTCTCTGTGTCTCTCATGAATAAATAAAATCTTAAGAAAAAAAAAAGGACCAATAATTAAAGATGAGTGGGCATGCTCTTTCCCTCCTCTGGTCTCCCCTATTGTTTCAAAACATTGAAAAGTATTTGACTAAAAGTGTTATTACACTTTCGGAATATTCCATTGGAGTTAATAAATAAAACATTAATGGACATTTGTTTCAGTGTTGTAATATGCTATTAAAAAGCAGAGTCAACTTCAAGGATCATATGCTTACCGAATATTACATGCCTAACATTTATCAGTAGAAACCAGAATCACGTTTAAGGAAAACAAAATGTAATCAGCTCTTATTTGTTGTTGAGCTCTTATTTTCTATCGATCACAGAACGCTTTTCTTGTCCCCTTCCTTAAAAGCTGCTAAAACCCAGACAGGCAAGTAACAACAAAACAAAATCCCAAAAAACAAAACCAAGCTTACACAATATAAACTATAAATTCCTAAAAATAACAATAAGGAAGTAGAGGTTAAAAGTAGGATTTACGATAGGTTTTGTAGGCATCTATGGGAACTAGTAGACAGGGACTGGCTCCAGGGAGGCAGTGGTGGTTCATTCTAAGTAGCTGCTAACTTGTGCTATATTGACTTAGGGAACAACTTGATAAGTGTTTACTAACATTGTTTCTATAATAGGACTCCAGGGACCAATGGGGAGAGCTATAAGTAGGAACACATTGAGAAAGATTACTGTCAACTGGCTTGCCTATAAATAGTGGGTCTTGTGATAGAGATGAGTATGGTTAGCCCCAAAACAAAACATCTTGAAAAACTGCTTAATGGTGAAATGAATTCTTTTATCAAAATGTAATCATTCATCATAGAAAAAAATTACAGTAATTGTGAGATGCCATGACCACTTGCCACAGTAGTTAGAGATCTGTATTGAGTTGGCTTTTAGTTAACTATGTTTTCCTGGAGTCATTTTTATCTTAATAGTATTTCAATATTTTTTGGAATATTATTATTTTTGGACTTTTTTTCCAAGTTACTCCTTGAGGAATAACGTGTTTCAAGAGCCACATTAATCATTTTAAACTAATAGCTACTTATGAAGGTACATTAATTCTTCAATAATTCTAAGTAGTACTTTAACTACAGGACTAACTATAGGTACTAGAGATAACAAAATTCCCAAATGAGATAAGAGAGAGAGAGAGAGAATAGATACACAGAGAGGATTTAATGCAATTCTATCCAGAAAACTTATGTGAATTACTTCCTGAGCAAGTTAGATCTCAGTTGATCACGATAATGCATGACTGGATAACTAATTTCTTTGTTGACCTGTAAAAGTGTTCTCTATGCACTCTTTAATTGTGAAAGGAAAATAGGTGTCTTTTAGTCCTTCTGAAGTTTCCATCCCCATTCCCATCTTAATTCACCTTTGCCTTCAACTTGGCTTGAGAAATGAGTCCTTGTGATGTAGGCAGAAGCTGTTAAACTTCGAGCCAAAGGAAAAGGAGTGTTGTGCTCAGGCTGAGTAAGCAAATGGAATTTTTTCAAAGGAAGATGGAGGAGCCAACCCTGCAAATAAATGTCTTGGTCCTTTGCAGTAAGACTCCTCCTCTGGCCTTATCTCTTCTGGAATGTAAAGGTCAAAGGAAACTCCACACAGCCACCTTCACATCTCAGTGCACTGGCTAAATATCTCGGGAGAGTAAAGAATTCCTAACAAGAAACTAATCTTATAATTTTTTGTTTGCATTTCAGAATTGTGCAGACTATATTTTCCATTTCAAACAGTTCTACAGACACACATCCTCAGAAACCAGTTCTTTTACACCTCTGATCTGTCTTGTATTTGAGTCTGAAAAAATTTTCTATATACTCTTAACATAATCACTGAAAATAATAATTAGCAGCCAAGTAGCTATGTAAGGAATGTATTGAACTCTAAGCACATTTTGAATATTTAAGTTCATTTTCATCTTTTAAACAAATGGTAAGATATAAATTCAACTTACAAAGTAAAGAAACATTTACTCTAAAGAGTTTGAAAGTTGAAATATGTTAATAAATCACTGCACATGCATACTCTCTCTCTCCAAAGCCCAGATTACTTAGGTATTTTTTAAAAATCTCTTTTGGTGAAGTCCCTAGTTTCTGAATTCTATATATCTTTCATGTATTGGTTTTAATGACAGATATGAAGCGTCTTAATTATTGGCATTTGTGTCTAAAAACAGACTCATATAGCTTATTTTTGGCAAGTGGAATCAAGATCACCACAAAGGGATGTGTAATATAAAGCCTGAAGTATACATTTTCATCTACAGCAGGAAGAAATCTGCACAATAGGTTAGGAATTAACTGTATGCCTTTAACTTCTGGATGGAAGTTTATGCAGCAGTTTATGATTAATTACTCATCTTGGTAAACACTAATTTTCTACTCATTAGGAGTGTTACTCATAAAAATAAAGCTCTCAGTTATTTTACCAGTAAAAATGGGAAATAGACGACCTGCAAGCCATGGCAAACCATAGGCGAGACCTGAGAGCAGAGGAGATGAATACTATCTTTTAGAGGAAAAGGGGCAGTTGGGAGGGGCTATTATAAACAAAAAAAATCCTTTAGAGTAAACTGGGAGTTTGAAGTGTAATGGGTTTTCATTGGTTGTGTTTTGACAGTCTTTCATTGGCTAGGCTGTTGCCAGGCAAGAAGAAAACCTCTCTTCCTCCTGCTGGGGTAGTAGAGTGAAGGCTTCTTCCTGTCAAAAATGCAAGGTATGTCTCTTCCTGTGGAGGGAGGGTCTCCAAGTATACAATTTGCAGTAGAATAGGAGAGCTCCTCCTGTTGGCATCCCCACCTCTCCTTCCTTTCATTAATTTTCATAGGAGTAAGAGCATCTATTTGTGCCATGACAACAAAAAAAATATCTGATCTAATCATTTATTTACTCCAAAACTCCTCTTCAGTTGGATAAACTCATACATTTCCAGTGGGATGAACAAAACCTTTTTGAGGCCCAGTATAAACTTGATGAGAAGCAGTACTGCCAAGGAAACCAGAAAGATATTTTATTTTCAACAGATTTCAAATGAACATCTATGTTTTCTGGAACATAAACTTTTCCAATCTGTATTTCATGTTTTCCGAAGTGCCTATTGCCAGAGCAAAGCAACACAATATTTCTGGTTACTTGAAGGAAAAACTGTTGCTATTAGTTATTCATTTTTTGCAAATACACAGTTCATCAACTCTCTTTTACACAGAAATATTATGCAAATCTTTCTAGCATTTGAAAATATGGTAGCAAATACCTTTCCAAACAACAAGGTTTTAAATCATCTGGGAAGTGAGGTAATCAGAGACAGCTTGCCAGACCTCTGTTCACCCTGGACCATTTCCCCTTGGAGATGATTTAAGAAGCTCGTTTTAGAGATACTCATGGCATACAAGTTCTATAGAGATCTGGGCTTTGCATGCTTTACATTCTAAAGTGAGCTTTACTGGACCATGTAATTTTGCACCCAGAAATCTTTCAGCAAGATTACTATTTTTGAGAAAAGCCTGAGATTATTGCACTGCCTCTATTTCACATGGTATTTTTGCTAAATGGATTGGATTTTAAACTCTGATGAGTCAATATTGAGGGTTTGGTTATGGTCTGATTTTGTGGAGTAATTATCCTTAGGCACATTGGCAGTGGATTTACAAATCTATCTTTGGTGCAAATTAGATTTGGCTCCTACGTTGGTTTTGATTTGATTATTTGGTCCAATAAATTTCTTATTAGTACCTGTTATAGTGAGCATTTCAATTTTGAATCTGGATATTAGTTTGGGAACTTTTATGGTGGGATAGATGTCCTGCAATTGCTAATGCTCTATTTTCATTTAACACTTTCATATATGCCTTATATTTTTTAAAGTGTTAATTGGATTCTCTTTTTTCAATAGATGTGAGTTTAGCTCCCTGGAGTTTTTCATAGAGATCACAAAGTATTCTTAGGTAAAAACTTCTCAAAAAGGATGAAATAAATATCTAAAAATTTGACTAGTAACTGCTTGTTGCAATAGCATGCCGAATTCTCAAAATTAAAATTAATATCACTTTCAATGATTAACAACACGTTCTTTAAAACAATTTTGAGAGCATTTAGTATGTGTAAGATCCCTTCAGTCACAAGTGAATAATGACTACCCTGATGACAAAGCAGTTAGCACCACCAGACTATACAGAGAATACATTTGACTTTACAATTCTTAAGCCATTTCTTTCTCTGAAACAATATTTACATAAATAAGCAATGTTGAATTCTTTTACACAATGTATACTAATTTATATATTATATGTGATAATTGAGATTAAATTGCATGCACATTTAAATACATATTTTTTTCATGTGACATGACCGGACATCAAGAGTTTCCTCCCTATTACCATAAAAAATTATGTGCTATAAGATGCAAAGACACAATCTTATGAGGAAAAATTGAGATTGTTGTACATTGAGAAGTGCAGCTATAACCAAACAGATCCCAACACATACTTCAAGAGAAGCTTTGCAAACTGAATGAGATAGCTAAACATTCATATGTACAATATATATTGGTTCTAGAGCTTTCCAAAAAGGGACACCATATTTCTCATTAGACAATATGTGTAGGGAGTGAAGCTTCCAGAATTTCTTTATAAATCTTTATGCCTCTTTTAAGTGTTTCTTTACTTTTAAGAATACATGGAAAGTGGGGGAGGAGGAATTGGAGGAAGATAGTCAAAAAGTAAAAACTTCCAGTTATAAGATAAATAAGTACTGGAGATATAATGTACAACATGTAATTATGGCTAACATGGCTGTATGATATGTAGGAAGGCTATTAAGAGAGTAAATCCTAAGTGTTCTTATCACAAGGAAAACATTTTTTTCTTTCTTATTATTGTATCTATATGTTAGCTGAACCTATTCTGGTAATCATTTCACAAGATATGTAAATCAAACCACCATGCTGTATGCTTTAAATTTATACAAGATGCATTTTAATGATTTCTCAATAAAAGTGGGAAAAAATGGGGGATCCCTGGGTGACTCAGCAGTTTGGCGCCTGCCTTTGGCCCAGGGCGTGATCCTGGAGACCCGGGATCGAGTCCCACGTTGGGCTCCCTGCATGGGGCCTGCTTCTCCCTCTGCCTTGTCTGCCTCTGTCTCTCTCTCTTTCTTGTGAATAAATAAATAAAATCTTCAAAAAAAAAAAAGTGGGAAAAAATTCAACAACTGCAACACAGACATTTGGGGGCTACTGCAAAAATTGAATAGAGACAGGTTGTTAGATACTATTAGGGAAATTTTGTTAACTTCAATTGTGATAACACTGTTGTTATATAGCATAAGTCAGCAGCCTATAGTTTGTGTATCACATGCCTACTTTTGTAAATAAAGTTTTATTAGAACATAAAAAAGAACACATTGAGCTATGAGAACAAATACTTGATGACTTTTACCTGATATTTGATACATATTATTTGGGGCTGGGTACGCAGACACTCTGACCCCTTTTCCCTCATTTTGGACTCTTACTCTGTTATCTCAATCATCAAGAGGAGCTGAGGAGGAATTAAACTACTTCTACTGGCTTTTATTTATCTATGCTAAATCCTATTTTAGTTACAGGATTCCTATCTGTTTTAACTTTAGAGAGGATTCAGTTGCCTTGCCACCCACCCTCCATCTTCCCGAAATCCAGACACCCTGCTAAAATTGCCTGACAAGTTATTTGAGGTAACCTTTGGCTCAGTAAGATGTCTTGCCATTGGAATTTATAGTATTTTCCTTTCTAATCACTATGTACAAATGTGATGCATTGCTGAACTAGAAAACCTCATTTATGATCAAAACCCTAATACTAGAAACACTTAATACTTAAGCATTCTTAAATACTGTGGAACCAGTACTAAAGAATTTATTGAATAAAAGATTTATATATTTAATTTATACTTAGAATGAATTTTTAATTTCAGTTATAGATCTTCCTCCTTCTAAGTTTTTATTTACCTACAGAGTAGTGTGCAGAACCTACTTCAGAAGCCTTATTTGGACAGTGGTGAACTGCGACAACCATCTGTACAATTCAGGAAGATAAATGCACTTGAGGAAAAGCACAGTTTTGCATGAATTATCTGCATAATTGCTTCAGATTTCCACATTATGTGTAATACTATTTGGAATAAAGTATAAAACTATTAATTATTAACAAATATTTGATAACCATATTAGTTACTTTTGGTATCTGGTTTAGTTATCTGACCACATGGAACCAGTCACACATAGCCTTTTCTTGGTGCATATAAAATTTTGATATTATAGACTCCTGGTTTATTTATTTATTTATTAAAAGATTTTATTTATTTGTTCATGAGAGACACACACAGAGAGAGAGAGAGAGAGAGGCAGAGACACAGGCAGAGGGAGAAGCAGGCTCCATACATGGAGCCCGACGTGGGACTCGATCCCGGGTCTCCAGGGTCACACCCTGGGCTGAAGGTGGTGCTAAACCTCTGAGCCACTGGGGCTGCCCTAGACTCCTGGTTTATATTAGGCATAATGTATATCTATTTCAGTCATATACACAGATCCACATTAGTTATATTTTGATTTATCATTCAGAAACACTTATGCTAGCTTCCTATGAATAATTTACTTTTTCTATAAGTAATCAAGCAGAGGCTAGAAAAGGGTAGAAACGATAAACAAAAAGTTGTATTTTTAAAATGTGAAAATAGGTGCCAAATTAAGGGACATTTATGTGCGGTTTTATGGAAACTTTCTTCATTGCATGAATAGCTAAAGTATTTGTACAAAAACATTGAGTAATAAATCCATATGAGAATAAATGCAGTAATGGACATGTGTGCACACATCCACATGCACACGTGTGCATGCTAAATTTACAGAATGTGTCAGATAGCTGATGACCGTGGTTGAATTAAGGATAGTAGATTACTAAGAATCATCCCAGATTCCAATTATAGTCATATAACAATTGTGCATTTGTAAAAACCTTACAAATAATTCGATTTTTCCAGGATGACATTATATGTAACAATTTAACAGATGTAAAAAAAAAAAAACCGTATTAAATTCTTAAAATCACAATTAGGTAAATTAAACAATCCAGTAAGCTCATAGCTATCATGAATAAAGAACTCTGAATAAAACCGTTTTCATTTTCCATGTTTAAAACAACAGCATGTCCTTTATTTACTCCAACATACAGTTTCTGCTAAGTTTTTAGTTTCTCAATGCAAGGAAAATAGAACATCTTGAAATATGACCTGGTAGAAAGTAACATACACATTTTAATCAGTAGCTTATATTGAGAACATTTCTGAGGTATTGCTAAATGTAAAGGAGGTTTGTTTTCAAAATATGTAAACTGGACAGATTATTTGAATTGCTTTCTAATAACTAGATGGTTAATTATATTTTACTGATCAATTTTACCAGGACATGATGGAAATTTAGCTGACAATGAATTGTATTGTGTTCTGAGAACACTGTGAGGAATCCAAATTTCACTTCCTTGCAACATATGATGCAAAAGAGAAAGTGGGGTAAAGTTTTAATGTTAACCAGGAATGAATTCTTGATAGCATTTTTTTTTCTAGGAATATCAATATTGGCTTTTCTCATGTTAATTGCACAAATGAAATGCTAAATATTTTTAGGAATAGACCATAACATAATATTTCAATGAGTAGGATAATCAAAACAAGTCCAATTTATCCCGGGGATAGCAAATCCTCAAAAGGAAAAGAGACAACTGTAATTCTATATGTGAAAATACTTAGTCCCACTTTAAAATTTGCAGAATCTATGGAAAATAATGTATTTCATTTTAAGGATGTAGTCAGCAAAAATATTTATATTAAACTACTTACAGAAATTATTTTCTTGTATTCAGGAACTCTGCTCACTTTATGCTAACATTAAGTTACATTAAGTTACAGAAACTTAATAGAGGAAATTCCTTAGGAGACACAGTCAGCTGAGGATTTCTCTTTAGAATATGGTTTAGAAAAGGAAAGTGGTCTAAGATGTTTTTCATCTGTAGGTCATCTCTTTCAATCTGATTTATAGTTCATGGGTAAAGCTGATCCTTTTGGTGAAATAAGTTAAGAAGGTCAATTCAATTTCTTGTGAACAAGCATCTAGATAAAAAAGAACTATAATTATTGCATGATTATTGGCAGTGAAATAACCAAGGGATAAAAGATCATTTATGCTCTTACCTTCAGATGCAGTGCCTTCCTAAGAAGGTCTGAGGTGGACAAACTAGCACGGCTATGTTAAAGCTGGCCACAGGAGATCCCATCTGCTTATGTCTTGTATTACTCTTTTCATCCCAAATCACTTTTATCAGCTACTTTACCAATGAAATAAAAAGCAATCAAAGGAAAGAATTATGTTTAATTGTTACTGGTTGTGGTATAATGTAAATCATAGCGGGAATGTTTTGTTAGCAAACTTCCTATCACCACCCCCAATACACACATGTGCACACACTCACTTAAGTTTAGTATGCAAAAAAGGAGTGTATTAATAGTAGATCACCATTGTTTCTTTGACTTTTCTGGAATTTCTCAAGTTATGCTTCATAGACCCAGGGAGCCTCTCACATGTGGTTATGATCGGGTACCACTGTTTTAAGCAAACACAGACTCCTGCTCCTCATTGCAAACAAGAAATTTACACCACCAGGAGAGAGGGCTTAAAAAAAAATAAAGACTAATTTACCTTCTGGAGATATGTGGCAACTCTTCCCCACCCCCATATTGACCTTCTCCCTCTCATACTATACACACTCATGCACTACTTATATCAATTAGTATTTTCAAGAAAAGAGCATTATAGTACATAAAACACAAAAATGAAGGCAAAACCAGTGTTAAAATACTACCATGCATTGCAAAGTCAAGTAGCTATGATTTGTGGCACTGCTTCTAATTATCAGTAATAATCAAGAAATGGAAATTGCAATTATTTCTCCTGGGAAAACTATATACTGTATGAAGAAAAAAAGCTTAGGGGCTGAGAAGGTAAAAATGTTCAGTCTGTATCTTATTCTACTGGACGATGCAGGGATGGAGAGGGGGGTGTCTGGAGGGAGACCTGGAAGCGGCCAGTCAAGGCTTCACAATATTAAGGACTGTATAAAACTCTTGGCCAAGGGAGCGGTTTTGAATGCTTTGCTGCACGTACCCAGAATAATATGAGGAATACGAAGAAAAGATGTGGGCAGGTTTCAGTTTGGGCTTCTTCATGTCCCAAACTGAAATTTATTTTCACTTGCTGTTTTTTAAGCTACAGGAAGAATGTTAACTGAATGATCCTATGAAATGCACGAGAGTTCAGTTATCTTAAAGAAGCATAAAAAATAGAAATGGAAGATTTCTTTATTCTATTCCTGGCAGGAAAAGGGTGTCTGGGGCACTTTCCATGGCACAGGGAGCAGAGTTGATTTGTTAATCTTTTGGGCAACAAAGAAATTCTATCTTCAGGTTTCTAGTCACGCAGTTCCTACACATCAGCAGCTACGTCCAAACCGGGGAGCACCTGTAACAGAGCACAGGACTCACCCCTCAGATGCATGAGGTCTTACCAGATCAACGACACTCCATAGCCTTTGTTCCCGTGGTAACTTTGTTAGAAGACAGCTAGACATCACAAAGGATTTGGTATATATTCTCACCTGTAGTGAGTCCAGCAAAATGCAAAGCAGGGTAATGAAAACTCATGGTTCACTTATTTACACATTTTCCTATTTCATGTGTGTATTCTATGTATTTAGTGTGGGCAAGAATTGCTGATACTATTCCTGTGAAATATGTAAAAATAACTCAGGAATTTGTAGTATATATCAAGACCAATACAAATGCATAGATGGAGATGGAAAACATAAGAGAAAGGGATAAAATTTAAGTGATTCAGAACCTCTACAAAAATGACTATACAGATTACACTATCCTCCATGTGGTTCATGAAAAAATTATTTGATTAAAATTAACTATTCTTATTTTATGGCTTTCTTTAATAGAATCTTCGCTTCAAAAATACTATTTCAGGAATTTTAAAAAATTGAAATAGCTGTAATATGGATTGCAAGAGAGAAAAAGAAATAAATACTTATGATGAGTTGATTGCTATACGTTGAGGAATTGAATTTTATTCTTTTTTTTGACCAAGTAGGCTAGGAATAATGGGACCCATATTGCCACTTATATTCTGATATTACCCCAAAAATAATGGCAAGTAAAATTGGGTTCATGATTGTTTGTGATAATGGGAAACAATATCTTCCTAGAAGGCAAATAAAAGAAACTCAAGATCAGTAACAATGGAATGAATAGTCAAGAAAACATTTGAAATCTCTAGCATCATAAGATTAAGCTTAATAATCACAGGTTGAACATGTTCACACAATTATCATAAAAAGAGAAAATTAAAATTATCCTTGGTAAATTCACACATCCAAAGTGTCATCTTCAGATTACCTTGGCTTGAGTTAAAGACCTTTTAATTTGACTTTTTCATGAAAGTTCTCTGCAGACTGAAAGCTTGAAGCTGTTCTTCAGTGTGCAGTCCTATGTCCTGCCCACTGTGGGATTAATGGTGACTCATTTGATTAGAGTTTAAATCTGGAACATACATCTAATTCTTCTTTTTCCCCCCTACAACAACTTCTTTTTCCCCCCTACAACAGTTCTGCCCAGCATTCCTCTCATGCACAGAGAAAATCTTTACTTTCAGAAGGGATAAATCATCATGAATTTAAGAGAAATAAGTAGCCTGGGATCAGGAACTAGCATATATACTGCTGAATTTCCATTTTAGAGACCATAAGCCTAAAGAAAGAAGGAATCCTCTTACCTGAGATTAAACAATGCTTTTCAGATTCTCTGGAGCTTGATACATAGTTGATATTTACCAGTGGTTATTTGTATCACAATTTTAACAGAAAGGATCACCAACTTACCTTTTGGAGTGTAAAATTAAAGTCTTCACACTTTTCTATTATGATTTCAGTGTTTGTATGTAAGATTAAACACAAAAGCCCCCAAAGATCTGGAAAGTGCCATAGAACAATGTGCTTTCATAAAGGAAGTGCTTTGTTTTTTTCTTTAATTTTTAACATTTACACATTCTTTTCTCAACAGTTACACAACGTAGATTTAGCCTGCTGAAGTCAATGGCCAGATGAATATAGTTACTATAAATGATTTCCCTCTAAATAAAAGTCCTAGATCCTGGGAACAGAGCAGGTGCTCCGCTGCCAGTGAGAGGTATGCACAGATGGGACCGTTACCAGTCAGTTCTGCTGCTAGTAAGCAAGCTACCCGGAGAGAAAAGCAGCACTTCAGAGCCCCTTGGGTACAGTAAAAACTTCTTTTCCCCTTCTCTTGAAAAGTTCAGTCATTTGAATGTATCTTCTTTGCAGTGTCTATGTGGAAATGTTCACAAGAAGGCTGAGTAAAAATCAGATACCATTTTCCATTAGCATGTTATTAAAAATTTAGCTCTACTATTCCTGGTGAGAAGTGACAAATTCAAGCAAATGGTTTTGTTATCACTTCTGGGCTTTATCATGTTAAAGAGAAAATATGTCTCTAAAAATATGATGACCCCTGTCATTTTATTGCTATGGTCTAAGCAGTTGGGGCTAATTAATGATTTTCTGTATCATCAAAGACAAATCAAGAATTCCATCTAAAGCAGTTATTGCAGAAATATACCATTACGCCCTAGTTGAAGTATTTTTCCTAAATAAAAAGTACAAAAATACTTTTCACTAAAGATAACTGAGAAATTGTTGGATTTGACATAGGATGAGGACACACCTTTTTTTTTGAGAGAGTACACTTTGTGATTCACAGGATAACTTGCATCAGACGCAATTTAATGAAAGCTCTCAAATAAGCAATTTTATTCCTATCCATGATTGCAGACATTTACAAAACCATAACATCTGAGTTCACCTTAAAAAATAACTTATATAAAGCAGTGATATACACAGCACAAAATAGTTCAGGGAGGGGCAGGAGCAACTTTTAATAATTAAAATGTAAACGTGAAAAAAAGGATGGAATAAAAGTCCCTACTTATTTCTACTTAAGATGTCATGTAATAATATTTTACAATGTCCTGTGGGTCAATGTATGTATGTGCATATGTCCATATAACATACACATATGCAATACATTCTCTTCCCCACACATATACATACACAGATAATTATTTGCAGTTCAGTTTAGGGCAATTCTCATATGCCGCTCTGTACAGTTGTTTGAATCACGTTTGGACCCGCTTTCTTCAAAAAATAGGGGAGAGAGCAGGAAATAAAAAGGTTGGTTTGGTGTGACTGAGATTCCTTTGTTTAACTGTACACTGGGATGAATAATTTTCTTCCGTAGTAGTTCTGTGAAGGGCTGACTCACTGTGGTTTTCATGAGGAGACTTGGTAATGATCACACACTCATTGTCATGCTAGGGGAGTACTAGAAAGAAAAAAGAATCCATATTTTAACAACAATTCTTTTACAGGCAACTAATGCTCTTCTTGGTAAACAGTAATAACTATGAATTTTAATGTCTTAAAATCTTTTATGCTCAAGCTTTTAACCTCATATAACATAAAAATAAGAAGCTATAAAAAGAGTAAATTTATATAGAAGTGACTAAGCCCTGAAATTTTTAATATTTCCTCTGGAAGGCGACCACTCTCCTTCTCTCTTTGCACTTAGGTGGTTGATAATTACCCAGTCTCTCAGTCTTTTCCTTCTAGCCAGATTCATGTTTTGTGGGCATTTGTAACATTTTGGGTAAATCCAATCCACAATGAAATAACTATGAGGGACACTCTCATTACCTACCAACTATGTAAAGTTGGAAGGTTAAACTCTCTGTGCTTCAGTTTCCTCACCTGTAAAATGGGTTTAATAATAATAGCATTTATCTTAAAGGGACTCGGGGAGAATTAAATATAAAATCCTTAAAACCATGTATTTATTGAATATACAGGAAGTGTTCAGCAAATGTTTAATTAATAGTGTAAGGGAAATGAAACAAAACAAAAGACAACTCTCAGCTTGCCCTAAGAAGTTCTCATAAAGCATTTAGAATGCTTATGAATCTGATTTACACTTTAGAAGTGTCTTCCTCTAATCTGTGGCTCCAATTTCAATCCTCAATATTTTTAGGGTGGGAGCAGGGGGCACTATTGTTACACATTACCTGCCAGTTTGAGGCTAACAGTTGGTAAAAGGTGAGGCTTTCATTTGGGAAAGAGGTCTCAAAAATTATTAAGAGAGGAACAAAGAGCACTTATTGTGATAATTATGCCAATCATATGCATATTCTTGAGGAATGGACCATGACAGAAAAGTTCTGGAGCAACACTGTGCGACAGAGTTCACCTCAGCAACGGACAGGTTCTATACCCTGTGCTGGTCAACATGGAAGCCACTAGCCGCATGTGGTCACTGAACACATGAAATGGGCTATTGTGACTGAGGAACTGTAATTTTAATGTTATTTATTTAAATTTAAATATCCCCATATAGTTAGTGAGCACCATGTTGGACAGCACAGTTCTAGATTCTCAGAGATGGGGGCAGGGGCATCCACTCCCAATGGTGACGGGCCTCCAGATAAAGAGGGTTTCTAGGTGAAAATGTAAATGTAAACCCTTAATTATTTTAAATATTTTGTGAAAAATATTTGGTGAGGACCTGATGAGGACCAGGGCAAAAGGGATTCCTTTCAACATGTTAATAATGGGGGCGCCTGGGTGGCTCAGTCGGTTGAGCGCTGGACTAGTGATTTTGGCTCAAGTTGTGACCTCAGGGGTTCGTGGGATCCAGCCCCAGCCGTTGGGCTCCTTGTCAGTGGGGAGTCTGCTTGGGGTTCTCTCCCTCTGCCCCTCCTCTACTTTCTTTCTCTAAAATGGATAAATAAATCTCTTAAAAAATGTTCATAATGATTTTGCCTCAGGGAAATAGGTGGGTGAAGTTGAGGGGACTGGTCTTAGGCAGCAGAGCCTCCAACAGGAAAAATGATGATCGTGGGAAGAGGAGCGTGAACTTTAAAAAGAGAGCAAGCAGAATGGAATGAGGTGAGGTCTAGAGGAGCTGAGCTACCGCAGGAACCAGAAATTAGGTGTAAGGTGGACACTGAGGTGAAAATGGGTTTTCCATGGAAAATAAGATGCCCTGAGGAAGGAAGGGCACAGAGTGACCATGGCTCAGCTGACAGAAGTTGGGACAGAAAGCCATTAGGGGTAAATCTAGGGCTCAAACCAAAACCCCACATTGATCCTGAAAAAATGGGGATGAGTAGGCCTGAAAAATGGGCCACTGCACCATCGGGGCATGATTATTAATCCTCTAAATGCGGTCAAATCATGGAAAATCTACTTGCTCATCACTTAATAGCCTCCAATTTCCTTTCAGTATAGGAAAGCTAAACTATGCATGTTACTGACTCTTAATGTTGGATTCAGTGAGTAGGGTGATAAAAAGGGGACAGTTCCAGAGAAGAGAAGGGGATTCGGTTTGATGGACAAAGCTCTCCACCTTTACCCTGATAGTGGCAGCAAAAAGGTACAGCAGATCAAAGCAAAACCTAACACCCAAAGCAATCAGACAAAAACTGATGCTATGAGCCCACCAGCCACTAGCCACTGTGCCAGAAAGGTATCCCCTCATTTCATCAGATGATACCATGCAAATCTCCCATTATAAATAATGACAGCAAGCTTCAGTGAACTACCCACAGCCTCTGACAAAACAGAATTATACTTTGATATTTGACCTTTAGGGGTAAGAATAAACAAGAAAATACAGGGATACAAAGGTTTTATTAAAAGTAGAGAAAATTAGAGAATATGGCAAAGTGGGGACAGAAAAGTTTAATCTAAGCTTTTTATAGCTACTGTGGCAATGAGAATGGTGATCCAATCAGTGCTGTTCAATAGAACATTCTGTGATGATGGATACATTCTATTCTCTGCTGTCCAATGTAACAGTTATTAGCCGCACATGGCTACTGGACTCTTAAAATGTAGCTAGTGTAAGTTAGGAACTGAAATTAGCTGTATTTAATTTCAATTACTTGAAATTTAAATAGCACAGCTAGATCATCAATCATTGTTTTAAGAAAAAGATTTTTCTGGGTACTTGGTGCCAATTATCTAAAGGCAGTAGAAGACACTGACAGCACTTCAGAAAGGATTTCAGAGGAAATTTCTGAAAAAAATAAAGTTTCAGGATAATCCATAATTAACTCTAGAGATTATCTCATTTAATACACATCCTGAATAACTGAGATTTTAAAAAGTAAGGGCCAGATTCGGTCACAAAGGAGCATCTGCTCCAAGCAATACAACTCAGAAAAATTAGCAAACATCTAGCATAATTTATTTTTTGCATACTACAAGTAAGTGAAGCGATGCTCTAAGTGTGTGTGGCACAGTATACATGCCACATGTGAGCATCGGTATGGCAATGTGCGGCTTGCACTGCTGATGTTGTAAACTGCTCGTCTGCTGCTGCCTTTTCCTGAAACTGCTTCCTCTATGTAAAATAAGGGAAAGCACACAATTTCTGGGAAAACTCACAGAGTGTGCAAGCAAAAAGGAATTCTGTTACTGATGACTATTCTTCAACATCCAAGAGAAATGGTTTACGGTTTTCCTAAAGTAAAGGTGCTAAATGGCGTCTCATATTTAGAGACATAAAATATTCATGGTGTACTGTCCTGAGGCCATACTGCAATGTTTCCGTCATTCTGGTGCATTGATATGGGATGACGTGTCATAATGTTTGTGCCCAAATGCTGTGAGGTGAGGTTGCCCTGTGTCCAAACTATTCTGTGAGTCTGGTTGTCCTTAATCAGATGATACAATGGATCTTATAAAGTCATTAACTGTTTGGTTCAGCAAAAACAAACAAGCAAAGAAACAAAACCCTTAAGGTATAATTTCAAACATGTACTAATTTATTTTGCCTTTTTACGTAAAATATATTTTGAAATGGCATGCCTTGATATAAACTAGAGAATTTGTGATTTTTCCCTTTTTGTACACAGTTCACATACCATGGCACCCACTGCAGACATCCATTAAGCCTCTGCACGTTGCATGAGCTCTTGTTTATACGCTTCAAGAATGCTTCAGATCTCACTACATTTCTATTTCTAAGCATCTCTATATATTTTATTTTCTTAATGAGAGATAAATAAGGAATGGTACAGCTACGCTGAACTAAAGTGAAATAAATTTAATGTTTGTGTGACTATGTAAAAGAAAATGTGGCTATATAAGATTTCTTTATAATAGAAAATGACAAAGAGGAGTAAGGGTAATAGGAGATGACCTATCACCTTGTTTATAATTCCTATTAGAGTCCACGATTTTTAATACCACTGTTACTCAACTGATTATAGTTCAGTGCCATGGAGAAGATATTCTGCTAAATTAATTCAAGAAATAGGACTAACTGCTTTCTTTCCTGGAGAAACACGAGAAAGTACTATCCAAAATGGGCCTTTTTGTAGTCTTCATTTTTGAAAACAAACATTTTACGGAATTTGAACGCTAGGGGGCATGTTTGTTTCTTGAAATAAAGGTCTTGTTTATGATTCCCCCCAAAAAGGCTGAGTAGTGAAACATTTGATTTACATTTTTCTGTGTGTTGCATGTTGGCACTGCAAGGTTTCTGACTTTGGGTTGGATATTTTGTTTCTATAAATATTAATTAAATGAAGTAGCATGTGTGAAGTGACTAGGATAGTGGCTGGCACATAAAAAGCACTCAAGAGATGTTCACTCACTTCTCAGGCCTCCTTCTGTGGTTTTAACTTCAAGATATGCCTGACAAATCCTTAAAGGGCAGACTACCCAAAAGTATGTGCTCCTCACAGTCATATACATTTAAAAAACCCACTACAATTTACATGTTCATTCATTCAAAATGTTTTCTTTTAAAATTCATTAAATAGTTCTATATTTCCTTGATTATAGGGAAGCTAACTTCTGGATACGTAGCCTATTTACTTCTTCAAAGCCTTACATCTGTCAGCAGTGAATGTCTTTAAGTCTTCTTTTCTCTCTGTTTTTAATTTCTTGATCTTTTAAAGAGGTTTCAACACAATGTGTGGTGATGTGAGGCAGAAAGCTGTAGATAACAATTAACATCCTTCATAACCCAGCAGAGCCCTCACTGGGCAGAGAAAAGAGGGCAGCAGCCAGTGTGCACATGCTTCCCAGGCTGCACTGTCTCCAGGTGGTGGTACAGTTCCTCAGTGACCATCCAATTATTTTTCCTTTGGGGACTTTTTGGGTGGGGACAGGACAGAGGGAGGGAGGAGACAGGAGGGAGCTTTTGTTTCCTGCTAACTCTGTACAGTAGTCTGGCAGTCTAACCTTCATCTGGGCTTCTAGGAGGGTGAGGCTGGGTCAGGAGTCAGGGATGGGAGAAGCCCTGCTACAGCTGCTTTCTTTCTTTCCTCTGCACACATTCAGAAAATGATCTGCTGTTTTGCATGTGCGTAGTCCGGTTAATGTTAAAGGGTGACGCTTGTGTTTATCCCGTGCAAAGAAGGTTTTCAAGTCCTGTTGTATCTGATTCAAGTCCTGTTGATCCCCCCAGAAAGCTTTCTGATGCCAGCTCTCAAGTGGCAGCCCTCCGCTGACTGATACACAAGGCAGCGGTCCCCAATGACAAATCTGGGAAAGGAGGAGAGCACAGAGGTCCTCTTGCCCCTGTCTCTAAAGCTAAAGTCATGTGAGACCTTTTAAAAAAAAAGTTTTCTTTTCTAATCCTAGATTAAGTATTTCTTCTATACTTTTTTTAAAAAGCCTCAATCACTCAATCACTCAATCAATAAATAAAATAAAAAGGCTGGTTTCTATCTATTATAGCACCTACTAATCTGACACATGGTTTAATCAATTTTGTAACCACATTCTTCCCATCAGATTGCATTCTTTGAGGTTAGTGATGTGTTATATTTATCTCAGAATACTTTGTCCTCAACCAAGCACGTTGCATATAAGAGGCTCAAGAAATGTTGAATTGAACTGAGTTAATTATTACATACCTCACTGAATTATACCATTTTACTGCTGAAAGAATTAGCAGAAAAGGAAATAAATGTTTCTAATTAGATAAGGTGAACATTAACTAATGAAAATTAATTTGTCCATTGACTTGAAGCAAACTAAATTATCTAAAAAATAACTCCTATAATCCTAAGCATTATGACAAACTAAATGGTTTTCCCATGTTTTTCCTATTTCACCATGACTGATGGGTTAACCTGTTGATTATTTTATATGAATTTTTTATGTACATACTTTCTCTTTATTAATCATATGTATACTGCAAATAAAACAAAGATCAGTATAGTATTACTTCTAGTTTTAACAGATGTAGTATCTAAAAACAGGGGAAGTCTTATCCAATGCAGAGGCGTTGGGTTGATACTTATTAAAAGTGAAAGAATCAAGGGAACACTCAATCTTAGGTTCAAAGCAGCCATTCCATGCAAAAGTAGATAGGTTACTAGCCACTGCTTCAAATTTTGATGGTATCATCTCTGGTAAAGGCTGAGTTAGGGCAAAGTAAGGGAAGTATTCTCCTCTCCTTTTAATGATACCAATCCATATGTGGGAGCACTGATTCTAAGAAGATGAAATTCTGAAATCCTTTATGCTATATTCTAATTTAGTATTTTCTTAGCAGAGCATGTCATGAGCATCATTAACAAAGCTTTTTCATTTTCAGGTATGACCAATCCTACTCCTAGAAATTCTGATTCATTAGGTCTAGGGAGACTTTTGGGCAATTGTATTTCTAAAAATTCTGTAGGTGTTTTTAATGTGAAAATTTAGGTTAAAAAAAATCAGTGTATTATGTAGTAACTCCTTGAGAAAAGACACCATATTGTCTTTTTGGTCTCTCCAGTGTGTCACATACTGCTTTGAACTGTGGTAAGTGCTCAGTAATTGTTAAATGAGTGAATGAATTTTATTGCTTCTCTTTTAGCTCCTGTCTACTTCTATGGAGATATGGAATGATATCTCCTTTGCTTAACATCGTAATCATACTCTAAAAATAACTCTGGTATCCAGCTCAAGTTAAAAGTAAGTAACAGGTTAATAGACCACCATTATTAGGCCGTCAGTCCAGTGAGGTCTAGTGCATGAAGTATAAACATCTCATAGAGAAGGTTCAGAGTTGTAAGGATAGTACTGAGAACAGACCTGGTTTTGCAATGAGTCCAGACATTTTTAGTAGTGTGAAAACTTGTAAAAATTATCAAATGTGCAACCTGTTTCCAGTATATTCTTTTATAGTAAATGTTATCTAGAAGAAAATCAGTATTATGTTTTTTTTGTTTTTGTAACTATGTACATAGAACAGGAACAAAAAGCAAAAGTTAATTTTTAAAAAATTTTCTACAGAAATTCCACTTAATTTTTTAACTTAGAAGATCATCCTATTGAGCTCTAGGTGAACAGTCATAATAATGGCTTTATGAATATACTCTAATAGAAAAGCTTCAGAATAAATTTTGGATATAATAATATAATCAAGGGAATACTTACACTCTCACTCTGAAAAGGATTTAAGAAATTTCCCCCCATTTCGCCATCATCCCTTGGAGTGCCCGGTTGATTACTCAGGCTCATATTATTGGGAGAATTCTGTAAACAAGATTTAGAAAACAAGGCATTGTTGAAGATTTTAATTTCCCTCTTGCATTGTACTGTTTCAAAAATGGAATCTACAGCAGCATCTCTAAGGACAAAGCAGACTTATAATTCTAATCTTAGACTTTTACTGTGTATTCTACTTCATTCTTTACACCTTGACAAGTTCTAATGCTCTCCCAAATGGAAATTAAAAAACAAACAAAAACCCCCAAATAACCAAGCACAACTGCTTTCTTAGTCTCAGAATCAATATTTATTCAATTTCTCACCCTTAGCTTATAGAGTTCCTGGAACTCCATAGAGTTAAAAAAACATTCCCAGCAGGGACATGATGAAGAGAGCTTACCCACTATCAGGCATGATGGGACAGTAACTTGCTTTTGGTAATTTTACTAATCAAACTTCAAAGGTCACTGTTTAAAAACATTTCCCCTTAATTCTACATGTGGTTTACATAGTAATATTATTTCAACTATTTTTTTTTTTAATGTGGACCATAGGGAAAAAAGGAAGATGGTTAACAAGTATAGTTAAGAACAAGAGAACTGCCTTAGGACTTGAGAATTCAATATGCACTTGTGGAGGAAAAGAAGGCTCAAAGTAAATTGGTTTAGAATCTTTTCCTATCATTAGTTGAACAGCAGATTTACTTTGAAACTTTAAGATAAAATGGCTGATATTGGCAACCTAATCAAACACTAAGTTAGCTGCATATTGCTTCCTATTCTACTAAATGTGCTAATCTTGTTATTACTGTGCAATTTTAGCTGTGGGAGGTCAGCTGCTACTCCATATCCACAGGAAATACAGAATGGCACTGCCATATAAAGCATGTATTGCAACTGTAACTGAGGACCTCTTTCCAGGTCTAATTTAGTGACTTGTAAAAATAAACTTCAAGGTTAAAATTTTTTATTTGTTATTTCAAATGGAAGAAAGATTTTAGATTTTTTCCCGAGCCATTTCCATTTTATATTCTCCTTTTGAATAAGTTCTAGATTTTTTAAAGGAATTGCTCTGAAGATTTTGACTTAACTAAAATATGTTTTAATAGTTTTATGTCATAAAACTTAAAATTTCATGAATGAGTTATTCCCAGAAGAATACGTGCTGTTTTAGAATATGGTTAACCCGTAAAGCAGAGACAGGTAGATGAACTGGTGGAAATACAGCTTATATCTTGTCCTGCTGTGCATCCCACAGGGAAGATCTGAGAACAAGAATCCTCTGAAGTCCATAGGAGCTCGGTTTTGCCAATGTACCCCAAGGGCTGGGGAACCACAGTTAATAGCTTAAAGAGGATTCTTTTTTTGGATAAATTTTTTCTCTGAAAATGTTAGTTTCTCAAGTATACAGGAAAGCAACCACACTTTCAAATGAACATGGATAACTTCATTTCCTAAGAAAACATTTAAGGAAAATTTAACTAAGTGTATTATTTTATAGCTCATTAATTATTAAAGTTATTTATAAAATAATCAATTATACTTTGAAAACAGGGATGCTAATGCTGATTTAGTTCAAAAAGAAAACTAAATTTATAAAAATGTTGTAATCTTCAGCCAAAATGTTTTTGGTGAAGGCAGATTTGTCATTTTATACATAATGAAGAAAGTAGTAATCCCAGAATAAAAAATAATCTAATGTATATATGAGCATATTTAAGGATATGCTTGGAAGCTTCCCATTTCTGTTTAACAAACATGCTCCCTGTGGTACTTGAGGTGCCCTGAGAGGAACAGCACATCTCTGATGTAGGTGGGCGCTCTCTGTCTCTTCTTGCACTGTCCCATGCATCATTTCTTAATTTACAATTTTGAAAGTGTAGCTAACCTCAAATCTAATTACTGACTCAAAATGTTGATTTCAAAATATTTAAAATTTGAAATTTGAACTGCATTATTATTTAAATACTTCTGAAACAGCTCTTTTATTATTTCTGTTTTCCATGCAATCTGTTCATGGCATGGTGGCTCAGCAGTATATACTTTTTTGGGGGTGGGAGGAAGATCTAAGAACATTGGTAGGAAGACAAAAGGACATATTCAGCATATTCAGCATACAAAGCAGCTAGTATCAGGTCTCTGGAATTTATTCTTATACAGCTCAGTGGACATATTTGAGAATCTTCAAATGATAAGACAAACTTGTTTTTGCTTTTTTTAACCTGAAGTAATCGCTGCAAAATGTGAAAACAGCAGGTTTCTCAATGAGGATTTCATTCATTCATTCATTCATTCATTCATTCATTCATTCATTCATAAGAGACACACAGAGAGAGACAGGTAGAGACACAGGCAGAGGGAGAAGCAGGCTCCATGCAGGGAGCCTGACGTGGGACTTGATCCCTGGTCTCCAGGATCAGGCCCTGGGCTGAAGGCGGCGCTGAACCGCTGAGCCACCAGGCTGCCCTCAATGAGGGTTCTTATGGATATTGTGCTGTCCGTGATCCAACGAGGGACCTGATGAAGACACAGGCTAAAGACATACTTAATACTGGTGTCTAAGAACAGCTAAGACAGAGTTCCAGATACCAGCCCAGAACAGGTTATGAGTGTGGGTGGCAATGGGCTGTGTGTATATCACATTTAACTGTAGTTATGTTTGTGTGCAGTTTCCAGTAGATTTCATCATCTAGGCAAGAATATGACTGGCTTAGATCAAGGCTACAGAAAAAGGGCTTACATCAGTCAAAAAGGCATGCTTCAATAGCTTGAGCACATAATTATGGAGTAGGGAGTACAAAAGAACCCAAGTAAAGATCACTTTTAGCTATATTGGGCACTTTGGTTACACTTCCTACTCCAGTTAATGTGTATTTTCTACTTGTACTCTAAGAATTTAGCTATAAAAGTATAGTTAGTATTATACCAATCCCGTCTTCAAGGGATTTTATTACATTCTCATTAACCCTTTCTTCAAACTGGAATGTTTTTCCCTTAAGCTATGACCTCATACACAAATGTTACATATAAGCATGTCTGTGTACGTGCTTGCATATGCATGCACACACACTCTCACACACACAATTTCCTCTGGCTAACACATTTAATTCCCTTAGACCCTCTGTTCTCTGATTTTATCTTGCAAGTATTTTTCCATATCATCTCTTAATTAAATATTGTTCCTTCTTCTACTCACCCTCAGAAATTATTCCAAACTTGTTCAAACTCCTATTAAGAAAGTGCACATTTACAGAAATTTTGATTCTGTCCATAATTGGAATAAAATAATATTGACATTATTTGAAGCCCTCTCAAGGTGGATTGTGTGTGTGTGTGTGTTTTAAGATTTCATTTATTTATTCATGAGAGACACGGAGAGAGAGAGAGGCAGAGACACAGGCAGTGAGAGAAGCAGGCTCCCTGAGGGAGCCCGATGTGGGACTTGATCCCGGGACCCCAGGATTGCGCTCTGGGCTGAAGGCGGCACTAAACTGCTGAGCCACCCAGGGATTCCCTCAAGGTGGATTTTGAATTGATTTCTCAGAGGCTGCCAATAACAAGTTTCACAGACTATTGTTTTGACTCTGTCAGCCCCCCAAAAGAACACAATGCTAGTCATGGTTCTCTCAGGGGACACAGTAAGCTAGGACCCAGGCCACACTGAGAAGATGACAGAGATCTATAGTTGTTGATTAAGTCCCCTGTGATGAGTGTGGGATCTTTAATTGGAACTAAGGTTCTGGAGTCAGAAAGCTTCAGGTTGAAAAGATTTCTTTGGTAATTTATTAAGCATGATATGATCAAATTTGGCTCTCTCTGATATGTTTTTTTTTCAAACTCAAAAATATAAATGTTAAGTATGTTAAATGTGAACTGCAGAATTTCCTTCTAAGAAAATAAACCATATGCTCTTCTCCACCCCCAACTCCTAAAACAGCTCCAAGGGAAAATATTTTTGTTCCATTGATTAAATGGATGACTTTTCAGTTGCAAAAGGGATGAAAAGAATTTCACATTTGGGCTTCTAAAGATTAATTCTGCATTTTGAGAAAGATACATATGAGTTTTACTAGATAATCCTCAACTGAGCAAGGAATAATTTTATAACCCTTCCTTTAGAGTTTTGAGCTCACTTTATCAATGAAACAAGTGCTATCAAAATGCAGGTAACAGTGTGAGTTCCTAGCCTTCCCACAGAAGACAGTATAACTAAAGAGGAGGAAGATATTTAATATCTGTATAGTGTTTCAGAGCTCCTAGCATATGTTCATACTCGACTCTCAATAGTTTTGTGAAGAAGGCAGGGAAAGTGCAAACTGTCTTTTACAGCTAAGGAAACTAAGCCTTGGAGAAATTAAGTAACACGTTGCTCTAATTTATAGGTAGTAGAACCAGGCTTTCTGATTCTCAATTCAGTACTCTTTATTACCTTATGTATAAAGAGGATAAAATAGAGTATATTTACAATAAAAAAGTAGTAAAAGAATAGTAGTTCTAGTAAACAACAAAAAATGGAGTAAGAAATTTTAAAATATATATGTAATACTGGTGCTTAAAAAAATATATGAAGATGCAACTGGAGCCCTAAGGGATTTTGAACAAAACTGTTAAGCAGCAATGGTCACAACTACCTTCTGATTCACAAATAAGAATGACTAGAAAAATAACAGGATGAAAAGGAATGAATCCAGGAAACGAGAGGAGAGGAGAGTTTTTTAGGATAGCTGGTCTTATGTTGGAAAAGGAAGAAGGTGGGGGAAATGGAGTTAGTGATAGTGTGGATAGTACGGAGTAAAAATCTGAAATAATTAGGCTGTGAGTAGAATGAGGTGGGGAGAGAAATAATTGGGGATGGTGGAGGGTATTCATGATGGTGCTGATTAGAGAAAAAATGACCACAGTGTAGTGGAGATGCAAGAGACACCAGTGGTACCATCACCCAGACAGCCTGGCTAGAGCCCAGAACCAATGGACCTGGAGAGGGGGCAGTGCAGAAGTAAGCTGTGTGGGACCTCAGCTGAAGGCAGACACAACCAGTCATTTCTAGGACATGGTTAAATGACATGTTTTAGGAGGGAAATTCTTATGTTAATTGAAATGTATTTGGACTTCATTTTGTAAGAGTTTTTCCTTATTGTCTCTGATCTTGGTTATACTGAGCTTCTTGAGGGCAGAGACCATACTCTGTTTATCCTGGGATTTTCATAGCCTGGCATAATGCCTTGGTGCATTAATGTTTACGGAGTGAAGGAACTCCTGACTACCTAACCACTTGAGGACAGAAATTATGTTTGTATTTAAAGAAGTCTTTTATATCTTCTCATACTGCACAAGGTTAACACCCAGGCACAAAAGTACACAGTGGGTGGTCAATTAATGCTTAAAGAATAAGCAATAAATCACCAGGCAAGAGAATGTTATCAGCAGTGGGCACAATGTAATGGAAAAAGTGGTCTCTGGAAGTAGAATAGGAAAATTAACAAAGAAGGAATAGCAGTAGATCTGATATGAGGGCAGATACAACATGGTATTTAATTTGTCATTATGAATCTATTTAAAAATTTTAAAGTGCTTTAATAATAAATTACAAAGAACTTTCCCATAGGTGGGCAGGGGGATGGGCTAAATGGGTGATGAGTCTTCAGGAAGGCACTTGTGATGAGCACTGAGTGTTGTATGTGAGTGATGAATCACTGAATTCTATTCCTGAAACTAGTGTTATAGTATATGTTAACTAGCTGGAATTTAAATAAAAATTTGGAAAGAGAAAACCCAAAGTACTTTACTATATAGAATTTTGTTTACATCTGTCTAATGTACAAAGCTGTGGGTCATTGGTGGAAATTTTAGAAAGATGATGTTAAGCAATCTGGATGATCCCACCTTTGTGTAATAAAGATTATCTTTGGATACCAGAATACGCTTCTCAAATACAAAATTAGAAATTTTATTGGTGACCACGAAGCACAATTCAGTTAATATCAATTGTTAGATACCTATGATAGCCAATACAGTCATGGTCACGTGACTTGTAAAGGTGCTTCCCAGATAGATGGCTCTAATGGAATTATACAATGAATCCTATTTTGAAAACAGGCCTTTTGCAGGTTTTACCTATTTTGCTTAGAATATGATTTCTCAGAGAAGTAATCTAGTACTCATTATATTTACCTATTTTAAGAAAAGAAAAAGACCTTCCTGTTTGTCCCTAAACATAGATATCCAAAGTGCATTAGAATGTGTAAGGGCAAGCAGCCAGGCAATGTAGATAGAATGTCAGAATGCCAGTTCAACACACTCTCTCCCTTAGCTTAAACTCTTAATTTAAAAGGTTTTGCAGCTCAATCAATCTTACTATATTTTCCTTGGCACCAGGAATTTTACATTATTATACATGAATATAAATTAGAAGTAGGATTAAAAATGAAGTTATCCTTTAATGAATTTCGGTATTTATTGATATAAAGCCGACTTCTAAGAGAGTCATTCTAATGGTAGTTAATAATTAGTTCTTATCGGCCATTCTAAATATATTTTTGACCCACGGAGAACTATTTTAAATTCACCATGACCTAAAAAGTACTTAGGTATTCTTTCGAAAAAAATACAAGGCATCTTAGCAAAAGATTAATTTTAAATACTCAAACTACTAAAGGAGGAAAAATGGAGGTCTCTCCATTTTGGAAGGTCTCCATTTGGAAGGTCTCTTTCCTACCTGTATTAATATAATTTTCTTCTAATTACTTTCCTATTCTATTTTGGGGAACTAGAATAATGATTGAGGACATCAGCATTCCATAATATAGGTTTGAAAAACAAATGAAATGTACAAATGCAATGCCCTTATAGCATATAACAACTTTTTCAAATTTGCCTCTTATTATTTTGCTCTAAACTTCTTTACATTTTCAAAAGATTATCTACACTACGTCCATTTGCTTTATAAATAAGTGACATCATAAAGGTAATTAAATTGGTTTTACTGGGGTATCAATTAATTATGTATATAGTATGTCCTGTAAATGCATCTTACCATGTTAAAAAACTAATTTTACCCTTTCTTATTATATGCATTGATATTTTTAACTTTCACTTAGTTATATCTGGACCTCTACTTTCAAATGCTTGTTCAAGAACAAAATTCATAGGATTATTCTAATAATCTTAATAAGAGTTCCATGTGGAATAAAATACAAATACAAAACAACATAGACAATATATAATACTCACCTTGGAAATACTATCCATATCTCCTGAGCCTGAAACAAAATATGAAAAGAAAATCTTTATTAGATAATGATTTCATGTATAAATTATTTCTCTAACATAAATAAAAACAGTACACTCTTTGTATTTTCCATTATAAATCTCCTGAATTTTTTAATCTTAAAAAGTTTTAATCTTAAAAAATTTCTTTTCTCTTATACTGTACGGTAAATAAGTATCATCTGATGGCAAATGAAAGGATGAGTTGTATCTCTAGCTCCCAATCATCTTTTTTTGTTTAGTTTTGGCAGGATGAAGGAAACTATTGTTATCATAAATTCCTGAAAATGAAATATTAGATCACTTATTAATCCTATTCAATTCCAATTTTTAAAATGTATGTACATATGTGTATGTATATATAGAGAGAGCAAGAGAGAGATAAATATATTTTCTAAAATTATGCTTCTAAATTTGATAAAATATAAGATGGACATCTGCAATAATATCTAATACTATTCTGAGCCATATTTTACTATAATAACCAAAGCAAAGAATTTTTAATAATATTAAAAATTTGACAGCAATCAATATTCATGCTGATACATCAAAAGTAAGAATGTCTTCAAAATATACTGTAATTTTATGTTGATTCATAAATTACAATATTATTTAAAATAATACTGTAATTTTATGTTGATTCTTGGGAGAAGTGAACAATCAATACTAATTTCTATCCTAGAGAATAATATTACTGAAAATCTTCTAACTATGACCAAATATCGTCCTTTCTTTTGAATAATTTTATAAATTAAAGGATTGGAAAATGAATTATATTGCAATAAATTAAAAAATAAAGTTCTAGAATAGTGCTAACCAGTAGAGCTTTGTGTGATGATGGAGATGTTTCTCTATGCTGTTCATTATGGTAACCATTAGCTATGTGTGGCTATTGACATTTGATATGTGGCAGTGCAAGTGAGGAAGTAAACTTCACATTTTATTTAATTTTAAGTTAAAATTAGTCACCCATGGCTAGTGGCTACCAGAATTGGAGATTTTGAAATCTAGGCAAAATATAAATGTATGTAAAATAAGTATGGACCTTAAAAGCTCAAAAGCCTATCAATGTGTTGCAAATAATTTCTTGATTATTGAAGTTACACAGCTTTTCAAAGTCTCAGAGGATGGCATTTGGGTGGAGTCCTGAAATCTGTGTATAACCTGTTACAGGAATAGTTACTCCAACCTAAGTAAAAGGTGGTCCCTTTCCAAAAGAAAAAAAAATTATCATAAGCCTCTACCCTCAGTGTCAACTTTTAGTTTCTGATAATGTTACTTAAACATATATAAAACAAAATAAATGCATAAACCAATAAATTTTTGGTTTTGGTTTTGCATTTGGTCTGCCTGTACATACGGTGTACTGTGTGGCCTAGTCAGGTAGGCGCCACTTATCTCTATTCCTCACTATAGTGAAACTTTTTGTTCATCTTGAAGATATTTGGCTTCATTTGGTAAGAAGGCATCATTTATGAAGTATGTTTCCAACCACTAGTCACAGTCCTAGAACTCAGCTTTATCACGAATGCAGAGTATGTGCCAGTGTTCTCTCTTAAATTAAGAGAATTGTTCAGATTATTCAGAATATGATTGCCAATTTTGTTTTTAAAAGAGATAAACATTAAAAAACAAAAACAAACTTAAGAAATTCTTGCAGAGAACATAAATTCCTCTGAGACTGTGTCTGTAGACCTTTGGAGACAAACCAGTTGGGAAGATACTGTAGTCCTCCAGGTGAGGGATGTATGATTATGTGCCCAGAACAGCAGTATCTCTTTTACAAAAAAACACTCAGATTTTGATATGTTAGACACTTGTGAATAAGAACTAAGAACAATTTGACACTTCTGATTTTCAAATGATCTCCTGTCATCATGACTAATATACTGTAAAATAGTCAGTGAAAGTTGAAATATTTTAAAATAAATTCCTGTGCACAAAAGCACTTTGTAAACTGCAATATCCACTATGTAGAATTAAGGTTTTGTTTTGATTTCTAAACATTAAACTCAATATCCTTACCTAAAGAGCCATTCATGTGATGTGACTCCATTCCTCCTAATCCACCCATGGGGCCATCTGACCCGGGGCCCATTGGAAACTATTTAAAAAATGAAGAAAATTACTATGACCACGTTGAAAACAACTGTTTATCTCAATGTTACAATACCTTTCTTTAACATTAGAAGATAATGCCACAACTTATTTTCATTTTCAAGTCATGGAGGTTTTTTCCAGCCTATAGATTCTCAAACTGGACTGCCCTACTTCCTTCATACCACCTTTAGGCTAATCCTCACTCATATCCCGATTTCTCTGCAGATATTCTCAACTAGAAAGCACATACATTTCAGTGCAAATGAGAAGATAAACATTCTCTTCTATGCTCTTGACAGATTTTACTATTATAAACTAGAGATGATTCTTAAGAAGCTGCTAAAAGTATTGGCTTATTAATAAGAATAATTTAACGTTTTTATGCCAACATTAACATTTTTCTTAGCAGACAATGTATCTTTGTTCAAATGAACATAATAAATAATTTCATCTTGCAGGTTAAATACATTTAGCTCCTTGGGGACAGTTCAATATAGTTAATTCTTGGCAGTCTCAACTATGTCAGTTCAATGACAATTGGACATTCTACAGCAGTTATAGTTAACATTCTTTAAAGTAGTGGGATTATTTTATTTTCAGTTGGAAGCCCAGCACAAAACAGATGTGAACTGACATACTGTGGTAGAGCACGTGGAGAGGCCATGGCCTGCCCATTCAGTCTTTTCCTTATCTCCTCAGAATACTCCTGAGGAAATCTAAACCCAGTCTGAAAACAAGTTATCTATAATTATCTTACGTTTACAGTTAAAAGAGCCTATTGAAAAACACTTGCTCTCAAAATTTCCCATGCCAAAAGCATCTCTTCCATGTTGTATGGTACAGAATACTGAATGTGGTGTGTGCGTATGTGTGTATTTATGTGTGTAGATGGGGTGGTGGTGTTTATTAATCACACAGGATTTTGGGAGAAAAACAACTGCCCTCAGCAGACAACATGTAACTGTATATAATCTATAATCTGTATCTATATCTACCTATCTCTATTTGTTTGGAGGTAAGATGGCTTTCCATCACTGGGATCATAAAACTACATGCTTATACATTTTCCCAAGATATAATGCCAATTCTGTTGCTTAAAATTTTGTTGCTTAAAGTACACAGACTGATTTTCAGTAAACAACTTAGAATGAATACACACACACCTCAAACAGTAGCTTAAAGAAATTAACTTTGAACTTAATATTTTATTCAGCTTTTGCCAAAACCATAGTTTAGATCTGGGCTGAGAAATTTGTGCTGGTAAGGCCAAAACCCCCTGAACTAACTTGGTTCGGTCCTTTTATCTGGGTCCTACAGTGTTTTCAAAGATATGAAGACTACTGGTATATATGCTTGAAGCACAGAAAACTGCAGTGCTAGCCCTCAGCAGGCATTTGCTTTTACTACCTCTGGCAGAGATGAATGACATTTGAAAAAGTGACATGTTCAGCTTCTACTTTTCTTGGATCTCTTATCTTTGCGTCGAGTTAAAGGACCAGAATGGGACATACTTGGATGATGTCGGCTTAGCTGCCCACAGAAATGTCTTCAGTACCATATGCTCTGGGTTTCCTCTCTCACTCCCTCCATATCAAATATCAAGTTCTAAAATACGAAATTGTACTATGAATTGTTTTCTGTATGTTTTTGCTGAATTTCTAAAATGAGCATTGTTCATTATTCTATTCAATGTTCGTTAAGAGTGCTATGGAAAAACCTTTCAGACATTATTGATAGGAAATTGTTTCTTTTTTCCTGAAAGCCAATTTATTTGATTATATAAAGAGAAGAGTGATAACTGAAGGCAGTATTGCTTAACAGAAATAATATGCAAGCTGCAAATGCAAACTTATGTAAGTAAATTTAGATTTACTAGCAGCTATCTTTAAAAAGTAAAAAGAAACAGGTCAAGTTAATTTTAATAATATATTTTATTTATCCAACTTATCAAAATGATCATTTCAACATGTAGTCAGTATGAAAATTTTAATGAAATACTTTACATTATTTTTTTCATACTAACTCCTCAAAGCCTAGTGCATATTTTATATTTACAACAAACCTCAAACCTCAATTTTTTTTAAGGATTTTATTTATTTATTCATGAGAGACACAGAGAGAGAGGCAGAGACACAGGCAGAGGGCTCCAAGCAAGGAGCCCGAGGGGAACTCGAACCGGGGAATCTGGGATCACGCCCTGAGCCAAAGGCAGGAGCTCAACTGCTGAGCCACTCAGGTGTCCCAACAAACTTCAATTTGGACTGGCCATTTTTCAAGTATCATACTATAGTGGTTAGATTTGTTGCCTTTACTGCTAGGAAGCTCAATTATAATAATTATTTCATTCCTGTTTTTTGGTATAATTCTGGAAAATTCCTTTTTTGTGGAATTCTTATTTTTATTTAATCCTAGCAATCTTATATTCATATATCTGCATATTAACCATCCTGTTATATTTTTGTTAATATGTAGTCTTATAAATTAATACTTTTCTAAGTGTGGAAAAATCACAACCATATGCTTTATTAAGAACACCCAAATTCTTTATGTAGAACTGCCTCATTTCCATATTTAAATTCCAGATTTCAAAACTCTAAAGAAAAACAAGTATATCCAACTTCCTAATTTATTTCAAGTTTATCAGGATAAAAGAAACAACCATAATGCAAAAATTGGTGATGCTAAAACTGAGGTTAGTATAAATGATTATATATTACCTATCATTTTCAAATAGTATTAATAAGTATGTAAAATTTGAGATAAAACTACACACCAACATTTTATAATTGATTAGGTTCAGCTTTACATTTAAGTTATACTGATACAAAATCTTTTGTTATATACATTTTATGTATTATGTTTTTTTTTAACCTAGAACATAGAAAGGATTTGATTTTTTTGGGATATCTAATAAGTTTCTGGGTAGTAAAATAGAAAGCTTAAGTGGTACCTAGGGATTGCTACAAAATCTTTTGTTATACATTTTATGTATTATGTTTTTTTTTAACGCAGAACATAGAAAGGATTTGATTTTTGGGAATATCTGATAAGTTTCTGGAAAATAGAAAGCTTAAGTGGTACCTAGGAAATGGAGTGGACTTAGTTTGAGCCTTCAAATACATTCGAAAATTTATTAAAAATTCATATTTACATTAGGCCTGTTAGGTCCAGGAGGTACTGCATTCATTAAAGTATACATGTTGTCTCCAGAGTTGGTTGAATCTGAAACAAAATATTACTTAATTAACATCTTTCTTTATAATTGTCACCCAAGTCAACACAAAGTAATAATCAAAGATGATCTACATTCATATACATATTAATAGCTAGCACTTGAAATAGTCATTACTAATGTTCAGAAACAAATACTTGTAAGTCATTTTCCAACTCAGAAATTATCATTCTGAGGTTGTAAATGGGAATATTTACCTACTATATTAGGGAGTAATCCCTTGAATAATTCAGTTCAGAAGGAGCATTACTTTAAAAATCTAAAAAATTACAGGAAAGTCTTTCTTTTTTTAAAAAAACATGGATACTTTTAGATTTCACTAAACAATTTATATGTACAAGTATAACAAAAGAATCTCTTAAAATTCAGATTCAGTAGCTTTTCATTATTTCCTTAGGCTTCTTATACACCAATTTTAAAAATAGTTTATCTTATAATTATTAATAGCTGGTGCAATATCCTGGCTTCATTCTAAACGAAAGAGAATAGGATAAGACTATACAATTGGAATGACAATTTCTCTTGCTTGAAGTAAAAGTCAGTTTCTTCCAGTACGACTTTTAATAAAATTTTTTTCATTCATTTTATTCTTGATACATTATAGTAAAAATGACTATAGTACATATCCATATAAAAATATGTTACATTTTATATTTTAAAAAATTTACATTTCATATCTATGAGCTATTTCTAATTAAGTCTCTGAGTACATGTGTTTTTATCATGTATTACCCTAGAGTGAAAGGCCAAATATTTTACATTCAGGAAATGGTTTTCTATTTTCTCATAATTATAGTTTTCTTAAATATAATGTATTAAGCCTCACTATTCTGAAAAAGAATATGTTTCAAATTTCTTGTACTGATACAAGGCAGGAGATAAAAATCATTTGCTTTCTCATGGCAATAAACCTTAGAGCAAGAAATGGGCAACTCCTTTTCCTTTTATTTTGAGATTGCTTAGTAGATCTTAAAAAGTTTATTATTTTAGTGTGTACTACTTAGAGAGTAAGTTAGATGTTGTTTATTGGTTGTTAGTGTACAGTGATTCATGAATATAAATATTATTTTCCCATCTAGACTAATAGATCATTCCGCTGAAAATGCTGAGATGCCCACCTCAGATCTTGTTTGTACTAAGGTCCCCATCAACTCATGTGGCCTTAGCTATTTTTACATCCTTACGTCCATTATACTCCTGTCAACCCAAGCTGCTTGTTCTTTCCTGCATATGACCAACCTTCTGAATCTCTGTATTTTTGTTCTTACTTCCTCCAAGTATCTTCTTCCCAGCCTTGATCTACTGAAATTCTACTCACGACTCCAGATCCACTGCAAATGTTACCTCTTACATGAAATTTTGTTTTCTGCCATTTCCAAATTCATGAATGCTCTCCTATCATTGAATTCTCCTTTGCATTCTAGTTAATATTTTGTCTTATTCTTGTCCTGCTTCCAACAAGGTTATAATAAGTTCATTGAGAGAAGGAAAGGGACCATGTCTTATACTGTGTGCCACACACAATAAATATCTGCTGACTGAGATTTAACTAATGGGATATACTTTAATCCTATAAAAACGTATCTTTCAGAAATCCTGGACTGCTTCTTAAACGTAGGAAATCTTCAAATGGCTTTTCATCTTTATTAGCCTTACTAATTTTATTTAACTGATTTTAGTAATTAATTTGGAAAGGAAATGTGCTGTATATTTTAAATATGCAAAAGGATAAATAAATGCATTGCTTTTAATACCAATCAAAAACATAATTTCATCTAAAAAACATGGAGAGGAATAAGGTTGGCATTTTCTAGAATACAACTGACATCTTTTTATATACAGAAAAACTTTATAGATTCTGGAACCTATTTTTTGCGGGGAGGGTATTGGCTTCATATTGGAGGAATGACTGTGAAAAGGATGCATCCGCAGGAGTACACACAAGGCTAGGAAGACATACTGGTGCAATTTCTGGCTTGAGAGGATAAAGTGTAATCAGATTACATATCAACTGCAAAGTTTAGTGGTTTCTCCAAAAAATTTCTCTTAAATTGTAGTGCAGTGGTTATTAATCATATGCTATCTTCATAAATTAAACATTAATTTCACCATACAAGAATGCAAATGTGGGCAAGATGTTCAATTCACATAATTCTATCTTGAATGAACTCTGTTTCACTTCAGTGAAGATGTTCTGAGGACAGAAATCCATGAAATGTTTATGATAATATCCAAAGAGTTAGTGAAGCAAAGCAAAACTTTGTGTTAATTATCAAATTGATGGTTTTTCAAAATTAAAGATTCAAAACTTAAAAATGACTATTTATTGGTAGAATTAGTGATATTTAATTTCATGCTCCCATACATCTTAGATTTCAACAATCCAGCTAAGAACATATGGATTGAACAGTGCAACATGATTAAAAATTTTTCCTAATTATAAAACTTTCCCATCTATTTTAACACTGTCCTAGCCTATTTCTTTGTTTTCTACTTTCTACATTTCTGTGTTATATATTTTTTAAAATAAAATTGGGATCATATTGTACTGAATCATGAACATTTATTCTCCATGTTATTAAAAATTCTTTGATAATAATTTTAATGACTACATAATATTCCATAAAAACTAATTTATTAACTTCACTAAAATTGCATTAGGTTTGAAGGTTGTATCTGCTATTTCAGTACTAACCACAACAAATGAGTATCCCTCTATATAAATCTTAGGTTGTGTCTCTAATCATTTCTCATAGAAGGATTATAGAAGCAAGTGGTGTGAACTTTTTCCTGGCACTTGATAGGTGTTGTCAGAGCCATTTAAGGAGGGCTGTCCCACAGTAAACTCCCACCATTACAGTCTTCAAGAAACAACACATTTAATAGTCTATAATAAAGTCTCAAAAAGAAAGGACAAAACTATTTAAAATCTTCCTATGAAATGATTATAGAAATATTGAGACATTTTAGTTTACCAAGATTAAAACAAAAAAAAAAAATACCCCTTCCACTACATAGTGATGTTTAGCTAATATATATACATACAGATGTGTAAGCATATCTACAGCCATGTTGGTAAGATAATGGTGGGTCTGATTAAACCTAATGGATCTATGTATTTCATGTGTCACTTATGCAGAATTTTTTAAGTTGTGAGATTTAGATTTTTTTTCACAGTCTCAGGGAATCCTTTTGTCAGATAAATTATTGGGCAATTCATATAGATTAACACCATCTGCATCCTGATTGTATCTGCTACCCACACAACAGGAATTTTCTACATGCTTAAAGTAATTGGACAATAGTTATTGAAGAACCCTGTTTCTTCCCACTTGCTCCCTGTTGTCTATTTCTGTTACCATCAATGAGATAATGAATATTACTAACCTTCCATCATAACAATTTTTATATTTTGTAATTTATTCTAATAATCAAATGCCCATGTGGCTAGTGTGATTACAATACCTGCTGGACTAGGCATGATGGGTGTTCCTGGTGGCCCTCCACCTCCTGGAGGACCCTAAATAATTATACAAAATTTCAGTAAAAATAAGGCATTTCATGAAACAATATAAGGAAAAACAGAAGAAAAGTTAGACTTATCTATAATAATCCAATTTGAAAATCACAAAGGAAATATATTTTCTCCATAATTTATTTTCTTTGAATGTACAATCATTTCAATATTATGCAAATATAATTTAGCTTAAATATGTTGAGACTGTTTTGACAAGTTTCCAAAAACAATGAGCCTTTAACACTGATTTATTATTCATGACTTAATCACATCAGGTATAATGAGGTAAAGGAGAAACCATTTATTGGGGCCTTTACAAATCCATAAAACAGAATCATTCATGTATATCTGTGATTTAGTTTATTATAATTTTCTTATGTTTTGTATCATGATTTTTTTTATAGAAAGCTAAAAACTCAAAGATATTCATATGTTTAAAAAAATACACTGATGCTATTTCTTTCTCTATTGGTATCAACTATAACATTTCCAGAGCATTGAACCTTCTGCTCTCACAACAATTAGAAATGGGAGGCAGTGCTGACTAATGCTGTGGGTTACTAATCGATCTGAAATGGAAATTAGGTGATTCTAAGGTTAATTCAGTTATTTCAGACAACCAAAATGGATAACTCAGGCAAAGGGTTTTAGAATTTTTCAGATGTACAGTAATTAATCTGGATAAATTACTAAGTGGATACATTTGTACTTCATTCTGAATGTAGAGACACAGCCCACTAATTATTTCAAATGATATATATAATATTTAAAAAATAATTTAAATTTCCTTTCAAATAAATTCATTAAACTATATATTAGGCTTATTCTCAAGTGATTTAGGAAAAAAAACAGGTTCTACCCACATCTTCTTACTTTCATTTTTGCTTCATAGTGAATGTGAAAAAAAGTGAGGCTTTCTTAGTTTGTACAGGTTAAGGGGACATTGAGCCCTAAGTTCACAGATCCAAAAACAGTGTGTGCTTTTTACTATGCTCATAAAACATTATTTCTACGGAGAGTAAAATGCTCATCGATCTTCAGACCTCCTTTTTTTCCTACCCCAGTTAGCTGCCACCTCCAAAATTTCTTTAGGAAAGATTTTCCTTTTTATCATTTTATCTTTGCTCTTCTGGTAGGCATTTACTCCTAAATATAACAATTTATCTTCCATGGTCACCCCGAGACATAGCAAGGATTATAATGTGATGATGGTGAAAAAGTCATTTGAAAGTTCAAGAACTCGTGTAAGACCTGTTAATTTGACTTGACGTGTGTATGAATTAGTGGAAAATTTTAACATGTACTAAATAATAGTAAGAAGAAAAATAAGTGTTTTCAATTTCTTAATTCTTTTCTTTTAAGAAAAAATCCCTTAAAAGTCCCCCCGCCTCCCCACTCACTCCCAATCACTGGTCATTATTCTGATTCTCTTTATGATTGGGGGAAAAAGTTTAATGTCTTCCTAAACTTTGAGTGTGGTGAGTGGGGTGAGGGAAGGGATGTAGATTATTCTTCGGGAGAACTGCAAATTCAAGCTTATCATTGTGTAACTTGGGATGGCTTTCTTCATGATTGGACACAGTGTATTGTATTGGTTTACAGAAACATATGTTGTAGTAAAACACAGTACTCAGGGCAATTTTGGCCAGATTGATAACTGTTTCACTAATGAATATCAACATATGTAGTGAGGTTGGCAGACGAAAAACTCAATACATATCAGATGTTCACTTCTTGGCCAATACACAGGGGCTCTTCTTAACATCTGGACAACTATTTCATTGCCCAAATAAAACATAACATCAAATCTTATGAGCAAACAATCCCAAATGTACTTACTACATAATTCCCAGGAGATGCTGAAGAGTATGGTATCTGGAACATGAACAGGACAAAGAAATATATATTTTGATTCATGTGACAGTATGGAGACTTACCTAAAATGAACTATTTTCTGACTTTTATCAAGTTTTAAAATGTATCACAAAGGATGCTGAAGAATAAAGGCATTTATAACTATAGAGTGCTAGAAAAATGAATAAATGCAACATAAATTTAAATTTATAAAAAAGAGTAAATTTAGGTCAAGAGGAATTTAGATGGAATTACAGCCTCAAGTTATACTGGTTTCAGGGCAGCTGTACTCACTGCTTGATACTAATGGCACTTATTCTGTAATTAGAAAGATATATATTTGTGCAGCTAAAAACCAGAAACCAGAGTTTTCAAATTAATAGCTTTTACAGATGCAACTCCTAACTTATGTGCATTCTGGAGTACATTATTGTTATTTTTAAGATAGGTTTTAGGCTACTACATTCATGTGATATGGGTCAATACTTTATCTACAGACCTCATGTTTCCCCCTTTCTTTTCTAATTAGCTACTAGAAAATAATATAATAAATAAATAAATGTAAAAAGATAATTTATAGCGATCAGATATGGGTAACAAATTCTTTCTCTTCTAAATCAAGCTCTTAACCAAACTCTTTTTTAGAGATTACAGAGCATTAATACAACATTGTTGTCATAATTTAAGAAATGAAAACTATAAAACAGATACTTAAAACTAAGCCTTTGAGTGTGGAATATTAATAAAGAGAGCTAAATCCAAATATTTTCTTTTTTCACAGTAGCTCACTAGTTCACTTGCATGAAAATTCTGCACATCCAGAGGAGATATTTTTGCATTATTCTGGAAAAGGCCAATAAACTACTACCTTCTTTGAGGGAGACAGCCAGAAATGGACCAATAGAGTAGTGAAAAGATGATAATATCTTTACTTTAAACCCTCACTCTATCTCAACACCTTCCATATAATTAAACATAAAAATAATATGAAACTATAAAGCAAGAAGAAGGAAGTATAACAAAGTTATGATTTTCCTTTGATGAATAATTCTTTGAGAGGAAATATTTAATATTATCTGAAAATTCTCTCCTTGTTTGGTGTCCATGCTTAGCTTTAAGCACGGACCACATGCCTCCGAGGCCCCTGCTTGGTCTGCCTATGGGTAATTCAGCCCTGTGGATGGTCATTACCAACCTACCCAGCAACACTAATGATGAGGATTACTTCTACTAGCAGTACTGAGATTTTTTTTAAAGATTTTATTTATTTATTCATGAAAAACACAGAGAGAGGCAGAGGCACAGGCAGAGGGAGAAGCAGGCTCCCTGCAGGGAGCCCCGATGTTGGATTCCATCCTGGAACTCTAGGGTCCTTCCCTGAGCCCAAGGCAGACACTCAACCGCTGAGCCACCCAGGCATCCCGGGGTACTGAGATCTTGATGGCCAGTACATTTACTAAACTCAGTGGTTGAATACAACTTTGCTCTCCTGGGCCCCTTTTGGTTCATGATCTACCATCCATCCATCTTCTGCTTCTTATTATTTTAAATATGTGCATTTGCTCTCTCCAAATCACAAACTTATCTTTTGGCTCCAGTTTTCATCTCCTTATAACTTTAACATCGGGTCTATGTTCTTCTGCCTCTCTCTCTTGCATGCCATCATTCTTTATCAACTTCAAAATATGATCTAACCATTCTTTAAATCTTTGGAACTTAGGGGCGCCTGGGTGGTTAAGCATCTGACTTCTTGATCTCAGCTCAGTTCTTGATCTCAGGGTCGTGAGTTTAAGCCCTGCAGGAGTTCAAGCTCTGAATTCAAATAAATCTTTGGAATTTATACTTCGCTGCTTTCCTTCACTTTATAATATACTTCCCCCTTTCCTCCATTTGTGCATATGGCTACATCCTAGAACTTTTTTTTTTTCATCCTAGAACTCTTTACACAGAGATCTAAATGACTCTCTTGCCTGACATCCTTCTTATTCCTTAGGACACTCACAGATATTATTTTATATTCCAATCAGAATCTCCTTCCAACACAATTTCTCCATGTTTATTAAGTCCATTATTTCTCTATTAGTTTCCTACTAAAATGCCTCTGCCCCTCCCCACGCCACTGTCAGCATTTTGTTTCTCTCTCAAATATTTTAAATTCATTATCCTAAAGCCTACTTTGTTAATTTCCATCTCTTTGATCACCGCCTGACCACCTTTTCTGTTTCACAGTAGAGATTTCCAGGAGAGAAATACAAAGGAAGGGACAAGTCCCAAAATACAATCATGTTCTCCTATTTCAACCTAGTCTTCACTAATATCTGGAAGCATTTTGGCTTGGCTTTCATGGAAGCCCTGAAGCATTTTATTTTTTTTATTTTTTTTTATTTTTCCCTGAAGCATTTTAGTGGTGTAGCAGTAAACTCAACAAACTGTGGGAGAAAAAAGTCCCAATCTGTAGCATTTGCCAATTTATGTGGTGTGAATATTCCCACATGGAAGATTTCAAGCTACCAATGATTTAACAATTAGCTCAAAAAATCCTGCATAATTAACAATTGACTTTTGTGAGAGGGCTCTCATGGTGATTATAACATCCTGAGTTGCTAGTCTGCCCTGTTGTCATATGTTAAAGCTATCAAATTCTTGCTATACACCTTCATCTTCAACTCAACACTCCATATTTATAATTAAAATTTTTATCCATTCATCCAGGTGGAAAAAAGATATTATTTCTGTTTGTTTCCAGAGCTAGTTCCTTCCAACCACCTCATTCTCCTAAGTCCTTGCTCCTTTTTAAATTTCTCCCTCTTCGTGATTCTTTCAAACACAGTTAAATACAATAAACACTTAAAAATACTTAAATTTGGGAAGCCTGGGCGGCTCAGTGGTTAAGCACATCTGCCTTCGGCTCAGGGCGTGATCCTGGAGTCCCGGGATCGGGTCCCACATAGGGCTCCCTGCATGGAGGCTGCTTCTCCCTCTGCCTGTGTCTCTGCCTCTCTCTGTAGTGTGTCTCTCATGAATAAATAAATAAAATCTTTAAGAAATAATAATATAAAAATAAATAAAAATACTAAATTTATTACCTTATCTAGTTCAATTGCTTTCCATTAGTGTCCTGTCAAAGTTCTTTAATTTTGACTTATACTCATTGTTTCTACTTCAAATTCTTTCATGCTCTCATTAAAAGAAAAAGAACATTTAGGCTTATACGCCTAGCAGCACTTTACTAAACCTGTGCTCTTGAATGTTACCAGTAGCATCTGACAGCCTAGTGTGAGAGACAGAAAATATAATAATATAGTTAGAAGAATTATGTGGGTACAGAAGACATTCGAGCTGGGTAGCTGACTTACAGAGAATAAGTGACCACCAGAAAGACAAAGAGAACGATCAACCTTAAAGGAAGGAAGGAAGGAAGGAAGGAAGGAAGGAAGGAAGGAAGGAAGAAAGGAAAGAAGGGAAAGAAAAAAGAAGGAAAAAAAAATGACAGTATATAGTTTATTAGGGAAATGGTACATAATCGTATACAGCTGGTACAGTGTGGTACTTAAAGGAAATTGAAATAAATGATAAGCATATATGGTCAGACTGTAAATGAGTTTCTGCTGTAGGAAATATGGAGTCACTGGTTTTAGAGAGACCATGTTCAAATTTATATTTTAGTAAGATAACCCTAGACGTAACATGGAATATGAATACAAGTTAGGAGTCTATTGCAAAAGGTTGAGGCAAGAGGTGATAGTGTTCTAGGCAGTGCTGATCAAGGTAAATTGGAGTAAGAAGATTTAAAAGACTTTTCACAAACGTCCTCGGCAGGGCATGGTGACAAATTAGGTGTGGTGGACAAGAGAAGGCCAAAATTAAGGCAATTCCTAGGTTTCCAGCTTGGTGAGTGGGTGAATAATGGTGCTACTAATTTATACGTAGAGAATTCAGGAAAGGGGACAAGTCTGGGGAAATATCCAACATGTTGAATTTGAAGGCACTGATAGACATTGAGGTAGATCTGATCAACAGATATTTAGAAATATACATCAAGAACTTATTAGAGATTAGGACTAGAGATAAAACTTCAACTGACGACATTTCCATTTTATGCTGGAAAATGATCTAGTATTCTAGTAAATCAAGCGAAAGATTTAACATCCCAAAACAAAGCTCACTACCCTCTAAACCTTTTCTTTTATATTTCTTTTTTTTTTCTCTTTTATATTTCTAGCTGAGTTTGTGTTATTACTATTCTCTCTATACCTGGATTCAAAGACATGATATCACCCTCTCCTTTTTCTTTCTCTTTATCCCCAAATGTAAGGTCAGCAAATGTTTTTGATTCTATGTGTGAAATGCATCCCCATCATTCCTTTGATTACCACTCTAACCTCAGGTTCTGATAACATTTTATAAAGCCATTGCTATAATCTCCTAACTTCATTTCCCTATTACATCCATTTTATATATGGCTAAAATATAGCTCTCTTCCACACAGATGACACAGTTCAGATTTCTCTATTCAAAAGCCCTGACTACCTCATGGCCTTCATTTCCCCTTTACAGCTTTTTTTTTTTTAAAGATTTTATTTATTTATTCATGAGAGACACAGAGAGAGGGAGAGACACAGACAGAGGGAGAAGCAGGGTCCATGCAGGGTGCCCGACATGGGACTCGATCCCAGGTCTCCAGGATCACACCTTGGGCTGAAGGTGGTGCTAAACCACTGAGCCACCCGGGCTGCCAGCTTTGTTGCCTTCTATGCCTTCCCAGACAATCGGTCCCCTTAGCTAATAATTTTTCTCCAAGCATTTCCTTCATTTCTTCTTTTATTCTTGTCCAAGCTTTTTTCCACCTCTAGTGTCCAAATTCTCCCAAAGTAATTAATCTCCTCCTGCCCCTCTCCAGATGCCATACAAAATATCCATTAACATGAGCTGAAAGATGAAAATGCAGATATAGAAGATAAGCAAGCTCAAGGAGCTAAAAGATCAGAATCACAGAATTAGAAGAATTCTTTGTCAGATGAGAAAATTAAGGGCTATATATACTGTCTGGGTAAGCTAGACAGATAATTCAAGAGATGTGACCAATATATTAAATATTCTGAAATATTCTGACTCCTAATGTCCATGACAGTAATACTGAAGCAGGGAAGAGTAGAGTAGCTGGAAGTTTTGTTGTTGTTGTTTTTTTTTAATGGTTAGTAGCATTTTTGTTAAGTAGCTTTCTTCAACTGTGAAGTTTAAAACTACCTTAGAAGCACTGGCTTACTAGAAACCTCCCCAAGAGGGCAATGACAAGACATTAGCTATGCCAGTGTAAAGTTGAAAATATTCTATTACTTTTTAGTACTTTTTAAAAAAATGAGGATATATTTGTACAGCTATTTGTATTTCCCTTGGGCTTAATCACTATGATAGACTGTCATTTTTTTTTCTTAAAGGGATTTCTTCTTTGTTTTTACTGTCATATCAGTGAGTTGATAAATACAATGCTATGTTGGATATTTGTAGCTTTTACTTAACCCCTGTTCTGCTAACAATTCCTTGAATTTTCTTTGGTGAACCATACCTCTTATTTTTCCATGTGGTTTGAGTGGGGCTTGGGGAGTGGGCCTGTGTGACCCTGACCAGACTGAAGAGCTTGTAACCTCAGGTCATAATTCACGAATGAGTGTATGACTCAAGCTAAACAAATCTAGTTCAGTTAGTTATTCCCAATTTCTATGTTTAAGTGATAAAGCTTTGTGCTGAAATGAGATCTCTGAGGATATAAATATGGACTTCCACACAGCCTTATTGTCAAGGAAAACAAAGGTAAATGATAGAGACCAGGTCCTGATGACATTATCTGGACCCTTGGAATCAAATACGCCCCAAAACTAATTTATATCTGGACTTTTCAGATACATAATCCAGTGATATTCTCTGAATACGAGTCTGGTTGTTTGTCTATACCCTGTAATCAATTATCTCCAGACAAAGACAATTGAGATACTTTCAATAAAAGTGCTTGCTACTTAATGATTAGAATGTACCATAAAAGTAAACCCAAGTTCACAGTTCCTTTGGAAGATATAAAGAAAGGAACAATCATTGGTGGATTTGTAAATAAATTTTCAAATAAGAATCTAAGGCCAATATTGTAATGCTCAGGTTGAAGGAAGTTAAAAGTAAAAATCATTCTTCTATTCTGAACTAAAAATATGAATTTATCCTTAAAAATGTTACTTCTATGTTCCATGTAAAAGGGTGCCAAAATTTTTTTCTGATTAAAATACTTTTACATTACACAACTGTGGACTGATAAAGATGAAGCAAATAAATAAATAATGTACATAATGTTAGGCAGACTTTTTGCTTTTAGAGAAGTGGAAAGTAGAAAGTCTAAAATAAACCCTGTGTTGGACTGAAACTGAAGCACTGGTATATACTCATGGTTTTAATACATATAGTAGATACAGAAAGATATAGATGTGTATGGTTATGTGCATGAACATACATCTATATCCTAGTTATGTCGGTTGAGAGGCTCTAGAAGTCATATCACTCTGATGGGTTCTAAATATGACTCTTCACTAAAAGGAACCATGGCTTCTTAAAGACATGGCTGTGTCAGGACTAGCACTGGGAAAATATTAGATGAGCCTCAAGTGTTCAAAGAATAATGGAACACGTCAAAAGGACAAATGATCCAGCTTGAAGGGGTTCCTACTGGCTAAATCTGGAATGATTTTAGCATCAAAAACCTATTGAATGAAATAAGAGTCCATAAGTACATCTGATATACATGAATGAATGGGTGGAGAAGAAAGAAAACCTCTTTGTTATAGTAGAGATTCAACTAAAAAACGGAGAAGGAAAGACAGAATTAGAAATCAGCCATTTGACAACCAACATAGCAAAAGACGATTTGGGCAAGAGTCATCAATGGATACTAGCAGACGAAATTATAAGGAAGAAGAGGATATTTACAGTCATTTCAGTGTAGGTTTCCACAAGTTAATAATTACAAGAGGAAAAACAGCCAACTTTACAGTAGAGAAACCTGATAAGCACCACCGTTAACTAAGGGATCAGAGTTAACTCTACAAGCAACAGGACAAATCACCATCACACACTTCCTAAAATAGTGCATTGAGAAAATCACGACATTCTACTTCTGTGGCATCCCTACCAAATATGTATTACCTGAATCTAATCATGAGGAAACATCAGAGAAAAACAAATTATAGCACATTCTACAAAATAACTGATTTGCATTTAACAAACCTGCAAGGTTAAGAAAGACAAAAAAAAAAAAAAAGTTGAGAACCTGTCCTAGATTAAATACCAAAAGGCACAATGGATAAATGTGACAAGTGAACTGGGATTTTCTTTTGTTACCAGGGACATTGCAAGGACAACTGGTGAAATCTGAGTGAGGTCTGCAGATTAGAAAATAGCATTTCATCAATGTTTATTTTCTAATTTTGATTTTTATTGTAGTAATGAAAGATAATGTATTTGCTTTTAGGAAATAGATACTGACATATTTGGGGGTAAAGGATCATCATTTCAGCAACTTAAATACAGCTCAAGTGGTTCAGGATAAAATAGGTATATGCAGAGAGAAGAAATCATAAAGCAAATGTGGTATTACTTTAACACCTGGGAATCTGGGTGAAGGGCACATGGGAATTCTTTGAGCTACTTTTGCAACTCTACTATAAATCTGAAGTTATTCTGATGTAAACATTTAAAAGAATAAAGACCAGTATGCGAAACATATTTGGAAACAGCAAAAACAAAACAAACAACTACCTTAATATGGGGGCCTAAAGAGCCAGAGACTTACTTATACTGATACAAAATAAAAAGTGTTTGTAATTAAAAAACATGGACAAGAAGTCTTAGGAATTTGGAAATCAAAACAGTACAGATGAATTGTCACTAGGATATAATCAACAGTAATTAGGGGGGGAAATCCCTCTTTAATACTTTTTGCTTTGTTTCATGTAAGCCCTATGTTTTTGCCAGAAAGTCATCAGGTTTTTTATGATTTTTTTTTTCTTGTTCTCAAAATGATTCATTCTTCAGAGGACTGTTTTGCCTTTCTCAACTCAGGATGATGACCCCCTTTCTTTTTCTGAAGAGAAAGCTGGTGGCCTTTCCCATTTTTCCCCTACACACATTTCTTTGAGGGAGGGGGAGACAGATCCACATGTGATAGACATTAACACAAGGGATTGTTTGCGACTCTATTACTTCACTGCATGTGTGCTGGTCAAATGGCCACTCACAAGGACCACTGCGTGGTGGTCTCATACGCACACCTCCTACCCTAATTCCTAGTGTTTCTCAGGGGCTAAAGCAATGCAGAGTGGCTGACTTGTTACAATACACTCTCCTATCCCCAGTGCTCGGGTCCATGAAATTCTGAAGAGGTAGAGTACATAGAAACTAAAGGTCAACAGAATTCAAAACTTTTTCATTTCTGCCTTTTATCCAATCCTCTTACCTGGACAATATAACTGCTCAGTACAATGCACCATTCTCAATACCAAATCCTGCTCACCTTCCTAGGCAGCTTTTGGGGGATAGAGTCTCCAGGTGAGTGTGCAAAAGGAGATACTGCTGAAGGCAGACAGTGGTGGGTGTGAACTGCACTTGGCTGCCTGCAACAGGCATTAGAGGGATAGCTGGTAGAGCTGACCGTGAGGAAGAAGAATCTTCTTTCTAGGTGGGAAAGCTTACATAGTTAAGGTGCACTATCGATGGTGCTTTTTATAATTCAGTTTAAACAGAAGTGCAGATCCTAGAAAGTCTTTCCAGATTCTGGCAATAGGAAGATTGTCACAGTTTTCAGTGTTATAAAAAATTGTTTTTTCCTGTATCTTTATGGATATTTTAATAGAGAGTTGAAAGAACTGTTATCTCGAGCTGCTAGCCAGATGCCATTTTAAAGTGAAATCTTGAATGAATTTGAAAGGCATATAGCAAGAAGCAAATAGAAATGTGACTTCTTCAAAAGTAGAAAGCAAAAGAAAAGAATTTTAGAAGATAAAGATATTCACATTATAACATAATCTGGCAAAACAGTATTTTAGAAAGATTTGTTGAGATAAAATAGTACACTGAAGACACAAATGAAAGCAAGATCATCACTTCTCTCCATACCAAATGCTATTTCAATTAGCTGTTGAAACTAAGAGACAGGAAGATAAATAGTTTTTTTCTCTAAATATATGAATTGGTTACTTAATTGAGAAGAAAGTGGGTCTGCCTCAGAATAGCAATGAGTTTAGGATGATTCCTCCTACACCACACATACTTCGCCTTAAATTTTCTTGAAGTTCAAACTAACCTTGAATATTGGATCAGTTTCATGTTTATTTAACATTAAGGCCACTGCCCATCAATGAAGTTACCTCTGTGCATATTAGTAAAAGGCATCCCTGCTGGGCAGATACGCATAGACTTTCTAAGTAGAACACAAGCTATATTTCAATACCCTACTGACTCCCTTGAGTGAGGAAACTTTGTGCAGTGCACACACTACACAAAATTACACAGCAGACCTCTCTCACATCCTGAAGAAACTCAGATTTCAAAGTCAAGAAGGGAAAACATCACCAGGATTATTAAATTAAAATCATATTAATTTTAAGACTGAAAGCTTAGTTTTCAACTTGTGCTATATTTGTGATATTATTAAGAGAGAAAAATATTTGTGCAGTCAAACCACTATCACAAAACATGTGAGGAAATAGATACATAGACAGATGTGTAAAAATGTCAATTTAGCCAACAGGCACAGGACAAATATGTACCCGCTTCCTGGCATAGTAAGAGAGCAAACCTAGGTTTAACAGTACAGTAAATATAATCATAATAACTCTGATGGAGATTGAGGTTATCTAGCAAAAGTGATTATTATAGTTATTTTAGAAGATCAATTCATTTTATGATAAATATATATTACAATAAATATAGGCTACTACAGTATACTTAAATCACGTTTTGTTTTATTTTTGGAAGTCTGTAAATCTACATAGAATATATGCTTACATTAGATGATGAAGTGAAAAAATCACATACAAAAATTATTCATATTTAAAAATCATATATGCAAGATATATTTTTGAAGGATTACTTAAAAAATTTTTTTTAGAATTTTATGTATTTATTCATGAGAGACACATAGAGAGAGGCAGAGACAAAGGCAGAGGGAGAAGCAGGCTCCATGCAGGGAGCCCGATGTGGGACTCGATCCCAGGTCTCCAGGATCACACCCTGGGCTGAAGGTGGCACTAAACCGCTGAGCCACCCGGGCTGCCTGAATGATTACTTTTTAAAATAAGTTAATATAACCAATTGCAGGGCTTTCAAAGGCAACAAATTTTTGTTGTTAAATGCTACGAAGTGTAAAGAAAATTTTAAAATACATATACTCACTGAATTGGCATTTGTTGGATTTGGCCAAGGTCTACCACCACCTGGACCCCTATAAGACAATATGATAAATGAAATTTTAACCTATGCTTTGAATGTTTCACAATAAGAAATAACAAATCATGCAGTATAACATTTGCAGTTCAGTTACCATGCAGTTCTAGTTCAACACTGAAATTACTTTCTGTATTTTCATAGCTTTTTTAGTTCTTTTTTTCTAAAGATTTACTTATTTATTTTTAAGAGAGAGAGAGAGAGGGAGAGCACATGAGTTGGGGAGGGGCTGAGAGAGAGGGAGAGAAAGAACCTCAAGCAGACTCTGCCCTCAGTGTGGAGCCAGATGCAGGGCTCTCAATCTCACAACCCTGAGATCATGACTTGTGCTGAAACCAAGCTGTATGCTTAACTGACTGAGCCGCCCAGGCGCCTTAGCTTTCTTACTTCTTAAATCAAAAGATTTGGTTCCTCCACAAAATAGTTTTCTTCCTAAATCAAACTACTTTGGGTAGGTCTAGTTGTAAGTTCAATTACTGTGATAAACACTTAAAGTGATAGTCACCTTTAAAAGTAAATATATGTATATATATCTAAATCATTATGAAAACACACTTATGACCCAAAAAGCATGAATTATAAAATAAACATAAACTATAATCCCATGACATAAATAAAGTGCCACCAGTATCCCATTCAAAATTAAAATGAAATTACTTTAAAATATCAATATATGTAAAATGATTGCTCTTATTAAACTATAAATAAATAAACATACAGAAAAGGTGACTAAAGTGGACTCCTTTTAAAAAAACACATAGAACATCACAGAATATATATTGTGACTTTGTATGTTATTTTATATCAATCTATCTTTCAGTGCTACTGACAATTTAGTTACTTTTAAACAAGGGAATCACATTTCTTGTTTTCATAATTATAGTTTAAGAGAGTGGCCAGAGTAAATCCTGGGAAAAATAGGAAGTAATCTATGTCAACATATGTCAGTAAATTACTTCATTTTAGGGTGGTGGATAATGTTTTGTATTCTATAGCTTAGAAGGACATAAATCTTTTAAAACAAAATTAATGTCTAATTAAGTGAAAAAGGTCTCTTGTCCTCATGCTATAGTATTAAGTATACCTGAATAAATACTGCTTGATAAAAAGTAGACCGCTGTCAGCAAGTCCTCTGTAATTAGGGTCACTGAAAATTCCCTTTTCCCTCTAATTGCAGTAGAAAGTGGAAATTTTTAATTAAAAAAAAAAAAAGTCCCTGGATTCTTATTTTAGGGACCTTAAACTTGAAATTCTACATGTTAGATAGAAGCTCTCCAAGTTAGCTATATTACTTGGACAATTAAGAACTGTTTTTCATTTTGTTTTGGAATTCCCCAGGGATATAAATAGCAGGGAAGTACATGAAAATTCTGTCTTTGGGCTCTGTTAGGGTGCCCAAATACAACTTTCTCCAATTCTGCTTGAGGAATAAAGAAGAAAAAAAGATGCCGAAGAGGAGTTAGTCAAAGTGTTGTGCACAGGGAAAAGGTTAGGGGCACTTGTACTGTCTCTGGAAAGTGGTGCCTCTTTAAGATGGTGATAATGATGATGATTTTTACAATTAATGACTGGAACACTTTAGAAAGATGGTTTTACATATACAATTCAGTCAATGTCCTCATGGACAGAAAGTGAGGTAAAACATAGGATATGTATTGACAAATTAAATATTTTACTTGTTTGATGTTAATCCACATCATTTGTTTGATGCTAAATAAAATATAGTAATGAAATTGGGAAATATTTATTTTAAAATAGCATAAAAATACTATATCCAAATCATGGCAAAAATTTGTACACAATGATGTTATGTCGATAATGATCTCATATAATTTTGAAGTATTATTATTATTTTAAGATTTTATTTTTATTTATTTGTGAGAAAGACACACAGAGAGAGGCAGAGACACAGGCAGAGGCAGAAGCGGCTCCATCCAGGGAGCCGGATGTAGGACTCGATCCCAGGACCCCAGGATCATGCCCTGATATGAAGGCAGGCGCCAAACTGCTGAGCCACCCAGGTGTCCCTTGAAGTATTATGTTTAAAACAGCGTTGTTTGAATAAGATTAAATATAATATTTCACTTATTTAAAAAATCATTTAATGTTAGATTAACATGCTAAATTAAATGTTAAATAACTATTTTACTTAAATAAATAATAGCATTAAATTAAATGTTAAATGTTACATTTATTATCAGTAACAATACCTTTTATGCATTTCAATTATTTGATAGATACTAATTTAGTCTCAGCACACTATGTATTTCATATTAAATTGCATTTTAATATGATAGGTTAAATATTAATAATTCTTATGGATAAGCTAAATTTCATCCAATATTACCATTGAGTTTGAAAACATTTTAAGTTTCACAAATAGTGCTAAATAAAATGGGGGTTATATTAGTTAACAGTTCATTTAAAACAATTACTAAGTTCAGAGGCACCTATATGGCTCAGTCAATTGAGGCGCCTAACTCTTGATTTTGGCTCAGGTCATGATCTCAGGGTTGTGGAATCTAGCCATAAGTCAGTCCCCACACTTAGTAGGGACTCTACTTGAGATTTTCTCCCTCTCCCCCTCCTGCTCTCTCTTGTTCTATCTCTCTCTCACACAAATAAATAAATCTGAAGAAAAAAACAAACTTTAAAAAAAAAGAACAATTCCTTAAGTGCAGTCATTCCCACTTCTTTTGAGGACCATCAGTATTATCAAGAAAGTAACCTACAAACTATAACACAGGCGTTATTTTGAATGGAAATTTTTTTTAAAGATTTTATTTATTAATTCGTGAGAGACAGGGAGAGAGAGAGGCAGACATAGGCAGAGGAGGAAGCGGCTCCCTGTGGAGAGCCTGATGTGGGACTTGATCCCAGGACCCTGGGATCACAACCTGAGCTGAAGGCAGATGCTCAACCACTGAGCCACCCAGGTGCCCCTGAATGGAAATTTTTATATAGGTATAGTTTCAAGTAGAATCAGGGTAGCCTCATCTAAAAATAAAGTGAAAAACAGAATTTAAAAGAAGTATGTATTTTTTGGTAAGGGTATACAGATATGATGAAATCAAAGCATTATGATTACTATAGAGAAAAATTCTCTTTCGTAATACATTTTACTTCAAAATAATAACTACCCAAATTTTATCATTCTATAGGATAAACAGGAAGATCTAGATCCTTTGAAATCCTTTGTCCTCTTAGTTTCTATAAAATACCAACATATACAAATTTGAATTAGAAATGTTGTAATGCTGAATCCTAAATTCTTTGGAAATTTGTAAAAATGTAGTTTATTTATTGTTTTTATTTTTTTAAAGATTCATTTATTTGAGAGAGAGAGGGAGGGAGTGGAGGCAAGGGGCAGAGAGAGGGAGGAAGAGAACCTCAAGCAGACTCCACTGAACACATAACCCAATGCAGTGCTTAATCTCATGACCCTGAGGTCATGACCGGAGTTGAACTCAAGAGTGGGATGCTTAACTGACTGAGCCACTCAGGCACCCCTAAAAATGTATTTAATTTAGAAATATAGTTTCTCTAAAAAATTATCTATAATGAATTTGAAAATATTTACATTGTGGCTATAGTTTTAAATTCTACTTTAAATTACTGAAACTGATATTAAAAATGTAGTAACAGAGAAACATTAAAAGCATAGTTTTATTTTAATTTTGGATGACACTACATATAATTTATCCTGAGTTTAGAGCATGGAAATGTAAAAATTGTATTAGAATAAGCATTTTCTCTGGAGGCAACCAATATTTCTTTATTAACATGACCAAACTTTTGTTCCAAATAGTTTGCCAGTTAGAATACAGTATTTAATTACTTTAGTGAGCACAGTTGGATATTATTTTTAATTGTCATTATACTTTCATGGCAAACAAGAAAAAGAGACAAGCTAAAGAAAACTCATCCAGATATGATTCTCTGGCAGTTCCACCTGACCCCAAAACACAAATATCTTAGACTGTTAAAGTCATAGTTAAAATAACACTATTCCAATGCTTTTTCCTTTAATTTTTAAGTTATCCAACATATAAAAAAGTGAAGAAAGCACAAATGCCAGTTAGAAATACTTATTTGCCATAACAGAGTAAGATCTAGTATCTTTCTCTTAAAGATACTAAATTATGAAGTGAATTTCAATGAAGTTTACTCTATTGAGTACAATGGACAAAATACATTTTATTTTTTCTTGTCTCTTTAAATTCACTCTCGCTTTGTTGGGGCCAATATCAACACAATAATTTGCTCTGGTTGGATTTCCATACTTCAGAACTTCCTTGTTAGAAGGAAATCTTTACAAATGTAAATAAGGAAATATTTACAATTTCATTGTTCCTTAAGAATATCCTAATTTAGAGAAAATTGGAAATTATGTAAGACTGCAAGAAAAAGTCAAGTAACAAATAATGGAAACCTGAATCTGTAAGGTTTAAAGGTTCTTTAAAAACCAGAAATTGTATGAACAGTGTAATATTATGTAATAAAAAATATTTTAAAGCACCTTGGTATATTTAAATGAGAAACCCAAATTCAAATATCAACAAAATGATCATATTAAGAATTTGAGCTATATTTTTAGTGTTCATAATCTAGGGAATTTAATGTACCCATTAAATGTTTATGTTTATCTGTTTAAGTGTATGTGAGAAAGAAACTAGACAATTTTAAGCAGCTGAATCTCTTAATGGTTACATAAAAATAGCTTTTTCTCTATACTAATAAAAATAGGTTGATCTAAAGTTGACCACGTGGCCAATTATAGTGAAATGTAATATACAAAATGATTAGATACAGTCTTAATATTTAATGATAAATCTAGATTGATCATAATGTTCAAAGTGTATACCTCCTATGTCTACACACAGTATTCAAAATTATATTCCCTGAAAGCTGTTGCATTTTAAAGTCAGAATCTCAGGTAGATAAATTTTATATATATCTTAATCCTATTGGTAAGAGTTACAGTGTTTGATATAAGCATAAAATATCACTTCTTTTTGTAACAACCATTAATAAAGGCTAAGCCTTTAAGGGATTTAAGAAAAATCAGACTTCATGTCTACCCATTTTTACCTTAAAAGTGAAAAGATGTGATAGGAAAATTTGACCTACTTTTTCCCCCTTGTTCTGTTAGTTTTGAGTCTGGCTCATACCCACTTATTAACCTATTTTCTATTTTAGGCAAAATTACTTTCCATGAAAATGGATTCAGAAACTCACAAAAATCCCTATCTATATCAAAAGAGCTTATCTTATTATATCTTCAATGCCATTAAGTGATGGCAGAGTTATCTAATTTGATATGTAAATAACCAAAACATGGACAAATGGGAAAATATATTAGAGGTAACTACCCACAACCTTATATGGAACAGTCTCATTATTTCTGGTAAGCTTTCTTTAGGCCACATCATGTAATTGATCCTTTAGTAAATTAATGAAAGCCACGAACAAGCACCTGGTGTAGGTGGAACTTTGGGGGCAAGTTAGCTAATGAAAAATAAATAAAAATTCCTTAATGGCTGGTATTATTTTGGGTATTTAGAAATGACTCTCTTTGGGCTTCAAAGGCCTTTTCGGTAAAAAAGCAAACCAAAACAACCAAAAAAGTGTTAGTTTGCTCCTTATCCAAGCATATCCATCTTAGTTTTCAAACAAAAATTCACCCTGTATTATGGCAAGTTCTTTAATATAGAAGATACTACCAGAGAGAATTCTTGCTGGGTTAAAAGTGGTCCCAACAAAGCAAAAGTAAAGACTCAGAATGAAAAACTTTCAGGGATTAATATATATCTGTGAAAATGAAGTTAGTAGCAATTGTCTGCTTCTATGGAGTTAAGTCTCCGTCTTGGTGCCAGCATCTCTATAGTTTTATACAGACTATATATGGAGACTATGTGCTTATTTATAAAAGACTAATTTTTTATTAAATAAAGGAAACATAGAAGTGTGGCTAAAAGTTGGCATTTGGCATCTGAAAACGGAAAATATTAAAGGTTGCAGGGGAAGGAAGAAAACAGAGTTTGTTGTAAAAATGAAGCAAACACTACAGCCCATGTTTAGTTCATTTACACTAGTTTCATCTTATGCTACACAGAAACTGAGAAGCTCAAATTGTATTACAAATTAGTGGGACTTTAACAAGACAGAAAATAGAACACTAAACAGGATAACATAGCATTTTGCTTACATGTTCATTCCAGGCATTCCGGGGCCACCTAAAGCATTCAGGGGGGGTCTCATTGCACCTCCATAGTTCTGTAATGATAACCAAGGGTCAGACTACCACAAAACAAAAAAACAAAACCAAAGAGGAGGGGGGAAAGAAAGGAGAGCAGGTTAATGATTTCCCTACATAACTCCTGACTGGATAAGGCCTGTGCAATTCATTCTCTGAAGGGTCCACTCTTGGACTATTGCTTCTATCTTAATAATTACTTTGGTCTGTGTCTTTTTAAGAACTACATAACTAGGTAAGATCATCGGGCATGTTAAATGGTTAAGATATAGTTGCAATTAAAATATTAACATATCCTTATGAATTTCCTAATGTCTGTACGACAGAAAACTTTTTCAAATAAAACATTTTGTAAATCCAAAACTGTTTTTAAAGAACAGACTTAGCCAGCATGTTTGAAATTTCCAGACCAAGAACAATTACACAAAGCCTGAAGGAAAAAAAACCCAACAGGTGAACCCAACATAAGAAAGTTGAATGCAAACTTCGGTTCGTAAAATATTATGTCCCATAGAGAGATGTACTAATATACAAATATACAACAATATATGGAAATGAAAATACACTTAAAATATGTATACACAAATTATATCAATAGGCTTCTGTCAATATCTCTTACATACATTCAAAGGAGAAAAACATTTTAATGTTTTAACATGCATGTCATATTAGCTTACTTTAGTTTCCATTATGGCCAAAAGATTGATTTTAACATCCTCATGTTAATATATTTTGACACTATCAACTGTTTTTATGCTTGGCTTTCTGACAGCACTATTCCTCTAACTTTTCTCATTTACACTTTTTCAATTTCTGTTGTTGGCTCCTTTTCTTTTGCTAACTCTTTAAATGTTGTTTTTCTCCAAGTTCTAGCTGTAGCATTCTTTTTAATAAATACATATTTATGGGTAATCTCATCTGCCACTACTAGTTCAGCAACTATTTAGGAATCCTGAAGGTTTTATATTTGGTTGTGTCATCTCTCCTAAGCTCCTAGATGACTCCTATGTTGAACATTCACTTGGATTGTTTCCATCTGGACACTGCCTCATGTTCAACATATCTAAAAGTAAACTCAATGTTCTCTTCTCACAACTGCATTCTTCATATTGCCTCCATATTTCCTCAGTCACTTCTGTGGCATCGCCCGCCACACAACAGTCCAGGCTAGGAACCTCTGGGAGTTCAGTGATGTCTCTTCTTGTTATTTCAATTCCTGCACCCAGGCAGTTATCAAGGTCTCTTGATTCTACCTGTGAAATAGCTCTTGGAGTAGCACTTTCCTTCATATCATTAATCTTTTTGTTTACTGATACTAATGTACTGTCCTCATTGGTCTCTCTGACTTAACCTTTCCGCCTCCCAATCTATTCTTCATGCTGCCTCCAGAACTATGGCTTCTAAAACTCAGTCCTATTTGTGTCGCCTAGAAGCCAAGATGACCACACTGGCTAACAAATACCTACTCCTCAGCATGGCTCTATGATGGCATTCAGAGTTCAGTCCTAACCTGTATTTCTTGTACACATTTCCTGTAATCTTTACCTTCGTTCCCTACTCTCAGCTACACCCTCCAGCCTACTGGATTTCTTGTGGTTCAGAAACACGCAGTATTCTTTTTCACTCATGGTAACTCTTAGTGTGGCCTCCTGTGTAGTAGGTGCTAAGATGACAAGGAAATATTCAATGAGTCTATTAATTCCAGAGTGTAGCCACAGTATATAAATAAATTACTAGTTACATGCTCTTCTCATTGTTTATTTACTTTCAGGAAAATTTATTTAAACATCCCAATTGTATGTGCTAAAGGAAAGAATGGCTTCTATCCATAGTTGAGTCATTAAAAGGACAGTTACTTCCCTTAACTTCTGGGTCAAGCATGGCAATGGCAGCAGCAATATTAGCAAGAAGTCTCTGAGAAGAAAGCTAGCCATTGGAAACAAAATCTGGATGGTGATGTATAATAAAAATGCTTCAAAAGAAAGGTCTCCTTTCATTTTTGGTCTTAGAAGATCTGTTTCATTTTATCAAGGAAAATATTAGTTTTCTTTATAGCTCTGGACATAGAAAGACACTGGTTTGAACTTCTGTTGCCACTGCCCCATTTCCTCTGCCCTCTTTGGATATGTGTGATCATGGGCCAATCATTCCTCAATGATTAGTTCAACCTAATTTACTTATCTGTAAAGTGATATCATGCCCTTTACTAGCTTGTTGGAGGATAAAGCAAAGTCATATAAAATACTATCATTGTGTTTGGTGCATTAAAAGCATGATACTTGGTGCTCAAAAATTGTAGCTGCTAACTCTTTCCTGTCCCCAAATTAATGGACCAACTTATATGAGTCCTCTTCTCATCAGCTTCCCTTGAGCCTTCAACCCTCGCAGAATTACATGCTTGTTTATGTACTGATTCCCTGACAGAGTATGCATATTTCTTTTCTAGATTTTTTCTACTGCATAATACTTTTTCTTTACATATTTGTGTCTCCTGCTAAACAATAAGTACCTTGAAGGTAGGATCTGTTTTACTTATCTTGGTATATCCAGTGCTCAAGTGTCATGGAAAATTAGTAAGAAATTATCCAATACATAATTTGATAGGTTTACAAAATATTTCCATTTTGTGAATAATCTGAAGCAAAAGAAAACAGGAAGATAAGAAAGAATAACAACTGCCTTTCCAAGTGATATCAACAAAGGCAGAATGGGAAGAGCTAATTTAGAATCACTGAATTTTAAAGCGGATGGCAGCTATATAATTCCATCTGGCTTAATCTCTTTCCCAATGCAATGTTCCTGACAAAATGGCTGTTCAGATTCTGCTTGGAAAGTTTATAAAGAGTTTTCCCATGATTGGGCAGTTTACTTTCTAGAAAGTTCTTCCCTTTACTGAGCCAAATTCTACCTCTCTTAAATTTGAAATACAGAATCAGTTAACTCTCTCTTTACATGAGAGCTTATTATGTATTTCCAATCTCACCATTTCTCTACCTCAGGTATTTGATTTGGAATTCATGATATGTTCGTACTATATACAACTCATTTATCCTTCAGATTTCTGGAGGAACTAAAACTAATATTGGATAGTCTTGCTGCATTTTTCTGTTAATCATATGTAACCTGGTAAGCAGAAGAACACAAATAAGCTAGGTGTATCTTATTACAAAAGAAGTAGAAAAATGTCTTCAAATATGGTATTAAGTAACATATTTTTCTTGATTAAATAGATAATTATATGAACTACCACAGATCTTAAACTTAAAATAGGTAAAGGAGTGGGAAAAATATGCCAAGATTTAGAGCAAACTTTTGTTTCTTCATTCATGATAAGTACTAAGCACATGTTTACTATGTTCTAGGTATGCATTGGCCTAAATCAACATTATCTAAGAATTGTTAGATTGTATATATTTCTCTGGTATAGGGATTCAGTTGTTCAGATAGATAACTACTTTCCTTCTTCATTACACTGGTCTTAAGCATAAAAAACCATGGAAATAACATCTACGATAAAAAAAGATGTGTTTTATGTTTATATATAAAGCTAGAAACAACATTTCAGAAACTATTTCTATAATTCAACTAGAGAAAAGCAGACATTCTGTTCTTGAGTAGCATCTGTATGGTTATAATATCTACTGTGAGAATTGTTTTTTTATCATCTTTCAAGAAACACAGATAAGCTTTATACAAATTTCACAGTTTATAATGCGTATATTTCACATATCAGGTATTATAGGTAAATATCTCATAATCCCTCATTCCAAATTATTTTTTTCTCACATTTTACCTATTCTAACCTTCATATTAATTCCCTTTTCATTTAGGTACATAGTATATGTACTTTCCTTTAACTTTTTACACTCTGTATATTGTGATTTAAAGAAATTATTATAGGTAGTTCTGGTTTCTGAGGTTAATTCAAATCAAAACACCTTATTGCCCTCAAATTATGAAGAAATAGATACCATGGATACAAATCCAAATGGCAGAAATAAACTACTCTTTTTGAGTTTGAAAATACAAAGAAGTAATTCACACTTACATCATAAACTTGAGTATTAAAACTCATCAGTAAGAGATGACTCACCAGAAACATGTTTTCTTATTTTCTATTATAATTTATTTATAACACAAAGCACATGTACATACAGCTAAATATTTATAAAACATAAAGGCTAGTATGCTTTCCATTTCTGCATTTTCAAATGAGATCTAAGTGTTCATATAGAACACTTAAGTAACCATTTGTGTATCTTTCAAACACTGCAGAACTGACTCTTAAATCAGACTCTAGTTTTTAAAAGTACTGAAAATATTGGTCTGGGATGACAAAAGCTTAAAGATCAGCTAGCTTAAAAATCAATGAACTGCATGAAGAATGATAACTAAATTGTAGGCATCATATTTTTATGTGTATTTAAAATGTATCTATTATGGAAATCTTTTGGGAAAGATATCCTTCAAGTTCTGTATAGACAAAATTGGCTTAGTTCATTAATGACTAAAATATATATTCAGTCAATGAAATATCCTATAGATCCTATAAATTCTAATTGCTCTTAATAGCTTCTGATGGTTGGTCACATAAATCATCAATCCTATCATAAGCTGACATAAAGAAAATTAATTTAAATATGTAAATGAAGAGTTTTTTAAATCAAGAGTTTTATAAGAAAATACATAAGAAATAACTAAGCCTAAATAAAAGGAATTATTTTTTTGTGGCTCTGAGGATGTCACCTCTATTAACATATGGGTTTTTTTTATGTAATATGGTATCTTTGAAAATTTTGGTTGTAGCACCCTTCATGTTTTAATATAGTTAAATCAAGCCTTTAATGAACATAATAAAAGCCAGCAAATGATATAATTTATTTATATATAAGATAAAGGCAAAACACTCAACATCTAGCTTTTTGTGTTGATTATTTACCTGTGGTCCTAAGGGCACCATTCCTCTTGGAGGAGTCATTCTCTGCATTGGCCCACCCATATTTGGATGTCCTTAAAAAAAATATGAAGATATTAGCTATATAATGAGCATGAGTGCTAAACAAGGAGAGAGGAGGCCACTATCCTCTTCATAGGATAGTGGCCTCCTCTCTCCTTGGTGTTAAAATTTTACTTACTAAGGAACTGGGTAATGGACATCATCTCATCTTGGCTTCCATGGCCACTTTTCTGCCTTATCACTACTTGCCCACACTCTCCATTCATTGAGATTGAATTTTTCTTCCTACTCTGTGCTGGTATACATCTCTCAAATCATTTGCTCCTTATACCTTGGAACAGTATAATAGAGCCATACATATCTGTGGTACCTAAATATCTCTGTTGGAAGGACCTGATTATTGATTTGTTAAACTAATCATGTCACTGGTTGCTTAGCATCCTCTTTTCCTCCTACTCATCTTTCAGATGGACTAACCTATCTGAAAAAGGCAGAAGAAATCAAAAGTGATAATCATTTTAATTTCCACTTGTTAGAAGTTATATAAAAGGTTTTAGAAGATCTTAATTAAAATATGGATTTTTAGATATTTAATTTCTGTTTCTTATGTTATCACCACCCTCACTATCATGTATATTTAAAGGCTGAACATGTAAGTCATTTGGCCATCTTACCTGCAAAAATGCAATGTATAATTATGGAAGATTTATACAAATAAAATTGCCCTTAAAAAATAAAGGATTTTTTTTGAGATTCTGCATACCAATTTCACTTTTACTTTAAAGTAGTCACCTTGTTGTCGAGTTGGGTCCATTCCACTTGGAAGTAATGGCTGACTTCCTGGGACACCTCCAAGTGCCTAGCGTATTTAGTAAAACAAAACAAAAAGAAATACTCTAAATATTTACAAAATAAGTGCTTTAACAGTTCTCTTTTAAAATTCCTGTAATTATAGAATGCATTTAGTATTTTACCAGGTTTCTTATATTTCACATTAATTCATGAATTTTATAGCTCTACATACCTACTATAAGTTCTTAGTTCTAAAAAAACATTCTACTTTGCCCAATTTTGTGGTTAATAAGTACTTCCTGGAAATAAAAATCTAGGCAAAATTGTCCTATTTCATCCCGAGAAGCATAATACCTTCCCTCAAAATTAATTTACTATGGGCAATAAAATAACTGATTTTGATTCTTGAAAGTAATCTCTCTATTTTCTACAGATTATTTTACTCATCTGGTATTACAATAGCACCAGGACTAAAATGCCGAGGGGCCAATAAAATTTTTTTTTTGGAGTTACATTTTCCCTAGGAAACCATTCAGAAAAATAATACTCCAATTAAGTTCAAACAATTTGGCTGCATGGAAAAAAGAAAACTAAAAGTGAAAAAGGTGGAGATTAAGACAGGGTTGATCTTATGAAGGGTGTGATACCGGATGTATCCTGCATCACAAGTTTCTAACAGTTGTCTGAGCAGCACTTAGAGCTGAACCAAACTAAGAATGATTTAAACCTACAAATCCTATAAAGTTTACATGTATCCGTTCACATATACATATAATCTTGACAATTGGCAAGAATCTCTAAAAGATTCACTCACTTAAAGCGGAATAAATCTTATCTAATTAGTGAAAAATTTCAAACATTTCAAAAGAAATTCAATATTAAAAATGTATATATCCAGATAAGAGCTATTTTCTTCATTGTTTTCACTTGGGATACAGTAGAGAGCTGCCATTCCTCACGTCATTTTTGTAATTCTTCAATTTCTTCTTACAAGCACATTGAAAACATATGCTACCATATGATCTGTTCCCTGCTTACCTTTCCAGCCTAATCTCTTGCCACTGCTCCTAACATTTTAACCTCCAACCATTCAAACTTCCTTCAGTTTTTTTCAATTCAAGAATTTAATCAATAATATCTAAATGCCAACCATTAAAAACAAAACAAAGGTAAACTAAAACTAAACAATCTCTCATCTCAAGAAGCTCACAGACCCTTATGTGCCTCTTGTTGACATATTTCAGATCTCAGTTTAGGGATTACTTCCTAGAAAAATTCTTCCATACAACCCCACACTGGGTAAGTTCTCTTATTTGCTTCTGTGTATATCTATATATATTTTTAAATTTTCAAACTTACAGAAAAATTACATAGGCAGTACAAAGGATTTCCATATACTCTGATACCAACTGCCCAACTATTGACATTTCACCACACCCGCCCCATCACCCTTTCACCTTCTCTCCATATGCACTTGTTAACACCAATCTTTTTCAGAGACACTTGGGAGCAAGCTGTAGACATTATGTCTCATCATCTCTAAGTACTACAGAGTACAGTTCTCTAAATAAGGATATTCCTATACATAACCATAACACAACTTCTCAAGGCACATTGATACAACACTACCATCCAAGCCACAGACCTCAACAATGTTTCTTTTTACTTTCTGTGACCAGGATCTTATGGAATACATGTTGCATTCAGTTGTCCTATTTCTTAATTCTTTTCCAAGCAGGAATTATTCTTTAGTCTTTCCCTTTCATGTTTCAAAAGTTAGAGACTGGGTCTTAAATTCTACAGGATGACTTCTGATTCCTTTCCTTTTCATGACCCACACTCAGATCGTATTTTCTTAGAAGGAATACTGAAGAAATGATACTGTGCTCTTCTCAGTGAATCACACCAGAGGCACATGATGTTGACTCATCCCATTAAGGGGACGTTAACGTTTCTCATTTGATTGTGTTGGTATATGCCAGGTTTGTATACCATTAAGATCATTATTTTTCCCTTTTGTAATTGATTACTTTTAGCGTTAGAGCTACTCCAAGATTGTTAGTATCCCATTCCTCATCAATCATTTATCAACCCACCAGATTCCACTGACAACTCCTAAATACTAGGATAGTTGCCAAATGGAGGTATTCTATGTCTATCAATCTTTCTACGTGGTTTAGTTGGCACTCCACTGTAAGGTACAACTTCTCTTCCCTCCTTCCTTTCTATTTTAATCAATGGGTTTTAATCTATTACTATCATCATTTATATAGTAATACTCAAAATATTCAAAATTTGGACAGTGGGAGGCTCTTCAAGCTGGCTCTTGTAGTCCTTTGACAAGTTTCTATCATATTTTGAGCAGTTTCTTCCTTGCATGAGATATTCCAAGTTTATTTCATATTTTTTCTAGTCTAGCTCTGAAAACAGACCTAACTCCCTAGGGCCCAGAGCCCTGATTCCTTCTGGTGGAGGACAACATTTAGACATCAAGATCTGAGATCTGAGAGTGCTCATTGTGACTTGGGTACACTGTTTTTGGCCCTCTCAGTAGATGCTGCACTCAAAAATCTATGTGTGCATGTACACACACATATATATGAACATACATATATTGTTTCCAATACACTGTAAACTCTGAGGGAGTGTGGAGCCCATCTGTGCTTATTGGCTCAGAGAAATATTTATTGAAGGAATACAAGAAATAAAGTCCTGAGAATGAAACTGATTTAAAAGAAAAAAGACCCAAAAATATAATTCTTTTTTAAAATAATTTATTTATTTGAGAGAGAGTGGAGAGAGAGTACATGAGTGGGGGTAGGAGTAGAGGGGGAGGGAGAGGAATGGGAAAGAATCTCAAGCAGACTCCACACTGAGCATGTAGTCCCATTCAGGGCTCCATCTCATGACCCCAAAATTATGACGTGAGCAGAAACCAAGAGTTAGACGGTTAATGGACTGAGCCACCCAGGTGCCCCACAAAAATACAATTCTTTAAAAATACCAAGAGAAGGAAGGAAAGGAAAGTGAAACTGGATAGGAATGAAATTAGAAAGTGGACCAAGACTAACATTTTAGAATGGATAATTTTAAGAAGCAGTAAGTAACCAACACTGTCAAAAGTTATTTTATTTTTTAAAAATATTTTATTTATTTATTCATGAAAGACAGAGAGAGAGAGAGAGAGAGAGAGGCAGAGACACAGGCAGAGGGAGAAGGCTCCATGCAGGGAGCCCGACCTGGGACTCAATCCCGGGTCTCCAGGATCACGCCCTTGGCTGAAGGTGGCGCTAAACACTGAGCCTGCCCTCAAAAGTTATTTTAAAAATGAATTAGGAGAACTGAAAATACACGACAAATTAGCATTATCTTCAATTGTGAGTCTGGAATTCTGGGTTTTGTGGATCTTCAAGTGGTTAAAGTTTTATACTCTGTACTTAGTATCTGATTTCTAAATCTCATTGAGGACATTATGTTTTATCCCTGGAAATCATTTTCTTCAAAATTTTACTTTTTCCTGTTTATCTTGGAATCAGAACAGTTGACAAGTCTTTAAGTTTCTATTTGCTACTTAAAAATACAGCATAATTTCATAGAAATCTTGATCAATATCAAGTTGTCTTTCAAAATGAGTGTCCTTTTTCTAACTTTAACTCTTTGGTCATCGGTATTTGTCTTTTGGTAAGTCAGATCTCTAACTTTTAAATGATTTTTATCAGTCCTGGGATTACCAAATGATGGTTTCGCCCACTAGCAAGGCTAAAATTGCTACATTCCTTAGAACTTTAATATCAGGAAAAAGAAATTTATACATCTTGTGGGTTGATATTATTTTCATATTTTTACCATGCTAATCATGTTCCATTCAGACATGTTTAACTGGTCACAAATTTTGACAGACATTCTTTGTTCTATAAAAGATTTTCAAAAAAAAAAAAAAGATTTTCACCGTGAAATAGGAAAATAACCTAATGATGAGGGGACTTAATATTATTATTAATATTTATTTATTAATAATAAATAATATCAACAGCAATTTATACTTATGACTCTCTACATTATTTCACTCAATGCTTACGACAATCCCACAGGTTATTATTATTAATCCTTCCTGATGATGAGAAAGGGTTTAACACAGTAATCCTCTCTTACCTGCAGTTTCACTTTCTGTACTTTTAGTTACCCATGGTTTCAGTTGCCTATGGTATACCTCAGTCCTGAAACAGATCCCCCTTCTGGCATATTGACGGAAGGTCAATAGTCGCTTAAAGCTTCGTCACAATGCCCATGTCATTCACGTAACGTCATCTTATCACATAGGCTTGTGATCATCTTACATTATCATCCAAAAAAAAGTGAGTATAGTACAATAAGATATTTTGAGAAAGAGAGCTGCATTTGCATAACTTTTACAGTTTCTTGTTATAATTGTTCTATTTCTAAAATTATTATTGTTAATCTCTCACCGTGCCTAATTTATAAATTAGACTATTATAGGTATGTATGCATAGGAAAAAACATAGTGTATATAAAATTAGGTACTATCTGTCGTTTTCAGGCATCCACTGGAGGCCTTAGACTATATCTTCCATAGATAAGGGAGGGACTACTGTTCATAAATAATTTGTTTTTTTTTGTCGATGGTTATACTATTGGTAAGTAGTAGAGCCAAGGCTTCATATTCACATCAACATATACCCAATGTTCTAAATATAAGCCTTAACTCCTAGGATTTAAAATAAATAATATGAAATTTTATTTATTATTTATTTATATTTTATTTATTTTTAAAAATATTTTATTTATATGACAGAGAGAGAGAGAGAGAGAGAGAGAGAGAGAGAGAGAGAGAGGCAGACACAGGCAGAGGGAGAAGCAGGCTCCATGCAGGGAGTCTGATGTGGGATTCGATTCCGGGTCTCCAGGATCACACCCCGGGCCGAAGGTGGCGCTAAACCGCTGGGCCACCGGGGCTGTCCTGAAATTTTATTTAAGCAGAAACAAGTGGACAAATATCTTGCTTCTTAAAAAAATTAGTTCACAAAGGATTCATCATGTGATTCCAGTGGTGAGCCGCTCTTGGAACTTGACTCTAGTACATTATTTCCTTGAATACTGTCATCTATATTGTCTCCTCATAGAGATTAAATGTTCACTGATGATAAAAAAAAATTGGTGAATTTATCAATGCTTTGATGATATAATTCAGTTAATAATTTTGACTAACATTTTTGATGGGCCCCCTCATTATATGAAATGAAGTAGAATAATCTAATTAAGAAAATTCAAAATAGAAGGGATTTTATAAATACTTAAGTCTATTCTCATTTTGCTAGCAAGAAAACCAAGGCCTAGAAAGGGTAAGTGACTTCCTCCAAGTCATGCATTGCTGGGCATTGCTGGCATTTCACCTAAGATGTTTGACACAACTGAGGTCCTTTCAGCAATACCACTATCATTTTTTTTTTCCTGCAAAAAGGCACTATCAGTAGAAAAGATATTAAAATACAGCAATGTTACATTCAGTATAGGAAAATATTTGTCTTCAAAGCACAACTCACCATTTGACATCTACTTATTTATTTAGTTCTCGTTTTTCTATATCTCAACTACTGCAAGTACACTATCCAATATTCTAGCCCTTTGCCACATACAGCCACTTAAATTACAATTAATAAACCTAAAAAGAAGTTGTATTGGGTAGTGCTGCATTAGAATGCCAACTACACAAGATGAGGGATTCTCATTAGTTTGTTGATGTATGCCCATAAGTAGAACGGTGCCTGACACATAGTAAACTTCAATAAATATTTGTTGAAGGACTGAATATTTTTGAGAGATATTTTGTATACTCCAGTGAGGTTTCCAATCAAAAATATGGCAGTGCACTTTCTGTATTGGCTGATATCAAAAAAAAGGAATATCTGTGATAAAAATGTTATAATAAGATGTGTTGGCAAAAGGAGTAAACATTATGCCAAAGAAGTTCTATAGACATAACTTGAGTAAGACTGCCCCACATTTACTATGTTCAATTTTCTTGGTTTAGGAAGGAGAATGAATTCCTTTTGCTCTGGACATTTTGAATTTGTTAATTTCCTATGTTCTGCAAAGGTAGAAATTGCAAAGAACATCTATCCTAGGACACATTCATAATTCAAAGTCATAAGAAAATAATATGTTTTTAATTGTGTTTCATTGTATTTCAAATAATAGTTTAAATATATTAATGGTGTAATTATTTTAATAACAAAGAAGTAAAAAGATTCCAATGACAGAAAGGGATATTTTGAAATGGCAAAAAACCATACTTTATGCTTTCATTATTATCGCTAATTTATATTAGGTGCAACATTTAATTTTTATTTTTTTAAATATTTTATTTATTTATTCATGACAGACAGAGAGAAAGGGAGAGATATAGGCAGAGGGAGAAGCAGGCTTCATGCGGGGAGCCCGATGTGGGACTCAGTCCTGGAACCTGGGAATCACACCCTGGGCCAAAGGCAGGCGCTAAACCGCTGAGCCACCCAGGTGCCCCTTAATTTTTAAAACTAGAGATTTACTGTTGTCATCCTTATAATTTCAGCTAAAAGACTAATATTATTTACTCAATGTAGAACATACTTCTCTTTATGCAGCTGAAGCCTTATGTTGTCACACTGATATCATTAAATAAAACTAAAATTCTACATATGGAAAATTTTACCAAGACAGAATTATTAAGAAAGGACATGCTAAACAGCACTTACCCTAAAAAGAAAACATAAAGTGTACTTTAAAATATAGGTACCCTGTTATACAGGGATATGTAAATTTATTTCAGCATATGAGTAAACATCCCAACGACTTTGTTTCTGCTCAAATGCCTGTTTATATTTTCCCAATGTGAAAAGTAATGAAGAAAAGTCTTTTTTTAGGATTTGCCTATATTGGGCAGCCCAGGTGGCCCAGTGGTTTAGCGCCGCCTTCAGCCGAGGGCATGATCCCGGAGCCCCAGAATCAAGTCCCATGTCGGGCTCCCTGTATGAACCCTGCTTCTCCCTCCACCTGTGCCTCTGCCTTTCTCTTTCTCTCTCTCTCTTTCTGTCTCTCATGAATAAATATATAAAATCTTAAAAAAAATATTTGCCTATATTTAGCATTATGTTTTTTCTTTTATCATGTAAGAACTATATAGGATAATCTTATATATTGAATAACCAGAAGAAAAAAATCTGTAGTTTTATTTATCTATTGTATAGCTAGTAATATCTTCTTCTAATCACAGATGAAATGCTTGTGCAAACTTTAAAAATGCAGAAATAAAAAAAATCACTCATAATACTATTATTCAGAAATAAAAGACATGTTCCTTATGGTCTTTAACAGATGTGAGTGTATGTGTGTATGTGTGTGTGTTTGTGTGTGTGTGTTTGTGGTGAGGGGGGGAAACTATACAGAAAAGATGATATACAACATGTGCTTTGTATCTTCTTTATCGTTGGTATAGATCATAAACATTTTATCCTACCAATAAATTTAATTCTATAACATGCTTTTAAGTAGCTGCATAGTATTTCACCATTTAGATATGCCATCATTTATTTAACCACTCATCTAGTATTAGAGAAATATCCTTGAGGCTTTCAGTAGAATGGTCAGATGCAGTAGTGAAAACCAATAAATGAAACCAATAAATCCGTAGTTCATTCTTGGTGTCATTTGTTAATAGACTTTGTATTTCTGGCTGCCTTGGTTTCCTCAGCATAGTATTGAATAAACATTGTGAACTTTACTGATTAAACTTTTTATCTAAGACAAGGGTTAAGACTTCTACTCCAGGTTATGGATGCTTCAACACCGATGACCTATTCTTACAACTGAGCCAATTTCAGTGTAAAACTGTATATATTTTTGGATTTAATTACTATGTTTCATGTTTTCATATATATTTATTCTTTGCAAAATTGCAAATTTATTTTCACATATATTTATTCTTTGCAATATTGTATATTTTTGTAATTTTACTTTTCTTCCATCATTTTAGAGATCATTTTAGAGACCATTACCCCTTCCTATATATATGCATTTTCTTGGCAGAGTGATATTATGCCATCTTCCAAATACCCAGTCCTATAAATATACATACAGTTTAAACCATTGTGAATTTAGTCTAGAACCATAAAAACCATCTCAGGAGAACTTAAGTTAAAATCTACAGTCTAATTAGTAGAAATTATAAATTCTGAAAAATCTGTTTATTAAAGGAATGTTTTACATATTCAAAATGACTAATCAATATCATTGAAGAATATTTTACTTTTTATTTTCTTTGATATAATTTATCAGTAAAACAAATTTTAGTTTGTCATATTAAATGAGGACGAAATTAAAAAATAACATATTTGTGTTGTTTTCCTATGCAACATTCCAATTAATCATCAAAAACAGCTTTTCCAATTCTACTTTAATGACTATACAATGAAACTGAAGAAACATGCTGTTGCTTGAAAAGGTCATGCTCCTAAATAGGTTAAACATTTTATTTTTTATTTATTTTTTAAAAAATTTTATTTATTTATTCATGAGAAACAGAGAGAGAGAGAGAGAGAGAGAGAGAGAGAGGCAGAGACACAAGCAGAGGGAGAAGCAGGCTCTATGCCAGGAGTCAGATGTAGGACTCGATCCCGGGTCTCCAGGATCATGCCCTGGGCCAAAGCTGGTGCTAAACCACTAAGCCACCTGGGCTGCCAGATTAAACAGTTTCTAAAACAATGCTTATACTAGTAACACAATTAATTTGCTCAGAAAATTCTTTTTAAAAATAGTATAAATGTAAATTATTATAAATTTGAAAGTCAGATTTTTTTTTCTTGAAAGTCAGATGCTTGAATTAATGAAGTTTAACTATATAAATGTGTGTGTGTGTGTGTAGGGGGGATTTGTGAACAAAAAAGAGCCACTCATACAAGAATATAATTGTTTTAAAATACACTTAGGTAAAGACTGTTTAAAATCCTTGAGGAAAATGAGCCTGAATCATAATTCTTTATTACCTTTAAAATTTTAATTGCCTCTTTTAAAACTCCAACAGCATCATGTACTTGTTCTTAAAAAAAAATCCAAACAATTCAGATTTACAATTCCATAACCCACTCTTCTTTCACCAATTGTGTTTTCCATTTTGTGAGCCTCTGTAAATACGGAACCCAGCATTGTGTGTTATACATGGTAGGCATTTCAACAATGTTAAATGGATGTAAATCCAGTAACCCCATCAGATTTTCATCATTGATATAGAATATATGGATTCAAAAAAATTCTAAGAACACACTTGGTACAAGAAATTCACATTTCCTTAATTCAGGTTTTCAGGAATCTCTTAGATCTATATAACATAGAAAGCTATGGATGGGATATCTGAAACATCATGAAGACTCCAATGAAAGATACAACTTTCCATCCTTTAGAAGGAAATTTAAAAGACTCAGGCACCTACACAAGTAGATCTGACTGTCAATATACACAGGTTCACCCACAGAGAAAGTAAAATTCCCATATGTTGCAATACTTGGCATCTGTGCACTTCCTTTTCCTATTTCATGCCATGTTTCCCTGGCCCTGCATACTGAATGCAGATTCAGTCTGAAGGGGAAAACTCCTCCAGCTGCTAATGTGAGGCCTCCCAGCACTATAACCATGAGATGATTCAGCACTGCTGCCTGTTTAGAGTTCTCCCTTGGGGGTGGATGTGGGTGCTGGCATGGCTTGCTGTGTGCTAGAAGCAGAGAACACCAGCAAACTGGGACAATTCAAGGACACTGCATAATTTCGGTAAGAGTTAAGAAAGGAGAAGCAGGACTCTGTTGCTATCAGATATGCCAGAAAGCACAACTTTCTTGTTGCATTTTCAGTTAGGGAGGAAGTGGAGGCAGAGAGTAAGGATGGAAAAGAATTTATTGGAATAACAGGGTTCACTTTAGAACTTGGATAATGCTGAGGTATACAATAACAATTAAAGAAAGTAACAAAACAATTATCTCGACCTAAATATTCTTTAAAATCAAGCTTTTAATTTTTTCTTGTGTTCTGTAAATGTACATTTTCTGTATCCTAAAACTAAATTATAAACTTCTTGCAAGTAAAAATTGTGTTTTATTGTCTTTAGCAAGTAAATATTTTTGACATTGATTTAAAAAAAAAAAAAACTATGTAAGGATAAAAGCTTATGAAATTCAGAGTTCTAGTACGCCAAAAAAAGTTAGAAGAGCTATTGCTAATGATTTATTTATTGACAGATCTAAGGCTTCTAGAAGCAGCTTATTCTCCATATATCATTATAATTGGGCAAAACTAATGAGTATTAGAATCATGATATTGAATATTTAATATATTATATAAAAATAAACCAAAGTATCTTCAGAGAAAATTTTATTGCCATTTTTAAAATAACAGTGTTTTAGCATTTACCAAAATTATATATATACTCATACACAGTTAGGTTCACAGCATATGGTAGACTTCAAGGCTCAGCAAACTTTTTTTCTGTAAAGATCCAGATAGTAAATATTTTAGGGTTGTAGGCTACATAGGATCTCCACCACAACTCAGATCTGCTACTGCAGTGTAAAAGAAGCCACAGACAACACATAAATGAATGACTGTTGCTGTTTTCCAATAAAACTTTATTTACAAAAACAGTCAGCCAACATATGGACAGTAGTTTGCCAATTCTTGAAGTAGATTATATATTATCAAAAGTAGCACTACATGGGATAGAGAAATGATAAATTAATATTTTTATAGGTAAGAAACATTCCTGACATTTTCAAGGTCTTTACGGATTCTTAAAAACAACAACAAAACCCATAGACTTAAGTAGCACATGAATCTTACCTGGTTAGGTATCCTCAGTGGGGGCCTTGGACCTCCAGGGTACCGAGGTGACATAAAAGGCTATTAAAGTAAAACAAATAAATAAACAAAACAAAACAAAACAGCACAATGTAAAATATAGATCTGAAAATAAACTGCTTTAAAGAATTTTTAAACTATATAAAACACAAATCAACCTACTTCCCTATGTGGCTGCTTTCAAGAGAATAATCGTTTTTAAGAAAAATTACCATCCTATTCTTTATTTTGTAGACTATCTGGAACATTTTCCAAAGAGAATATAAAAGCATCAAAAATGACTAAAGTAACTGAAGCAAAAAAAAATTTAAATGTTAATTATTATTAAAATGACATTTAAATGGCAAAAAAAAAAAAAAGATTAAGGAGTTTAGGCAACAGAATCTCAGCAGACTTCAGGAGAGCTTTGTTGGCCGTATCATTATATACATTGGGTTCTGAACATATAGTTTGGACTCGTTATTCAGTTTGGTTATCAATTTCCTTTAATAATTTTACAGTTGTCAAATTTCTTCACCTTTTCTTTTGTATCTGTTTAAAATGGCAAAGAAATTCCTTTTCCATAGGTCCTTTGTGGTGAAAAGAGCTTTGGCTTTCCTTTTCCAAGTGTTTGTTATAATTCAGAATTGATTATAAATTTTAAAGTTGAAATTTCTCTGTGTATTTTAAGCCTTGGAAGTTATTAGCTGTGTAGTTTTAACAAAAGAAAAAATTTGTTGTATATTAAAATTTAAGTCAATTTATCTTGTTAGATAAATCAGATTTTTCTAAGATGTGTTGACTCTATCAGTCCAAAAAATGTCTGAAAAAATCCTAAAAATGATTTTTAATTATCATCCAATGTTAAGTGGAAGAGTATTTTCGATCATTCTGATTTAGGTATCAAATTTTTCAAAGTAAATTCCTAACATTATTCAAAATTCCATTTTTACAAAAAAATTATATAATTTTGTTTAGTTATATCACATGATATAATTACTTAAATTTAAGATTATTCCTTACATGTAACATAAGTAACTGTCAACTCTACATTGTTGAATATCATGAAGTAAAATATTAAGAGTGAAGTAATATAAATTAAGGATCAATTTAACAAAATTTGGGCAAGCCAAATCTATGATAGCTAACATAACTAAATTCCACATTTATAATATATTTTCTATAAACATTTTAGAAACTGAGCCTGTACTTCTTGGCTGCATTTTAAAAGCAGGGTTATTTTAAAAGGCAGCATCTAAAATATAAAATCCTAACAAATTTATGCTGTATGGATTGTTTCTATTTTATCTTTTGGAATACTTGACAAACCAATAAGAAGTACTTTAGAGTTTAACAAGCAATACAGTTTTTTGCTGAGTTCTTATTTGTTGGTCATACCATTATTAATTGTTTTTACATTTTAGTTTCCTGTTAATCAGATCATTTTAAATGAACAGAAAACACTGGATTATTCAGGTAATACTGTCATCTCCAGTTGACATGATAAAACTGATAGACTTAAATAGATAAAACTTAAATGATAGATCTAAAACTGATAAAACTGATAAAACTTAAACGGATTTTCCAATTTCAGCATTTGAAGAATGTTTAATTTTCATGTATTTTGGTCAAAGTTGTTTCTCTTCTATCCTTTCCAGACTTTATTCTAAATAGAATTAGTTAACTATACTGCCAACTAGAAGCTTTTCCCAATGTTCATACTCTCTGTTATATTTCTAAACACCTAATTTCATTTATGGAACTGCCTTTTAAATTCTGTACTCATTCAAAAAGTTTAGTAACTAAATATTGTATCATTGGTCTTGGAATGTTTGCCTTTTTTTTCCCACAATTTGATGTTTTATGACATCATCATTAATCGAAAGTGTATCAATTTAGTTTTGAAACATGGAGAAATAAAAATAGGTTACTAGTAATTCCTATCTATAAAATTCACTTTGAAATGAATCCAAGGTAAAAATTACGTAAAAATATTACTGAATACCAAATGCTGAGATAAACATTGAGATGGACCTTATTTTAAATAGAACATCTGAGATTTGCATATTCCTCTGAATGTAAAATGATGTTACAGTGTTAATTTAATGGACTATCTGAAAAGAGAAATTTCTCTAATTGATGATACTGTGAATAAATATATTTTGATGGTACTGTCATACTCTCCTATCTAACTGTAAGGCCCCATAAAGGGACTACTGAGAGGGAGAGGCAGTGCATGTGCTACATGAGAACCTAAGACTGGGAGAGAAAAAGATTCTCTCTTTAGTTAATTTATGTCTTCTTGTATGCCCTTCTCCAAGCCCAAATTTACATGATTTTTGGAAAAAAAATAAGAAGAAAGAAAGAAAAAGAAAAAGAAAAAAGAAAAAAAAGAAACTCATTTATAAATTCCCATCTGTATCAATCCAGTTAACACAAAAATGACAATAAAATCTAGTAATTGGGATAAAAATCAACTACTTTTACCTAAAATACAAAGACTGCTATGGGAAAAGCACTTTTGGTATTGAATTAATGCTGTTATAACGTAAGCTGTTACTATTTAGGTTGATGGTTACCTTATTAGTTAACGCCATAGGTCCCCACTTGCCTACTTGTTGAGGTATAGACAACAGCAACCAAATCCGAAAGAGTCTGCATATTAGCAACTGAGAATATTCTACTAATATTTGTACTTTACCATTCATAAGCCAATTTCCTTTCAAATATAATTCAAGATATTAAAACTAGTTTAAATTCTTTAATGATAAAATACTATCTAAGAGGCTGCCTAACTGACAATATAAAGTATATCTATTGGCAGATATGTCCATAGTCTCTGCACTAATAGCCTGGGAAGAACAGGTTCTTCAAAAGAATTTTTGGCTATGGAATACTCTTTATATTTGGGGAAAAAAAGTTTTTTTAATAGCTTGGGCATTAAAAAAACTTGCCTGAAGGTATCATGATGGTGAATTAATATTTCAACTGGAAAAAGCCTTTGCCTTAAAAAAGCTATTTATAATGTGTGTGCAAAAATCATTTGAAAAGGAGTCAGGGCCTGGGTTCTAGTTTTGCAATAACACTAATTAGCAGAGGGGTCTTGAGCTAAAAAAAATGTTCAGGGTTTTAATTTTCTCAAATATAAAATGAGAGAGTTGGACTGGATAATCTCTAAAGTCCCTTAGAAAAATGAAAAACCAAACAACAAACAACAAAAAACCCCACCCAAATACAAAACTCCATGATTCTGTGTTAATTATCTCCAGCATTATCCTTAAGTATACAGATTTGTACACTGCAAACAGCTACAAATATTTGAAGTGTGTAGGGGTGGGGATATAGGCATATGCACCTGACAAACCACATTTATCAAGGAGCTGGAGAAATGTATTCCTGTGCATTCCAGAGAAAAGGAAAACTAAATTAAAGAAAAAAAAATTCCAACTGATAGATACACTTTGTTCAGATCAAAGGTCAATCATAAGAATAAAAAAACCCGAACTTATCAATTAAAAGCTATACTAGTGATTCTTTATTTTTTTAATTTAAATTTAAGTAGCCAACATATAGTATACATCATTAATTTCAGGTATAATAGAGTTCAATAATTTATCAGTCACATATAACACCCAGTGCTCATCATATCACATGCCCTCCTTACTGCCCATCACCCAGTTACCCCATCCTCCCGCCCACCCTAAGGATTCTTTAATTCAACAAGTGTATTTTCAATACCTACTAAGACACTTTGGGCTACATCATAGGACATTTCAGTGAACAAAGCAGATAAACATCACTGCCTTCTGATTAGGATTAAGATTCCAGTCTTGTAATTAATAGGAGAAACAATTTTCTGGAAAAACTGTTTTCTCCATCAGTCCACTAATTCAAAGAAATAGAATGTTCTCCTCACCAAATGGCAAGTGTCAATGAAAACCCACAGAAAATAATATTTCAATCTGGTGCCTTCCCTCAGAAGTCATAATTACATCACCCTTACTTGATAGAACATGTAGTGCTATGAGTAAATGAAAACCAAGGCTATGCTTTTAAAAAGTTTTCTAAATTAGGCAAAACTCAAAGAGTCAGGTTCTTTATAACCCAAGATAAAATGAGTAGCACTCTTAGTATTCTGACATTTGGAAACTACATTTATAGGCATAATTTCTCCTTTTTAAATGTTTCAGCTGGGGGATCCCTGGGTGGCGCAGCGGTTTGGCGCTTGTCTTTGGCCCAGGGCGCGATCCTGGAGACCCGGGATCGAATCCCACATCAGGCTCCCGGTGCATGGAGCCTGCTTCTCCCTCTGCCTATGTCTCTGCCTCTCTCTCTCTCTCTCTGTGACTATCATAAATAAATAAAAATTAAAAAAAAAATGTTTCAGCTATCTGCCCAGAAAGAAAGGGATATCCAAAAGTGAAAGGAATACAAACATATACAAAGCCAGAGAAATCGATAAAATTTTGTAACTAAATGAATGGGGGAAAAAACACAAAAAACCTGTAACAGAAATACAAACCTAAGGTCCAGCTCGTTTCCTCTAAGTAGTCTTTTAGAGAAAAGATCATACCATTTAGAATCATAATTTATTTCAGAATGAATGTCATTCAATCTTAAAGGATTATTTTCCATTATACCAAGAATTATTCATGGAATTTTAAACTTCTGCTTCCCTAAAAGAGAGATTTTCCTTTATTCTTTGCCCTTTCTGCTAGTCTGCCTCTTCTTATTTGATCTTTCATAAACCCTTAGTGCTTTGTATCAACACCCCAAGAATTAGGAGGAACCAGCTCTTTCTCTTTCCTCACACTAGGTGAAGTCAGATTGCTCAGTAGGACTCTTTCCTTCTCTGAGGATCCCAAATGTTCCCAATGAAATTGTTTTATAAATGATTTGCCCATCCTGAAATTACAGGTGCTAAGAACCACTTTAAGTCCTAACTTTTAATACATAACATGATTTAACTGTACCTCTTAAATAACATATGGCTGAAATGTTAACTTTAATATTTTTTTAAAAATATTTATTTTTTTGAGTATAGCTTTAAGTATATTTGAGTATAGCTTTAAGTATATTGAGTGTATTTGAGTGCCATACATTGTTACATTAGTTTCAGGTATACAACGGTGATTCCACCAATTTACACATTATGCTATGCTCACAAGTGCAGCTACCATGAATCACCATAATATTTTCTAACATTTTAATAGTTTTTAGAAAACACATAACTATGATTTAAAAACACCAGAATATTCTGTTTCTTGAGACTACCGTGTACTCTCCTTTCTCTACTAAGTAAGTTTCTGCTAATCCCTCAAGGGACAGTTTAAAAGGTCACTTCCTCTTTTAAGAATTTCTATAGGCTTTGCTCCTTCGACTTCCTTAGCACTTTGTTCATGCTATTATCATAGAGGATTCAGGACACTGCAGTGTCATGTGTGTACTGATATGAAGGAAACCCACTAAAGAGGAAAGAACACAAAACCATATCAGAGCACAAGTAATTATCTTAAAATCAAGGTAATTAATCCATAAAGAAAAACTGGAATCCTTAAAATTGATATAGCAATATATAAATCAACTTATTTCTATCTCTGTTTCTCTTTTTTTTTTTTTTCAGATGGAGAGAGGCAGGGTTGGAGGTAGAGGGCAAGAGGGAATCTTATATCTTAAGCAGGCTCCACACCCAGTGAGAGCCCCACATTGGGATGGATCTCACAATTCTGACATCATGACCTGAGCCAAAATCAAAGTAGGACACTCAACTGACTGAGCCACCCAGGTGCCCAAATCACCTTATACCTTATTTTAAATATTTCAACATGGCTTTTAGAAACTTTCAATTAATTTTTAAAGATTTTATTTTTAAGTTATCTCCATACCCAACGTGGGGCTCAGATTTACAACGCCAAGATCAAAGCCACTAAATTCCACTAAGCCAGCCAGGCACCCCTAGAAACTCTTTAAATATAAGTCTCAGAGAATAAATTGATAATAAAGAAAATTTAAGGAACACCTGGGTGGCTCAGTCATTTGAGTATCTTCCTATAGTTCTGGTCATGATCCCAGGGTCCTGGGATGGAGCCCTGCATCCATCTGGAGCCTGGAGCCTGTGTCGGGGCACCTTGCAGCAGGGAGCCTGCTTCTCCCTCTGCTCCTTCCCCTGCTCATGCACCCTCTCTCTCTCTCTGAAACAAATAAATAAAACATTTAAAAGAAATTTTAAAATCACTAAAAAATAAGTTTCTTTAAAATGCCACTTAAGCATTTTATATATACTATTTATATACTATATATACCACGTACTATTTTCTATATATATTTTATTTTACAAGCACAATTTAGAACAAATCAGTGATGAAGAGAAGAATAATATTGATTTCTTTAGAATGGACATTTAGAACAGTGTACTCTTATGAAAGAAGTCTGAGGTCATGTTTCTAAAACACAATTTTGAGACTTATGTAAAGTAACTGAACTTCTTTGAGGACTAAACTATTCTGTGAAATTTGCTTCTAATTTTTGAAAAAAGAGTATTTTAAAATGACTTGAAAGAACCCAATTATCAAGTTTAGGAAAATATGAACTGACAATTTAAAAAATGAACACTCACTTAAAAGATGACTTCATCGGAATTACTCATTTGAAGTTTATAAGTTTCATACTATACAATTATAATAAAATCTGGCTTATAAAATTTTATTTGAGTGTAATTTTTGGACACATTTTATGGCAGAAAATTTTAAAGTATACTAGGTCAATCTCCTTACTATGTAAAAGGAAACCAAAGACCAAATTTCTTTTTTTTTTTTTAAAGACCAAATTTCTTAATTGCCGTTTTAGTTTTCTTACAGAGAGACATCCTGCTACAGTAATACCTTTATAGAATGAAGGCACATACACATACTTCATTCTTATGACCAACTGGCCATAAATAAACTGCCTGACTTGGCACTTCCTCCTTGGCCCCCAGCAACTGTACAACAATTCACTTGATGCAGAATTCTTTACCCTTGCTACCACTCAACCAGGAAAAGCTGAAAAGGCAGTGGTATTTTCAGGTAAGCAAGTTAATTTGCATATAAAGCACTAATTAGCATGCGCTTCTGATTCACTGAACTAAGAAATGCGACAACTGAAATAGTAAACTCTAGTTCTCTTTTCAGTTGTCTTTTCTTAAACATTTTTGGTAGAGTTTTGATAATATATGTTGTCTTTAGTCCACTTATTAGTGTTCTTAAGTCACATGTTAAAAGGCAATATTCGATGAGTAGGGAACAGTGATGAATGGATGCAGTATTATTAGAAGAGTATCATCATTATAATCAAACTGTTCATTATAATGTGGTAACTTATAATGAGGTTCATGAGGAAGGAAAAGAAGCAGTTAGCACATTCTAAGAGAGAACGTACAGAGCTGTATTCAATAAACATTTGATTGTTTCCATAGTTGGGTCATTGACTAAGTGAATGAATAACACTGATGGAAGATTTAAAAAAATAGCAAAAGATGTAATGAAGTTTTGTTCACTTGTATAAAATCTCACCTGACCGAAGTGTCTTGTTAAAACTAGGTGGTATCTATTGCTACTGTAAACAGTAAGCCACAGTATTAGCATAATTAATCTGGTTTGTATAGTGAGTACATGCTTATCAATTGTGTATAGAAGGAAAATTCTGTTTGCTTAAATAGGATAATTTATATTTTCCAGAGGACCTCATAAAAGCAGGTAAGGGACAAAGAATTGACCTGAAGTAGTTACTGAATTATAGTTAGATTATGCTTATCAACAACACCTAAGGAAATTTATAATTTAAATGACTATTAAGGCTTTTTACCCCTCTCCTACTGCTTTCAGGCTTCTATTTTTAGACTTTATTTATTTGAGACAGAGAGGGAGAGAGTGTGTGCAAGCAGAGGGAGGGGTGGAGAGAGAGGGATAAGCAGACTCCCTGCTGGGTGGGGAGCCCCCCCCGGGGAGGATCCCCCCCTCCCCTCCCCCCCGTACAGGATCATGACCCAAGGTGAAGACAAATGCTTAACTTACTGAGCCACCCAGGCGCTCCTGCTTTCACGTTTCTTTAGCTATTTCTGGGGTGCCAGGACTGAAAAAAATGTTTCTTAGTTTTACAAACTAGCAGTTTTTGGCATAAAAGGATGTCAGGTTAATTTACATGATTTGGAAAAAAAAAAGTGTGTTACCTTAATTGAACTTTTCTTGAAGCACAGACCAGCCTTGAGAAGTGCTATCAATTCCTTATTGCAGTTCATCTCTTAGCTGTCTAATACAGTGCTGCGTTTATACGAAGGGCCCTACCTCCTCTTTTTGGACTGAAATATATTCAAAGGGAGATAATCCTCAGGTCTCAGAAATAACATGTTTAAGCTTACATATTTTCTTTCCATTAAAAAAAGGCTCAGTATTTGAGTAAGAACATGAAACATTCTGTCTTCTTATCATATTGTCTTTAGCACATAACCATCTTCAGTCCAAATCTGTAAGAAAATGGTTTTTGCTAAGAATTATTTTGCTTCCATCACCGTTTAGGCAAAAAATATAAGATGCAAAGTGACATACAGGCAGAAAAGAATATATTAATTATATAAATATCAAATAACTAGATCACTTGGTCCTGTGCAGATATGACCTTAGACAAATTTACTCTTTCTTCTGATATTTTTGATGTGCAGTTTAGGCAGACACAGGGAGTAAGACACAATTCCATTACATGAAAATTATTCTAGAAGATTTCAAGGGAACAACTTCTTCCAAACAAAATTTTTGGAAATGACAAATAAGGTAGGTTATAGTTATTTTTTTATAGTCTTGGAAAGGTAATAAAAATATGTTCACAATATTAGATTTTACCCAAAGTGTAAACATTCTTTTAATCACTAAATATTACCTTTTATTCACTCTGTGTCCATTTTTTTAGTGAATTCAATTCTCTTTACTGTACATATTTTCCTATATAGACTTCTCTCTCTCCTTTTTTTTTTTTTTTAAGAGAGGAAGGCAGGGAGGGGCAGAAGGAGAAGGAGAGACAGAATTTTAAGCAGGTTCCATGCCCAGTGCGTAACCAACTTGGTGGGCTTGTTCTCACAACCCTGAGATCATGACTGAGCCAAAATTAAGATTTGGATGCTTACCTGACTGAGCCAGCCAGGCACACCCGATATAGATTTCTAGTCCCTAGTTTTCTGTTCCCTATTTCACTTAGAAGTAAATATTTTTTAATTGTGCTAACTTTCTTGAACTCATGTGCTATCTATAATAATATTATTGGGAATATTATTTTGAAATATCTTTGGTGTTATGACTTCTGCATTTCACTACAACCATCTTTCATATAGTAAAAATGCTCACATATTTTAATTTTTATAATTCCATGAGATGCTTCATGAGTTTTCTGTAGAAAAGTAATGAAGCATAAATTATACATCAAATGAATTTCGTCAAAGTTACTTTACAATTCATGTATCTTAATTTGTTTAGTTTCTTTTCTGTTTTCCATAAAAACCTCCATCAGACATTACTGACACCCCAGTGGATAAGACACTCTTGATTAACACATTTTAATTCCAACTAGTATTAAACTAATTTAGCTCACAAAATGACATACTTGTGCTAGCGCATTCTGCTGATAAGCATAAATATGTAGCTTATCTCCCATACATCTTAGATATTCTATCATCATCAACACTTAATTAAAATAGCTCATATAAGATAACTGTAAAGTATTACCAGATCCAGCTTCCTAGATGTTATTTTTGTAAAGCTAATCCAATTCAGCACAGACTTATAAGCAGGTTTGATTCTTTTGATATGGATTTAGTCTAAGCATCAAAATTGCTCACTTACATTATGGGCCTTTTCAAGAAGATGAGACTATTTCTCAAGCCTTCATTACATATATTAGAGGCGTGTGGCAGTGGACTTCTGGATTGTGAGTGAGGACCATGCTATCTCCTGTCTAATAAGCTATAAAAGTTGGATAACACTCTACCAAAAACTTTAATAATTTGTTTTAGATCAATTTATATTTACAAATACACAGAGACACATTTTTATTGTTATTGTCTGTGAGGCAAGTAGCTTGAATCCTACATAAGCTGAATCTGGCTCTGTGCTGTCTTCCACTACTGACTGAAGTCACAGACAAATCAACCCAAATTAATGTATTTAAAAAATTACATTATGGGCATGAAAATACATATTTGGGATTGATAATTTAGGATAAAGTACTATCTTATAAAAGAAGCTGTAACAATAGTTTTTTAAAATCACCCTTACTTTTTTCATTAAAGAATGCAAAAGTATTCCATTCTTCCTTTTGCCTATTTTACATTCATCCTTCCATGTAAATTTGCCCCATAGGAGAGAGGTACTTTAATTTACCTAAATGTACCATTGGGGAAAAAAAAAGAGAGAGAGAGAAAGAATGAAAGAATGCTGCTTTTCTCTTATCCTTCTGATAATATGGTAGGGAAGATTCTACTGATTAAGTCTTTTCAAATTCTCAAATAGCAGAAAGAATGTTAAATAAACTGGCCTGTGGTCTTGGTCTTCTAATACAAGTGACAAATCATATATATATTGATTTTCTTTAAAAATGAAATGACAAAAAAAAAAAAAAGAAATGACATTCTCATATTCACTTGGTTAACCTACCTATAAACATGAAATCTTTATTTATATATTTATTTATTTATTAATATTTAATTTATTTATTCATGATAGACATAGAGAGACATAGCTCCTCTATGCCACTGCCTCAGATTAGACATAGTATTCCTTCACAGGTCAGGGCTAGGTCATAATATACTGCCCTGGTGATCATGCCACTTTGCCAATGGTCTTTAAAAGGTATAAAGAAAAAAAAATACTAGAAAACCGATTTTTTTTGTTTTACATATCATTTTCTTTCTTTTTAAAAAGATTTTATTTATTTTTTCATGAAAGACATAGAGAGAGAGGCAGAGACATAGGCAGAGGCAGAAGCAGGCTCCCTGAGGGGAGTGTGATGCGAGACTCAATCCCAGGACGCAGGGATCATGATCTGAGCCAAAGGCAGACGCTCAACCATTGAGCCACCCAGGTGTCCCCACAAAAATCTATATTTAAAGTTATACAAATCATGTCTAAACTTTATAGAATAGTCTTTCTACAGAACAAGTTTATAGAAATTGTTAATGCACCAAAAGTCTATATTGAAAATAGAGCTTACTAATTTGACTAATGCTAGAATGTATAAAAAAAGCAATAATGAGAAAATTCAAATTGCACAAAGTGATTCCTCCATCTCCAATTTAAAATATACATTTTGATATACACCTCTTAGATATATGTACATAAAGTTGATAAGACAATTCAAATGGAAAATATTTACTGATGTCAAAGTAATGTATATAATATAAAAACGATAGAAAACAGGTAGTATTCATGTTTGCAAGCACTTGAAGTAATTAATTTCTATTTTACTCTTTCTTGAAAAGTATCCTACTGTTCCCATTACTCTATTCCCTGGCATTCTATCTTATACCCAAGACTATACCTGCTTGCTGGGTATAACGCATGATACCTGGCAGTAGCCCATAAGCTCCTCTTTAAGGCACCAGCAGGCCGGTTTTCTTTGTTCCTCAGCACGGATGAACAGTTTATAATAGCCAACACTTCATTCTCAGCAGCATTTCTTTGGCCTCCTCCCCTTTCCCTCCAGCCACTTCCTCATCTCTCACTTTCCCTTTAGAGCAAAACTCTGAGTTGGGCACAATTATTGTCTCCAATTTCTCTCTTCCCAGTTTATCCTGAATCTACTTTTATTAGGCTTTTATGCCCATCACTCCACTGACTGGCCTTATCAAGGCCACATATTGCCTTCTTATTAAATTCAACGGTCAACCGTCAGTCCTCAAAGAATTTAAACTATCAGTAGCATTTGACACGGTTGATTATTCCTCTCCTTGAAATCTACTCTCCACATGGCTTCCAGAATGCCACATTGCCTGGTTTTCTTCTTATCTCTGGGACTGCTCCTTCTCATTTTTCTTTGGTGGTCCCTCCTCATCGCCCAAACTTCTTGACATTAGAATGCACTAGGTGCATTCTAGAGCTCTCTGTCTCTATCAATACTCACGATCTTGATGCTCTCATTCAAGCTTATAGCTTTAAATATTATCCAAATGCTAGTAACTCCAAAATGACTCTAGCCCAAGCCTGAACCACAAAACTGCAGACTGATATTCTATTCCATACTCAACATCTCTTGAATATCTCACAGCCATCTTAATCTTACCAAGTTCAAAATTAAGCTTCTGGTATTCCCCCTCATACCTCTTCGCGGAAGTCTGACCTACACGAGTAAATATCACTCCCATTCTTCCAGCTGAATTAAGTCTAAAGCCTTGGAGTCACTCTTGATTTGTCTTTTTCTCTCACAACACATATCCAGACCATCACCAATATCTGTTGGCTTGAGTTTCAAAATATACCTAGAATCCAAGCACTTCTCACTACTCTTATTACGTTAGCCTAGGCCATATCTCTGGTCAAAAGTTTGCAACAACATCCAAACTGGTCTCCCGGTGTCTACTCTTCCCTCCTGTAGACTAAATTCAACATAGTATCCAGAATAACTGTTAAAATGCTCCACTCAGAGTAAAATCCAAAATTCCTACAGTTACCTATAAAGTTCTACGATGTGACTTTCTATTATCCAGGACTTCGTGTAGAACTAGTCTCCCCAGTGGACACTACGCTTTAGCTACCTAGACCTACTGTTGTACCTGGAAAAAGCCAGTTACGCTTTGAACTCAGGGGCTTTATACTTGCTTGTCCCCAGATAGCATAAGCTTGTTCTCTCACTTTTTTTAGATCTTTACAAAAAACGGTAAGTTTTTGTTGGGTCCTTCTCTGGCCACCCAATCTAATCTTTGGCAATAATGCTTATTTTCCTTTTAGGTCTCATTTTTCTCCGTAGTCCTTACCACAGTCTAATATATCATATTTTTAAAAATAATTATTTATTTTGTTACTATTTCCCTTAATAGACTCTAAGTCCCATGTGGGCAGGGAATTCTTTTAATCTTTTTTCTTTCTTTTCTTTTCCTTTCCTTTCCTTTCCTTTCCTTTCCTTTCCTTTCCTTTCCTTTTCTTTCCTTTCTTTCTTTTCTTTCTTTTCTTTTCTTTTCTTTTTTCTTTCTTTTCTTCTTTTTTTTTTTTTTAATTCATAGGGAGAGCAGGTGGCCCAAGGTCAGGCCTAGGCAGCCTGCCCTGGGATTGCACCCTACTTCATAGGCCCCAGTCATATCTCCAGGAGCCTGCCTTTCACCGAGTTGTATGCCTGCAGACTTACTCTTTCAACCTTCACTCCTCACCCCACCGACTTCATTGAGTTGCAATAAATGTTTGCTACTGTATGTCATAAGCAATCTTTGCCAATGGTTCTCAAATTTTAGTTTGCAAGACTCATCTGTTGGAAATGAACAAACAACAACAAAAACACAAAGATTTCTGCCTCACTCCCTATCCCCAAGAATTCTGATATTCTGGAAGCTGGTTGACTTCTAGCACTCTCGTGTCAGTACTACACAGAATACGCTTGGAGGAACATTGTTCTTAGTTTTACCCTTTAGATTTCCTATAAACTATCTAGTGGTGGGCCAGTTAATGGTTCACTCACTAAATGTGGCTACCATTTGCTTTTGTAGATAAAGTTTCCCTCAAACAGTTTTGCTACAAAACAGTCCAAAACAGTGTCCAATGCTGCTTTTATACCACAAGGACACTACAACAACAGAATTGAGGAGTTGTAACTTCAAAGTCTCCAAAGCCTAAAATATTTATTCTCTTTTTACAGAAAAAGTTTGTCAACTCCTCATACAGATACAAGATAAATTATTTCAGAACACCACCTAGTGATAAGCTATCTTTTAAAAAAGCTTAAGACATCCTAATGTATACCTAAGACAAATCTATCCCACCCATGTAGGGCATTTGTAATATATGTCATAATTCATTCTTTTCTTTATTCTTCCTTATAAGTTTTTTATTTATTTAAGTAATCTCTACACCCAACCTGGGGCTCGAACTCACAACTCCAAGATCAAGAGTGGCACATTCCACAAACTGAGGCAGCCAGGAGCCCCACCCATCCTTATCCTTAATTCCCCAAAGGATGGTGACCATTTTTTTTATCTGTAACCAACATTAAATAAAACTAAAATTGTTATAAATTGCCTTTGTATATTTGCAATTTACTATACATTCTACCCCCTCTCCCCCCCAAATAGCTATAATAAAAGCTGAAGCACTCTGGGAAGAATTTTCAATAATAAGATTTTTTCAAAAGAAAGACTCTAATTTCGAATTAGCTGAAAAACAGCTCTTATTAAAGATGTGATTTTAAAATATGATATTTTATTGCTTCATATTAAATATCCTAACACCTTTAGCTATCAGATGCAGCATTAAAGTAAAAGGAAAACTAATATTGGTCTAGGATGGCCAAGTTACCTTTTCCTAAATATTCATTTTGATAAATAAACAAAAAAGTAACGTTTCTACCAGGAAAAAGTTTCATTCCATTCTACTAAGAAACCCATGTAGACTCTGAAGCCCTGATATTCTCTTCTTTGCTCTCTGTCCCTCTAGTAAATGCTGTAGGATCTTTAGTTGTTTGAAACTGCAATTTTTTTTAAAAAGCTTACTTAGTTACTCAAGCTGAGCAGTTTTAATTTGTTCTAATAGTTGAGGCCAGAAAAACTATTACCACAACTGCAGGAAAGCATTATCAAAGCCAGCAGCTGTCAGCCACCTTTATTTTTTTTTTTTTAGGCTGCTTTTTATCTTTGTACTAAAGAAAGACTTGTTCTATTTTCAATATTTAGAATCTCTGTTCTTTAAAGATTCAAAATTACATTTTAAAGAAAATTAAACTTAATTTTTATGTCTTGAACTTTGATAAATAAGCAACCTTCCCTACCTCTACTCCCCAAATAATGGTGTATTTAACTCTGAAAAACACTTATTTTTAATGTCTGGATTTTTAAACTGTATATACTGACAATATTATCGTTCAGTAAGTCAAGGCTACTTGAGATTTTCAGGACCCTCCTCATTCAAACTAAGATAGGATATACTAATTTTTTGGCTTATTATCTAAGATTGGAGATTCTATTTACAACTTCCAGGGAGAGGGAAAGGAAGTTTCTCCTGGTTTAGAGAATTTCCTAAAATTAACTGCAATAGGCCATGGTCAGGAAGGATAAGAGGAAAAGAAAATCAACGGGAGTAAAGGCAATACCAAGATTAATAATGAAAGGGAACCGAGAAAGCATGTAGACCATTTAAGTAAACAAGGTAAAAAGGATGTTACTGATTATAGAATAATTGTATAAAAGTTTACATAGGAATAGCAGAGCAGGGGTGCCTGGGTGGCTCACTCAGTTAAGCATCCAACTCCTGATTTCGGCTCGGTCATGATCTTAAGGTCATGACATCGTGCACTGTTAAATGCTCCACAATCAGCAAGGAGTCTGCTGGAGTCTCTCTCCCTCCCCTCTACTTGTGCACACATGTGTGCTCTCTCTCTCTCAAATAAATAAATAAATCTTTAGACAGGATTTTATTTGAGAGAGAGGGAGAGAGAGAGCACAAGCAGGGGAAGCAGCAGAGAGACAGGGAGAAGTGGGCTGCCCGCTGAGCAGGGAAATCTCTACAGGGCCCCATCCCAGGATACTGGGATGGTGACCTGAGCTGAAGGTAGATGCCTAACCAAATAAGCCACCCAGGTGCCCCTAAATACATAAATCTTTTTTTTTTTTAAATAAGGAATAGCAGAGCAGATGAGTATACTGAGTTATGAGAATATCTTCAAAACATAGGACTTATTTCCAGAAACAAATTAAATACCAAACCACCTCAAGAAACATTTAACCAAAGCTTGTAAATGTTTTTCCCTTTTTAGTTTCAAGATAATTTGATTGTTAAATTAAATAATCATTTTTTCTCATTTTTTGATTCATTTTGATCCTCTTTCTTTTAAAATATCAAGTACAGTGTATACCCTGAGCTTTGTTGTCTTCATTGTTTTATGAATGTCATGTATACTGAGCTCTTTCTGTCAGTAACAACTGCATGGAGAAAAGGGAAGGTTTCTTTCATTTTTCATTCTTCTTATTGTATTATTATTATGTCAAAGCATTAGGTCAGCTTGTTACAGTGCAGTCTTGCTAAAAATAGAACCTTTGGAAAATACACCCTGAACAAGGAGAGACGTCTGCAAACCACCACTAGATGGCAAAGCAGCTTTCCCATTGCTAACATTATGCCAGCAAACAAAATGTGACTTAAAACCTGCTGCAACATGTTGTCTACAGGATCAGTTTCTATCAATTCAGACTTTAAAATATGGATGATCATCTCAGTCTGAAACTAAATTGCTTGGTATGTTCTATCTTCAACAAATATTTATAATCTTATTGATGTAAAACTTTATATTTATAACCCAACATCAAAGTATTATTAGTTTTCAACATTACAGTTAAGAAAATTAACAATCTAGTGAGTAGAGTACAGTAAATTTATCAAGATAAAAATCAAAACAAAACATAATACATGGTAAAAATGAGCCAAAGGGTATAAAGTGTTCAAAAATTAGATATTTATAAGCATATCCCACATTAGTTATATACCCAAAGGATGTAAATTAGCACTTATTAAAAGATTATGTTTTTAATATAAGATATGGATATGTTTATCTACAGTGACAAAAAACAAAATAGATTTTTCTACTTAAAAGCTTTCTTGTGGTAAAGACCAGAAATGAGGAAAAAACAAAGTATTTTCACCTCCCTCCCAAATTTTCTTGGTTGAAATAGAAAATGCCCATTTCTTCAAGGTAGTATACAAGTAATGGTACATTCACAGGAGAAACTTTCTTGTTACCCAAATCTGTAAAATGACAGAACTTCAGAAGGTGACAAATAGTCTAATTTTTTTAAACACAAAGGAAGAACTTTGTTTTATTTTATGCATTTTACTAAACCATTTTGATGGTTATACATAAGAAGAAAATCTCATTGGTTCAAGGAACACTACTACGTATTCAATAAATTACAGGAACCACAATTTGCCTGTCTTTTGATAATAATGATAAGAAAATGAATAAATAGAAGATTGATGCTTTTAATACATAATTAATATCTTGGCATACAATGAAATTTCACATACAATTCTAGCGTGGGGACAGGAGACTCAGAGTATAGACTCAGTTCTGATTGCCTACCATGTGTACTTCCACCATAATAATGCATTTTCTTCCAATAAAACTACCAAACTCTAGTTAGATCAGTGGCCACTTCTACTGCCTCCCCTGGACCCAGGAGCAAGACTTCTCAATTTAAGTAAGATGCTCTGAAGTAATTCACCAGTTCTGGAGTAGGTAGGTCACTTTGAAAATTTATAGGAATTTGTATACAAATTACTCATTTGATAAAAGACTCTAAGTAAATAAATATGTGTCTTACTTTAAATGGCTTTATTTTATTAAATTGATATGTCCTTTTGCATGATCTACTATTCCCATTGATTTTACTTAATTGGTCTAGTATTCAACAACAGAGGCTCTTCCATTTCAATAAAGATGTCAAAGTTTAAGTATGAACAATATTACTATCTGTCACAAAAAGACACTACTCTAAATTTTACAGTATAATCACCAAGTGTGTAAAACTCAGAATTACTGAAGCCAGTGCTTTATGTGCTAATTACAAACTTTTCTTTCTTTAGTTTCGTTTTATTTTATTTTATCACATTCTGATAGGCTCAATTCTTTCCTGGCCTCGTCCCATTCCAGTTGACCCCAAATAAGCTTTGAATTTCCTCACTAAGAATGGGAATTCAAAACTATTCTCATTCTGGATAAATACTTGGAGGTTAATATTCCTTTTGGAATTGAATTAGAAACTGGTGTTTGGACTTGAATTATGATTGTTTGCTGCTATTTATAGTCATAGAAGTCAGCTACTCTTCATTAACAACAGGCATTACAGCCAGAAGTACACCAAAGTATAGACCAATCACTGTAGGAAACCAATGCTGATATTTAGGAAATATTTGAATAGACCAATCCCATCATTATATGTATCCAAAAGATAATAACATCTTTTTTTTTTAAGTTTGATAGTATGAGTTGTTCAATATTTCAAAGAGGTATTTCTAGGGAGACTGGAATTAATTTTGTTGAATAGTGAAAAAGAATATTTGGGATTAGCTAGAATGGTCTCCCTGGATAAAGAGGAGTGACATATGTAACTTTTTCTATCTTCTGTCTCTCCTAACTTAGTTAAAACCATTAAAACTTTCCAGAGGTCCAAAGTAGGAACCTCAGGATGATCCTTGATTCTTCCAATTCTTTCTTTTCTACCCCAAATTTGGTTTATCAACTAAAGCCTATCAAACATAATTATGAATTACTTACTTCTTCCCTTCCAATCTTACTGCCACTACTCTTCTATAGGTCTACAAAGTTTCTTCTTTGGGCTACTTAACAATAGTCAACTGACTGATTCCCTTGCATCACTCTCTTTAACAAGTTCTTTATCTTTCAAGTGTTAGTGTTTTTGAAATTCAGTTGCATATCATCTTACTCTCTCATTCTGTATTTTCTTGCTGGATAATTAACCTACCTCCACCGACTCAAGTGCTCTTACTACAATGGTAATCCTGCAATTTTTATCTTTAGCCTGGATCAATCACTTAGGCTTCAAATACTACTAACTATATAGGTCCCAAAGGAACCTCATCTATCCCACCTCAAACCTCCTCCACTTTTTGGTCTCTATCTTAGAAAATAAAATTCCCATCTGTCCAGGTTGAGACAGAAACCAGGGCACTATTCTTGAATTCTTTTGCTCACACCCTCTGCATTTGTCTCTTAAATCTGCTCCTCTCTCTCCATACCCACTGCTTTCAGACCATCATTAAATCTCACTTAGATCACTGTACCAGCCTCCTGCATAGTCTCCCTACCTCCAGACCTGTCCCTCTGCAATTCTGGCTACGTTGGAGTGATTTTTCTACAAGTACAAATATTAACATGCTTCTCTCCTGCTTGAAATCCTTCAATTGCTTAAAACTGCCCTTAAGATCAAGTTCAAACTCTTACCTGACCTACAAGCTCTTCAAGGTTCCTCTGGAGCTTCATCACTAGCCACTCTCTCTTTAGCTAAATAAACTCCATTGTTTTTTGTTTGTTTGTTTTTTAAATATTTAGTTTCTCTCTTCTCCCCTCTGGGCTTTTGGAAATTCTTTTCCCTCTTCCTATAATATTCTTTCTCTCACTCCTTGCCTCTTTGCCTAACTCATCTTTGGATGCCAATTGAGATTTCATTTACTATTTTAACAATATTTCCCTACAATGACTTCCAAAGATTGGGTTTGTTGGCTCTCTGATTTGCTCTGAGAGCACAGTCTCTACTCAATACAACCATCTTCTTTCTAGACTCCAATTGCTTGTCTCTCTCTCCTTAACCACAATGTATGTTTTTTTTGAGGGCCTCTATACTTTTGCTTACATTGTTCCCACCTTTTTTTCCTGGAAAACTTTCCAAACTACTCTCAGCTTCATTCATGTAGACTCTGCAGCTCTTCTTCTAGGCTGTCACAGAATATTACCCTTGATTCTGTTACAACACATAGCTTGTTATATTATAGTTATTTATTTTTAATAATGCCTCTTGGCTAGACAATGAGCTTCAGAAAGGTATATATTAACATACTCAGTTTTAGATGCCTGCCACAGTGCTTGGTATGTAGTAGTTCTTAAGTATGTATCCCACTAGAATAATTAAAACAAAGTTAACTCTGTTTCAACTATTCTTACCCAGAATTAGGCAGAAGACAGATAAGAGGAGAACAGTTCATTTTACAAAATGTGAATATAAAAATGTATAGGTTAATACATCTTTGTATTAATCCTGGAAGTATTTTGCCTCTTTCTCCACCCACCCCTCTTTTTAAAAGTGCCATTTAGAGAGCTTCTACTAGCTCTTATATGTAAATAAACTCTTTTGATTTATTCCCTAACTCTAATTCATCCTTGGCAAGAGAATAGAGCATGAGAGAAAAAAAAATAAATGAGCTAAAAATATTTTATGAATAATGATCAATCATGAACTTTGAAAGGTAAATTCTATGGCAGAAGTCCAGAGAGCCTTGATTTGAATCCCAACCCTGTCATTTTCTGACTTTGTGCAAACCATTTATCTATCAAGCCTTGGTTTTTCCATCTGTGCAATAATAATAATAGTAATAATAATAATAATAATACATACTTCATGCTTAGGGTTATTGTCAGAAATAAGACTTTATGTAAAATATTTAGAACAAAGCGTGACATACAGTAAGCAGTTAATAAGTGTTTGCTATTATTATTATCTTAAATATTGTTTAATTAATAATTAAGAGTTATAACATGTTGCCAGCTTATAATAAAGGGCCCTTAAGACAGAATATGAGTTCTAAAAGACATTTGAATATTCTAGACCAGTTGAGTATTAATATAGAGTAGCTGTCCAAATAAGCATATCCTAAAGGACTTTACATTTCAGAGTTGGTACTAGGTTCTAATTAAGACTTTTGTGTTCAATTGCTGTAACTATGGAAGATTTTATTCCTCTATTTTCACATTTATAAGTACACTGATTTACCCTGTAATGATGGTATGAATCAACTAACAAGTGACTGTCAGGATTTTGAAAATACAAAAATACTAAAGTGACAAATCAGTTTGTAAATACCTAATGTAATTCACTAAAAATATAGCATATTACATTAATTCCCATAATGCCTTCCAATTCTAGTTCTTAACTATGTTCTTGCTAATTTTCTCAAAGGATGTTATAAAAAATTAACTATGAAGTATAAAAAAAAGAAACTTCAGAATCTTCAGAATTACAGCACATCTGTACTGTAAAAATCATTATCATCGTTGCTAAAATAAATGGCCTTGTTGAGATTTTAAAATACTAGCACATGTATTTTAAAATCCAATTTTAAAATGTCATATAATAATAACAATTCTAGCTTAAAAGCCAAAAGGATGATTATCAAAATATTTTGACTTATCCTATGATTTTGATAAATGAAAAAGTATGATTTAGCCATATTTTGAAAGTACAGCCAAATCTTGATTATCTTTAGTCCATGGAGATCTGGATAGCTGGGGGAGTTAAAATCCATCTATCATTCCAGAACTTCATCTTTAGCCTCTTCTCCCACCACATCTTTACCACAGTTAACTTAATGGGCCAGTTTGCATTTCCACTCCCTTTCTTTCTTACTTGAAAAAGGAAATGCCAAAATAAATAAGTGAATAAAAATTTGACAACAAATAAAACATAGGAAGGAAGGGCTAATCTATACACTTGATAAACAATCTCTGAATATCAAGAGTTGGCTGCACATATTATGTTTTCCTTTTAGAATTAAAACAGCCTCATTCTCCTTCATATCTTTAAATAAAATCAAGCAGGAGTTCCTATGCCTTAACATTCCTAGTCAGAGTTTCTCTGAGTACCTGAAAGAACCCTGGTGGTACAGGACCTACTGGCATGCCATCTCCTGGGGGAATGTTTCCTAGCACTGGGCTGGGAGCTGCTGCAGCACTCTGCAAAGAATAAAGGAGAAACAAACCTATATCATTACAGCGAAGGCACAAAACCAAAGACTAACGATAATAGATTGTAGGAAGGGAAGGTTTTCACTCCCCCGAAAAAATACTGGTACTTTCTCCCACTCCAGAGGTAAACTAAGATACAACAGTTAGTTTAGTATATGACTAAGTAACTTGGTTTAAGCAAGTCTTTTAAAAACTTTTTGAATCATAGGATTTTAATAAGATGGTCTATTTGAATGATAAAATGCAAATAATAACATGACAAAAAGATAAAAGTTTAAGTAAATGCTTTATTGAAGGCACAAGCATCTGAAATGACAACATCAATAACAAATATGTAAATATAGGTAGTAAGTTTGAAAATGGTGGGTACAGAAGTTGGAAAAAAGAACTCTTCTTAGATTATGCTTTTCTGTGTCATAAACATGTACAATTAATTTTCTGCCTATAGGTGGTAACACATTATTCAATTTCTGATATACTACAACTGGAAGCCAAAATATAATTGATAGCAAAAACAGGGTGTGAGGATGAAAACGTAATTAGGAGACTGAATAAAAGAAAAGAATTAGATTTAGACAGATTAGTCTCATATAAACAGATTATGAAAAAAACAGATTGAAAAACTCAGTCTATTTCACTTATAAAATGTTTCATGGAACCCTAGAGCTTCATGAAGTAGAAGTACTACAAATTTTGAGTTAGAATCTTTGTAATCAAATCTAGGTTTTAGATTCAATCCTTATATACAACAGTAATACATATCACTCACTATTCAACAACCATGGGTTTCATCCTTCTGCCTAGCTAGACATATAAATACTAAGAACAGTCACAAAGGGACCAGAAATGTGCGGAAGAAAGATCAATATGAATCCAACAGTTCTGCTATGAAAAGAACTCAAAACAAATACTGGATCTAGTATATCTTTTGCACTGTCCTTGTCCATATATCAGTGTATTCATTTATACATTAATATTCCACTAGAGCATGTAAAATCCATGTTTGTAGCCTACATTTCCTGGTATATAAATTGATAAAAATATTAAATGTTGTTTATTGTATAATACAAGCTGTTTTTAATAATGAAGACCAATGATTTTAGTATTTCCTGAGGAAATCTAGATTTAAGTGTCGTCATATAAAATGTTGCTTACCTATGAATGCCAAAATTCTAAATTTCTAATAAAGCATATAAGAGGAGAAATAATATATACATATATTTTAAAGATTTTATTTATTTGAAAGAAAAAAAGAGAGATAGTGAGAGAGAGGGAGAGAGCTACAGAAGCAGATTCCCCACTGAGCAGAGAGCCCAACTCGAGGCTTGATCCCAGGACCCCAAGACCATGACCTGAGCCAAAGGCAGATGCTTATTAACCAACTGAGCTGCCCAGGTGCCCTGAAAAATAATATTTCTTAGATATTAAGATGAAACATTAATCTGTTATTCTATTCTATTTTATTATTATTTTTTTAAGTAGCCTCCACACCCAGCATGGAGTCCAATACAAGGCTTAAACTCACAACCCTGAGATCAAAGCCTGAGCTGAGATCAAGAGTAGGGGGCTTAACCGACTGAGCCACCCAGGTGCCCATGCTGTTCTATTTTAAGCAAAAACATGCAATTTATTTAGTTCAAATAACATTTATAGGAAAAATATTTATAGGAAAATTTTTATAGAAAATATTTATAGGAAAAAATATTTGATTGAGGTCATTTGACAGTCAATTACTGTCAAGGGGAAGGTGCTCTCAGTACTAAAAGCTAGACATAGGATGTCACTACTGTTCTAATTAATAATAGGATAGAAACATTTTTGAGACGAGTCTGTGAACCAGTCTCACCTATACTTTTATAGAAATGTTGGGATCCCTGGGTGGCGCAGCGGTTTGGCGCCTGCCTTTGGCCCAGGGCATGATCCTGGAGAGCCCGGATCGAATCCCACATCAGGCTCCCGGTGTATGGAGCCTGCTTCTCCCTCTGCCTGTGTCTCTGCCTCTCTCTCTCTCTCTCTCTCTCTCTCTCTGTGACTATCATGAATAAATAAAATTTAAAAAAAAAAAAAAAAAAAAAAAAGAAATGTGTACTAAAACTTTGAGTAGATTCAGTGAATTACTGCAACTTCTTAGTGATATTCAAAGATGCTATTTGTCCCTTAATTCTAGTTTCCTAGAAAGCATATAAAAGAACCTTTGTCTCCCCAAAGGAAGTTTGTTTGTATCTAAACTAAAATACCGGGCCATCCTTTTTTTTTTCTTTTTGGGGACCATACAGTTTAAAAGCATATAATATGCTAGCTTTTTTCTTCAAAGTTCCTCATTATATATGCTTCCTATGGTTTTTTTTTAATCTACTTTTAAACTTATTTTACTTATTTAAAAGTGAAACAAAATGTATGATTCAGATGAAGATTTAAACAATTAAATCTTTAAAATGCCTTCTGAATGTTCCTTTCATGACTTTAAAATTATTGAACAAAGTCAAGCAAAATATATTTTGTCAAGAATTTTTTTATGCTCTGTAACATAGCAGTTAACACAGTAGGGGGAAAAATCCCTGCTATTTGGAAGTTAACATGCTAGTGCAAGAAGAAAGTAATGAGAAGTTCTATGGAGAAAAAAAGAGCAGAGGGCAGCCAGAGGGCTCAAGGGTTTAGTGCCTCCTTCAACCCAGGGCGTGAGCCTGGAGACTGGGGCTCCCTGCATGGAGCCTGCTTCTCCCTCTGCCTGTGTCTCTGCCTCTCTCTCTCTCTCTCTCTCTCTCTCTCTCTGTGTGTCTCTCATGAAAAAATAAATTAATTTAAAAAAAAGAGCAGAGAATAGGGAGTGCCCAGTAAAGGGGGTAGGGATTATAACTTTAAGTAGAATAGTCAAGAATGAATGAGTATCACACAAACTAATGGATCATGTTATGGTGACTGATTTAAATATGCCTCTTACTCTGTTGTTGAGACTGCCTCCCTGTATTTCAAGATGTACCAAATCCTACTGTTTGCACTTACTCCCTCACAGTATTCCAAGAATTCTGTGGAAATTTTTCTTTCATAATAATCATACTTTGGGCAAACAGTATTCTTAAAAATAGAAAAGAATAGAATAGGAAAAAAAATAGAATAGAAACAGCAAATTCTTTCTTGAAAATAGCAAAGAGTTTTATAGCCAGATGATTTATGATCTTAGAGCATGATGATGTAGCTTTCTGGTGTGATAGTAATTTCTAGCCTTGGCCTAAGGTACAAAGTGAAGTGAACAGAATCTTAGTAATTATCCAGTTTCTTTACCTAGTCCAAAGCACTAGTTCAGAGTATTTCTGCCCAAACTTCACTCAGTGGATCACATTTTGGAGCTAAATTATGCATCCATTCTTCTGGGATGTATTGTTAAGGGATAATTCACCCTTTATTGCACTGTGTGGACTCAAGCTTAGAATACCATTTGGTACACTGTGTTAATCACTAATAAATACTAGTCTGATAATAAATACTACAGAGGGACACTAAATGGTACTGTAGGCATTGTAAAAGAATGTATTTTTCAAATCACTTGCTCATTTATATATAGCAGCAATACAAATAATATATGCTTTGAAACTGTAAGCAAGGGATCCCTGGGTGGCGCAGCGGTTTGGTGCCTGCCTTTGGCCCGGGGCACGATCCTGGAGACCCGGGATCGAATCCCACATTGGGCTCCCGGTGCATGGAGCCTGCTTCTCCTTCTGCCTGTGTCTCTGCCTCTCTCTCTCTGTGACTATCATAAATAAATAAAAATTAAAAAAAATAAAAAAAATAAAAAAATGAAACTGTAAGCAAAATGAGAATCAAGTTTTTGGGATTAGGCATTTATGTGGAAGGAAGAAGTACAAAATTTCTTGAATTCATTGCTGCAATTTATTTATTTTTATTTTTTCTGAGAGAGAGAGAGAGAGAGAGAGAGAATGAGAGCATGTGTGTGAGCAGGGGTTGCCGGGGCACAGGGAGAAGAAGAGACAGTGTGTGTGTGTCAAGCAGGCTCCACAGCCAGTGGGAAGATGACTGTGGGGCTTGGTCTCACCACCCTAAGATCATGAACTGTCATTGTTACAATTTCTGGAACTTGTTTCAAGTTTACTTCCAGATTGTGAGAAATTTATCTTTTTTTTTTTTTTTTTAAGATTTTATTTATTTATTTATTCATGAGAGAGAGAGAGAGAGAAAGCAGGCTCCATGCAGGGAGCCCGATGTGGGACTCGATCCCAGGACTCCAGGATCACACCCTGGGCTGAAGGCAGGTGCTAAACTGCTGAGCCACCCAGGAATCCTCAAGAAATTTATCTTTTGACTTAAGGATAGACAGACAGTTTTTGGCTCTAACTTATAAAGTATGTACTATTCTGTAGGGTTGTGACTAAATCACAAAAGAAGGGCAAGTCATTTCATTATACTAAGAACTACTAGAAAGCATCACTTACAGGGAATTTGTGTGAATTCCCATTAGATACCATAGAAAATCCTTTATTATGCAATATATGCATAATTATTTAGGGTTGACTTTTTAAAAAATTCCTCTCATAAAAAGAAAAACATGCAAATATTATGGCTTTAAAATATTTCTTCTAACTAAACTGAATACATAAGACTTCAGGACAAATGTGAAAATACTAATTCATACTAAAAGTGTTTTGTCTCTCTACTGGATTATTTTGTATGCTTTCAATACAGACTTTCAGATATATATTTTCTAACTGTTCTTAAATCATTTACTTTGTCATAGCCTTAAATTTCAAGATTTTTTGAGAGTGAGAACTTTATTTTTTCTTTTGTATTTCCCCAAGTCACTAATATGCTTTACCTACTTTTTATATATCCAATATATTAAATTTGGTGAGTCATTTGCTTTCCCAAGAACATAGTAAAATGTATTTTAAAGAGTCACCTTGAAATACTTACATGTTGCTATATATTTATCTTTAAGTATCTATGGTCGTTCTCCTGTCTTGGACTTTCTATACTTTTATCATTCTACCTTTAAGAAGGCATAAGTCAATCTGAGCCTCTTCGTCTTTTTTGTGTTGTTTTTCCCTTCTATAAATGTTCAGCACCATTTCCCATTTTTTCCCCTTTCTCTGAAATGCCATTATATAACTGCATTTTAAAAATATGTTTACTCTCCCTCTAATTCCCTATTTCTGAATTTAAAGGAGAGAGGGGTATACTGTTATTTTTCATTTTATCTTCTTAAATAAAAATTTAAAATAAAACATAAAAGAATTCTTATTTTAATCTTAGTTGTTATCACTAGTGGCCTCTGGTAGAAAAAAATTGTATATACTTTTGTGTGGAGGTTTCAAAACAACAGACATATAATAAAATTTTATTTAAAAATAAAATTAGGATACAACCTATTCTTAAATTAGCATTTATCAAGATTCTATACATTAAATAACTAATAGTTTTATTTACTAAGAATGTTGGAGGATCAGCTGCCTGATTATACATCAGGGAATCAAGATATAAGTCTGTACCTGGTGCAAATATTTTAAGTATATGTAAAATTGTTAAGGTAATAACTGAAGAACTAACATGGTGACACAATTATTAGAAATAGGGAAGACTGATTTAAGAGAAAGGTGAATAGGAAGAGATTGGGCAGGGAGTTGATTTATACTATTAAGCTATCTGTGCTATTTTTAAGTCATATGCAGGGATTCTTTTGAGAAATATTTAAAATGGTGATAATTTATACCTTGTCTTTACAATTTTAATGCAAAGCATGATTAAATATTTGGCTGTTGCTTGAAGACATATTCTTTATCATACTAAAAAAAATTTTCTATGCCTAGTATTCTAAAAACAATTTTCAAAGAAATCAAATTTAAAAAGATGCTTTGCCTTTTTATATTTGACTGATACTTCTGGTTTTTCTTTTAGGAAGTATGATAATTAATCATATATTGATAATCTCCTTAAACTTAAATCATTAATGTATTTCTGAGATAAGCGATGTTTGATCATCATGGGTGATCCTTTTAATAGGGCAATGAATTATATTTGTTAATATTTTATTTGGATTTTTACATCTATATTCTAAATGAGACAAGTTTAGAAATGTTCCTTGCTGTAATATATTTTTCAAACTTGAACATCCAGATTATTTTACCTTCTCAAAATGAACTAGATGGCAAACTATCTTTTATCATGCTCTGAAGAAGTTCTATATTATGGTGTTTATCTGCTTTTCGAAAGTTAAAAAATATGCAGCAGTAAAACTGCCTGAATACAAAGGCAATTCTGGAAATAATTATGGTCATTATTCTTTTTATATTTTCTAAAACTTCTTTTTGCTTCAATTCTGTTCATTTACATTTTTTGCAGAACACTTCATTTCATTGAGATTTTTAGTTTTATCCATATTCACACTACTTTCACGTACTTAAAAAAAGTCCTCTGTAGCAGCTGTGAGAGACTGCTAGTAGACCAAAAACATCTGTTTTTCCCTTCTTCCATGGTAATAGAACTGTAGCCAAGCACACAGCAGCCCAACTACATCATATTTCTGTCTCCTTTTTTCTCACCAAGAATTGAGGTTTTTATTAATGGAATGTGAGCAGAAGAGGTATACACCATATCCAGGCTTTGTTCTTAAGAGTTAGGAATGTATCCTACCTGTTTTTAAAATTTTATTTTTAAGTAATTTCTACACCCAACATGGGGCTCGAACCTACAACCCCCAGATCAAGAGTAACATGCTCTACCAACTAAGCCAGCCAGCGCCCCATCCTACTTATTTTTGATTAGAGATCTAATTGCTGTCAGATGAAGATTCATTTTCTCTCTCCTAAGCTAAATTAGCATTTTCATCATTATCTTTGCCAGAAATTGCTTACTTCTTCTTTTTATTTTTTTTGCTTACTTCTTTTACTGTTTTGTTAATATGTTTACTTTTTAAGTTTTTTTTATCTCTATTTTCATGCTTTTTAAAAAAGGCTTTCTTGTTTATTTTTAAACTTCCCAATTAAATTAGTAAATACTTTATTTTGTCTATTTTTAAAAAATACAAAGAATATAAAACTGTGAGGTTTGGCTCTGAATTTACCTTTGATTGAATCTGCAAGGTTGATGTTGATGTTCATGACTTTTCTTCTAAATCATCTCATCAATATAATTTTGATTACTGGATAGAAACCAAAATTATACTGATGAGATGATTTATCAAAAACAAAAACAAAAAAACACCACCACATCAAACTTTGTAGATGTAAGCAAAGCTATACTTTAATTTACAAATGGTTGGAGGCTTTATTTTTGTTTTGTTTCTGCTTTTGTTTTAGATTTTTATTTATTTATTCATGAGAGAGACAGAGAGAGGCAGAGACATAGGCAGAGGGAGAAGCAGGCTCTATGCAGGGAGCCCAACGTGGGGCTCGATCCCGGGTCTCCAGGATCACGCCCTGGGCCAAAGGCAGATGCTCAACTGCTGAGCCACCCAGGTGTCCTTATTTTCGTTTTTAATTTCAAACTTTCCCAACTACGTCTAGGTAAGATATAGTGTATAATTTCTACATTTAGGAATTTGTTGAAGTTTTTTGTGGTCTAACCAAGATCAATTTTCATAATTTCCTAGGGATATAGTCCACATTTTAATACATTTGTGTAATAACTTCATATTGTCTCTATTTTTTGTTCCCTTGCTCTTTCAAATATATATAATACCCTATAACTGTTTGTCCATTTCTCCCATATTTTTCATGTTTAATAATTACTGCCTTGAATCTACTTTGTCTGAAATTAATATTGCGAGCTCTTCTTTCCTTGTGTTTGTGTTTATTTTACATCTTCCATTCATTTATTTTGAAATTTTATGCTATATTTGTTTCACTTATGAGCAAGAAAATCATCTAATATGTAGCTAATGAGATGTCTTTTAAAATTGGGGAAAAAAACCCAAATTGTCTTTATCCTAAGTTTTAAAGGTATTAAAAAGTCAAGACAATATCATTTACTTTTCCCGATGAAAAATGAAGCTAGCTTATTACTCTTCTCTTCTATCTCTCCCTCTGACATTTCCTTCAATAATTCTTATTGTAAACATCTGGAGTTTTAGGCATAAAGTATTAATTTTCATCATCTCTTCTTTCAGTAATAATTTTTGCTCTCTCCATTCAGTTTCATAAACATACTTACAGCTTCAAAAATAAAGAACTCCAATTTTATCTATTGTTTTCCCTATCAGTTTCTTAAAAATAATATAACATTTGCTACTTTAGAGTTTTAATTTTTACATTCCTAGTTGGCCAGAGGATACATAAATATCATTTTCCAAATCCTTATATATGCAAATATTTTTGTTGACTCTCATCGAAACTAGAGATACCACTTTTGTCTGGTATTCTATGTTGGAGAAGTCTGATACTGTCCTGATTTTTGTTCCCAGGAATATAATCTGTTTTTCTCTTCTTGATATTTATAATTTTATATTTATAATTCTCAAGTGCTTCAATTCCATATCTAGGTATTGATTTCTAAATTTCTTGCCTAAAATGATGTGAACCTTTTCAGTGATCATTCCTGGGTTATTTTTTCTAATGCTAGAGAGTTGAAGGGGGAAATGTTTTCGGTTAACATGCAAAAAGGAAATATCTGACAAACCCCGAAGGGTCATTCATTGTAAATGTTATTAGTAACCAAGTAAACAGTTAGGATATTACTGGTAACTAGGGAAATCTGCTTAAGAATCTTACCAGGAAAGGGGCGCCTGAGTGGCTCAGTGGTTGAGCGTCTGCCTTCGGCTCAGAGCATGATCCCAGGATCCAGGATCAAGTCCCACATCAGGCTCCTTGCAAGGAGCCTGCTTCTCCCTCTGCCTATGTCTCTGCCTCTCTCTGTGTGTGTCTTTCATGAATAAATAAATAAACTCTTTAAAAAAAAAAGAATCTTACCAGGAAAGGATCTTCATAACTTATTGGTGGCATGGGAAACTGGTACAGTTGTAGAAAGCACTTTACATGTATCTATCATGTACTATAAAAAATTAATAAATTTTGACTAAGTGATCCTTCTTTTCAGATACTATTCAAACATAAATTCTCAACTGTGAGAAAAACAGTATGCATAAAATATGTTCACTATCACTATTTATAGTACAAAATATTCAAAGTACCTAAAAATTCAGCAATGATGTAATGGTTAAACAAATTATAGTACATCTAAGTGACAAAACATGATTCAACTATTAAAAATAATGGTTACAAATGGAATTATTTGGGAAACATGGGAATTTGTTTATGATATAATGCTTTGTGAAACATGCCAAATATAGAATTGAGTGTAGAATATATATACTATAAATATGCAAATGACAAAAGTAATCTATAAAAGACAGTGGGCAGATATATAAAGTTAACTGTTAAAATTATATAGCTGATTTTTTAAATAAAATTTCCACAACTTTCTGAAATGTTATATTATTTCTATTTATAACATAAAGGAAAATCATTATAGGTTAAACATACAACACTGCTAGTTTTGTCAAAAGCTATATAATAGGAACAAATGCTAACTTTACTTAAAATAAACCTAATCCCTAAAATTTAAGGTTACAAATATGTGGACATTTCTAACTTAAATAAGAACTTTTATTTCAATAAAATAAAATATAAAACATTTCTATTTTAATACTATGAAATATAAGGTTTTTTTTGTCTTGGAAAGTTAGATCCTATCAACAACCTAAAAATCACTTACATTATTCCTGGGCATTTGTTTGCATTGATTGCACAAGTTCATTTTTAGCACTATATACTCTACCGCAGTCTGTCCCCCTCAGTTACCCTCTTAGAATGTGGAGAACCAGGATCATTGACTGTTGTGCTACTTTTTAGGTCTGCTTTTAAATCATAAACATATTTTATATGTTGCTTTCACCAAACCTTAATTATCCAAAGAATAGTATTACAACCCCTTTGGCTTCCAAAAGAGAGACAGACTCAGAAATAGCATTAAAAAAAATCAAGTAACAAAAAACAAACAACAGTGAAGAAGCAGATTCTGGACTCTGACACCTCGAAACATAGTAAGTGATGAAGAGTTGGTAATATAAATATTATAGCTGGTGCTTGCCATACAGAAGAAAAAGAGTGCTTTGGTTGGTAATTTCTACAAAATGCTAACTTTTTCATATGAAAGCCAAGAAACATGGGAAATAAATAGGCAACAGAAGGGACAGAGCTACTTGTGCTAAAAAATGTTCTAAGTGCAAGAGAAATGCAGAGGGACCCTGATAAACACAAAAACGATATCATTCCTAAAGGATACTTTCAGGAGGCAGCCTTTAATTTATTTAGTTGTTAATTTCCAGAACAGCAGCCATGTCTCAGAAAGCAGGTTCCATAAATTCTGTATTCAGCTTTATTAGAAAAGGTAGATTATAAGAAAAAAGGCTGACTTAAGAGATTTGTTTTGAGATAATTAAGTTTTAGGTGATATCTTTACATCTGTATATGCGTTTCAAATACGAGGTGCTCGTTATGTACCTGGGGCTATTCTGAGATTCACAGATTCATTTTGATCACACAAAATTTTTAACTTGGGTGCAATTACTCCTCAAAATGATAATTATGAGTTATTAAGAAAACTTATATAAATAGCACATAAAAATTTCTGTTTAAAACATATGTGGATATTTATGACAAACATGCTTAGCATTCATATAAGATCAGCTCTCAAGAAATATTAATTATCTTCATATGAATGTTAGAGGTTGAGTAAGTTATTATTAAAGCAATAAGCCTGCATTATGACCACATGGTTGAACTGTAGGCCTGTCTGTGAACTTTTCCCTTAAACACCCCCCCTCCCCATCACAAACATTTTAGTCACTTAATGTAACCTTCAACAGTATTTCAAAATGTCATAGTTTAAAGACAAACACAAGAAAAAGATGTTTAGAAATATTAATGTTGTACTCTCTCTTTCACAAGTTTTTAACCATTACAAATTCTAGTGGATTGCCCTACTTTTCCTTTTTGACCTTAAACATGAAAACCTTTGTCTCCTTTTTATACTATTAAGTATAAAAATCCCTCCTGGGCTTCTACTTGTCTGAGAATCCAGGTATTTTTAACTATTCATACTAGCACCTAGTAAGGGAAACTGAATTATCAGTTATCCTTGGAAAAAAGAATTCCCTCTGTGGTAGACAGAATGGCCCCCCAAAGATATCCACGATCCTTTTTAAAAATATATATTTTATTTATTTATTCTTGAGAGACAGAGAGAGAGGCAGAGACACAGGCAGAGGGAGAAGCAGGCTTCCTGCAGGGAGCGTGATACAGGACTCGATCCTAGGACCCCAGAATCACAACCTGAGCTGAAGGCAGATACTCAACTACTGAGCCACTCAGGTACCCCAATATCCATTCTTTTAATCCCTAGGGCCTGTGAATGCACAAGTCTCTATAAACTGAGAGAAGCCCTGGCTGACTCCATCAACCACAAGAAATTGAATTCTATAAACAGTCTATATAAGCTTGAAAATGGATGCTTCTCAGAGGTTCCTGAGTAGAACTCAGCAGGCTCACACCTTGATTTCAGCTTTGTGAGACCTTATGAGTAGAAAAACCGGCCTAGTCAACCCAGACTTCTGACCTAGAGAACTATGAGATAATAAACGTATATATTTTTAAAGATTTTATTTATTTATTCATGAGAGACACACACAGAGAGAGAGGCAGAGACATAGGCAGAGGGAGAAGCAGCTCTACACAGGGAGCCCGATGTGGGACTCAATCCTAAAACCCTGGGATCACACCCTGAGTCAAAGCCAGATGCTCAACTGCTGAGCCACCCAGGCATCCCTAAACATACATTATTTTAAGATGCTAAATTTGTGGCAATTTGTTACATCAGTAATAGAAAAGTAATACACCTACCCCAAAATGACTATTTCATTTTGAAGAATATTTTTCATAGGGCATCTATAAATTGGGGACCTCTAAAGTTCCTTAGAGGTTATTGTACTTGACCTGTTGTACAGTATGTATTTGCTAATGTTACATTTGATTAAGTCAACTGTCCTGATTAAAAATAAACAACAGAACAAAATAGGTGGTTGCTGGGGGTGGGGGGAGCTAGAGGGATGGGCAAAATAGGTAAAGGGGATTAAGAGGTACAAAATTCGTTATAAAGCAAAATAAGTCACAGGGTTGAAAATCACACCAGAGGGAATACAGTCAATAATATTGTAATAACTTTGTATGATGACACACAGTAATTACATTTATCATAGTAAGTACCGAGTAATATATAAAATTGTTGAATCACTATGCTGTACACCTATAACAAATATAACAGTGTATGTCAACCATACTTCAATAATAAATTTCACACACACACACACACACACACACACACACACACACACACACACAAATGTCCCCTAGGTTAGGTTTTGTGGTTTTCCTAGTCTCACAGTTATTTTAATGGCTTTGAAGCATGTTGCATGTGAATCAGTTTGCTCCCCTCCACAGTAGGGAAGCATAGCAAGGGCAAGAATGTCAAAAGCAGTATCTCTTCTTCACTTATTATTGCCTGCCAGGCTCCAACTGTCTTCCTCTTCTCTACAAAGAAATGGCTCCTTAACTGTTAACTGCAGGTTCCACCAATCCCATCTAGACTCTAGCCAAGTTAGCTCCTAGGTTGAGAAAATATAAAGACAACTGAAACCAGAGATTAGGAGTCACCAATGATGCCTATTCTAACCCTGCACCCTGATGAAAGTAACTAGGATCTGGCTTCAAATCTTACGGCAAAAGATCCATTTCTAACTTCCATTTTGCTGAGTTTCCAGCTCCGTTCCCATTTAACTAGCAGCTCAATGTCTTAGAGACTAGCTAGCAAAAACATTCTGCTGAGTTCTTTCCTCATATTAATTCTGAGAAGTATGCTCTGCTACTGAACTTCCACTTGCACAGCTGAGTCCTATTTGCAGTTGCATTCCCTAGATACAGATAGTTCACCTGCTTAGGTTTCCACCCATTATTTCTTGCCATGCACCCTGCTGCATAACATTTGCCACTTGCACATTTCCATGATGCATTCTATACCAACCTAATGATGATCATTTGCACATACCACTATGTGTGGCCTACTACTAACATCCCAAGATCTCTGAGGCAGATCTAGTAACCTTTCTTGACTTCCTCTCAATGGTCAGCTGTAGGATCGCTCTCAATTGTTCACTCTGTCATTCTAAATGGCCCTGTCTTAGAATCCAAGACACATGTATTTTGATCCCATGACCACAGAATCTCTATTTTTAAGTTCTTTTGAAAACAGTTTTTGTCACAGGACAGATTACAGTCATGGAGGTACAGCTCTGTATCAATAATATGAATAATTTTAATTTTTGGTTGTGTGTTTGATTTTTCCAGGAAGAAGGTAACCATTACATACTTGTCTTTTAAAAAGTCCTATCATTTCTAGGTCACTTAAAAAGTTTTGCAAAAGGCATATCTTCTCTGAAATAGATTATTTCTTTTGAAACTTATAGCTTTGGTAGGAAGAAATTTGAAGTCAATAATTCTGTTTTCTCTTTTAATAGCATTATTGGCATGGACCTGAAACAACATGCATCTAATAAAACAAATTTCTAAAAGTTCTTAAATCTTATCTAAAACAAATAGCTAAATATTCTTAAGCAGAATTCCAATAGGTTTAAAAAAAAATTAAAGTTATTTCATGACATCACAATATTTTGGGATGATTTCAATACTAAGATTAATTTTTAAAGCTTCAAATTTTGTCTTTATTTAAAATATCTTTAGAAATATTTAAAAACTATTATTTAGTTTTAAAATATATTAGTTATTCTTTTCTTAAAAGTGGCATAATAGATGAACTTTAAAAAGTATAAAATGAAAATAAAAATAAAATAATAAATGGAAATAGTTGTTTACAGAGGCTTGAAATGGGAAACAAGGGCTACCTTTCTAAATCTTTTTTAATAATATAAAATATACCTCTGCTTAATTCTGTTAGTGGGATGGAAATTATTTAATTGTGTCCATAAGGCAAAACAAAGCAAAACATTACTATATATTAGCAAATATAAACATACAGATTAAGGGATACCTGCAAAGGATGTTTTTATATCTGTGTAATGTTTTGGTGGAAAGGTCATCTAAAAAAATGCCTTTACAAAGATCCCAAAGATAATACCTATAAAAATACAGTTAATTAGACTAAAAAAATAAGAAACAGCAAATAATTGGTACTCTCCATTTAAAGAGAGAGACAAAAGTTAAAGAAAATCATGCTAGAAACTTGCTTTCAAATTTCAATCAATCTTATGAGACAGTGGCTGAGACACATTTGGCCAAACTTCACCCACCATTTCTTCTAACCTGCTCTACAGTAATCACTGATGTTCACCAATCTGAAATCTGTAAAATATTTAGTCATCAGAAAAAGATGGTTAACTACAATTTCAACATAAAGAGGAAAACAAATATGCTAAATCTTATATCACAAAGGGATACCGGGCTCTGGAGAATGCCAACACACCTCAAAACACTTGTAACTCCTCTCTTACAACTATCTGCCTTCAGATGCTATGCCATATTCTTTTGGGTATTCTCAAGATAAGGAATCTCTATCTTTTAACAGTTAATTTGCTTTTTGGAAGCAGGCAAAATTCATTTGGCATAGTGTTTTGTAATAGTGGATTTTAAAGAAGGATAGAAAGATTTCAAATTTAAAAAAAATTAGGAGGAGAGCTTTTTAATATACAATTCAATTGCAGGAGACCTGGGTAGCTTGGGTGGTTGGGCATCCGACTCTTGATTTCAGCTTAGGTCATGATCTAGGGCCATGAGATGGAGCCCTATGTCTGGTTCCATGCTGGGTGTGAAACCTGCTTAAGATTCTCTCCCTCTTTGCCCTCTCCCCCAGCTTGCTTGCTCATATGCCTTTCTCTCTCTGCCCCCCACCAAAAAAAAAAAAAAAAGGAAAGAAAGAAATTCAATTGCAAAAATTTGACATTTTTTAAAGTGACAACAGGATTGAAATGTTTTAGAGTTTTTAAATATTTTTATTTATTTTAAATTTATTCTGTATTTTTGGAAGACTTTATTTTTAAGTAATATCTATACTCAACATGGGGTTCAAATTCATATCCAATGAGATCAAGAGTTACATGCTCCACTGACCAAGGCAACTCCAGTTTTCATATATTTTTAAATCAATTTTCTTACTTCATTATTTTCATTCATGAGTGCATTTTTTATTCCAACAAGTACTTGTGCCTACTATATATCTGATACTACATCAAGTAAGCCTTATTCTTGTTACCAAGACTTTATAATCTTAGAGGAAGAAATATAATTACACACTTATTTATTTACCAATGTGATAAATGCTAGAAGAAGAAAAAAGAGAGGGCAAAAATGAATTTTGGAGGGTTACAGAGTGTTTTCTAGAGGTAACACTTAGGGTAAGAAGCTAAAGAAAGAGTTGGTGATAAAGGGGCAAGAAAGAAAAAGTGAGGCAACAAAACTAAAATATTATAAACTAGGAGAATTAAAAAGTAAAGACCCTACAGTGACCAAGAGAGTGCCAGAGCATAAGAAATAAGAAAGGTCAGTATGCCTGAATCATAGTGATTCCAAAGTGTCGCGTTAGAAGATGATTTTAACTTTATCAGAGGATCAATATGAATTGATTAAGGAGTTTTGAGGAAAAAGCACATGATCAACAGATTTATTGTTTTAAATAGTAACTGTGATAGCTCCCTTGAGAAAATGAAATAAAGGGAGTGAGGGGAGGATGTCTTCTGAAGTCACGCAGCGATAGGCTGAGCTGCGTGGGTAGCAGTGGAGAAGAAATGTGGAGGGATAAAAAATATGTCTCAGGGATGCCCAGCTGGCTCAGTCGGTCAAGTATGCAAATCTTGAGTTTGAGCTCCACGTTGGGTATAGAGATTACTTAAAAATAAGATCTTTAAAAAACAAAACAAAACAAAACAAAACATATTTCAAAGTTTAAAACTGCCAGGATTGATAAAGGCAAAACAAAAGTGAGTATGGTAGAAGGACAGGTCATGGGTGACTCTCAGATTTCCAACATAAGCATTGCTCTGGTGCAGTGAGACCACTAATACTGAATGCACATCAAATGTGGAAGAAGGACTGGAAAAAGAGGAAAGCATAAATTCACTTTAGAAGGCATGATATGTTAAAAATGTTTAGTAACAATTCAGTTCTCAGTGTTTCCAGAAAGGAAATGCCACACCCCCTAACATTTATCTAACCATCTTATTGATCTTATATTTTAAGCCCATTTCTTTTAAGTCCTTATTTTCTATTTTTCCTACATTACAGGAAAACAATCGGCCACACCTTAGTTACATAATTTTAACAATATATACCTTCATCAGCAAAAGAAGAATAAGAATTTATGATTTTTATAACTCTTGTATAAGTTCTATTTTAGGACCAACCGAATTACGGTGATATTTTCTATGTTCATACTAAAAATACTTAGCCTTAAAGGGCCAGGCCTCTTTTTCTCTTTTGTATCTGCAGCATTTAATAGTGCCTGGCATGTGGTCAATAAAAATTGGAAGGATTGAATCAATGCTATTATGAGGACATGTCTTGTTTCTGGCTAAAATAAATGCTATGTCATTTATAGAATTAATAAGTATCTTAAATCTAAAGTAGCTTGTTTTATTTTATGTCACGTAAGAATATCAAGTTCCTGGAAGACAAACTGACTAAAGTCAATGTAACTGATTCTTGCTTCACTATTTTCTAAATAGGCTTGGATAGTTTTAAAGGACACTGAAGTAGAATAAATTATATAATCTTCATGTTAGCATTCACTGTAGGTGAATCAATGGTGCTATTACATAGGAAATGTCAACTTATTTTTAGTATCATTTCATCTGAATAGTAATTTGACTACTATAAGATGACCACATAATTCATTTTCAAGATCAAATTCTAATATATGGTTGCCAATCACATATAGCCATTAAGTTAACTTCATTTTAAACACCATTTTGAAAATGGAGCCATAAAATAATCATTTCTTTCATTGTGAAATCAGTATCAGTGATTATTCAACTAGGTAAGATTAGGTGTTTTATCTACCAAAGTAAATTTTAAGCCAAAAAGCACTGGTAGATACAAAGGTCTTTACTTAATAATAAAAAGAACAATTTACAACAAGCAAAGTTATAATGTATCCTTAATGTACCCAACAGTGTAACTTTAAAATACATATAGCAAAACTGACAAAATTACAAAGAGAAATGAACAAACCCATAATCACAGTGAGAGATTAAGAGACTTCTCAAAAACTCATATATTAAACAGACTAAAAGTCAGATTCAGCCACAATTAATAAGCTTGATTTAAAGGACACTTATAAGACCCAGCACCCACAAGTAGATTCTTAGTATATTCATAAAAACTATCAAAAAATCATAATTTATAAGGTATAACTAAAGCAGTATTTAGAGAAAGTGCAAAGTTTAAATGTGTATATTAGGTAATGGAAAGGCTAGAAAAATTAGATGTTCTGGATTTATCCCTGAATAGTAATAAATATAGGGAGCTTATTGTTTGTGTTCCATTTGAAATTTACAAACAAGGGGACCTGGGCGGCTCAGTTGGTTAAGCAGCCAACTCTTGGTTTTGGCTCAGGTCATGGTCTCAGGTTCCTGGGATTGAGCCCCCAACTGAGCTCCACGCTCAACAGGGAGTCTACTTGAGGAGTCTCTCTCGCCCTCTCCTCTGTCCCTCTGCCCCTCTTCCCGCTCTCTCTCTAATAAATAAATAAATCTTAAAAATATAAAATTTACAAACATACTTATTATGTTTCTAACTTGGACTTGGCAGTTGCCAGATACAGTTAAGTGAAGTGGAAATGTAAGATTCTATTCTTAAGTTTATCGTAGAACAGAAAGAGAAATGACTATTTCATACAATAAATCAAGTATAATATAGAATGGTAAAAACATAGCTATGGGGTAAAACCAACCATACTGTGTGGTTTCTAACCCCTGAAATCGCATCAAAATGAAAAGTAAAGAGAAATATCTCAGAAGGAGACAAGTGCCATTTAGATAGGGAGAAAAGTTATCATAAGTTGTAGTGTATTGCATTGTCTTGGTAAAAATACTACCTATTCTTCATATGCTTGTGAAAAATTTGGGTATTTATGCCTAAGCAGATGCATTGTCACCTCTCCTTCAAACACTAACTCCCACATACAGTTCATGTTAAGTTGATCCCCAGAGTATCCTCATCCTTCTCTTCAATACCCAGGAGACTAGCACCTCACGAAAGACACAGGTTATTCAGAACACAACTTACTGAATAGGAACTCACATTAAGAAGAAAACAACCTAACATTGGGGTTATCTTCACAAAAGGCTGAATCTTAAAGAAAAGCTAATATTAGATGGAAAGGGATAATAACAATAAAAATAATTTGGACCAGAATAAGAACATGGGAAAATGCAATGAATTACAAAAGATTTATAGAAGATGGGAAACTATTTATTCCCTCCTTGGTCAACAGGGGACAAAAGAATTGTATATACAAGATAAGAACAGGTACTAGGAATTCTTGAACACCAAGGCAAATTTGATTCAATGAGTGATAGGTAGTTATTTTATGTATCCAAGATATGAAGCAACTTAATAATATGATGATATTCATATTTATCCCATAGTAAAAAGAAGGAGGAGGAATAAGGAAAAATGGAAAGCAGAGACAAAGCATTTAAAATAATTCAGGCTTTCAGCCTGGAAAAATGAATGGCAGAAATAGCAATACAGAGAAACTAAAGCACTTAGAAGAGAACCTGAGAAAGAAACAATTCATTCAGGTTTCAGACAATATAGCACTATGAGTTAAAACACATACACACACACACACACACACACACACACACACCAAAAAACAGAAGAATATGGATCCTATGTGATGTTAGTCAGTTACTGAAACTCTGTACAATGAATGGTTCCTTCTTCAGAAAATGTGTATAATATTAGTACTTACCTTTCTTCAGAAAATGTGTATAATATTAGTACTTACTAATATTAGTACTTACCAATATTAGTTGTTGGAGGAATACTGAGTTAACTTGGATAAAGCAATTAGAACATCTGGCACCAAGTTAGGACTTACCAAATATTAGCTACTGTTACCATCATTATTTATTTCTAGTTTGAGTTGATATACAAATAGAGATGTCAGACAGTCCAGTGGGAAAGTACACAAAGGAAACATGAATGAAAGGACAAAGTAGAATAAATATTTTTGGTATTTTTCCCATCTTTATCCCATTGTCATTGTCATAGTTAAGTCTTTCATCTTCTTTTACAGAAGACTGGTACAAGAGTCCCCTGTTTCTCTTACATCTCTTTTCCCCTCAAGTCCACATTTTAGGCTGTCACTAATTAACCTTTTATAAGCACAAATGAGCTCACATCACTTCTTCACATGAAAACTAAAACAATTGAAGATTTATCACTTCCTATAGGAGAAAGTCTAGGCTACTCATCATAGTGTAATGTATAACTTAGGATTATTTGAGTATTTTTCTCTCATTGAAGTAAAAAAAATTCTCAGGTGAAGGAGCTTTCCTTTATTAATCACTGAATTTCCTGTGCTTAGATACATGGAAGGTGTTAAAGTTGCTTTTACTCAAAGCTACATAAACATTTATAATGGTAATATTATGGCACCAAGCAAACATTGCAAATAGTAGGCTCTCATAGAAGAATGTTGAGGGAATAAACCAGAAAGATTTAGAAGGCAAGAGAGAAGACAATTTCAAGTGGACAGTTACAAATGTTGAATGACACACTGATCAAAAAAATAAGGGAAGGAGAAGAAACTGACTTTCAATTCAACTAAAAAATCAATTATGAGCTTATAGTTCAGACATTGCCAATGTAAATATAAATGAGACGTGATTACAGATCTAAAGGAGTTAATATAAAGTGAGAACTAGACACATAGTACACATAGTAATAAGAAAAGATATTCACAAAGAGTCCATCCTAGTTATCTGGAGAAGGCTTCTTGGAAATGACTATTTTGGAACTTAGTGTTGAAGTAAGTAAGCATTCACCAGGCCAAGAAATATAATTACAATAAAGTTGTAGTGTGGAAGCCAGATAACAAGGTATGAAGAAAGATGAGAGTTGCTAAGAAATAGAGGTAGTAGCTACAGACTACTCATTTAAAAGTTTTGGCTAAGAAAGATAGAACAAATAAAAAAAAACAGTTAAAAAGAACAAGGTAGTCAAGTGAGTTTTGATCAGATGGGGAAGGAGTTCAGGATGATAATAAATTATGCAAGTCTCTAAGAGACAAAGAAATTCAGGGCACAGTCTAACAAGGGAAGAAAAGCATCTATTCTGAGACTTCAAGGAAAGATGGGATTATCATCACTATCTGTTAAAGAAAAAAGAAAATAGTTGAGGTAAAAGCAGTCTGTCATACAGCTCATTCCAGATGGTCTGGCTCTTCTCTGTGAAAAAGAATATGAAGTTATCACCTGTTATTGAGAAGAATTGAAATTGAGAGCATTTAGAAAGGAAATATTTGAAAAACTTGCTATGAAGAGTAAAATATCAACTAATGAGTGAAGGGTAGTATTGCCAAGTATATAAAGGGCCAAGGGAAGGTACTCTCGAGAAAGTACACTTTTAGGACAAAGTCCATTTGATAAAAAGGATGTTCCTTAATACAAAGAGACAAGTAGTAATACAGTCAAAGCCAAATCTGAAAGGTTAATAGGGAACTTTATAAAGTAGTGCTCATTAATTTTTGCTTTAAAACTACCACCTTCAAACTACAACCTCACTAGTTTAAATTTTTAGTAATTGATTAACCAATGATGCAATAGTTGACATTAGCAATAATTTTCTAACTTTGAAGTTTTTTTCCAAAGGAAAAGTAGATTATAGATATTGTAATCACTATAGTAGCAAAAGACAAGACAAGAAAAGAGAAGTATACCTAACAGTGGAGTAGTGGAGATAAAATAAAATATCAAAAATCAAATATTAAAAGATTAGAAAAAAAGGTCAAATTAACAAGAGGGAAAAATATTAAATGAGACAAACAGAAAACAATATATAAGACAACCCCAAAGTATAGATCATTACACTAAATATAAGCCATCAAAACACATCAATAAAAGGACATAGATTTCAGATAATAAAAAACAAGATCCAGAACATGCTTCTTCAAGAAACATATTTTATATACAAAGATATATATAAGTTAAACACAAAGGCATCAAAAAGGACATACCTGTAAATATTACCACAAGAAAGCTGGGTACCTATATAAATATCAGATGAGTTAGACTTCAGGACAAGGAATATCAGAGATAAATAAAGACAGTTTTATAATAATAAAAGAGACAATGGACCAAAAAGACCAACAATCCTAAATGTATATGCATCTAATTAATGAGCTTCAAAGTACATGAGACAAAGATTATCAGAACTGAAAAGAGAAACAAATTCACAATTATAATAAATAGAGATTTTAACACTTCTCTCTTAATTAATTGATAGAATAAATACACAGAACATCAGCAGGGATATAAAAGACTAGAATAAATCTATATATTAACTAGATCTAATTGAATTTATAAAACACTACACAACATAGCAAAATATACATTCTTTATAATGTGTATTTTTGAAATAATTAATGTGTATTTTTGAAACATTCACCAAAATACACTAATGTGTATTTTTGAAACATTTATGTGCTGGGCCATAAAACAAGTCTCAATAAATTTAAAAAGATAAAATACAACTTATGTTACCTGAACACAATAAAATTAAATTAGTAATTAAAAAGATATTTAAAAAAACCTCCATACATTTGGAAATTAAATAACATTCTTCTAAATAATACATGAGTAAAAGAAATGATTGTATGAAAAATTAGAAAGTATTTTATACTGAATGAAAATAAACATACAATGTATCAAAATTTGTGGGATGTAGCTAAAGCAGTGCTACAGGGAAAATGCATAGCACTAAATTTTATATAAGAAAAGAAGATGTAAACTCAATAACCAAAACTTCCATGTTAAAAAGCTACAAAAGGTGGAGCAAATAATGCTTAAGTAAGCAGAAGGAAGGATACAATCAAGATAAAAGCAGAAATCAATAGAGTAGAAGACATTAAAAAATATATATATATATATAAAACCACAAGCAGTTCTTTGATAATTCAATAAAATTGATAAACTAGACTCAAGAAAAGATGGAAGATATAAATCATTTTTATAAGATGATAGTAATAGCTATCCTATTGATGTGAAAAAGGAGTATTATGAGCAATTACATGCCAGTAACACTGATAACATAGAAGAAATGAACAAATACCTTGAGAGAAAAAAACAATGACTGTAGCTGGCCTTAAAAGAATTAGAAAATCTAAATTGCTCTATATTTAATAAATAAATTGAATTTTTAAAAAAGATTTTATTTATTTATTCATGAGAGAGAAAGAGAGACAGAACATAGACAGAGGGAGAAGCAGGCTCCTCGCAGTTGAGCCCAATGTGGGACTTGATCCTGGATTCCTGGGATCATGCCCTGAGCCAAAGGTCAACCACTGAACCACCTAGGCATCCAATGAACTGAATTCTTAATAAAAATTTTCCTACTAACTAAATTCCTGGCCTGAATAAAACTTTGTAAGTCATTTTATGAGGCGAGTATTATTCTGACAGCAAAAACAGACAAATATCAGAAAATACAGACAAGTATCTCTCATATGTGTACACGTAATATCTTATACACCAACATATAAAAAAGCGAGATTTTTTTCCATAAATGCAAGACTGGTTTAATATTTAGAAATACTAGCAGAATAAAGCTGCAAAACTGCATGATCAATTCAGGAGGTATAAAAAAGCATTTACATTTGACAAAATTAAATACCTACTCATAATTAATAAAAAGATAAACCTCTCGGCAAAATAAAAACAGAAAGGAACATCCTAAATCCAATAAAGTTCTAGCTATGAAAACCTATAGCTAGAGTCATATTTAATGATGAAAGACTGCTTTCCCTTGAAGGTAAGAAACAAAGCAAAGATGTCCAACATTACCACTTCTATTTGACATTTTATGGGCAGTCCTAGCCAGTGCAATAAGGCAAGATCAAGATATTAAAAGCATAGAGATTGGAAAGGAAGAAGCAAAACTCTCTTCATTCACAAAAAACATGATTACATACATAGGAAGTACCTAGAAGTAATACATGAATTTAGCATGATCAAAGGATACAAGGGCAATATACAAAAACTGATTAAATTCAGTTTGCTGTAAACAAATAATTGCAAAATAAAACTTTAATAAAATTTCTGCTCCTTCCTCTACTCCTGGAGCTCCGCTTTAATGCTCTAGATGCTGTGAGAGACTAATGAGTGTCTTTGGGACATATGGCCAGGGAATCCAGGCGTTCATTCACTGACTCCCCCAAAGAAGGAAACACAGATTCTCTAAGTTAGCCCTAAACTGTGCCATCTTGGAGAAGGGATAATGCCAGCAAAAATAAGCTGTTCCTCTTACTCACTTCACTGTGCCCAAACTTGGGTTTTGAAAAAAACTTGGCAGTTGCCAGATACAGTTAAGTGAAGTGGAAATGTAAGATTCTATTCTTAAGTTTATCGTAGAACAGAAAGAGAAATGACTATTTCATGCAATAAATCAAGTATAATATAGAATGGTAAAAACATAGCTATGGGGTAAAACCAACCATACTGTGTGGTTTCTAACCCCTGAAATCGCATTAAAGTGAAAATAACTCTTGTATAATGCAAAAAGCAGAACATGACAAATTAGGAGGGATAACAGTGTTAATGCAAAATCTTTAATTCTGACACCATAAAAGGTGTTACCAAAGTGTTAGAGAAAAACTGATTTGTAAGAAGGCAGAGATAGTATTTTCTTTTTATTTAATGATAAGTTTATGTTCCCAAAATCTAATGCCCATTTCATTTTTGGCAAACTAGCAAAGGAAATTCCCTTCCCTTCCTTTGCCTTTAATGATTTTTGTTTTTAAAGAGTTTATTTATTTGAGAGAGAGAGAGAGAGAGAGAGAACGCAAATGGGGGCAGGGGTAGAGGGAGAGAGTCTCAAGTAGACCGCATGCTGAGTGTGGAGCCTGAAGCAGGGCTCGGTTTTAAGACCCCAAGATCATGACCAACGTCGAAATCAAGAGTCTGATGCTTAACCAACTGAGCCACTGAGGCACCCCTTCCTTTGTTTTAAAGGTAATGTTTAATGATAAGCCTAGTTGATCTTAAAAACAAGAACAATGTCTACCATTTATTGAGCACCTCCTACAAGGTGACAGACATTGTAGTGCTCTATGGGATCTCATTTAATCATTATTTATCTTTTCTACTTGCTATTGCACAAATATACTACCTACCTTGTGTAGGTCACATGTTAGTTGGTAGCAAAATCACAATTTTAGATTCAATTCTGATTTCAAAGCTTGTGTTCTTAATCTCTAAGCTATGATGCATAATGATCCCTTTCAGACTGATTAATCTATACCTCAACCCAACCAAGTCTTTAATTCATGTTATACAGTTGGAGTTACTATGCTGATATAGAAGTCACTACTTAGGTAAAATGTGAAAAAAAATTTTTTTCATTCCTAAGTGGAGAAAGAATGCTGCTACCACAGATGATATGACTACTTTCTCAGGGTCATGAAACTTTCAAGAGTGTTAGTCCTTTCACACTTAAATTATATTTATAATATTAGGCCTTTGAAGTCTGGGATAAAATTCTTTATTAACAGAATTCTTCACGTATGTACAAAGATAAAACTACTAGTCTTAGTAAAAAGGCCCTGATTTTCTTAGAACAATTTTCATTTAATTTTCTCCTTTCCATTAACTTTAGTAAATATTATGAATCCACTGTAACTAGCTGTTAGGTAGGCTACTGGCAAACAGCAAAATCAGCAGACTTACTGATCAATTATTTCTATAAACATAACTTTTCAAAAGAAATTTGCCTGCTAACAATGCCAGTTTTATGAAAACAAAATTTTAAATGTCACGATACATTCAGGACTCTGGATATATACATTTGGTAAAAAATCACTCACAAAGAATTCCCTTGGGATTTACTGGAATAATGACTGGTAGGAGATCTCAGCTGGACTAACCATCATTTATAGTTTGGGCTTTTAAAATAAAAGGCAAATCTTGACCAAAAAAAAAAAAAAAGTAATGGGGTCTATCAAGAAATACATGTTCATATAGCACTGCATCAGGCTTAGACCTCTTAAGGAAATGTTTTAACTATGGATCTAATGTTTGCCCGAATTCGTACTTTATGACATTTGCATCAACTAAAGAGAAATTTAAAAAACAGTCCTTGCAGTTTCTTCCTCCATTAGATTTACTACTAGGGGTCCATGAAATGTTTTAAAATATATACTATCAGGAAGGTAATTTAATCTTTTATAAAGTGAAATTTTGTATATATTAATTAGCATTATATGAATTTATTTTTATCTAAAAAAAGAGCAACCTAAACGCTTAGTAAGCATTAAAAAAAATTTTTTTTAAATTATCCAAGTAAGCTCCTAACTGATGAGCTACTACTTGGCTTCAAGGTTTAAAATATATGAATTTTCAAATTTTTCAAGATCTTCTTTCTCCTTTTAATCTATAATATTAAAGCCCTTGTTCAGTCATTATCATTCTTTAACTATACCACTGAAATAACATAGCATTTGATCTACCTTCCTGCCTTTATCTTTCTCTTCATCTATCAACCCTTTATTTTGTTCTGACAATGTCAGACCACAGTGTCAAACATCTCTGCCTCAATCGTGTCATTGATATATTCAAATATCTTCCATGAGTCCCATTTACCTAACCTTAATTCTACATTTCTTAACCTTATAATAAAACCCTCCATGCTCTGAATCTGAACTGGGTTTCCAGGTTTTTATTCTACTACTTTCCTACATGTATCCTACATCATGTTGGTTCTATGTACTTAAGTGTATCTGTTTCACCAATCTAATACTGTAAGCACCTTGGAGGGAAGAACAGTGCCTACCTCAGTGTTCTCCATATAAAATGGGGTGTGATAGTAGCCATTTGAAATAATAAATGGTTCATACAAAAATTATCTCAAAGAGTTTTGATTATGACAGAAATTTTACTGAATATTGATTGACAGTTAATATGGAATCATGGTTTGTTTTGTTTTTTTTCTTTATTTTATTATTTTTTTTTTTTGGAATCATGGTTTTTTAAAAAGATTTTATTTATTTATCCATGAGAAACACAGAGAGAGGCAGAGACACACACAGGCAGAGGGAGAAGCAGCCTACCCACAAGAAGCCTGATGCCAGGACTCCATTCAGGACTCTAGGGTCACGCACTGAGCCACCCAGGCATCCTGGCATTATGATTTTTTAATGTATCGTAAGAACTAATAATCTTAAGGTCAATTGGGCTTTGGTTTTACCCATTCTCTCTTTTTGTGCCCCCTTTTCCTAAATACCAATCTTCTCTCCAGAGGATACCATAACCCTCTTTTTTTACATTGTACTTCCTCATACTCTCCCTCCCATCCCCATTCTTAAAGTTAGATGTCCAGATTCACAAAGAAATAAGAGCATCTCTGTATATATATATACTCCAGCTTGCTAATTAACTGATTAAACTTCAGTGTAAATGAATTTTAGCCTATGTTGCTATATTTGAACATTAATTAGTAATTACCTATATTTTTACTCCAAATCTACTTTCTGATATTTGAAAGTCTAACAATGTTTCTGATACTATTTTTCTTTCTGAAATTGTCTAACATTCATTTATTTGTTTATTTAACCTTTCATGTGTTTGGATCTTGGCTTTCTATCTAAATTACAAATTACTTGAAGATCACAATAATGCATTATAGTCTCTTTTTATCTAACGAAACTTCATTCAGCACCTTACATTTAAAAGTTAGGTGTTCAGGGATCCCTGGGTGGCGCAGCGATTTGGCGCCTGCCTTTGGCTCAGGGCGTGATCCTGGAGACCTGGGATCGAATCCCACATCAGGCTCCCGGTGCATGGAGCCTGCTTCTCCCTCTGCCTATGTCTCTGCCTCTCTCTCTCTCTCTCTCTCTCTCTCTGTGTGTGTGTGTGACCATCATAAATAATAAATAAAAAAAAATTTTGTAAAAGTTAGGTGTTCAATATATAGTATTACGAAAATATATTAAATTGCCCCAAAATTTTTTGGTTTTTTTACCCTCAAACTTTTATCAAAATAATTTTATTAATGAGAAAATGAAAAGGAACCGCTTAAAGGTTTTAAAAAGAGGAGGATGAAAAAAATCACATTGATTCATTATTTAACCTTTATTTTGAATTTGCACAAATGGTCTAAAACTTCCAAATACTCTTTCATTGGTTTTAACTGAGTTACATAAGACAATCTGATTCTCTACATAAATCTAAAATAATCAATAAATCTCTCTTTGATTTAACCACATAGATATAATTTCAAGATTGGCTTCTTGTTTATATGGAATCATAGATAACAACTTATGAAGTTTGTTCTGAATTCCCAAAACACAGGCATCATATTTTACCATAAAAAAGTATATAATGATAGGAAAAAAGGAAATTCATGTTATTACAATTAATGAAGAATCTATTTCATTTCACTGTTAATATAATTAGCCTCTAAGATTCTTCTTCTGTATTATTTCATTACACTATAAAATACATTTGGTTTTAGGAATTAGAAAAAGAAGACCTTATTTTTCTTAACTATATGTATCTGCTTTGTAACAATAAATTTGATAATTCTGTATTCAGAAGATCTTTAACATATGCATAAACATAGGTTTCCTAATTAATGATATTTCAAGTGAAGTGAAAGGATGTCTTAGGTATCCATTTCTGGAGTTTTACTATACTCGTAATTTTAAAACTTTTAGAAATGCAAATGCTGGCTGTAAACAGAGTTAACCTATAAAATTCAGAAGTGTAGAATCAGTCTTTCTCAATGGGAAAGCTTGAACAACAAATGACTCTAAAGTAAATTTTCTACTTTTATCTACTATTTATTAAAAGTATTTTTTTACATAGAGGAATGTGATAGATTTCTTCCAGGGAAGCTTTCAACTTGAATCTTAAATTTTATGATGATTGACCATCAAAATACTTTAATAATTATACTTCAGCACTGAAAACAGTATAAAATTAAATTTTCTAGATTAAAAAATATACACTTTATCAAATCTGGAAACAATTAGAATTTATGCTTATAGTATGTCATTGTACTTTTTTGGGGGAAAGATTTTATTTTTTTATTTGACAGAGAGAGAGAGAGAGAGAGCACAACCAGGGGGAGCTGCAGGCAGAGGGAGAGGGGCAAGCAGGCTTCCCGCTCAGCAGGGAGCTGGATGCGGATACGGGGCTCAATCTCAGGCTCCTGGGATAATGACCTGAGCCCAAGGTAGACGCTTAACCGACTGAGTCACCCAGATGCCCGTCATTGTCCTTTTTTTTTTTCTTTTTAAAGATTTAAGTTATTTTATTTTTTTAAATTTTTATTTACGATAGTCACACAGAGAGAGAGAGGCAGAGACACAGGCAGAGGCACAGGCAGGCTCCATGCACCGGGAGCCCGACGTGGGATTCGATCCCGGGTCTCCAGGATCACGCCCTGGGCCAAAGGCAGGTGCTAAACCGCTGCGCCACCCAGGGATCCGTCATTGTCCTTTTTAAATGTCATATATACTTCTAAAAATACCTACAAGACAATTCTTTTAAAATGTTGATATCTATAAAATATTTCAAAAGTAATTGTATTTTTTGTGCTAGTTATACATTTCAGGGAATTTCTAAGAACTTGCAGCAGGCTACTTTAAGAAAACAATTAATTAAATATTTAAAAAGTAAGTTGTCAACTCACATTGTACTAAGCAACTATTAGAAATAAATATTTGTGATCTCTCTCACATTCCTTCTCTCATTATACTCATTTGGGATTAGGAAAAATTTGGATATTTGTTTTGTAGCATGAAGCTAATAACATTAGCTGGGTAAGTCCCTGATGATGTGAATATTTGTGTTAATTCTGTGAGAAATACATAAGCAGCTAAGAGTCTACAGAGTATGTTTAGCACTAGTTGTCACCTCCTTGTGATTCAGTTGGTTTCACAGAGTATATTTTTAGAATAAATATCCATATTTAAGAAGCAGGATAAACCATATATTTAATAATCAGAAACTATATGAAAAAAACAGAGATTTATAAAATAAAGTAAAATAAGATTTACAGAAAATAATGTAAAGGTGTGCATGTTGAGAGGAGGGAGTAGAACAAAATATAGTTTGGGATAGTTTAATTTTTTTATTAACTTATGACTCAACTGATGATAGACTTTTAGTAATTATAAAGAGCATAAAAATGCCAAGTAGATTCGGAATTTATAAAATTGACTTCATCCATTTTTCACAGCAATGTATAAAACACAGCATGCAGTATTGTCTCTTCACTTGAAAAGGCAACTTAAAAATAGGTCACAGCTTCTGATGGAGGATACAAACTGCCAGGAGAACTACAAGCACAGCAGGAGTTCAAGAAATGACGATAATAATGAGAATGCATTACTGCTGAGAATCAGACAAGAAGGCTTAAATTCTCACTCCAGCCCAATCACCCATTTTCGGTGTGGCCTTGGGTGAGTCACTTAAACTTGCAGTGATTTGATTAACATCGACACTGGATTTACTTTCTTTGCGAAATGTACTGTAAGGTCACAGAGTGTGATGAAATTTGAGTGTAATCCACATCCCTTTACTCATGACCCTAGTCTTTATAACTACTTTTTAGGTTTTGTTTCCTCTAAGACAAGTTGTAGATTTACATAAATCACGGAAGCTGAGAAATTAATTCTAAAATAATAAAAATCTTTTAGGAAAAAGATTTAGAAGGGAAAAATAACCCTCCAAAATATTATTTTTACTGTTTCCTCACTTTATCTGGAACAAAGCTTGAAAGAAAAGTGGTGAGAATGGATTAGACACGTGCTGTTTCACAAACAGGAGTGGAATGTAACCTAAAACTTGTAGCATTATAATAATTTGGAAAAACTACTTAGTTAGCTTTTAAAATTCTAAGAATGACTTAGAAAGTGTCTCTTTATTGCCTCAGAGTGTTGCTTGTCAGTCTTTTAAAATCTATCTCCTACAGGAACTTTTCAATCTATCTTTTGTATATCCTTATCAGCTAAGATTATTTGTTAAATTTTACCTCCTATGGCTTTTAATATACAAATAGTTCTATCAAATATGTATTTTCAACTGCCTGAACTCTTAACCCAACCAGATTTTGGTGCGTTACTCCCTGCACCTTTCCATTCACTCCTACAACATCCTTTGAATCCCAGATTTGGGCAGGATATTTTCTTTACTCATAACATTAATAGATATCATTACTGAGGTAAACTTTGAAAGCTCTATGCTTAGCTGTTTTCCCCTAGTCATATGAAAATTCAGAAAAAAGTATAACCAGAACAACTCTCCTTTATGTTTCAATTACCTAGAAATTCAGTAATATCATCACCAAAAATATACTTGTTGCTTCATTTATTTATATATGAATAAAATTATATCATCAGAACAGCAGGGAGTAGAAATGAGACAATGACAGGATCCTGCTGTTTTAGCAAAACATTTTACAATTTGTTTATTTTTATGCAAGTGAGCTAAATGTTTATATAGCTAACTCTCGTTTTCTTTTTTTTTTTTTTTTAAAGATTTATTTGAGAGAGAGTGAAAGGGAGAGAGAGAGCACACAAGTGGAGAGGAGGGGCAGAGGGAGAAGCAGACTCCCCACTGAGCAGGGAGCCTGAAGTGGGGCTTGATCCCAGGACTCTGGGATCATGACCTGAGCTGGAAGGCAGGCGTTTAACTGACTAAGCCACCCAGACATCCCTCTTTTTTTGTTTTTTCTTTTTTTCCTATTCCTTGCTCCCATCATCCCTGTCTACCTCTTCTCCCCTTCTTGCCTCATCCCTTCCCATCTAATATTGGTTCTTGGCTGAGCCCACAATTTCAGCAAGAAATAAAAACTGCATTATTCAGGGAGGAAGCTAACAAGTTTCTCCTCCCTCAAAAGCCATTAGAAACTTCCTGAATAAATGAGAAACATATTAATTAAAAAAAAATAAAGGGTGCTTGCATAAGCAATGAAAACAGTTTCCGGTCTATATTATGATTAAAAGCAACTTGAATAATAAATGTCTGATATGGAATAAGATCTATCAGGACATGCATATCTATGTCCAGTGAGTTTTGCTCCCAACAATTCTGTGCATTTTTTCAGTGAAATGTTAATAGCAAACAGTGGGACTTCTACTATTTCCCTTTAAGATAATTCCTTAACATAATAAATTTCATTAACAGGAGATTTCTTTTAAATATTACTGAAATTTTTCATTCAAAATCATTCTATTATTCGTTGTCATACTAGTTGGAATGGATGGATATAATGTATACACATATACACACGTCTATGTATGTGTTTGATTACAAGCATATATTGAATTTCTTTAATTCCATATATTTACATATTTAATTGATACATGGGCTCAAATTGTACATTTTACATAAAAATGCTATTTATATCCCTATGTATTTTTACTCTGAGACTCATTCTTTATTGATTTTTCTTTTCTTTTCTTTTCTTTTCTTTTTTTAACATTTTTTTTAATCTTTATTTATTTATGATAGTCACAGAGAGAGAGAGAGAGGCAGAGACACAGGCAGAGGGAGAAGCAGGCTCCATGCACCGGGAGCCCGATGTGGGATTCGATCCCGGGTCTCCAGGATCGCGCCCTGGGCCAAAGGCAGGCGCCAAACCGCTGCACCACCCAGGGATCCCTGATTTTTCTTTTAAATAAGGTTGTATAAAAATTCCTCTTACAAGATACATTTTAGAGCTAATGAATCATCAATCTGTTTGATTCATATATTTTTTAAAGATTTTATTTATTCAAGAGAGACACAGAGAGAGGCAGAGACATAGGCAGAGGGAGAAGCAGCTTCCCCTGCTTGATCCCTGGTCCCTGATCCCCAGTCTGGGGATCAAGCCCTCAGCTGAACGCACACCCTCAATTACTGAGCCACCAGGCATCCCTATTTGATTCATATTTAAAGGACAAACAGAATATGGGTGGGGGGTTGGCTTGATTTTTTATTTGGTTTTCTGGGTTTTTTTACAAGGCAATTTATTGGCAAGTCAGTAATTTGTATTCTAAGCTTCAGTCTTGGGATTCCTCTGAACAACAGATTTGGTCATTATACAGATAATAAATACCATTCATAGTGAATTTAAATTAAAAAAAATATGTTGACTTGAGATGAAACTTGGTAAAAACTGGTTTTTCTTCTGTTTCAATGATTCCTAACATAGTACAGCCACTGAAATCAACTTACCGCTTGTTAAGAGCCACTGAACCTCATAGCAAGTGTCTGGGTAGTACTGCACAGCACAGATGTTGGAATAGAATACTCAGGAAAACTACTTCAGGATTCATCTGGTTAACAACGGTACTTCACTGAAGAGATCACTTTCTGCAATTTCTGAGTTACTTTTGCCCAGATAAAGGCTGTTTATCTTTTTTTTTTTTTAAGGCATTGTTGGGGATTCTTAACAAAACAAAGCTACAACTTCTATCATATATTGAAGTAGTAGTTTTATTTACAGCTAAATAACTGAATTAAAATTTTAAATTAAAAGCATTACCTACAAGTCACAAAAAATTAAGAAATCTCCATGAATTTTAAAAATTTGTATCTTTGGAAATGAGGAACAAAGGTTAAATGTAAGTTATAACTTACATGAATCCCTTTTTTGTTTTGGTTTGTCTGTAGGAAACTATGTCATTGGACTGTGCTCATATCAGATACTGGTTAAATATAAGGAATTTAACAAAAAATTTCTCCAATTTTCTTGGTAACCAACAAGAAGGATTTTCTTTATGCATCTTCTAGGATGTTTCATCTTTACCTGACCCAGCCAAATTCCCCATTCTTTGTGCTCTAATTTGCTTTGAATTCTATGTTCTCATTCTAGTCTACTAATAGTTGGCTTTATTATTAACACAGGAACACAGACAGCATTGTAGAAAAATTAGAAAACATATAAGAAACAACATGAAAATAAAAATCAAGTGTAATCTCACTACTCAGAAACAACTACTGTTAACATTTTAACATAAATTTTTAAAATAAAAATGAGATTAAAGTATAATCTATATTAAGTTTGTAAAGTGATATTTTCATTTAGCAATATATCCTAAATATCTTCTACTTTTCTGATTCCCTTCACATTTTTAGTATCTTAATATCTCTTTCTCAAAAAAATTTTTTTCCAAGTCTTCAACCACTTAATTATTCTAAACAAGAGGTCAGCAAACTTTTTCTGAAAAGGGCAAAATAGTAAATATTTTAAGCTTTGCAGGCTGTGTAATCTCTGCTGCAATCATTTAATTCCAATATTGGAGTGCAAAAGCAGCCACAAACATACATCAAGAATGGCTGTGGCTATGTGCCAATAAATTTACAAATCAAAATTTTTTTTCAAATAAAATTTTAATTAGAAAGACAGGCAGTGGGCTGTTGTTTGCTGACCCAATATTCTAGACAATTGTTTATAAAAAATATTGCATATCATGATTACTATCACTTCTGAGTATTTCACAGATTATCTTTATACTTGATTTTTTTCTATCAATACAGATTTACCCCGCACACAATCCCAAGGAGTATGTTCATTTCCTGTGGTAATTTGCAAAAGTGTTTCTTCAAAAGTGGCAGAAAATCCTCCATGCTGGAACGGTACCAGAAAGACTTTCCCAGCTCAGTCTGTGGCTTAGAAACCTGTATTTCAATAGCAAAGTAGAAGGATGCTCTTCCCTCTCCCCTTTAGTCAACAGAAGTCCAAGTTAAATGGGTAGTAACTTGCTGACACAGAGAATTTTCATCCCTGTTTCAAATCTATGAAAGAGAGAGAAATTAATATTGAAGGAGTTGGAACAGCAGGAAACCTCTAAGTTTATATGCATCCACATCCATGCTTCTCCTCTTTTCCCCATTGTGACAAGAGGGGTCTTTCTGCTCCAAGGGCAGAAAGCCCTTTATTTTTATTTGCTGTGGGTCCTATTCCCTTATTGCCTTTTCACCATGGTTCAGAACCTCTCACTTTACTCCTTCTCTCCCTCTCTTACGTCTCTTCTAACACTCTCTCTTTACTTGCTTGTTTCATCAGTATTTAAACTTATTTGGGATTTGCCTATCTTAAGAAAGCCCTTCCTAAACCTGAAATAGTACTCTCCTATATTCCTACTCTTCATTTTCACATCCAAGATTCATGAAAGAATTGTCTATACTTCCCTTTTCTTGATGTTTATTCCTCATTTCACTTCAGTCAGGTTTTGCCCCATTGATCCACTAAAACTGGCTAAAGTTATTAGTGAATCTTTATTATTAAATCCATTTGGAACTTAGTCTTTCATCTTGCTGGTCATGAGTGCAAATTACGCAAATTGCATGGATTCAAATCTTGATTCTATCACTTACTTCTTGGGTAAATCACTTAACCTCTCTGTACCCTCACTTTTCTCATCTGCAAAACTGGGATATAATAATACCTAGCTCAAAAGATTATTGTAAAAATTTAAATAATGAATGCATGCAAAACTGTTCACAACAGTGCTTGGTCCATAGAACCTCTATATAGATGCTAATTAGCAGCATTTGACACAATTACCCTCTCTTCTTTCTGAGAGCATCTCTATCCATTAAACATTACCTAGGTTTTTTCTTTGCCCCTTTGATTCATTCTTCCTAATCTCACTTTCACAGCCTTCTTCCTTTATAAGCCAGTTCTATCCCAAATCCAATTTGTTACTCTATTCTCTTCCCAGGCAATCTCTTCCATTCACATGGCTTGAATCACCATCTGGTGACTTCTTATCTGTTATCTCCCAACAAAACTTTCTTCTTTTTCCAGACATCTGTATAAACTGGCTCCAGTACATCATTACTTAGCTATCAAAAAGCACTAGGTTACACCTCTCTAAAACTTACCTCATCTTCTCACCTCTTAACCCTAAACTATTTCTTCTCCCATGTTACCTAGCTTAGTGAATAGTACTGCTACCCAGGCAGTTTGCCAAGCCTGAAACATGTGAGTTGTCCTGGATTCCTTATCATGCACCATCTTCCACATGTTGTAAAGGTCCTTGTAAGTTCCATTTTTAAATCGTTACCAAATTTGTTCACATCTCTCCATCCCTACTGTTACTACCTTAGTCTAGGCAACTATTATCTTTCATCTACATTATTTTTTTTTCAGCCCACATTATTTCTAGAAGTTTGTAACTGAAGCTCCTGCCCAGAGTCATAAGGCCCCCTTTAAAACACATTATACAATGCAATCAAAATATACTCCCTAATTGCAAGTAGATTAATATGAAGAAAAGTTTAATGGTTATGCACTGTCCTTATCAAAATCTGGCACTCCTTAATGTGGATATAAAAAGCATTCATGGCCTGGCCTTTATTTACCTTTAAAGTCTCATGTTACATCTTCCACCTTCTACCTACTTCAGGTTTTCTACATAATCATGACATTACAATTTTACCTCTTCCTTTTTGTTTGCTTTTCCCTTTTTCTTGTCGGAGTGCACTGGCTAGACCCTCCAGCAGGATAAATAGAAGAGGTAGTAAAAGTTGACAACCTTGCTTTATTATTGATTGTAGAGGGGAAACATTCAGTATTTTACCATGAAATAATATGTCAGTGGTAGGATTTTATCAAATTGAAGTAGTTCCTTTTATTCCCAGTTTGCTATGAGTGATAAAGAATGAATGTTGTATTTGTCAAATGCTTTTTCTGTGTTTACGGAGATGATACATTGTACTGACTAATTTTCAAATGTTAAACCAATTTTAAAATTCCTGGGATAAACCCCACTTGCTCACAGTATACGTCTTTTTTTTTTTTTTCTGTTGGATTCTGTTTGATTTTTGTTAAGAATTTTTGCATCCCTGTTCATCTGGAATACTAGTCCTTAGTTTTCTTTACTGGAATGTCATCTCATTTTTGTGGCAGGATAAAGAAGGCATTTTAAATGAAATAAACATTTATTATGAAATAAACTTCTATATCCCAGGTTACATTTCTTTGTTCTGAAATCTTTTACTGACATTATCATAGCCATTACAACTTTGTTTTGAATAGTATCCTCCATTCACTTCACTTTTAGTCTATTTGTTTCTTTATGTTTAATGTGGGATTTTGTAGGTAGCAATGTGACAATCTCTGCTTTTAAAATGGGGTGTTTAGCTCTTTTATATTTGATGTGACTTATCACAGGTTTAACTCTCTCAGTATGCCATCTGTCACATCTATTCTTTGCACCCTTTTTCCTCTTTGATGTTCTCTTCTGGATTAATTTAAAGTTTTAAAATAATTTCCTTTTTATCTCTTTTGATGGGTTATTAACTATAACTGTTTTCCTATTTTAGTGTTGTTCTAGGGTTAACAGTACATATACTTACATAGCATACATATTTAACTTTTCATAGTCTATCTTCAAGAATCTTTTACCATTTCATGTATGGTATAAAGAATATTAAAACAATATACTTCCATCTCTCTCTCTTAGCCTTTGGGTTATACACCCTGTCATACACTGGACATCTGATATGTTTTATAAACCACAGACAACACTGTTATCATTTTGTAGAAAGTCATTTATCTTTTAATGAGATTTGAATAATAAAATAATATCTTATATATTTATTTACATTGTTATAATTTCTGATTTTCTTTATTCCTAGTGTAGATCTATACTTCCTTTTGGTGTCATTTTCTTTTGGCCTTTAATATTTCTCTCAAACAAATCTGCTAGTGAGGAATTCTTTCAGCTTTCCCATGTCACAAAAAGTCGCTACTTTGCCTTTGTTTTTGAAAGATATTGTCACTGAGTACAAAGTGCTAGATTTTGCTTTTAAGATATCATAAGTAAGACTAGAGTAGCAGATAGTTTAGGAATAATTATTCACCACTAGTGTAGCAAAGCTCTTCTGAATAGGTCAAAGAATCGCCTGTGAATTATGCAGTTTTGCATTCTTTCTGCCATGTGTTTCTATAGCACCTTTTACTTTTTCTTAAATAAAGCACTTCTTATACACTTCATTGAAATTGCTTATCTGGTTGTCTTTTCATTATATAGCTCTTTCTCTACACTGTAGCTTTTTAAGTTCATATTTAAGCAACACATATTTTGTGTTCCTAACACCTGGCGCAGGTGGAAAAAAACACTTTAATAAAACTATACTAAATAACAGAATAAAATGGAACATCCAGTGAGCCTCTCACAATGTACCATGAGTAAATGCATAGTACTCACTATTTAGTTAGAAACAAGAGTCATTTTGCTGCTAGATTCTCAAATTATTTCCCTTTTTTTCCTAAGGTCCTGTTTAAATTTCAAGAGTATCGCTAATTTTATTGATACAACCCAATATTAATAGTGAGGAAACTTTTATATTTCACTCCTCTGCTCCCTGTTTAGATAAGAACAAAGATGCGACCATAAACTCTTAACTGCCAAAGGGTTTGAGGAATGGAGGTTAGGGGATCATCAGAGTTTAAGTTTTTCCTTCCAAAACAAAGGAAAATAGCTTTTTGGAAGAACTTCAAAATCAACCTGTAAACAGAGTGGCTGTTATGGATATGCAGGTAGCATAAGTATTATTCTAGTTAGTTATGCATAGAAAGCTACCACAGTGCATTTTTTTTTTACACCTCCCCTTACTCTCATCACAATCCATCAAAAGAGAAGTAGCAATGGAAAGCCTAAGAATTCTAAGATTTGGTAATGATATATTTTAGCAGACTTGACTATGAAATTATGTTTCATAGATAAGTTATATTTTCATTAGGTATTGCAAAGAATAACAATATTTAGAGAAGAATGTGTTAAAAAATTTTAGAACTTTTAAGCACTATAACAATTGCTACAGATAAACATCTAAAAATTCTAGAGTAAAATATCACACCAAATTATATAATCCCATGAAAAATCCTTCCCCAACAAGGAGAAGGGGAAGGAAAACAGTTTCTTAAAGCCTAGAAAACAACAATGACTACTATCTCTAAATCATTACTGAAAGCATCTTTAAAAGTCTCATCTCTCATTTGGGGGAAAAGAGATGGATGGCAATGTAGTTTTCTGAAAAAGACAGTTCATGCTTTTCTTTTTATCAATCCTAAAAGAATAATTCTATTTAATAACTTCTAGTCCAAATCAGTTGGCTTAGGGTATATGCCCATAAATAAATATGTCTATTAAATAAAAAGGCAGGTAATGAATGAATGAATATATAAATGAGTAAGCAAGCAAAATTATTAGGTAAACTCTTCTACTAAATACTAAATATAAGAAAATATTTGGATTGAGGAGGGACAAAACTAGCTAGAATGATCTGCATTTTGTTTTCAATGACCCAACAATACTGAGAAGAAATCTTGAGTTGTGGCAATGCAGAAGGAAAGAAATCAATAAAACACTACAGAGTAGAATTGCATCTAGGTAGCCATTGTACACTGTAAATGCCTCTCATTCATCATAATCTGCTCAAATTAAAGATTCATTTTTAAGGTCTTGAGAACTCACTAAAGCAATGTCACAACTCTTTTTTAAAAATCATTCTTTTTTTAAAATATGAAGATGGTCTTGAACATGATTAAAATACTTAGATCTTTTTATACTCTTATAACAATGATGACTAAGCAGTGCAAAAAGAAGTACGACTGTATTCAAGAAGGTATTTTTCATTTTTGTTATTTATCTAAGTAGCCTACAGCAAATAAGATACACATTCTTTCAAAACTCATTAACAGAGAAGAGTGTAAGAAACATGCACTTCCCTATGTTACTTTCCACTCAAATAAATATCCTAAGTATCATAAGAATATCATAAGAATATGGCATTTTATGAGATAATTGATTAAATTGGTTTCTGATACCAAATTATTAACACTAAAAACAACCAAGCAGAAAAGAGCAAAACAAACCATAAGAATTACCTAACCATATGGTGTATGTATATGTATGTATATATATATATATATATATATATGTGTATATATATATATATCAGAACAAGCATCCCATGTCCTAAGGATATTATGAATAAAACAAAAGAAAATGTACTCTTTTTTTCAGAATCCAGACAGATATCATTGCTTACATACACACTTTAAAAGAGACTACCAAAAAAAGCTACTAAAACTAAAATTTGGTTGCTTAGCAAGGTAGAAAATCAATAATCTATATATGGGCTAATAACAATTAGATACCGGAATTTTAAAAGTACGATTTACTATACCACAAAATTATAAAAATATTTTGCTAAAATATAACAAAAATACATGCACTAAAAACTATAAATATTTAACAAGAGAAATTAAAGATTACTTAAATAGAAAGATATATAGTATTCATGAATGGGAAGACAATATTGTTACTATTTCAATTCTCTTCAAACTAAACACAATTTCAACCAATATCCCAAAAGGACTGTTTTATAGAAATCAAAAGCTGGCTGTAAAATTTATATAGAAAAGAAAAAGAACTCAAGTAGGCATATCAACTTTGATCATGGAAAGCAAAGTTAGCGGTCTTATGCTACCTGACTTCAATACTAACTACAAAGCACAGCAATGACAATACAGTAATGGAAAAAGGACAGAGGATCCACACATATGATGATTTTGATAAAGATGCAAATGCGATTCAATGAAGAAAGGAGAGTCTTTTTAACAAAGGATGCTGCCATAACTGGATATCGGTATACCAAAAATATAACAAAAGGGGCACCTGCGTGGCACAGGTTAAGTCTCTAACTCTTAATTTTGGCCCAGATGATGATCTCAGGGTTGTGAGATCAAGCCCTGTGGTGGTCTCCAGACGCAGTACAGTCTGGTTAAAATTCTCTCTCCCTCTCTCTCTGCTCCTCCCACTCCACTTATGCTCTCTCTCTCATTCAAATATGTAAATAAATCTAAAAAGAATTACATAACTAAATAAATAAAATAAAAATCAATTAAAAATAAGAACCTTAATCCAAACCTGTAGCACATATAAAAGTTAACTCAAAATGGATCATAGAATGAAATCTAAAACCTGGAACTATAAAACTTCTAGGAGAAAATATAAGAAGAGCAAAACAAAACAAAACAAACCTCATTCATTAGATAATATCACCAAAAGAAAAAAACTGATAAATTGGACTTCACCAAAAGTAAAAACTTTTGAAAAAATAAAAATAAAATAAATAATAAAGATAAAAAATAGAAACATCTTTTAAAAAGTTCTGCTCTTTGAAGTACACTATTAAGAAAATGAAAAGACAAGCCACAGCAGGGAGAAAATATATGAAAATTGTATTTCTGATAAAATTCTTATATGGTGACTACATAAAGAACTCTCAAAACTTAAGAAAAACAATCCAATTTTAAAACTGAGTAAAAGTGCTTAATAGACATCTTACCAAAGATACAGGGATGACATAAGCACATAAAAATATGCTCACCATCATTAGTAAATAGGGAAATGCAAACAAAACCACAATGAGAAATCACTACATATCTATTAGAATGGCTAAAATAAACAAACAAAAAAATCTGGTAATACCAAGTACTGGTGAGGATTCAGAGCAACTGTCATACATCCATTTGTAAATGTAAAATGATACAGACATTTTTGAAAACATTTTGGTAGTTTCTTTCTTTCCTTCTTTTTTAAGATTTTTATTTATTCAAGAGAGAAAACACACACAAGGGGGAAGGGTAAAGGAATGGGAGAGAGAGAATGTCAAGCAGACTCAGGGCTGAGCTCAGAGTCCACCACAGGCCTCGATCTCACAACCTGAGATCATGACTTGAGCCAAAAATCAAGAGTCAGACACTTAATCGACTGAGCCACCCAGGTGCCCCTTGGTAGTTTCCTGTAAAGTCAAACACAGTACCATATGGCACAACAATCCTAATCCTATATTTCCAAATGAAAACAAACAAAACAAAACTTTACCACAACAATCATACATTTACACAAAAACTTGTTGGAGCAATTTATATTTACAATTATTCCAAAGTGGAACAACTCAAATGTCTCTCAAGTGAGGAATGGATAAACAAATTGTAGTGTATTCATACCATGGAATACTGCTTAGCAGTAAAAGAACAAATTACTAACATATGTAACAGCATGGATTAATCTCAAATACATTATGCTAAGTGAGTGAAGTCAGACTCAAAAGGCTATTATGTGTGGTCCAATTTATGTGACAGTTTAGAAAGGCAAAACTATAGGGTCAAAAATAAATTAGTGGTTACAAGTGGCTAGGGATGGGGAGAGGAGTTAATTACAAAGGGCAGGGTAAATTTTCTTAGGTGATGAAATTATTCTATATCATCATTGTAGTAGTGATTGTGTTACCTTATGTATTTGTCAAAACTCAAGAGTAGTACACCAAAATGGGTCAATTTTACTATCATGCATTGACATAAAAAGTAGAAAAAGGGATGCCTGGGTGGCTCAATGGCTGAGCATCTGCCTTCGGCTCAGGGCGTGATCCCAGAGTCCCAGGATCGAGTCCCACGTCGGGCTTCCTGCAGGAGCCTGCTTCTCCCTCTGTCTATGTCTCTGCCTCTCTCTGTGTGTGTCTCTCATGAATAATAAATAAAATCTTTTAAAAAAAAAAGTAGAAAAACCCCACACCACAATAAGGCAATGAAAAATACTCAATTGAATGTAGATTATGAATTATGATTAGTAATTATGAACATAAGTTAAAAGCATGATCTCAAATTTCAACTAGTATTATGAATGCAGGTTTAAATACTTGATCTCAAATTTTAACCAGTCCTGGATAGTCTATAAAATTTTATTACCATAAGGCAACATTCTATCATTTAGTAGGTGAAATAATATTTAAAATAATAAAGTTAAAAAACTGAGAAACTATTGTATACACAAGGTTTTATGCAAGAGTGAATAGAACATGCATGCTCTCTATTCTCCAGACCATTCCATCTTATATATCAAATACATATCTACTTAAAGTAACAACACAAAACAAAATATGTCACCAATGTATAATTGAAGTAATAAGACACCATGGTGTGTTTGGGAAAAAAAATCATAGACTCTGGGGACAGATAAATAAACATGCCTAACTTCAAATCTTATTTATGCTATTCACTTAAGTTAGGAATGTCATTTATATTAGCTTGGCTGATTATGCAAGAAGTAATATAAAAGCACCTAGATCATGATCTGGTTTCTAAAAATTCCATGAATATTCCTTCAATTCTTCCTTCTTCTCCTTCCTGAAAGCCAAAGTTTTTCTAAAAGTATCAAATCTAAGAATGTAAGGTAATTGCTTCTCAAAAAAATAGTGTTCTCATTTAGAAAATCTACAGCAATTAGTTGCACCATTTCAGCTCTCAACTGGTGATGCACCATTGATCCATTATTATCAATGAGTAGTTACTGTATCAAGAGTGGCCAATCTTTAGGCTCATCAGTGATCTGTGAATTGGGCAGGCTTGAAGAACTCTGCTTAGAAAAAGTGATGGTAACTTGTTTAGCCAGTTACACTGAATATTTTCAGATATAAACAAAAGAAAACTGGCTAATCAGCAGCAAAAGGAAGAGACAAGTGGCATGTGTGTGGAGAGAACACAGAGCCATGAAAGTGCCTGCACTGAAATGGCTGAGTGATGAAAGAAAGAGGCTAGAATCTAGAGTTGCCTTGATACCTAACAGTTTTTTAGTTTCAGTTCTTTATTCAGTTTATGAATCCTTTAATGCAGTTCCTTTTTCTTAAAATGGTGTGTTAAACATGTTTCATTGCTTGTTCTAACCTTAACCATTTTAAGAAAAACTTTCTGCTGAGATCATCATCCCTAAAGACTATATGAAACTGATTGCCTCAAAGGAAATATTTGATCAAAAGCAGCCTATCTATCAGATTTTCTCAAGACTATTAGCCAAGTTACCTGTATTCATACAGACAATGGCTGATTCTCTAGTAAGAAAGTCATGCAGAGTTAGGATTATAGTAAGCATCTTAGAAAGGCAAAATCTCATGCAAAATAAGGTTGAGTTATCAGTAATCAAGAGAAAGCTGGGCCTAAGAATGGGCCAGTCATTCATTTATTTATAAGCTTTGGTATTCAAAAGTTCTGTCCTGGTTTCCTGCTCCTTCTAATGCCGATTATCACCTCACCAAATTCTTCATTTCAAGCAAATAAGTTCTAGAAACAACTGGCTAGCTGCTGTCAAAGAAGCAAAACTGTGCCTACTTGCACTTTTGTAGTCCTTATTTACTTAAAAATTTTAAAGTAATACCATGGCAGCTGCAAAGAACCAATACCTATGATTCCCAACCCTATCCCAATCAAACTGAATGCTGCAAGATGATAAAGTATTATATGCAGCTTTCTGTGTATCTATTCCTCTCAATAACCCTTTCCACATGTAATGCCTAATGATTCTTTATTATAGAATATGAATAATTTATTAAATTCTTTGGTTTCTTCCAGGAATGTATTTCTAAATTTTAAAAGTTGAAATTTTTTTCTTCAAGCAGTCCAATTATGGGGCACAATATCTGAAACTGGCTTCTCAAACAGAAGTTAGTATCTGTCAATTATAACTATTTTAAAAGTATAACAAAGGTAGACTAAGGAGTAGGGAGACGATTACTTTTAGTTAAACTCTTAAAAATCATTTATATATATATCCCAGAAGAAATGCTTCATGCCTCCATGCTGTTACAAAGCAAAATAAAATACAAAATCAAACTGATGATTTTCTCTAAACATCTGATTGTTCTCCCAATACTGAGAGCCTCCACTATTGATACAGTCGTACCAAATCTACTTTGCTCCAAAAAATTAAATAACTGGTATTCTTAAAAAAAAAAGAAAGAAAGAAAATCCATAACTAAAGTCAACTTCTACATACATAAACAACAACAGATACGGTAATAATTTTTTAAAAAATATTTTATTTATTTGAAAGAGAAAAAGAGAGAGCATGGTTGGAGGAGGTGGAGAAAGGCAGAAGGAGAGGGAGAAGCAGGCTCCCCATTAAGCAGGGAGCCCAATGTGGGACTCGATCCCAGAACCCCAGGATCATGACATGAGCTAAAGGCAGATGCTTAACTGACTGAGCCACCCAGGCACCCCAATATACAGTAATAATTTAAAAGGCATATCAAACTGTTCTTTTGCTGGCAAGTTTTAAAGAATCTTCTCACAGGTAGAGCAACAGCTGTTACTGAATAGTTCTAGTCACTGAGAATTTCTTTTAGCACAGATTGACATCATGGCCTAAATTCAAAGTGACACTAAATTAAAGCCCGTTATGGTAATAATCATGGCAGGGTAAAGTGGTTTAGGAAAACCTAAAGTCTGAATGTTCATATATAATTTCAATTATGTCACTGTTGATTCCAGCTAGCCTCAAATCTTACTTTAGGATAAAACTAGAATGACTTAAAAATGTTTGAAGCCTGGTTTTCTTTTAAATAAAGACATTTCATAATCAGGTAAAAAATTAACAATAAATCCCACTATTTAAATGATACACTACTTGTCTCACAACAGAGGAATGAATGGGGTAAAGTCCTTCAGAGGCTAGGTACTTAAGTTTATAGTTTTCATAAATTTCCAACAGTTAAAAAATAATATAGAGTGACATTACCAAGATGGAGGTATAGGAAATCCCAGTCCTCCTCCCCACATGGAAACACTGATTTAACAACTATATAGAGGCCGGAATATTTTTATGAGAACCCCAGAATCCAGTTCAGAGGATGCAGCATCCTAGAATAGTACAAAACCAAAACAACTGCATTGAAATGGGTAAAAATAGCAGTTTTACTTTACCTGTGTGTCCCTTTCCCCATGTCAGCATAGGTCAATGCTGAAAAAAATCCCTTCAACATAGTATTTCTCTTGCTGGGAAAGAGAAAGCCAAGGTTGAATACAACATCATCAGCCCTTCAGGCACTCCCAAGAGAACTGTTCCTATCTCGCCTCATTCAGAAAGTACTGAGAGATCCAGCATAGTCAGAATGCCTCAGGGCAGCTAAGAACAAGACAGAGGGATAGATGGCTCTCAATAGACTGAGGCCTCCAGTGGTTGGCATGGGTGGCAGCAGGTAGTGCATGCCTCAGCAACTGGTATGGACCACAACAGCAGGCAAAGATCTCAGTAGCCAGTGGGGGAAGGGGGGGAGGCGGTCTCAGTGAATGGTAGAAATCCAGAGTAGATCTCAGTGGCTGAATTGACTCTGTGAGATTCAGAAGGTACACAATCCTTAAATTTCTTCAGGGAAGGAGAGGATTGAGAGATGGAATTTGCATCTAACATCCTAGTATCTTCATGTACTGCCCTAGGGCAACGGGGCAGGTAGCTCTCTGTACCAATAATGGCTCTGTGGGATTGAAAGAAAGCTTACAATACTAAGAATTCTCCTGGAAAGAGGAAGTAGAGTAGAATGCACACATTCATTAAAAAGTTGGAGAGGGGCACCTGGGTGGCTCAGTTAGTTGAGTAGTCTGACTCTTGATTTTGGCTCAGGCCATAATCTCAGGGTCATGGGACTGAGCCCCATGTCAGACTCCAAGCTCAGTAGGAGTCTGATTTGCTCCCTCTTCCCCTCTCTCTGCCCTTGCCCCCACTCACACTCATATCTTCTCTCAAAAATAAATAAATAAACTGTAAAAAAAGAAAAAAGGTTACACTGAATTTCTAGTTACACTGATGGTGAAGATCTTTCCTAGGCAAAGCCATTCCATAAAGACTGAAAGAAGTGCTGTTTCTTCAAATGTGGGGATGCCAATGTAAAGCTTATAAAGAACACAAAGAATAAGGGAAATACAGTATTACTAAAGGAACAAAATAAATCTCGAATAACAAACCCTAAAGAAATAGAGATCTATGAATTGCCTGACCAAAAGATAATCATCTTAAAGCTCAGTGAGCTACAAGAAAACAGACAACAAAATTGAGAAAATGATACATTGAAGAAAAAAAAAAAAAGCAAAACCAGATAATATAAAAGAGAACCAAACAATCCTGGAGCTAAAATATAGAATAACTGAACTGAAAAATCCACAAAGAAACCTCTTACAGACACACAAAAGATAGAGAAAGGAATCAAAGGACACCAATACAAAAAATCAACAGATTACAAAGGAAGACAGCAAGAGAGGAAGACGGGAATAAAAGAATGGCGGAATGGCTAGAAAACAATGGCAATAATAACTTTTTATGAGTAATTACTTTAAATGTAAGGGATTACAAGTTCTAATAGAAAGATAGAATGTGGAATAACAGATTAAACAAGTAGGATCAAACAATTTCCTATCTATAAGAGACTCACTTAGACTTTAAAATACAAATAGACTTAACTACACACACTGAAAACAAAGGAATAGTAAAAGATACTCTGCTAATTATAGCCAAAATAGAGCATGTTTGATAATATATAGACAAAATAAACTTTCAGTCAAAATTGATCACAAGAAATAAAGATGGAGCTAAAATAAGCAAATGGATTACATCAAACTAAAAATCTTCTCCACACATAAGGAAATCATCAGCAAAATGAAAAAGTAACCCATTGAATGAGAAGATATTTGCTAGTCTTATATCCAAAGAGGTGTTAACATTCAAAATATACAAAGAACTTACAAACGTATTATCAAAAAAAAAAAAAAAAGAAGCCAATTAAAAAAATGGTTAGAGGACTTGAATTGGCATTTTTTACAAAGCAGACATACAGATGGCCAAGGAAACAGGAAAAGATACTCAAAACACTAATCATCTGAGAAATGTAAATCAAAACCACAATAAGATACCATCTCACACTGGTCAGTTTGGCTAGAATCAAAAAGATCAGAAATAAAGTTGGCAAGAATGTAGAGAAAAGGGAATTCTCATAAATTGTTGGTAGGGATGTAAACTGATGCAGCCACTATGGATAACAGTATGAAGGTTCCTCAAAAAATTAAAAACAAACAAACAAACAAAAAAACTACCATACAATCCAACAATTCCACTTCTAGGTACTTACTTGAAAAAAAATGAGAACACCAAGTCAAAGAGATATATAAACCCCTATGTTCATTGCAGCATGATTTATAATGGCCAAGATATGGAAGCAACCTATATCCATTAACAGATGAATAAATAAAGATGATATACTACATACATGTGTACACACACACACAAACACTGGAATATTATTCAGCCATAAAAATAATGAAATCTTAACCATTTGTGACAATCTGGGTAGACCTAGTGGGTATTATGTTAAATGAAATAAGTGAGAAAAAGGCAAATATCATATGATTTCACTTTTATATGAAATCTAAAAAAGAAACAACAAAAAAACCAAATGAATAAACCAAACACAAAACAGAAACAGACTCATAGATACAGGCAACTAACCACTGGTTACCAGAGAGGGGAGGGACTGAGGGGATAGACAAAATAGGTGAAAAAGATTAAAACATATTAACCTCCAGGTAAAAAATATATGTCATGAGGATGTAAGTACAGCATTGGGAATTAAGCCAATAATACTGTAATAACTTTGGTAACTAGACTTACTGTGGGAATCACTTGTGATGTATACAATACTGAATCACTATGATATATACCTGAAACTAACAGGATACTATATGTAAATTATACTTCAATTAAAAAAGAAACAAAGAAGTATAAATTGTATAAATAGGTTATTGTATAAGTAGGTCAATTCATCTACAGAATACAACATTGTAAATATATGCACTGAATATTGGAGCAAAAATATATAAAGCAAATATTAATAAAAGTGAAAAGAGAAATAGACAGCAATACATTAATAGAAAAGGACTTCAACATATCACTTTCATCAATGGATAGATAATTCAGACAGAAAATTAATAAGGAAACAGCAGACATGAATAACACTCTAAATCAAATAGACCAAACTAACAAACATATACAAAATAATCTATCCAACAACATCGGAATACACATTTTTCTCAAGTACACAGGGAATATTCTCTAGGACAGATCAATATGCTGGGCCAGAAAACAAGTATTAACAAACTTTATGACTGAAATCATATTAACTATTATTTCCATCCATAATGGTATGAAACTAGTATCAACAACAGAAGGAAAACTGGAAAACTAACAAATATATAAAATTAAGCAATTCAACCAAAGAACTCAAAGAGAAATCAAGAAATATCTTGAGACAAATAAAAATGAAAGTAAAACAGATAAAAACTTATGGGATACAGCAAAAGCAGTCGTAAGAGAGAATTCTATAGCAATAAACATCGACATTAAGAAAAAAAAAATCTCAAACAATATCACATTTCAAGGAAATGGAAAAAGGAAAAAAAATGAACCAAAACCCAAATTAGCAAAAGAAAGGAAGTAATAAAGATTAGAGCAGAAATAAATGAAATGGAGATTATAAAGACAATTTTAAAAAGCAGCAAAATTATGAGTTGATTTTTTGAAAAGATAAACAAAATTGACAAACCTTTACGTAGACTAAGAAAAAAAGGAGAGAAGACTCAGATGAATAAAATTAGAAATGAAAGAGGAGACATTACTACAGATGCCATAGAAATAAAAGGATTGTAAGGACTACTATTAATAATTATATGCAAATAAACTGGGTAATCTAGAAGAAACTCCAAGAAACATACAATCTCCCAAGACTAAATTATGGAAATATAGAAAATCTGAACAGATCAGTAGGTCTGGTAAGGAGTTTAAATCTCAAAAATTAAAATTCTCTCAACAAAGTAAAGCTCAGAACCAGATGGCTTCACTGGTGAATTCTACCAAACATTTAAAGAAGAATTTATACTAATCTTTCTCATGTTTTTCCAAAAAATTTAAGAGAATGGAACACTTCTAAACTTTTTATAAGGCCAGCATTACCCTGCTACCAATGCCACACTAAAAGAAAAGAAAACCATAGGCCAATATTCCTGATAAACTTAGATGCAAAAATTCTCAGCAAAATACCAGCAAGCCAAATTTAACAGTGCACTAAAAGAATCATAGGCCATGATCAAATGGGATTATTGTATGGATATAAGGATGGTTCCACAGATGGCAATCAATAAGTGTGATATACTACATTAACAGAATGAAGAAAAGAAAATCACATGATCATCCTAGTAGATACAGAAAAGCAATTAACAAAATTCAATAATCTTTCATGATAAAAACATGCTTAACAAACGAAGTAAAGAAGGAATGTACCTCAATATAATAAATGCAATATATGACAAGCTCACAGCTCACATCATACTCATCAATGGTGAAAAACTTAGAGCTTTTCCTTCAAGGTCAGAAACAATAAAATATAAACAATAAAAACAATAAACAATAAAAATAAACAATAAAAAATAAACAATAAAATAGCTAGAAATAAACTTAACCAATTAAGTGACAGACATACATTTAAACTATAATATATCAAAAAAATATATAAAAAAATAAACTATAATATACTGATGAAAGAAATTAAAGAAGATGCAAATAACTTGGAAGATATCCCAAAGACTTAAAATTGTTAAAATGTCCATAAAATCCCAGTTATCTACAGATTCAATGCTTTTCCCATCAAAATTCCAATGGCATGGCAGCCTGGGTGGCTCAGCAGTTTAGCGCCGCCTTCAGTCCAGGTCATGAGCCTGGAGGCCTGGGATCGAGTCCCATGTCGGGCTTCCTGCATGGGGCCTGCTTCTCCCTCTGCTCTGTCTCTGCCTCTCTCTCTCTCTCTCTCTCTGTGTCTCTCAGGAATAAATAAATAAAATCTTAAAAAAAAATTCCAATGGCATTTCTTACAGAAATAGAAATACAATCCTAAAATACATATGAAAATACACAAAAAAATCCAAATAAACAAAGCAATCTGGAGGAAAAAATAGCAAAGCTGGAGGCATCACACATCCTAACTTCAAAATATATTATAAAACTAGAGTAGTTAAAACAGTATTTTACTAACATAAGAACAGACATATAGACCAATGAAACAGAACAGAGAGCCCAGAAATAAACTCATCTGTAAGCAGTCAACTAATCTTCAACAAGGGTGCCAAGAATACACCATGAGGAAAGAAGTGTCTCCTCAACAACTATACTGGGAAAACTGAATATCTACATGCAAAAGAATGAAATTAGACCTTCATCTTACACCATACACACAAAAATCAACTCAAAATGGATTAAAGACTTATACATAAGAACTGAAACTGTAAAACTCCTAGGAGAAAACAGTGAAAAGGTTCATGACATGATTCTTTTTTTTTTTTTTTTTAAGATTTTATTTATTTATTCATGAGACACACTGAGAAAGAGAGAGAGGCAGAGACACAGGCAGAGGGAGAAACAGGCTCCCTGCAGGGAGCCTGCCGTGGGACTCGATCCCAGGTCTCCAGGATCACACCCTGGGCTGAACGCGGCACTAAACTACTGAGCCACCTGGCTGCCCCATGACATGATTCTTGACAACAATTTCTGGATATGACATCAAAAGTTCAGGCAACAAAAGCAAAGGTAGACAAATGGGACCACAAACTAAAAAGCTTCTGCTCAGAATAGGAAATAATCAATTGAGTGACAAGCCAACCTATGGCATAGAAGTATTTGCAAGCCATACATCTCATAAGGGGTTAAACTTCTAAAATATACAACTTCTACAACTCAGTAACAAAAAGTCCCAAATAAGCCAATTAAAAAAATGTGTAAAGGACTTGAATAAACATTTCTCCAAAGACATGGTTAATGGGTACATGAAAAGGTGTTCATAATCAGGAAAATGCACATCAAACCTACAATGAGATTATCACTTTACACCTGTCAGGATGGCTATCATCAAAATATGTATATATATAAATTTCAAAATATATATGTATATATATATTTCAAAAGATAAGTTGGCAGTGTTGTGGAGAAATGGGAACCCTTTTACACTATTAGTGAGAATAAAAAATGGAGCAGCTGCTATGGAAAACAGTATGGTCATTTCTCAAAACATTAAAACTAAAACTAATATGTGACATAGCAATACCACTTCTGGGTATACATTCTAAAAAATTGTAATCAGGATATGAAATATCTGCACTCCCATGTTCATTGCAGCCTTATTCAAAACAGCGAGGATATGGAAACAACACACATGTCTAATGACAGATGAAGAGATAAAAACAATGCGGGAGATATGTACAATTGAAAATTGATAGGGCTGGAGGAAATTATGCTAAATGAAATAAGTCAGTCACAGAATGACAGATAATGCACAATTCCACTTATACGAATTAGCTGGAAGAGTCAAACGTATAGAAGTAGAAAACAGAATGGTGGTTGGCAGGTGATGAAGAAAGGAGGAAATGGGGAGTTGTTCTACAAAGTAATCAACATACAAGATGAATAAATTCTAGAAATCTGTTGTATAATATAATGCCTATCATTACTGACACAGCGTTGTACATATAACAATTTGTTAAGAGATTAAGCAGATCTCATGCTAAGTTTTCTTACCAACAAAGGGACACAAAGAAACTTATGAAGATGATGTATATGCTTATTACCTTAGCTGTGGTGACTGCAGGTGTATGCATATGTCCAAACTCATCAAACTGTGTATATTAAATATGTGAAGTTTTTTGTATATCAATTTTATCTCAATGAAAATGTAGATTTAAATATAAATTTAAACATATACACATATATTCATATACACATACTCTACATCATATAAGAAGGAGAGAAAAGTCTCTACAGCTACCCCTAATATAATACTATAATTCATATAAGAAATATTTATAGTCGAATATAGTATAGCCTGGGGCCCCTGGGTGTCTCAGTCGGTTAAGCATCAGACTCTTCAGTTAGGCCCAAGTCATGATCTCAGGGTTTTGAGATTAAGCCCCATGTTAGCTCTGTGCTTGGCATGGAGCCTGCTTAAGATTCCCTCTCTTCTTTGAGAATGAATGAATGAATGAATAAATAAATAAATTAAATAAATAAATAAATAAATTCAATTTAAAAGAAGCACAAAGTAGCTCAATTAATATTTTTTGATTGATCAGTAACATGAATTAATACGAGGGCTCTTTATTCTTTTTTGTTTTAATTTTTTTTAATTTTTATTTATTTATGATAGTCAAAGAGAGAGAGAGGCAGAGACACAGGCAGAGGGAGAAGCAGGCTCCATGCACTGGGAGCCCGATGTGGGATTCGATCCCGGGTCTCCAGGATCGCGCCCTGGGCCAAAGGCAGGCGCCAAACCGCTACGCCACCCAGGGATCCCCTCTTTTTTGTTTTAGATTTTATATATTTATTCGTGAGAAATACAGACAGAGAGACAGAGACACAGACAGAGGGGAAGCAGGCTTCCTCGCAGGCAGCCCAATGTGGGCTCGATCACCAGACCCGGGACTACATGCTGAGCTGAAGGCAGACGCTCAACCGCTGAGCCACCCCGGTGTCCCAAAACGAGGACTCCTTAAAATTAAATCTTCCAGTTATATGAAGTCAGGCAGATTTTAGAGCTTTCATTAAAAGAAACTTTACTTCACTCAGAGGAAACAAGTCTTTGAGTAATGATATTTTTAGTTATTTTTTAAAACTACTCCAACAATAAGAGGAACAGTCAGTGACATTAATGAGATCACATTACACCAGCAATCAGTTTACAGAAAAATGATTTATGTTTCCACTTTGACCACCAAATACAGATGCTGTGTGCGGTTGTACACAGTATGTATGCTGTTCCTTGCACAAGTGCATCTGACTAAGGAAGCAGAAGAGCCTAGAATTGTACGGCAAAATACAGAAAATCTTTCGAAAGTATTACATTGCTCATCATTAAAGCATCTCATCTTAGTCAGAATTAATCTTAGGATATTGCCTTTCCAATTCCTCCTAATGAAATCCCTCATATTTGTACATATCCAAGTCCATGGACAGACACGACCATTAAGTAGTTCTATGTTATAAGCTAAATTGTACCACCCTGAAACTTCTGTCCTTTGCAATTATTGCTCTTGTAACGATAGCCCTAAAGGATTTTTAGAGACAACTATCATACCCATTTTTCTCCTCTTCTTCATTGCAAATAAGTTCAGTTCCTTAAATTCATCATTCTAGGACATATTTCTACACAGTGGCTACTCCAGAGTTCCTATATAGGGCAGGCTAGGGGACTCATCTTGAAGTTTCTTTTGCGGAGCAAATATGCCAATTTCTACTTAGCTTTTATGTAACACTATATTTGTCTCCCTAATAGTTGTCCAATTATGCCAAAGATAGATGATAGCACTTACTTGGTATTGCCTTATGGGTTTTAATCAAACTTGGTTGATTTTATTTATTTTTTATTTCTTTTTTTTGGTGAGGGATGGCTTTAGTGAGGCTTTGGGACAGAAGTGCAGGGAGCAAAAACCCATTTTGTAACCCTCTAATAGCATCTGGGCTAGTCTCCTCCTTAAAAGGTCATGTCCAGGAGTAAATCAAAAGAAAAATAAGTTGGTATAGGTCTAAACCTTACAATATTGAACTATTACATTGTATTTAATGTATAATGACTGAAAACTGTTATATTTTTCCTAACTAGTGACTATCTATTCAGGTCTCTAGAGGTGTACATTTCATTTTTTTTAACTTAAATATAAACTTGGTTGTATTTATATCTTACTAATGTTGGTATATCTTTTAAAAAGTCAAATACATCAATTCAATTAGGTATATGAAAGAGTCCGTTTCTTTTTTTATTAGAATAAAGATTCTAATGGGTAAATAAAATAAACTAAGATATTCAATAATATTATCTATCAGGAAGTTCTGTAGGTAGAGTATTTCCTATTTTCTTTGCTGTCTTTTCCTATTAGAGCTCTAACAAACTAAAAAGGACTTAAATTTTAATGATATTACCAATGAAAAATGCCTTTGGGAAAAAAATGTGAACTTAGTTTTTAAATAATATGGAAATTCATCTTATTTAAAGTAAACTTTTATACTTTTTTTGTGCTTTATAACTCTCCCACCTCAATACAATTGATTAGTTGCATAATAAAAAAAAAGCTATGAAATGTTTTCAATTTTAAAAAACTTTCAAGAAATAGCAAATCTCAATTTGGGAAAATCAACTGCAAATCTCTGCACAGAGTATCACATGAGACATTTTAAGAAAAAGGTATTCTCTTTCTCACATCATTTTGATGGCACAGTATATATCTACTTTCCAAAGGGTATTAATTAATGGTTTTTATCAGGAAAATTTGAACAACCAATTAACCTAAAAATAAGTCTGGATAACTATAGACATGTTTAGAGTTTATACTAACATTTTAGAGCCTGAGGGACAAGTATTGAGAAGTAAATCTGTTCTGGTTTCTAATGCCAGTGAATTCCTTTGGGGCAACTTTTAAGTCACAGGAATTATCCCATTTGGAGACTATAATTCTCTTATAAGATGTGCTTTCCAATTAAAAACCACATCACAGGAAGACATGTCAGTAAACATTATGACTCCATGGATAAATCTAGGGGAAAGATTTATATGGTCATTTAGAAGGTAGCTTACTTACATTAGACTTACAAATTTACAAATAAGTTCTAGCGGTAAAAGGAATAGCCTATTGTAGTAAAGAATATAGAAAAGCTTCAGGTGAATCATAAGATCAATGTATTTTGAAGCTGAAAGGAACTTCAGAGCTCATATAAGAGGTATATAGCAACACCTTCATTTTATAAAGGTAAAGTGACTTGTCCAAGACCACAACCATAAATGGAAATTGGACTTCTGCACTTTTCCTCTTTTAATTTGTCTCATCTCTAGTAAATATAAAACACCAACTAACAAGACAATGCCATCCTCACAGACTGTGTCACATAATTGCTTTTCAGTATATGAATGCAACATATACACTGCTATCATCCCTGTCACATCTACGACTTGGTAGCCTAAATCTATGTCCCCAGGAAAAGGGAATGAGACAAACAACCATAATGATAACCTTCTCTTCCCACTCCTCACAAATCATGGTGCCATAAAAGGTCATTATTTAATTATTTTAAAAAAGATTCTTAAGTACTATTCTGTACTTTGGGCAGCCCCGGGTGGCTCAGCGGTTTAGCGCCGCCTTCAGCCCAGGGCCTGATCCTGGAGACCCGGGATCAAATCCCACATCAGGCTCCCTGCATGGAGCCCGCTTCTCCCTCTGCCTGTGTCTCTGCCTCTCTCTCTCTCTGTTCTCACGAATAAATAAATAAAACATTTTAAAAAGATTAAAAAAAAAACAATTCTGTACTTCATGGGCATCCACCTGGCATACATAAAATTGGCTGCTCTGAGTAGCCAAAGAAACTCCTTGGCTCACCATTCCCAGACAGATGTAAACAAATGTACTGGAGCCATTATTTAAGGTTATCAAAAGATTCTTTTCAAAAGCATTCTTTTAAATGTTTTAATATTTAATTACCTTTACCAAAGGTAAAGGTAAATCTCTATTAGATTGAGCATTTTATCAATACTTGTAATGCTTGGAATCTGATCTATAAGATAAAAACATACTCCCTGATAGAATCCAAAATCTGAGGGTTAAAGGGCTTTTTCAGACTTACAGTATCTAAACAAAAATGTTCCAATGCCATGTCCCACAAACTTGTACCTTGGAATATCTTAAACTTTTGAAGGAAACACAGGAGTATTCAACATATGTTGTATAGGGTGTGATCTAGTATCTTAAGCTAGTTCCCAGTTCTGACATTAGAAAATCAATGTGAAATAGGAAACGAGGGTGGTGGTGTGCAATCTGATTCCAAGATTTGAAAAGTTATACAGTGCCTAACAGGTGCTCAGATTCCAGAAGTCGTTATGATTATTTTAAAGAAATTAATCTTTTCTTTCAATTTCTGTCTATTTCTTTAATAGAAATGGATTTAGATCATAGACAATTATTTAGTTGCTTGGACCTAACTAAATACACAGGACTGTTACATTTTGTTTGTTTTCCAAATGGGCTCCATGAAGATATAACCAAGATACTAAGGGATCTGTGAACTGAGACAGAACCACTGTGTGAATGTAAAGCAAGGTATATACTGAATGGCTTAAAGTTTCATAAAACTCAATAATAAAATTAAAAGACTAGAATCCCTAATCATAAACACAGATATGCCTGAAATTATAAAACATAGACTCACTATTACCATGGATTTAGTTAGTTAGCATTTGTTTATTTTGTTTTATTTATTTATTCATGAAAGACAGAGAGGCAGAGACATAGGCAGAGGGAGAAGCAGGCTCCTTGCAAGGAGCCTGATGCAAGACTTGATCCCAGGAACCTGGGATCACAACCTGGGTCAAAGGGAGACGTACAGCAACTGAGCCACCCAGGGATCCCAGTTAGTTGCCATTTGTAATCTGTAATATAAAGCACTGGTTCAGTTTGTGGTTTCTAGAGTTAGACAGCCTTAGGTTCAAAACCATTTTGCCAAAATTATGCACTTTTGCTCTTTAAATTTCAGTTTCCTCATACGTAATAATGAGAATAATAATAGTACTTGTTTTATAGTAAGTACTATAAAGGTTAAATGAAATAATGCATGAAAACTATACCTAGCACAGAAGTGCTCAGGAAGGTACTAGCTATCATTATCACATTCATCATCATTATTAAAACAGATTCTTCAGAGAGTTGCACTTCCAGATTAACAAACTAGGTATTCTCACCTAGTTTGTTGTCTTTGGTAAGACCAATCTTACCAAAAGTATGCCTTAAAGAGTCAGACAGGGTATATAAAAAATATATTTTTAAGGCGCCAGAGGCTACTGAGGTAGTAAACACGTCATGATTAGGAAAGGAAGTCAACACAGAGAGGCAATTGAAGGCAATTTTGTTCTCAAGGCTTTTGTCAATGTCAAAAGGATGGTTGAGAGGTTGAAAAGAAGAACAGAGTTCTTAATAAATGTATAGTGCTGGGGCATGAAAATGAACGTTCAGAGCCTACCAAGGAGAATTCAAAGTTTGATATGGGTTGGCACTTCAAAGGTTATGCCCTTATAGCAAGTATAAATCTAGATATATACCATCACTCACAAGAGATAAAGCCATTTGAAATCATTTCACTCTATTACTTGGTTTACAATGATCTGGATGCTAGTGCTCCTAGACTTGCTGCCTGAAACAAGCAAAAATTAATCTTTTTTTGGAATATCACTGAGATTCTCAAGTTATCTCTTTTATTTTTCATATACAGCATATGGGACACAATAAAAAATATCCAGGTACATGAGAAGACAATAACACCAAGTATCCGGAGGCCAAGAAAAACAAACAGAAATCTGATCAACTCAGAATTCAGAGAACAGGATTTCCTAGGTGAGCTTAAAAACTATTTTGTTTAATACTACCAATAAACTAAAAAACAATATTGAGAATGTCAGCAAAAAGGAGAAATAAAAATATCTCAGCAGAAATTCCAGAACTAAAAAATACAATCACTGAAATTAAGAATGTAGTGGATGGACTTAAAAGCAAACCATGCGCAACTGAAAAAAAAATTAGTGAACCATAAGCTAGGTGAGAAGAAAATATCCAAACTAAAAAATATGGAAGAGAGAAAAGAGTAAAAGTGATATATAGGATATGATAAAATATCCAGCATACAGGAATCTGGAGTCTCAGAATGATAGGATTAAAAAAATAGATGCAAAAGCAATACAGTTGCTGAAAAATTCCAAAACTGAGTAAAGACATTAAATCTTACATTTAAAAAACACTACAGGGGCACCTGGGTGGCTCAGTCAGTTAAGTGTCTGCCTTCGGCTCAGGTCATGATCCCCAAGGGCCTGTGATCTAAATAAATAAAATCTTAAAACAAAGAAACAAAGAAAATGTGGGTATTTAAAAAAAATAACACTCCAAACTCCAAAATACAAACAAAACCGTACCCAAGCACGTAATAGTAAAAACTGCGGAAAACAAAAGCATAAAAATCTTAAAAGCAGCTAGAAATAAAACAAAACAAGGTACAAATATACTGACTGCAGAAATCTCAAGAGAAACAATGAAAGCCAGACTATTCTACACTGGTATCTCTAACACAATGAAAGAAAACTGTCAACCTAGAAACCTACACCTAGCAAGAATTCTCTTCAAAAGAAAAGGTGAAATAGACATTTTTAAATAAACAAAAACTCAAAATATATCACCAGTAGATCCACAGAAAGTATGATATATTAAGTAGTGTATTCTTTAGCAGAGAGAAAACGCTTCAAGAAGAAAACTCAGAGGGGTGCCTCGGGGGTCAGTTAGTTTAGCATCTGTCTTTGGCTCAGGTCATGATCTCAAGATTCTGGGATGGAGCCCAGCATCAGGCACCCTGCTCAGTGGGGAGCCTGCTTCTTCCTCTCCCTCTGCCTACTGTTCCCCCTGCTGTGCTCTCTCAGGGCTCTCTCTGTCTCTGTCAAATAAAGTCTTTAAAAAGAAGAAGAAAGAAGACAGAAGAAAAAGAAGAAAAGAAAGAAGAAAGAAGAAAGAAGAAAGAAGAAAGAAGAAGAAGAAGAAGAAGAAGAAGAAGAAGAAGAAGAAGAAGAAAACTCAGAGATGCAGTAAGAAATGTTTTCTGTTTAAACAGTTGTAATAATGATGCCTCCTAGAGTTTAAATACACAACAATTAAATTACACAACAATAGCATTGGAGTTGGGGGGAGGGATTGTTAAATGTATTAAGGTGAAAAATTCTTTCACAACCCTGGAAGTTGTAACAATACTACTTCATGAGGGCACCTGGGTTGCTCAGTTGGTAAATTGTCTGTCTGGCACAGGTCAGATCCTGGGGTCCTGAGACTGAGTCCTGTGATGGGCTCCTGCTCAGTCTGCTTCTCCTTCTCCCTCTGCTGTTCCTCCTTCTCATGGTCTCTCCTTCTTTCAAATAAATCAACAAAATCTTTAAAAAGAAATTCTATGTTATATCATACTTTAATAAATCTTAGGTAGATAGTATAGACTTTTGGGTAACCACACACAAAAAGGTAAAGACTTAAACATAACAAGGTGATGAGGTAGGAGTAGAGATGCCATAAGAAAAAATAATCAAACTGAAATAAAACAAGCAATAAAAGAACAAGTGACAAAATGGGAAAATGAATAAAATTAGTAAAATGGTAGATTTAAACAAAAATTATCAAAGTCTATTTTTTAATGATGCAACTACAGTTGACCTTTGAACAACTCAGGTTTGAAATGCATGGATCCATTTATATACAGATTTTTCACAGTACCTAATCACGTACCTGAGGTATGTAAATGTATTTCCTCTTCCTTATGATTTTCTAATAACATTTCCTTTTCTCTACCTTTATTGTAGTAATAGAATATATATACAAATACAAAATTTGTGTTAATTTACTATTTATGTCATTGGTAAGGGTTCTTACTGATAGACTATTAGTCTTAACTATTAGTAGTCAAGTATCTGGGGGATCAAGTTACATGAAGATTTTCAATTGTGGGGGAGAGGGTTATTCAAGGGTCAACTTACATGCAAATAGCAAGAAACAACCTTTAAATATGAAGAAAATTTGAAAGTAAAAAGAAAAAAGATATATAGATGTCAACAAAAGAAACTGGTTTAATACCAGGCAAAGTAGAGTTTGAGGCAAAATATAATAGCTAGATTTGGGACAGTGTTCTATAAAAGTGAAAGGAGAGGGGTGCCTGGGTGGCACAGTCAGTTAAGAGCCTGACTCTTGGTTTTGGCTCAGGTAGTGATCTCAGGATTGTGAAATCCAGCCCCAGGACAGGCTCCATGCTCAGTGGGGAGTCTGCTATTGATTCTCTCTCCCTTTCCCTCTCCTTTTGCCCCTCCTGCTCATGCTCATTCTCTCTCTCTAAGATAAAAAAATAAATCTTTAAGAAAAAGTGATAGTGATAAGATATTGGTAAAAGGGGAATTTGTACAAGGATTCTACTTCTTTGTATTCTTGGCATTTCAACACACATACCACATACCTTTAACATTAGACCTGAGACACTAGAGATGCTTTAGTTCAATTCTCCAAATGGAAATAAAAAAAGAGGAAACTAAGATTTTCTTCTTCATAAAAAGAAAAAAGGATGCCCAGATTTACATTATATCACTCATTAGTGGAGAGTTTTGTTCATATTAGCATTCAGACTCTCCAATACCATGTTGCATGGTTTCTGTTTCCTTTTACTTCTTGTTAGGTTTCTTTCAAGTCTGTCCTCCTTCCTTCCTTTCCTCTCTCTTTCCCTTCCTTTCTTCCTTCTTTCTTTCCTTCCCCCTTCCCTTCTTTTCCTCTCCCTTCCCTTCCCTTCTCTTCTCTTTTCTTTTTTTGGGGTCATTTGTTATTAAAGAATAATTATCAGTTTCTGCTGCTCTCTAAAACTTAAAACTTCTCACGCATTCTTTTTTCTGGACTACTTTTATACTCAAGTAAAATATTTCAAGTTAATTCCCTAGAATATCAACGAGTATGGTATATAACTCACACACATAGCACTTAGTATATGCTAGGCTCTATTCTATATATCTATTAACTCATAAATCCCCATAATCAGTATTTTTGATAAGTATTATTATTATTTCTATTCTATCAGTATATACAATAAAGCATAAAGGAACTCAGCAACAAGATCACACATACAAAGAGAGACTAGGACTGGAACCTAGGCTTCAGAGTCTGTGCTTTTTAACTAACTAAAAGAAATTCTGCTCTGGGATTTACCAAAAACCACATACCTGACCTTGGCAAGACACTTAACATTTCTTCATCTCCATCTCAATACAAAGAAATGAGGAATTTACCAAATACTACCTAAAGTTTTTTTAATTTTTAAAAAATTGATTTTTATTAGCCAAGTTTTATTATGTAATTATACCCTCAACCCTAGATAAAGTAAATGAACACCAGGCCTATCCAGATAGTTAGAAACAGTTATTGTTTTTGGCTTCAATATATTTCTAACAGTCATTTTTAGTTTTCCCTCCAAATCCCTTCCCCTCTTACAAAAGTATAGAAATTTTCAATTGAACACATGTTCATAGTAGCTTAAGACGATATTTCCCATGTGCACCTGAGTGCCTCAGTTAGTTAAGTGTCTGCCTTGGGCTGAGGTCATGATCCCAAGGTCCTGGGATTGAGTTCCATGTCAGGCTCCCTGCTCTCCCCTACTCCCCTCTCATATTCACTCTCTCAAATAAATAAAATCTTTAAAAAAAACCCCACAAACTACATTTCTCAGTCTCTCCTATAGCTAGAGATGGCATATGGCTAAGTTCTGGCCAATAAGATCTGAATATTGTTGATATGTACAACTTCTAGGTCATTCCTTTCAACAAAAAGGGTATGCCCTCTCCTAGCCCTTCTTTCCTCTTTCTAGCTGACTGTAATACAAGTAAAACTGACCATTACATAAAGACTGTGTTGAAGCTGGCACAAGAAAGGAGAAGTCTGATTTTCTGATATTTGATGGGCCCTTAACCCAGCCCAGACATGAGTGAAAAATAAACTTCTATCTTATAGGGTCGGGAGAGTCTCTCAAGTTCAGTCACTGACTGACCACAAATTTTACTTAGTTCAGAACTAGAAAGTACATTATCATAAATTGGATTATAGCTATAATTAGGGAATATGTTTCTATCTCCCCTCTTAACTTCAAAATAAACATAATAAATATAATGCAAATAAAAAAGCTACAAAAATTTGAAAATACCATTAAACTCCCTTATAATATAAAGTCATGATACATTTAATATAAAAGTACATATATGTTCTGCACATTGATTATACAAGGCTTATATGTAAACATAAAAACACATGCATCACTATTATATATGGCATATCATAAATAAGACCTATGATTAACATGTCAGCTACAATGTGGCTAACCATTTAATTAATATGGTTAATTAATAAGTTTGCTTATCTTCTTGAAACTTAATTAAAGTGGGTTTTTCTTGTTTCTCTATTTTTATAAAATGAGATTCCATTGTTTTCTTAAAAATCAGGCCAGGAAAGCTTAAACTATAAACTTCTCTTAAATATTTCCCTGAATGCAGTCATTTTATTGACTAGACAGTTGTATTTTGGAAAAGCACCCTGAATTTCTTCTTTACTACCCTTTAGTTTGGCATTTGATGACAAACTTGATGTGCTATGGATAATTAATTCAGGATACTAACCAGAATTCTAAGTGAAATTACATTAAATCTAAATAGTTGAGTCCACCTGGATTCATGTGTTTCTAATGAACACCTGAAGGAGGTTTTAAAAAAATTCTTCTCAAAATTAACTAAGAGAAACCAAAACAACTCTAGAATTGTCAAATCTCCAAGTTGTGATTTAGTCACCAATCACAAAACTCTACACACTAAACTGAAAAGCAAAGAGGCAAAGTCTTAGACCTGGCCGTATCTGATTCCTTTCTGAGCCGTGCACTGTGGGTTCCACTCTTGTCTAGATGTCTGGATGCACACTGACTTTAAGAACTCAGTCACCTCAAACTTTTTTTTCCATTTATATGAATCCACTTTGAAATGTATTAATTTTTTCTGCTTTTGCTTTAAGTCTGGAAGTTCTCCTATCTTGCGTCTATCTCTGATTCTTGGCATTTGTGCAGGAGAAATGCCTGTGTCCGCTGAGCAAGGAGAAACATCACTCTCCAATTGGAGCTACATTAATCAGTAAGGTGTTCGGTTTCCCAATGATATATTACCATGCTAAACTAATCTGAGCTCTCTTCTTACGCTGCTTAACATTGTATATTTTCATTGACTCACTGGCCCTGAGGAAACTCTTTTCTTTTCTTACCATAAAACATTTATACTGATAAATAGTTATCAAATCAGACGATATGTCATATGCCCTTCTCAACATTTAAAGATTACTGAAAAGTTGCAGATTATTTAGAGAGAAAATACAGTATGATTTCCTCAAAATAATAATGAAAACTCTATGCCATTAAGTGGCTCTGAAATTACACCCTAACAGTGGCCATCAGTGACTAGGTTACAGACAAAGAATTGAGAAGAAGAGACTTAAAATATCCAATAATGGCTTGCAAAGAAAAAAAAAAGTATAAGAACAAAATTAGAAGGAGGGGAAAGTCATTTGTCTTGAAAATCCAATAAAACTGATTGATATTTTCCCATATAAAAATTACAATTTCCACATAACCGAGCCAAAAAGTTTAATAGTAGCCCCACATAAATTATTATGTCCACCTCTTTTGCCTCATGTTGAGATTAACTTTCAAATGTAATACAATAACTTAGTAAAAATAGTAGGATATTAGTTATAAAAGCAATAGCAGAGGTAGCAGCTAACATTATTAAATGCTTACTATATACCAGATTGTGTTAAAAACATTATATGAATCAAAATTTTTAAAAAAAATTTTTGCAATGTAATCAAACTACAGTATCACTTTAGTTTCACGTGTACAACATGATTCAACAACTCTATAGACTACCTATGCTAGTCACAATAAGCACAGTCATCACTGTTAAATTACCTATTAGATATCAGATATATACTAGTAGCCCCATTTAACAAAGGAAAAGATTTAGAGGATTTAAGAAACATGTCCAAAATCGACAGTTTGTAAATGATTCAAATGGGATTTAATCCCACATAGACAGACCAAGAGTACACTTACAAATTTTTCAAAACTATAGTAAGAGCATGTCATAATTTTATAATTACTCAAATTTACCCATATTCAGCAATTACATTTGTGTAGACTAAATAACAGGTAAAAAAAAAAAAACACATTACTACTTCCAAATATCAAAGGCTGCTTGAATTACAGAGCCATAGGAGTCCCACAAACACTGATATCCTTCTGTGAAGCAATCTTGTCATTGTTCTTGCTTGCCACTCCAACATCCCAAAGAAATTCAGTGCTTGGCATTACAAAAACCAACTGGCTCTTTATGTTAATTAGAAAATAAATTTTACTTATAAAGAGATGCTATATGATTGAATTTAAATTGTTTCTAGATTTTTTTTTAAGATTTTATTTTATTTATTCATGAAAGACACAGAGAGAGAGAGAGAGAGAGAGAGAGAGAGAGGCAGAGACACAGGCAGAGGGAGAAGCAGATTCCACACAGGGAGCCCGATGTGGGACTCGATCCTGGGACTCCAGGATCATGCCCTGCGCCGAAGGCAGGCGCTAAACTGCTGAGCCACCCAGGGATCCCCTGATTCTAGACTTTTTAAAGTAATCTCTACACCCAATCACAACCCTAAGATCATCTTGGGGCTTGATCTTCCAAACTAAGCCAGCCAGGCGCCCACGAGATGTTTATTTTTTAAAGGTATGCAGATGTAATAAGAACAAAGGAAAGAGCCAAAGATAAAAAGTACTAAAGGTGTAGAAAGTAAAAAATAAATAAATAAATAAAAAGAAAGAAAGAAAGAAAGAAAGAAAGAAAGAAAGAAAGAAAGAAAGAAAGAAAGGTGTAGAAAGTGAGATGCCTGGCTGGCTCATTTGGAAGAATCTGGGACCCTTGATATCGGGGTTGTGAGTTCAAGCCCTACACAGGGTGTAAAGATTACTAAAATATCAATCAATAAACAAACTTTTTTTTAAAAAAGTGTGATAGGACAGCCCGGGTGGCTCAGCGGTTTAGCGCCTGCCTTCAGCTCAGGGTGTGACCCTGAAGTCTGGGGATCAAATCCCACTTCAGGCTCCCTGCATGGAGCCTGCTTCTCCCTCTGCCTGTGTTTGTGTCTCTCTGTGTCTCTCATGAGTAAATAAGTAAAATCTTAAAAAAAAAAAAAAGAAAAAGGTGTGATAAGCAATTTAAAGAATGCAAAAGGGGCTATGTAAAAACCGGAAAAGAGAAGAAACTAAAAGAGAAAAGCAGAATATTTAAGAATGGGAAAGATTATAAAAAGTAAATTACAAAAGTAAACTTCCAATTTACAAAGGTAACTTATACAAGTGAAAGTAAATCATAAAGCATACTGATAGCAAAAATGAGAAAAGAAAAAGGAGAAAAATCTGTGTCTATGACCATTCTTTTCTTGTAAACATCTACTTACTATAGATATCATTAATTTTTTTTTGTAGACTTCTATTCGTTGGTAGCTATTCAGACAGTGCTTACTGTTTTGTAGATCAGGAAAATACTAACAAGATACCCTACTACTCTATTCACATTATCTCTGTTAACACTTTTTTTTCTTTACATAAACTAAAATTCAAGAGTCTAAATGGTTATATGAAATATTAAAAGTATTTTATCTTTATTTTATCTTATATGTATTTTATTAATATGCTATTAATCACTTCATATAGCTCTTCTGAACACTAGAAAGCATACTTTCTTTCAAAGTTAAATATATTACTTACAACTGACAGAAGCTCTTTCCCATCTACAATAATATCTTTGGTACAATAAAACCACAATAAAAAAGAATGATGCTTATTTGAAATTTGCTAAGAGAGTAGAACTTAAAAGTTCTCACGATAAGAAAAAATATTGTAACTATATATGGTGACAGATGTTAACTACTCATAGTGGTGATTATTACACAGTATATACAAATATCAAATCATTACACTGTACACCTAAAACTAATAATGTGAAATGTTAATTATACCTCAATTTTAAAAAATGTTTTTCTGTTTGGTCCTTTTTGCAGGCTAACACTCCATTACATAGATACCTCCCCATTCATTCTAAAATCTGGAATTTATTACTTATGAACAAACTTAAGAACAACACTAAACATAAGTATTTAATACAAACCCAACTTCAATAAAAAGGATACCTTATTTCACAGAATTAAAAGAATGTGTGATGATACTACAGCTTACTTAAAAACATCATTGATATTCCTTCTAATGCAGATGAAAATTTGATTATAAGTAAAATCTGCTTTTGTAAGACTATTCACAAACCCACTGATTCACAGCTGGGTAAACATTTATAAATTAACTTCTGAATGGTTGTAAATATGTCCAAGGAAACTAAGTGGAAACAGAAATAAAACACAACTCACTTTGGAAAATAAAAACAAAAACAAAAAAACAAACCAACTTCATGTTTTATACATGTTTGAGAATAGCTATCCAAAAAAAAAAAAAAAGATAGTCATCCATATGTCAAACTAGTTACCCAAAAAGCTTGAAAACCTTAAGTTGTACAGAATTTTTATAGTTCAAAATCAAAACAGTAATGATCTTCCTATCATTGTAATTTGGTTCTAGACATAACTTCAGTTTTTAAAAGTTGAGGGGAATTTTTAATATACTGAAGAGCTACTGCATAATGAAAATGGAATTTATTTAAATCATCAGCTATGTAAATTGTCAATTGATTGCTATGTTAAAAAATCAAACAAGGGGTGCCTGGGTGGCTCAGTAGGTTAAGTATCTGCCTGTTGATTTCAGATCAAGTCAGGATCTCAGGGTCTTGGGTCTGAAGCCTGCTTAGTGCTCTATGCTGGGCATAGAGCCTGCTTAAGATTCTCTCTCTTCCTCTCCCTCTCCTTCTGCCCCTCCCCACTCTGCTGGTACATGCATGCACTCTCTAAAAAAATTAAAATTTAAAATTTATTTATTTATTTTACTTTAAAAAAAGATTTTATTTATTTATTCATGAGAAACACAAAGAGAGTGGCGGAGACATAGGTAGAGGAAGAAGCAGGCCCCTTGCGGGGAGTGCAAGGCAGGACTCAATCTCAGGACCCAAGGATCACACTCTGAGCCAATGACAAATGCTCAACCACTGAGCCACCCAGGCATCCCAAATTAAGCACTTCTTTTTGATGTAAATTTACCAGGAAAGAAAGTGAGAAGTTGACCTTAATTGGAAGATATTTTAATAATATGTAACTGGCCAAGGATTAAGAGCTGTGTTATGGACACATACAGGGAAAATAAGGATAGCTAGCTTCCAGAACATTTCTTAAAGAGCTGTAGAAGTCACAGGCACCCTTACTATTTGAGATCCCATACCACATTTAATTCAAAATTTAAAAATGCACCTATAAAATTTAAAATTTAAAAATAAAAAGAACTCTGGTCATTAAGGGCACTGTTACCTGAGAACACTCAAGGAACAGACTCTAGGGATGCCTGGGTGGCTCAGCGATTGAGCATCTGCCTTTGGCTAAGGGTATGATCCTGGAGACCTGGGACAGAGTCCCACATCGGGCTCCCTGCATGGAGCCTGCTTCTCCCTCTGCCTATGTCTCTGCCTCGCTTTCTTTCTCTCTCTCTGTTTCTCACGAATAAATAAATAAATCTTAAAAAAAAAAAAAAAAAGGAATAGACTCTAGAATGTGTCAGGCAAGAATTAACTTCTAATAACTTAAAATCATAGTACCTTAGAAAAAAAACAACTTGTACTTTTCCCATGCATGATCCACTCAGTCTGGCCAGGAGGAAGAAGATACAAAGAAGCAGTCAAGCACCAGGGATCCAGTGATTGAGTCCCATGTCGGCTCCCTGCATGGAGCCTGTTTCTCCCTCTGCCTCCCTCTCTCTCTCTCTCTCTCTCTGTATCTCTCATGAATAAATAAATAAAATCTTAAAAAAAAAAGCAGCAGTCAAGCAGTAACACTAATAAACTAGACTGAACTTCTTGCCATCACTTCTTGGCAAGGGATAGACCCCAAGGTTATGCTACTTTTTCTGATACTGCTTCTCTCCGCCGTCATACTCTCCTATGCGTATTTCCCAATGGAAAATGGGCCTATCAATCAACTTTAATGAAATAAATCTGCTCTCCATTCTAAAATATATAAATAATCTTTAGAAAAAAATCTGTCAGCACAAAGTAAATTAGAAGCTGAAGGAATTAAAAATATTTATACATGTTTATACTTGTGTGTGTGTGCTATACTTTAATAAAAATTCATTTTTTATTTTAAAGATCAGGAAGTGAGCCCCAGACAGGTTCATTAACACACTGCTTATGTTACATGGTCACATGGCACAGAAATGGTAGAACCTGGATATAAACCTGCATCTATCCATCTGTCTGACTCCAAAGACACTGGCTGCATTTGGTAATGATACTATACTGTCTTCCACTCAAATTAAGTACACCAGAATAACCAGTCAAGCCTATATACTAGGCATTGTGCTAGGTACCAGAAGTTTATGACCATAGAGTGCTAATAAATTATGCCAATAATTAAAATTTATTTTTGTTCATATGCTATATATGCATATATGCTATATATGCATTAGTAAAAGGTAAGTCCCGTATAGAAGTATATCCTCTGAGGTAATCAAGTAAGGCCTTATGAAGAAAATTATGTCTAGGATAGGAGTTCAAAGGATGAATTAAGTTTAACAGGTAGAGAGAGGAGTTGGCCATTAGAAAATATCAGGGAAACATTTCTAAAGCCACATGACTGAGAAAGGGCTGGATTTTTAAAAGCAATGAGTTTGAGCAAAGCTTTAATGCATATACACAGGAAAATCTGCAAGCAAACTTGGCTGAAGTAGACAGGCGTAGAAACTGAATGAACCAAGAATAGAGATAATCAGGAAACAATGTTAGGTAAAGAAATCTGGATCTCTCCCTGAAAGTACTAAGAGATCATTAAACATTTTTGAATAGAGGAATTACTTGAGTAAAGTAATAATTTGGGAATTCTTAGTTTGGTAGCAGGGAAGGTGGCAAGAGACAAAAGATTATTTAGAGGATGATGGCAGAGAGAGGGAAGAGTCAAATATTAGTTTCAAATCCTGGGAGAATAGAAGAAAAATGACATCAGAGATAGAATTATGAATGCTAGAAGGGGCAACAAGATTCTTACTGTTTCTTCATCAAGTTTTGTTCATTAGTTTAGGTTCAGTTAGCGGCAGGGTGATTTTAATTATTTTTAAATCACTGAATTTAAAGTGGCAGAATGATATACAAACATAAAAGTCCAATAGACCAACTGGAGAAGTAAGGTTAAAGCTTGGGAGGACCTGAGAATCATCCTAATGAGGATAATAAAATCGATTATGAGAGAAAAAGAGAAAAATCAACATGGCAGCAGTTCTGAATGTTAAGGTATAAGAGGAGGATTGACAAAGGAAAAAAGAAGTCAAATTACATTAAAATATGCACACCTCATTAAGGATGATTTAAAGATGAGTAACTTCATTATGTTTTTAATCTTGGCTGTTTCTGTCCTCATCTACTGTAGAAACAGGAGTGGGCATATTCTGGTCATAAAAGATACGGGTTCTATCCTATAGTTTCAAGTTGCTAACAGTAAAAATAGCACCTCGCCCCTCAGAAAGGAAAGGAAGCTGCCGAACAGCCCCAAGGTGCTACCCAGTTAATAGTTTAGCCTCTTTATGTCGGACTGTCAGCAACAGTTTTCAAATTAATTATAATATACGGTCATTAAGTTCATGACAAGAATGCATTACAAATAGGCCTTTACTGCACCACAGATGTATTCATAACAATGTACCAGTGAGTAATTTTTTTTTTCATTTAGGAGATGTTTTATCCTAATTTCTGATCTTAATTTGGCAGCAAATCAACAATTCAGCTTTCAGTTTATCTGCCCTCTAGCCCCAGCTGAGTTAATGTTCTAGAAATAACATTTATTGCATTAAGAAACCTTACTATTTCAATAAGCCTTGAAGAAATTTTCTGTAAAACAAACAAATTACTACTTTTGGTTTCCATTTTGAAAATTTGAATTTGGGATCCCTGGGTGGCGCAGTGGTTTGGCGCTTGCCTTTGGCCTAGGGCGCGATCCTGGAGACCCGGGATTGAATCCCACATCAGGCTCCCGGTGCATGGAGCCTGTTTCTCCCTCTGCCTATGTCTCTGCCTCTCTCTCTGTCTCTCTGTGACTATCATAAATAAATAAAAAATTTAAAAAAAAAATCCTTTAAAAAAAAAAAAGAAAGAAAATTTGAATTTTAGGGAAGGGGTGGTATGAGGCTGGGCTAAGAGGCTTTTCATAGAATAAAAATACCTGTATTTCTATTAAATTATAGTATCTATAAATCAAGACATTAAACTAGAACTACAGAAATGGTTTACTACTGTTGAATTTTTTTTTAAAGGGAAATCTGGCTAACCGTATAGCAAATACAACAAAAAAAAAAGGGGCTGTGCTGGTAGGAGAATATACAGAGTAAGAGTGATATATCCCAAACAGTGAAGAAAGTTTATTAGGTCACACTCTTGGCTTTGTTCAGGTTGACAGTAAAATACCATCATCCATGTTAACCCCAAATTCAACTCAAGCTCATGAGTACCTCCTGAGACAAACCTACAGGGAAGAAGGATAAAGAAGGGGACAACTCACCAAAAGACAGCAACGGCAAAATCAAAATACATACTGGCTTTCGATGTTCTAATTTCAGACTGCAAATCTTAACTTTTGGCTGGGAAAAGGGCATCACTCTCTAGTATCTTAATCCTGTATTTTCATATCCTCACATTTTATTGTTTTTCTGTTTTATATTAGAATTATGTAACTCTGGTAATTTGGTTGTGGATGAGAAACACTGATATCTTATTAGAGATGATGATGATATAGTTATCTTAAAAACAGTCTCAGACTTAGCATATTACCTCAGTGTATGTCTGTTCAATGTCAAGGTATTTATTAGGCAAAATATTTTAACTGGAAGTCTCCTTAAAAAAAAAATCCCATGTGTGAGGAAAAACAATGTTTTGTGAATAAAAGGCAAGAACATTCAATGACACCATATGTTATACTCTGGTTTCTCTTCAGATTGAATAACTCTTTCACCTTTTACTAAACAACAACAACAACAAAAAACAAACAAACACACACACAAAAATAAAAACCCCACAAAAAAAAACCAATGACACCATATGTTAACACCCCATGGTGATTTTATAGTGCTTAGCCTCTATCCACTATTATCCCAGTTTTCTATTTTTTAAGGCACAAATGATTACAGATAATCTTCAATATAATTATGTTCATAATGAGGGTCTTTAGGTCACTTAAATTCTCAAATCTAAAAATGAAGGAAAAAAATATAGACCAAATATAAAACATTCTGTTTTGTTACCTAGAATGCCAAGAAATCCAGGAGAAAATTAAGTAAAAACACAGATTTTAGGGTGCATAGATGACTCCGTCATTTAAGTGTCCCACTCCTGGTTTCAGCTCAAGTTATGATTTCAGGGTCGTGGGGTTGAGCTTTCCACCAGGCTCTGCAATCAACAGAGTCTGCTTGAGATATTCTCTTTCTGCCCATCCCCTGCTCATGCTTGCAAGAGCTCTCTCTCTTGCTCTCTCATATAAATAAATAAATAAATAAAGTCTTAAAAAAAAAAAAAAAGAAGCCCACAGACTTTTAGGTCAAATATACATGGTTCTCGTAGGTACTACTATGGTTCTCTTAGGTACATTTATGGTCTACTACTTGACAGGCATCAACTGATTACAATTCAATCATAGTATTTATTGTCAAGATTCTATAATAAACAGAAAAGGATTAGTGAATAAAGTGCAAGTAACATTAAGAGTCCCTGAGGTTCAAAATATGAAACTGGAAGTAATCACGAGCATATAATCCTTGAGGATATGTGTAGCAATATTAAAGAGGCCACAGGATGGAGAGAAGGCTTGAAGTGACATCTGGGTTAAATATAAAATGAAGCTAATTGACTAGATGATCCAAAAAGTGACTTATAGCCTTAAAAATCTGTTACTTTATACCTTACCATTTTGTGGAGTGTGTACCATGTTAATAGGGGTCTTCAGAGCTAAGAGATCCAGCAACAATAAGAGTAACTACTAAGTTGAAAATTTTAATTTCAGCCTTTTAAAAACAGTAGTGAGAAAAAAACAATGACTTTTGCCAATGAAAGACAGAGGACAATGTTTCTGCTTGGGAAAATCTATTACTTATAGCCTCTTGTTGCCTAAAACCGAGCATAGTACAATGATTTTTTTTAAAGTATATGAGTACAAGAGATAAAGTGCATTTTATGTTTTGTAGAAAAATCTAACAAGAATAGTCTTATTCTCATAATACAGCCTCTCTCTGTGTTTTGCTTCCTCAATATTTCCCATTTGACTGGCTCCTTTCAAGCAAGGATATGTGCAGAAAAGCAATCTAAAACATGAGAAGGTCATATAATTTCTTCAAAAACAAATACCTGCATTAACTTAAACTTTATTCTAGCTATAAATTCAAACTAAAAAAAATTTTTTTAAAGATTTTATTTATTTATTTTACAGAGAGAGAGAGAGAGAAAGCATAAGCAGGGGATGGCAAACAGAGAGGGAGAAGCAGGCTCCCTGCTGAGCAAGGAGCCCAATCGGGAGTTCAATCACAGGACCCTAGGATCATGACCTGAGTTGAAAGGAGACACTTAACCAACTGAGTCACCCAGGAGCCCCTAAAAGTTTTTTAATTTGGAAATTTAAATGTAAAGCTTACTAGATCTAAAATACATAAATGTTCTTATCAGTAGTAATCAAGTTCTATCTCAGCTAAGGCTTTACTCTTCCCCAGTTTTTCAAAGGGCTTCTTAAACTGAATCTCAAAGTAAATAGCTTTTCCCCTGAAATATAAGCGCAGTTTGTTTAAGTATTAAGTTTAAAGCTCTGGTTGTTTTGTCTAAGAAAAGCCGTATGCACAAGACGAAAGTATTCCTTTGTTTAGGGTTCAGCTCTATGAGTTGCCACTTTTTTCTCTTTTCAAATTTTAAAAAAATATATTAAAAATAAAATAGTTAACAAAATTAAGTTCTCTTTATTTTGATAAATTATACTTTAAACAATTTATGTCACAAAGAGGCTACTTCTCCCATTTGAACCATTTAAAAATATTTGGTTCAATATGTATTCTCCTTAATTCACAAAAAGTAAGCATTCTTCTGAAAATACTTTATATTAAATCTAATGTATATGTACTCAATTTTTGTATTAGACTTCTATTAAACAGTATAATTCTCTAACACATATCTCTCATTTATAGAATATATACAAATACACAAATGTTAAGAAAGTTTTATAATGATTTTTGACATTTGATAGTAAACACATATGATCAGATATTACTATCCTATTTTAACATATAAATAACATCTTAAAATATAAATAAAAAATGAAGGAACTATTCTGAAAACTAGTTAATCAAACCCATGAATAGGTGCTATGACATTTGTGTTTCTCCTTCATTTAAAAGTTGACACTGACACATTTTCCATCTGAAATATGGCTTTCTAACACAGCCCAATGAGTTTTAGAAGATATTAGATGACTGGAAATAGTTATAAAAACTATTACTAAGCTACAGTTTCTTGGCTTTTAAAAAGAACAAACGGCATTTTTGTTCATAATTACCAAAGGCCTTCTCATTCCAGAAATTTCCACCCATTGTAATTTTCTAGCTTTTCTTATTTCAAATTCAGCTTCACCAAATATAATTTTCTACCTAAGTAGTGTTAATTCACCAGATACTAAATACAATATTTGAATACTGAATTTTTAAATATAATAACTATATCATAGCATATCAATATTTTACCCTATAGTAAAAATTAATTTGAAAAAGGTTAGTATAACATAAATATGTATTTTTAAATGAATTTTAAGGATATTTCTATAGACATCAGAAATCTAGAGAGAAGAGAATACATCAGCCAATTGTTGAGCTATTTGTTAATAGTTATGTGGTTTTCTTAAATAATAATCATCAGTGACACATTCAAATATTTGATCTAAAATTTTTAACATTTCATCCTGTTTACCAAGAGTTTTACTGCATTATTAGATAATGATTATTTAGCTATATTTCTAATAGTCTTGCAATATATCTTATATTTGAAAGAATTAGAAAATAAACTCAATTTTCATAAGTCAAATATTAATAAACAATTATAATGTGCTAAGCAGCTACAGCCTAGGCACTGGGCATTCACTTCTCCTCCCTAACCCACCACATCCTCTTATTAGCACAAAGAAAGGACTTCTGTTATATAGCTTTGCTACCCTGTAATTGACAACTCTTTAAATTTTATTTAACCTTAGAAATATATATATTGCAAAGAAACAAAAGTACAGAAGATTTATTTTTTATAAAAGTTGCTCTCCAAATAGTTGAGTGGTGTGCCAGAGGAAAACACAGGAAACAAACGCCAAATAAAGAAGCTATATGATATGAAGAAGCAGGAAAACCCAAACCAATACATATGTAAATGCTAGATGCCTATACTAGAATATAAAAATGACTACAATGTTTAGCAGCAAGAAGACCTTCTGGTATGAATATTCAGTCAGGTACTAGGAGAACAAGTAAAGAAAAATGAGGAAGATACATAATATTGCTGTGCCCAGAACTTCTATACATAATAAAAATTATATGTTAAGTATATGCTTGATGTAATTCATTAGGATGAGACAGTTATAATTTTTTAAATGATGGCCATAAATACATAATACATAAATACATAAAATACCTTTTTCACATATCTTACTTTCACATATCTTACATAATACATAAATACATAAATACCTTTTTCACATATCTTACTAAATCTTCAAAACAACCCCATGAGTTAAGTAGTTTAAGGTTATGAAATATAACAAGAGAAATATATAATACCTGTACTACATATAAACTATCAAATAAGAAAAGTAGGTCATCCTATAAATAGTTTTAGAATCCACAAAACAGAAAATACATGGATCAGGCATCTGTGTCTCAAGAGGACTAAAGCAAAAAGTTATTGTGAATTTATGTTTGCTTCTGAGTAATAATACACAAGTGGCTTTCCTCTCTGACCCACCACATCCTCAATCTTCCCTTAGTCATGCTATTCAGGTTCCTTGGCATATCCTGTGTCCTCCCATCCCTCCTTCAGTTCAATTTCGATTTCCTTCATAAAACCATCCCCAATGAATCCAATCTACTGTAATTTTTTCCTTCTCTGCAATAAGAAAATCCTAAAACTAGGTTTTATTCTAAAATTTCACTTGCAAATCAGCTGTTTAAAAATGGGAAGGTTTTTAAAAATCTTGTTATAAAATTTCCAGGCTTTGTATAAAAGTCTTCTAAACTCATAACAATGTAATAGAAAATTATTTCCTAATATTATAATAGCTTATAACAAATGCCAAGTGTTTATTCAATTAGCAGAACATGAGGAAACACACCAGAGTTCTGATTCTGAATAGAACTTTTGGATGGTTTCTGGAAGGACCTTCAAAGTCCAACAGGTGTGCAAAAACAAAACAAAACAAAAAAATTAATTTGTTAACACTGCAGACTTGAGATTGACATCCTTCAAACGGCCTGTGTGTAAGGTCAGCCTTTGGGTGGTTTCTGGGAATTTTTATTTCAGGAAGGTTTTTAACATTCATAAAATGATGGCTCACTATGCCTGAACTGTTTATAAAACAATATGGTTTTTACTAAACATTTGCTTTCTAGGAGTCTGAATTTTGGTATATACTAGGCAGAGGATGCCTGCATGACTAGCACCACCCTCCATACCCCTGAAAAAACCATTGACACTGAGCTCAAATGAGCTTCCTTGGTGGACGGTTCACATTCGTTATCATACGCAGTCAGTTGCTGGAGTAATTCAGTGCAACTTGTGTGACTCTACTAAAAAGGGCACTTGGAAGCTTAAATTTGGATTCCTCTAGACTTCCTCCTATGAGCCTTTTCCCTTTTCCTCCATCCTTCCCCTGCCTTTTTTTTTCTTTATAAGCTTTTGCTGTAATAATTATATCCCTGTGTATGACTATATGCTGAATTCTGCAAATCTTTCTAGCAAATCATTGAATTTTGGGGTGTTCCTGGGACCCCCTGCCACAGGCTAACACTATATTTTTTTTCATTTCCATTAAGTGTATGAACATTTCATTCTTTTTTTTTTTTTTTTTTTAAATTTTTTTTTTAATTTTTATTTATTTATGATAGTCACAGAGAGAGAGAGAGAGAGGCAGAGACACAGGCAGAGGGAGAAGCAGGCTCCATGCACCGGGAGCCCGACGTGGGATTCGATCCCAGGTCTCCAGGATCGCGCCCTGGGCCAAAGGCAGGCGCTAAACCGCTGCGCCACCCAGGGATCCCGAACATTTCATTCTTAATAAAAGTAAACTAGTAATGGTATTCTGATCCTTCTAATCTCTGATTAGGGTTGTTTGAGGTTCTTTATATATAAGAGGATGTGCAAAAGAGATTTTAGCATAAAAACTAAACCATATTTAGAAAAGAAGAAAAGTTAAGTAAGATGTAAATATATACAGATGAGGGGAAAATACTCCTTGAAATAGAATAAACTAAGATGTAAGTTGGGAGAAGGGTTTAGGGTAAAGGAAGGAAACAGAAAGGAACAACATTTCTTTTCTTTTAAGATTTTATTTATTTATTCATGAGAGACAGAAAGAGAGGGAGGCAGAGACACAGGCAGAGGGGGAAGCAGGCTCCATGCAGGGAGCCCGATCCGGAGCTCAATCCCAGGACCTCTGGATCATAACCTGAGCCAAAGACAGACACTCAACCACTGACAGGTGCCCCTGGAACAACATTTCTATAAAGAAGGAAGCAATGACAGATGGAGATAGTGAGTCCAGTCATTCTCTGTGTTTGCAACCATACTGGTGCAGAACATCTTGGTTGCTAAGTCCCTATGAAGGATGGTTACTGACATCTAAAGTACCGGTAGATGAGTACTCGTTAACCAAGCTCAACTTTCCTCAAAACAGCCATAGAGTCACCAAAGTTTCAAAAAACTTTATGAAAAAATGAGATTATTTTCAGAGAAGTTTAAAAAAACACCAAATAACAGTATGCCTGGAAATATTACAACAAATTTATTAGAAACAAAAAAGAAATAAAGATAAAAAGACATAGTTTGAGATAAGAAAATTCTGACAAGGGAAGTTTACAAAGTAGAAAATGAGATGTTCAAATTAGATGTTAGCTAAAACAAAAACCAATTCAGGTCCTTACCATGTCTTTGAACGAATAATAAAAAGTTCTTTAAATAAATCAAAAACAGGAAGTCAGATAGATTATAGCTTGTCTACTTAACCTTGGTAAAAATAAATGTACTCATGGGTGAAAACTATATAGGAAAAGATCAAAATAAAATAGCAGTTTGTACCAAGTTTTACATCTTTCAGACTATTTACACACTATACCTCATTTGAGCCTTGAAAGAACCCTATAAGAGGAAGGAACATTTTAACATCCCCTTTTAAACGTGAATATTTAGATTGATAAATATAAGTGATTGATTTTAGATGAATCAACTAATAAAAGAAGAGCAGAGATTCTGCTACTTCTTAAAAATGGGATTTCCTTTCCCTAGCGCCATTTTAAAAACTGTGCCTCTAATTAGAGGCCTTAGAGATATGTTTGGGGTTGGGAGGGAAGTGTTAGAGGGAAGTGTTAGAAGAGTTATCAGGCTCTAGTCAGAGATTTAAAAGGAATGTTATCAGAAAGAAAATCAAAGTGGGAATTGTGGATCTTTCAGGTTATATGAGGAATCCAGTAAGTATCAGAAGTGATAGAGTTTAATAGTGTGATTATATATTGATTATATATTGAGGGACCCATACATAAGACATAGAAGCTGGAAATAATATAGTTTCCAATCTTACAACAAAAAAAGGCAGTTAATCTACAAAAACACAAATTTTCTTGAACCCATAAGAGAGCTCATCTAAGTAAAGACAGACACCTCCAAGGAGAAATAGCACTACAGTACTTGATTACCTAAAGCAGATGACACATGGAATACAGGCTGGTATGAACTGAGCTAAAATTTCTAAGAAATTGCTAAAGGCTGAGTGTGAACCAGCATGAGAATATAGAATCCCTGGGAGCCAGAAACTCGGGGGAATGCTCATCAACTCACAGACTCTTCTCACATGCCCCACAGGGTGCTCAAAAGAAAAGCTGGGGCAAAACAAGAGAATGGAGAGAGCCTCCTACACTAGCAGGCCTGGAAGAGAGGAAAAGCAGCTCCTGTGAAAAATGCGCAAAGCCACCCACTCTCTCTCTCCTAAAAAGCAAAAACCTTAAACCACTGATGAAAGGACAAAAAACTCTGGTAGCCTCAGGGCACAGGTGAAGAGCCCTAACTGAGGGAAAAGAACAGGAAAAAAAAAAATCCCTCTATCACTGGTGAAGGAAGAAGAGAAAAAACATCCTGAATTCACTAGTAGTGGTTCCCCATCTTTGGGATAAGACAGGATTACTTAGAATGTAACACTCTAGAGACCCAGGGAAACAAACAACACTGAGGCTGAATCTGAATAACAGAGAATGTCACCCCCTGTCCTATACTGCCAGGCTGGTAATCATCAAGTAACAAATCAAGAGTCCACTTCTAAGGGAGGTTCCAGATAGTAAGAAGACTCCATGCCTAAGGCTCAGAAACAAATGAAAGACTTAGAGTTGAAGGCAGACCAGATACTGAGTAAAACCCTTGAGTAAACCAAACCAGCCTTCATCCTGAACTCAAAGTAATGCTAGAGAAATCTGAAGCCCACGGTGCATTGATTATCAAGCAGAGTAAAACTCCTGACTAGATTAACTTAATTGCTTTCCCCAAACATAAAAGGACTAGGGAAAAAAAAAAAAAGGCATGTTAGTTTCTAAGCTAAACAAAATTCAGTCTCTATTGTCCTACACAAAATATTTAGCCTTCAACCAAAAAGTATGACATAGCAAAAAAACAAAAACTAAAACAAAAAACAAAAAAAACAACAAAAAAGCCACACTGTCAACCAACAACAACAAAAAAAAAACACTGATATGAAAAAGTTATTGGCATTACCAGGTAAGAATTTAAAATATCTATGATTAATTTGTTAATACGTTTTAGTGGGAAAAGGTGGGCCAAAAGCCAGAACAAATGGGAAATTTCAATAGAGAGATGGAAACCATAAAGGAAAACCAAATCAAATCAAATGCTGAAAATAAAAACATGATAACAGTTAAAGACTGCCTTTGACAAACTCATCAGTAAACTCAACACAGTAAGGAAAGCATCAGTCAACCTGAGTCAATAAAAAGCACTCACAGTGAAACACAGAGAGTAAATTAAAAAAAAAAAAGCCATAAAACCCCACGCAATTTTTTTTAACCCCACACAATTTAAAAATTTTTGAAAGCACAACTAAGAATAAAAGAGAGAACAGATCACTCAAGACCTATGTGACAATATAAACAGTCCAACATCCCTTTAAGAGACAAAAAAAAAAGAGTACAAAAATAATATGTAAAGATATAATAGCAAAGAGTTTTTCATAATTAGTAAAATATAACACAGATTCATCCTCAGAAAACATCAAGCAGGATAAATATCATACTTAGATGCATCATATTCAAATTTCATGATAAAAAAATCTGATGTCATCCAGAAAAAAAAAAAGAAATTACAATAAACTTCTCATCATAATTTGCCATGCAGATGATAATAGAGTGATACCTTTTACAGAGATATCAAATATCATGGGAATAGATAGAGACCAGCCATCCCCACTATACCCTATCCATATCCAAATTCCTCTCCAAGGAATCCATCAATAAAGTAAATGATTGTTTTACACCATTACATTTTTGGGGTAATTTTGTTACACAGACACAGCAAGTGAAACAATCGTCTACACATCCCTACCTCTAGTTTTGTTTTCTCCAACCTACCCTCCAAACTGATACCTGAATGGACTTTTAAAAATACAAATCTCATCACATTATTACCTCTATAAAGTTAAAATCCCTATCATGATGCTCCAATTTGCCTTCAGTAAAAATAAAAACTTAATAGTCATCAAAATCCTCTCTGATCTGGTCCCTGCCTACTGATACAGTCTCATCTCTCCTCAGACCTTTTGTTCTAGCCATGTTAAGCTATAATAACTGTCTTAAATATGCACAGTCTTACTTTTGTACTGATTTATGATTTACCAATATTAGAGATGCTTCCTTCTGGGTGAAATCCTACTTTGACTCTTAATCACCAAAAAATATAACTCGTCCCCCATGAGAAATGCAAAAAAAATCTTGACTACCTTTATTTTCCAAATATGTATGATGTCAAGCAACAACCTGGTATTACCACCCCTGCTTTTATTCTTCTGAAGAGACTAAGTCTTAAATCATCTGAAAAATCCAAGACTCCAAACTGGGGTGGCCAATTGGGAATGCACAGCAAACAGAGTGCCTAATTGACACCTGACACCTAAAGGCAAGCCTTTGCCAGGGGATCACTGTAAGAAGAAAGAGAAAAATGAAGGATACTCAACCTCTTTTTTCACAGGCAAAAAATTCTACGCTAAAAAAAAAAAAAAATTCTACACTAATGATTTAGCTAATCAGAAGCCCCTTACATCATTAGTTAAAGGTTTTATGATGAATCTAATGACATCATTTTTATTTTCTTCAAGACTGAAAGGAGCAAGTTGCTATTTTTCCCCTATTCTTTAATAAAAAATACCTTTCTAAAAAATATTTTGAGAGAGAGAGAACAAGTGAAAGCAGGAGTGGAGGGGAGCAGTAGAGGGGCAGAAGGGCAGAGAGAGAAGCAGATGCCCCACTGAGCAGGGATCCTGCTGGCTGGCTCCATCCTAGGGCTCCTGAGCTTAAGGCAGAAGCTTAACCAACTGAGCCATACAGGCACCTCTTCAATAAAAGCATCTTCAACAATAACAAATGAGTATAATTTTTAGACTAGAAAGGACTTTTCACAGGGATTTTGAAAATATTATGTCGTATTGTCTAACTTCTAGGACAAGGCACAAAGACCTCATAGCAATTTGCTTAGAAACAAGAGACAATGGTCACAGCCCATAGATATTATGGAGGATGGGGAGGCAAACAGAAAAAGAGAGAGACAGACAGAAAGAGAGATTGATTGATTGCCTCTGGCTCAGTAAAGGATTTTACCAAGGACATAAACTTTTGTACATGCTGGTTCTTTCAGTTACTCACTCAACTCACTCTAAAGCCCTCTGTCAAAGTTCAGGTAGACATCTCTGCTTTTCAACCATCATCAAATATGCACTATGGTAGGTAATAGGGATACAGAAAAGAATATGGACTCAATTTTTCTGTACTCATGAAACTTAACAAATTCTAATTTCCTCTTACACTCCTCCTGAAAGCCTTCTCTCACCTGTGCAGGCTAAGTTTAAAGCCAACTCAACAAATGTTTCCTAATGTGCTGTTTATTTTTCTGTCCCAGGACCTTTTATTGTAATCATCTATTGATGTATATCCCCTATTGGACAGAAGCTCCTTAAGCACCGGGACTCTGTTTTATTTCTATTTCCTTATCACCTGGGCTTGTGTCTGGCAATGTCAATAGATATACTTTTAATTAAAGAAGGAACAAAATTAAAAAGAAGGTGTTAAGATGGCCTAACTGCCTTTTAAAAAATAAAAGATGTAGATTAGACACTAGAAATAAGATACATAGATACATCACATATAATAATTCTCAGATATTCTATTTGTGGATCACAAATAAAGGAAATATCCATATACTAATGTGCGACAAAGTTAAAGATCCTACAAGTGTTAGAAAATAAAACCCACACCAATGTTCCATAATGATTCAGACACTGTTATAAATAATTCAGAATCATAGGAGAAGATTAAAAGGAACAGGTGAGTATAGGAGAGAAATAGGAAAAAGGGAGGGAGAAACCAGAAATAGTATGGTAATCACAAATTTAAAAAAAGAAAAACACCAAATTCCTTACAAATTATTTTGCCTATTTCTCTTCCCATAGCAACAAAATACTATAGTAGAATAGATATTGAAGTAGTACAGAAAGGCAATTCTTCCCTTTAGAAATGCTTTCCTCTTAACTTTTCATGCTTGGTTACCTCTGACTAAATACGCTATGCAATAGAAAATAAAAATAGCACCATTTAAGGTATACATACTTAAAGTATAAAAGCAAAAGGCATTACATTATTATCCAATCTATGTATATAACTGACCACACACAAATAAAGTAATTATATCAGTGCTTAAACCATCTCTAGAGAGCAGTGAAAAACAGTAGGCTAAATTAAAATAGCCTTTGTCAATATAATAGTTGTTTATTTTATTAAGAGATAAATTCTGAATTTGGAAAAGTCAAGCATTATAGATATCTAAATTGAGGACTTTGTTGGTAATTTTCATAGACTCAATACAAGAATCATACATACATAACATACATTCATTTTTTTCAAAGCACATCTAATTTTATAATGTGAACTAACAGATATAACAGAAATCAATCTGGTAGGAATTAGGAATAGGGTGGGGAGGCAAGTGTGGCTATAAATGAGCAACAGGAGGAATCCTTGGGGTTCTCCACCTTGAGTATGGTGGTAGATACATGAATCTACACATACAAAAATCACACACAAAACTAGATAGACCCACACAAATGAGTACAAGTAAATCTGGGGAAATCTGAATTAGATCCATGGATTATATCAAGATTTTAGAAGCAAGGAGCTAGAGGACTGCATGCAAAATACAGAAAAGTACTCCCACTAGTTAGGACTGGGCCCAGATCAAGGTACCAGTTACATGTGCCCTCTGGCTATTGTACTAGATCTAGTTATTGTACTAGAGTTCTGCAAGATGTTACCATCAGGGGAAACTAGATAAATGGCACACGGACCTCTCTATATTATTTCTTATGACTGCATGTGAATCTATAATTATTTCAAAATAAAAAGTTTAATAAAAAAACAACTCAATCTGGCACAACCTACTCTGTGGTCACAACAATTCCTATCCAAGAAAAACACTCCCTTCCTCTCAATCCTGAAAGTCTTTTCCTAATTATAGCACTATTCAAAGTCCAGAGTTAATCATCTAAATCAGGTCAAGATGTAAGTGTAATTCTTAGATACTGCAACTCAGATATAATTCCTCTCAATCTGAAGGCCAATGAACTGAAGAGACAAGTTATGTACCTCCTACACACCCAAAATGCCTAGTTTTTGAAGACAGGATAATTCCAATAGATATTCCCACTCAAAAAGGTAAGGGGCAGTGAGTAGTTGATGACAGGAGGCATGTAAAAGCCACTAGTCATACTACTACTAATTCTGATGCCTTGAGGGCACTTGTAACCAGTACCTTGATCAGGGCCCAGTCCTAGTTAGTGGGAGTACTTCTCTGTGTTCTGGCTTCTGTTCTCCAGCTTCTTGGTTCTACCATGTAAGTCATGCTTCCTTTTCCATAAAAAAGAATGCCATGTTTGCAACTAAGAATGTTTCTTAGCCATTTTTGTGGCTACAGAAGTTCAAAGGATTCAAAAGTCTGTTCATTTTATGTTGTTTCAGGCTGACAGAACTCTTTTAAAAGCTTTATAGGTTTCTTATGTTTGGAAATGTGTTTTATAAACCCACCCACATTCAGGCAAAAGCCATGCCCACAGATCCCTTTGAAATATGCCCTTCTCTATCCTGGGCCCGCTGTGAGGCAGTTCTGGGAAAAAGCCCTGAAGATTCTTAGAAAGCATTTGTTTAACAGAGGAAAACTAAGAGTTGTGCTGTTAGGATTCCTGGAAGGTTTTCTGTGTGTCTGAGAGTCTATGAGGGCCACCTTAAATTTTTCTGAGGTCTTAAAAATGGTTTTATAGTTACATCTTACTTTCACTTTTATGTTGAGTCTACTTTTTCCTACCTTTGCTCTGGATTTGATCTTTATTCTGAGGTCCTTTCTCCTTTGAGACTACTTTACAGGCGGGAAAAGCTGTCCTAAGCCCTTTATATTTCCTCCAAATTCTGCTAGAAAACAAGAATTTCTTTTTTAACTCATCTTTCTCCATTCATATCTCATAAGGTATAGCCAAAACACTGAGTTGACAACACTTTAGACATTCTGCCTGGAACTCTTCTTTGCCAGATCTCAGTTTATTAAGAATATTTTCTGTTTCCCATCTTTAACAAAAAAAAGGGGGGGACCTGGGTGGCTCAGCAGTTTAGCACCTGCCTTTGGCCCAGGGTGCAGTCCTGGAGTCCTGGGATTGAGCCCGTGTCAGGCTCCCGGCATGGAGCCTGCTTAATCCTCTGCCTGTGTCTCTGCCTCTCTCTTTATGTCTATCATAATTAATTAATTAATTAATTAATCTTAAAAAAATAATATTTTCTGTTTTTCCATGTTATCCTGGGTGGACTGTTTTGCTAAACTTTGTCACTAGATAAGAAAGACATATATATATGATATAATCTATTTGAGAGAGCATGTGCATGTGCACATGCAAGCAGGAGGAGGAGCAGAGGGAGAGGGAGAGAAAATCCTCAAGCAGACTCCCCACTGAGCAAGGGGCCTAACATAGAACCCTGAAATCATGACCTAAGCAGAAATCAAGTCAGCCATCTAACCAATTGAGCCACTCAGGCACCCCTAAAGATATTCTTTATTTCCAGCTTCAAATAACATTAGCCACACTTTTTTCCCAAGCCCCATCAATAGTCTCCATGAATCTATTACAGTTTTTATGAAGTCTTGTCTACCTACCAGCTGATCCCATGTACTTATAGTTTTTGCTACAGTAGCACCCCACTTCCAGATATCAAGTTCTATTCTGAGTATCTACTGCTGCATAACAAATCATCCCCAAATAACTTTGGAGAATGAACAGTGGAAATGGCTGTTTCTGAAGATTCCATGGCATTTGCAACTCAGTTGGGAAGACTCAAACAATTGGGGGCTTCTTCACTAATGACTAATGCATGGACTCAGATGACTGGCAGGTTGAGAGACTGCCAATCTTGGGTGTAGATTTCTCATAGAATGGTGATAAGGTTTAAGAGGGAGCATCCTAAGAAGAAATAGCTGAAGAGTAAGCATTCCAAGAGACCAAGGAAGATGTAAAACCTCTTCTGACCTAGCCTGACTTGTAGCATCACTACCACCATATTCTACTGGTCTAAGGTAAGCTCAGATTCAAGGGAAAGGAAATTGGACACCATTTCTTGATAGAAGAGAGGCAAGGTCATAAGCAAAAAAACATGGTAGATGGGAGATGTTGTTGCCATCTTTGAAAAATGTAAAAAGTCACAATGGATATGAAAAGATTGATCAGGCTCAAGAGGTAAACAGTTGAGGTTTTGACCAGTGACAATTCTACCTAAGTGATAATAATAATATGTACAATAAAAACTATAATCATTTCTCAAAAATTTTAGACTAGAAGTTATGAAATTATTTGTTATTGGGTTTACCTTTTATGATGAGAAAAACTGTGTTTTTATCAGTCAAATTTTATAAAAGTAGTTTTCTAACCTTTATTATATTATACATTTTTTTGAAATATATATATAATGAGCATATAGAAATAAGTTTCTGAATGTCCTTATGAAAAGTTTACTGTTATCAAGTAATTAACAATTTATACAAAATTGGAACCTGATAATGAAAATATGTGTATCCTATCATTCAAAAAAATTCAGTACATTGCACATGCGGGAAAAAAAAAAAAGTGTTGTTTTTGTTTTTAAGTAAGCTCTACACCCAATGTGAAGCTTGAACTCCCAACCCAAAGATTAAGAGTCACATGTTCTACCAACTGAGCTAGCCAGGTACCTCAAAACATGATGTATTAAACTATATACTACTGACACTGCAAGAAGTGTAAGAAATGAGTATACTACTTTAAAAATATAATTTACTAATATTTTTTAAGTCCAGATAAGACTACATATCTACCATAATTGTAATTAATAAGATGTCAGTATCTTAAAACTCACAATTATCATAATTAACTTATATATCATTAAAAAGAGGGGAAGATGCTGCCAAATATTAGACCCTGGCATGAAACTTTATTAGTTGTTTATAAGACATGTATCAATTTTAGAAATGTTTAAAAACACATAAGAACACATGCATTTTTTAAAAGGACTTCCTAGAACTTATGAAATATGGTGCTCACTGATGTAACAGGAAGGATGCTATTATATAAAATCTTCACAATTGAACTGGTAAAGAGTATAAACGTTGTGATATTTCCACTGTTTTTGCACAGTGTGTGGATAGAGCAGAAAATAAGATTTTTCTTGGTAAATCACTTGCCCTACAACATGAGAAGAAATCCTTAAATGTTTTGATATATTCTTATCATCAAAAAGGTCTGACAAAATGTAGTTTGCTCTATACTGATTTTATTAAAGTCCTATTCGGAAAACCCACCAGGAAAAAAAAAAAAAAAAGGAAAACCCACCAGAAAAACAGCCTTAATATTAAAAGAGGAGAAGTTCTGTCTAAAGTTATTGGAAATGACTAGCAGACAGGATGTTCCAGATTGTCCCTTTTTATTCTGAAAATTATTAGTTGCCCCAAAGATAAAACTCTTTTTTATTTTTTTTTCTAGGCACAGAGGAGAGCCATGGTAAATTAAACGCTACTAGCTAAAGGTCTGTCACATATAAACATGGTACATTAGCTTGCATAGTCTTGCTTATATTTTTAATAAGCTGAATGAATTAATTTTGACTACAAGGGTACTATAATTCCAATTCTAGGTAAAGTGGCAGCAAAGGCCTTAAAAATTAAATGTTTCAATTCATAATACAAAACAAAAATGTCAACTGTTTTAAAACTCAAATATTTCATACAGATAGGCATTGATCAGATCTTTTAAATAATATCACTGAACATACAATGTATTATAAAATACACTGTATTTTTCATTGAAAATGAAAATATTATCTGAGAAATCTAATAGCAACTCCTCTAATCTTTCAATCTGATAAAAATGTACTTTTTAATTATCTTTTGATATTTTGAACCAGTTTACTTAAAGAGATATAAAGATCACATGTGATAAGAATTCAAAGTATCTTAAAAAAAATTGATCATTGTTTACCTATATATTTGAATTAAGGGGCTACATTTTTTTCCCCTCACTAGAACATTAGTTTAATATATAAATTAACCTGTGACTTTCAGAACTTTCCTAAATTTCAAGGTCTTATCTTCTGATTCCTATTCTCTTTCTCTAATTTTCATTATATACAATTAAGTCTTTTAAAAATTATTTTATTAAGTGGAATTTATATTTCTTGTTATTTATTTTAAAAGCTAATCCTCAGATGATTCTCTTTAAAAAAAATTCCACTTTTGGGATCCCTGGGTGGCGCAGCGGTTTGGCGCCTGCCTTTGGCCCAGGGCGCGATCCTGGAGACCCGGGATCGAGTCCCACATCAGGCTCCCGGTGCATGGAGCCTGCTTCTCCCTCTGCCTGTGTCTCTGCCTCTCTCTCTCTCTCTGTGACTATCATAAATAAATAAAAAATTTTTAAAAAAAATTAAAAAAAAAATTCCACTTTTTAAATAAAAAACTTCAAAAATAAAAACCCTAAATTGAATTACTATTTAACCTTATAAATTACCTCTGACTCAATTCATTGATTCTCCAAAAGAAAGACAGCTCTTATATTTTAATTCTTGAAGTACCACTAGAGTAACATAAGTATCTACCTACTTATTCTTTACTCAAGGGAAAAACATGCATTTTTTTTCTACAAATATTTAATATGAAGATCTATTATTCCTTCTTTAGCTTTCTAATTAACTTCTATTGGTTAAAATTAATTAATTAATTAACTAACTAATTAAAAGGGCTTTAGAGAAATTGCAGTTCAATCTTTAAAAAGTCCTAATTTTTTTAAAATCTAAATTAAATAAATCAACTCTAGTTCCCTAAATACCTTCCATTATTGCTATTCTGGTATTTTGATACACATAAGGTAAGCAACAGCTGCTTTTGTTCCAGATAGATATTAAAAGCCCATGAGAACAATATACACTTTAAATTATAGAAAACTATATATAATTATCACTTCTTAAATTTCCTAAAATAGAAAAAATTATATTGGCTCTTTTTTACTTCAAAGAAAATTACTGACACAATTTTTTTTTCTGTTTTAATTTAGCCTTGCTATGACTTTAACTCTGTAAAAGTTTTTAAAAAACAACAAGAAAAGGAAAATGTTTTAAGCTAATAATCTGAATTAAATTTGAGAAGAGCACAGACGGCCTGCCTCATATTTTAAATCCATAAGGTAGAAAATCTACTAAGGTTGGAATTGTTAGAAAAGTCTTTACTAAAGAGGTAGAATTTTTTTTGAACAACTTGTTCTGCAAAGGACGTAAGAGGAAAGCCTGTCTTTTCCCACTACTGCAAACTGCTCAAGTTTATCAGTGTTTAATAGAATTTAAATTTGGAAAAGACGCCAGAGAGTTGATTCAGAGAATGTCTAGGAAACAACTGGAGCAGGAAGGTCCCTGAGCAAGGGCAATCATTTTTGTTCTGGAAACGAGCATCTTCTCAGATAGGAAAGAGGAATCAGTAGATGATCCAAGTGGTTGCACAACTTTAACACAGCAAAATATAGGAGCTGGCTAAGAGCAAGTAAAAAAGGCAGAAAGCTTCCCTCAGTTACACCTGCCATTAAACTTTATTGGCACTGAAGAAACTAATGTCAAACATTAATTGAAAACACAAAAGCCTAGTTTCTCTCAAAGGTAGAATTAGCCTGAACGTCCCATCAAGTGAACAAGCAGACAGAAAACTAAGCAATAAACGGCAGCTGAAGAGCCAGGAAGAAAACCTTTGAGAGTCAGCTAGCACATGCCCTGCTTATTCATTGCACCCTCCAAGAAAGCCCACTTAAAAGTGAGAGGTTTCCAAGCACACCCTAGATTCTAAAGGACCCAGCAGTGATGCCAGCTCAACTTGATCTTGGTCTGAGCTTGAGCTCTCATCCAATCAAGATAGGTAAGAATGATTCCCAAATAGGAGACTTAAAATGCCCACCCACTCGACTCTCCTCACAATGCCTCCAGTAAATAAATGTAAATAAGTAATTGGGAATGTGGACACAGAGATAAAGCTGGATAACTTCCATTTCAAACATGAAATCCTGCTGAGATTCCTAATACTCTGTAAATCTCCCACTGCTCACATTGCCACTTCCTGTAAATGAACATAAAATCCTAGACTTAAAAAAAAGAGTAGGCCCTATTGGAGGAAAAACTGACAATGGAAATGGGGATAAAAGATCAAAGGTTATAGTTATGGCGTGGAAAAGGTATGAAGTGTATATAAGTTGGAGACCTATGACAGGATAGGTTTACAGATTTAACTTAGAGCAAGCTCCTAATGTCCTTGTGGAAGACTATTTCACATTAGAGAAAAAAGGAAGTTAGTCTGGTGTATGTGGTTATGTGGTGATGAAATCTGTGTAAGGAAAACACCCCCATAATTTCTAAGACACATTACATTAGAGTCCTATTGTAAGCAATACAGAAGTAATTTTTCAATATCTAAGGCTTTTGATCACAATAAAAACTATAGTATGACGTCAGCTCTGAAATATTTTCCTTTATTTCCATTTTCATATTTATCTCAGAGGTGACAAAGGAAGGATAATGATGACAGGAGGTATACAATGACACATAAAATAAGGTAATAAGGGAAAACAAGAAGAGGGAATATGGAATGGATCACATGTGAGCATTACAACGTTCCCATGGAAGTAGGTACTTAGTTTAGAAATAGTATGCCTGAAGAATGTATATTCCTTCATCAAATATTTATTACCAATTAAGTATAAGCCACTAGACTATAAAATTGAACATGATATATTTTTACAGCTCTTACATATGCTTACCTCCCTTAGGTATCAAAAAAAAATTTTTTTTTAAGATTTTATTTATTTATTCATGAGAGACACACAGAGAGAGGCAGAGACACAGGCAGAGGGAAAAGCAGGCTCCATGCAGGGAGCCTGATGTGGGACTCGATCCTGGGTCTCCATGATCAGGCCCTGGGCTGAAGGTGGTGCTAAACCACTGAGCCACCCGGGCTGCCCAGGTATAAAAATTTTTACATTTACTTATTAATAGGCAGGTCAATACATGACTGACTGCTAAAACAAAGTTGTAACGAAGAAAGAGGACTAATATGGACAAATTTCCCTACCTATTAATCTAACTTTCAGAAACTTCTAGAAGAAGTCATGGATCATTTACGTCCATTTAGTTTTCTTTCTATATTTGACTCTACTTTCTCCCCCATACAATACATTGCTGCTTTCTAAAATGAATTGTGGCCTATATAGATCATTCAGGCATTGACATAGTTTGAATCTCAAGTTTTGCTTCAAAAACCATAAATAGCTTTTGAATATCTTAGGAACTCAACATAGTACATTAACACCAAACAAATGTTATTAGTTGCCTTAGAGTTCAAAATAGAAGCACCCTGAAATAGTGAACTGATTCGGGACATTTCCTTGGCTATGCAGAACACTAGTTAAGCTATCTAAGCGAGTCTATCCAGTGTGGTATTTATCTCCCATTGGTCTTAATGGTAGCACCTTCTTTCCTAACACCCCCTAAATGTGAGCACTTTTTCCCAAAATTTCTATTCCGAGGCCTCAATTCTTAATTTACCCTTATTCTCTCATTATTTAGCCCACTCTTAGCTGAACCCACTTTCTCTATGTTCTTCCTTCCAAATTTCAGATTTCTCTGAAATCTGCTAATGGTATCTGCTAATGAATCTTGGTTCATCAGTAATGTTAACTACAGATTTCAAACCTTTTCTTTCTTCCTTGATTCTCACAACTCATCTTTTTTATTCTTCATTTCCATCTTTTACTTTTTATTGTAATCGCTGCCACCCTAACTAGAGGGCTTTTCAGCTTATACCAAGACTATTAGGGTAGCCTCCTCCTAGTCTTCACCCTTAGTCCTTTCTTTTCTTCAGTTCCTCTGACATAATGCCCTCATATTAATCATCCTAAAATATAACTTATTATATTTTAGGTAAGCTCAAAAAATAATTCTCCATTGCAGACATTAACAAAAGTTTTATCCAGGATAGTTGAAAAAGTACTCAGGAAATATTTGGAAAATCTCAATTTTCCTGGCAAAACCTCACTCAACTTTTAAGCAATGGCATATCTAATAGAATAAGTAGGTTGAACCAAAATAAGCATCTTTCAATTTTTTTAAGTTTTTTGATTGTTCTGGATTCTGACATTGGTAATATACAAAGGAAATAAAGAGAGGCAGTTCCTTTTCTTCTTTAAAAATTTTAACATAATAAATCACGCATATTTTAAAGTTTGATAAGAAAAATCATGAAACTACATTAAAAATATCTATATTTTCTTTTTGAAGAGATTCCTAGAATTTCCTTCTAGAGAGTTCAAAGATTCAAAAGTTAGCACCTGAGCTTTGAGAACTAATGATATCTATCTGCTGTGGCTGGCTGCAAATAATTCTTTGTATTATAACAGCAGATGTTTGTGGTTTTAAACCCAAGAGACAGGGAAAAGTATCAAATCAGATATATGTAGGGTGGAGGGGGACCCCTTAATACTCAAAATAAATGCAATCAAATTTATAAACATTAAGTCTGAAAATAGGTAATGCATTCTTATTTGTACAAAACTGTGTGTCTCATCACTTATAGCCCTGTCCATTATTTCTTAATAACTACTACGTAAATTTCTCGTATATATTCAAAGATACAATACTTCAATTTGTGGGCATTTATTTAAAGAGATATGGATCCCTAACCTCGCCACCAATGCCCACAGAATCCAAGAAATACAAGAATAATTGAAAACTAGATTGTGGTAAAAAAAAATTAAAAAAAAGAGTTTTGCCAAGTATTTTTAATGTCTTTCCCTCATATCAAAGGGGAAAGGAATAAAACACAAGACAAGACTAGAATGAAGTTGTCTAAGTTGTCCAAAATAGAGCTATTATTTTTTTTGGCCTTTTTGTTGTTTGTTTAAAGATTTTATTTTTAAGTAATCTCTATACCCAACACAGGGCTCAAACTTACAACTCTGAGATTAAGAGTTACGTGTTCTACTTTCTTTTTTCTTTTTTTTTTAATGTTCTACTTTCTAAGCCAGGTGCCCCCAAAATAGAGCAATTCTATTTTTTTTAATAGAGCAATTCTAAATCAAGTTGTATAATATATGAAAAGTAAACAAAGTGGCTATAGAAATATGACACCGTAAATCTAAGGTATTTAGATATATTTCACTTTTCCTTTTAAAAATCTCCAAAATAACTTACTACATATGACTTATAAATTTATGCATTTCCTAGTTTTAAAAGTACATTAGAAATAGGTATTATTTTTGAAAGAGTATCATATTTCTATCAGGTTTTGTTTTTATGTTAGGACTCTTTTGGCAACATAACCAGAGGCAGTGTATCATCAGCATCAAAAATAGTAAAGAATAAAGATCTTCCCATATTCATCTTTTCACATTCACCAGAAACTTTTATTAAAAATGAATACATCAGTATGAAGAATGAGATTTAAGATGAAATTCCTTTAAACCATATTTTTTGAAAAAATGTATTTTCCACAATGAAACAAATTGTCAATAAGCTCATCCTGTTCTGCTTTTATCTCTTTTCCACATTAGTTTCTTCATTCATTTAAGGGTTTCATAATATCTCTCTAATGCTACAAATTATGCTATAAAAGATTTTTAAGTCGAATCCTTCCACAATGCTTTATAGTTTCTTTGATTGTCTCCTTTATTCATGTTTTCTGTCAAATGACTGACATCACATATTGCCCTATAAGAAATCCCAGGATCAAAAGAAATAAGAAACACAGCTGATACTGTTATCAGCAGTACTTAGAAACCACCCAGAAGCAATCCTAGGTGCAGCGACAGACAAGCTAGAAATACAGACACACAGACACCACAGGTAAAGTGGTGAAAGTGTGTTTTCAAATTAACACAGGCTACACAAAACCAAAAAATAAATAACTTACCTTATGCTAGAAAGAATATAAGGTGGTTTATAAGGTTTATACATGGCAAAAGAAATTAAACTGGATCTTAAAAGAAATGAAAACAATGATAGAAACAATACAGCAGAAAAGGTAAAAAGTGAATCTTACTACATCGCTACCTACTGAGGTGAAGAAAAGCCTATATACTGACAATATTAGTCACACACCTATAACAGTTTTTATCATCTTTAATGGATTTTAAATGTAATTCTATTTGTTCCTAGCCTATTAAGAACTGTAATTTATATGCATTGTTTAGGAGAATTATGGTCTAAGGTGATTCATTCATTTGAGCATTTACTAACTATAGCTACTATATGCCGAAATCTAAACACATATTAGAATTTGTGTGTATTTGCCATCTCTCTTTCCATATTCTTACATACATATATATAAATTCTGATTGATATAACAATATGAAATATAATCTCTCCATGTATTTTACTACTTGATATTTCAAACTTCTTGGGGAAAAGTCTCTTTCACTTGGTGGTAGCCCATGAGAATAGGGATATTTATTTTGTTCACAGTTAGATTCCCTAGTGCCATGCCTCCCGAGATATAAAGCCTTTGCTGTCTGCTTTGATTCATTTGTTATGTCTTTACAGACTACTGTTTTATCTAAATTTGTTTTGAAATACAAAATGAATAAAGGTAGTATTAAATGACCCTCCTGCAACTACCCATCCAGTTATATATACTAAGACAAGAAATAACAAATACTTATTAGATAATATTTTATTTAATCATTCATTTATATAAACACCCCACATAATTTGAATATCTCATGTCCAGCACCACAGAGGGCATAGGGGATGAAAAAGACAAGTAAAACAAAGCCTAATCCCTGAGGAAGTTCACAAATCATTATAGAAAACATCTCATTATAAAAATCTAATACACTGGAATATTAAGGAGGTACACGGAAGATGTTATCACAGCAAAGGGTATACTTAAATCTGCAATAGTTTCTTTTTCTTTTATAAAAAATATTTCAATTGAAGTATAGTTGACATACAATATTATTTTAGTTTCAAGTGTGCAAAATAGTGATTTGATAATTATATATATTATAAAATGCTTAATACAATAAGTGTAGTTACCATCTATCACCAGACCAAACTACTACAATATTACTGACTATGCTATACTTTCTACAGAAGTATTTTCCTAAATAATACATGATTGAGAAAATAATTTTCATGAGGTAGGAATAAAAACATTATTCTCCTATTATTTTAATTATATAATATCATGTTTTATATAATTTTTTAAAGTATCCCATCACTACAAACCTATAATATAACAAAATCCTTTCTAGATGTTATAAACATTCTCTTAGGCAAGAATATAAAAATCAGCCACATGTTATCAACACTTATGACTAAAGTCTATCACTTTATCCAAACATCCGAACAATTTAAAATATCTCTAGTCTCATGGAACTAGAGGGTATTATGCTAAGTGAAAAAAGTCAATCAGAGAAAGACAATTATATGATCTCATATCATAATTCCACTCATGTGGAATTTAAGAAACAAAACAGAGGATTACAGAGGAAGGGAGGAAAAAACAAAACAAAGCAAAAATCAGAGAGGGAGACAAATCATGAGATTCTTAATCATAAAAAATAAACTGAGGGTTGCTGGAGAGGAGGGGAGTGGGGAGATGGGGCAAATGCATGATGGACATTAAGGAGGGCATGTGATGTAATGAATACTGGGTGTTATAGAAGTCTGATGAATCACTGACCCCTACCTCTGGAACTAATAATATATTTTATGTTAATTGAATTTAAATTTAAAAAAATAAAACATGTCCAGTCTCCCAAACTTACAGACTACTGCATTGTCAACATTTATTGAACATCTATTATTTGACAGACCCTGGGGAAGAACAAATCTAATTTTCTGCTCTCAAAGAGCTCATTGTAATAATGTGATTTCATTACTACCACACTAAAGCAATAATATATTTTGGCCCTATCATTGCTTTAGGACAATTAAGGAATCTTCATTCATACCAGAGAACTAAAATTATAATCACTATATACATTTCTCATTAAGTTCAGTATTATATATTGATACTTTTCTTAGGAAATGAATGAAATTAGAAATAAATTGTAAAATAAAACAACTCTATGTTAATCTGAAGCAGAAAAAAAAGCTAGTAAACATTAATTAACTCCACATAAAAGCATTGCCTGTGATTTCAGGGTAAAATAAAAACATAACCAGTAAGGAGAAAATAAAAGCTAGTTCAATAAACTTTCCAAATTAGTAGGTGTTATTTTTAATCATGCAAGGTGACCATTTACTTTTTAATCACAATATTATTATAGTATCTAATAATAATTTTACAGCTCAGATGAACTTACTTCTCACTCAGGATAAAAATAACTGGTTCATGTTAGGTATCTCCTAGCCACATGGCAAAATAATTGTTCTATAGTAAAACCTCTACATCCTCTTATAAGATAAATTCCTAATTATTAAAATTTCCTCCAACATTTCTGATTTTATCCTCTACTTCCCTCTAGAAAATCAACAGGTGGACATATTTCACAGTACCTGTCATAGTAGAGAAGAATCCAACAGATTTGTTTGGAGATCATCCCTTTATTTGATGCCATCAGGTCTCAAAGATGAACCATAGCAATACCATAAAGACATTAAAAAATACTGTACATATTTCTTTTCTAAAATTAATTATCTTAATTATAGCTTAAAATCTTGTTATTTTAAAATTTAAAAATACAAATATAGAAAAATAGAAGATAAATTTATGAATTTTGCAAAATATGATAAAGCAAACACATGGTTACTATAAAGTAACCATCATCATGGCCAGGCAAAATGGAATTTTGCCAACTATCTCAAAAGCCCTTTCCATGAGCCCCATCCCAATCATAACCTCTTCCCATTTCCCATTAGTAACCATTATCCTAACTTGGATAATGATCATTTCCTTGTGTTTTTTAGAACATTGTGATCCAAAAGTGCATTCATATACACTATTAACTGTTGATTTCCAAATGTATCATGATTTTACATATAGTATTGCATATAGATGCTAAATATTTAAATGTTTTAAAATATAAATGCAAGAAGATCAAGGTTTTACTCATCTTAAATGTTTTCTTTTTTCTCACAATAAAATATGAACGGTGTGATTTTTTGAAGGAAAGAACATTAACTTTTGAAGGAAAGGATGTCTATAACCATTTGGCAAATAAAATAATAAAGTGACAAAAATCCATATTCTAAAGAAGCAATGGTCAGGAAAACTTAAACTAAAAAAAAAAAAAAAATTAAACCAAAAGCTAAAAATGTTTCTAGGATAACAACTACCATAAAAAAATAATTAAAAAGTATACAATGGGGGCACTTGGGTAGTTTAGTCGGTTAAGCGGTTAAGCATCTGGCGTCAGCTTAGGTCATGATCTCGAGGTCCTAGGATAGAGCCCCTCATCAGGTTCCCTCCCCCTCTGCCCCTCCCCATAGCTCATGCTCTCTCTCTCTCTCTCTCTCTCTCTCTCTCTTACTCTCAGGTAAGTGAATAAAATCGTTAAATAAAAAAATAAAAAATATACAATGTCTAAAAGTACCATCTACTCAGTTTATAGATCTCTCCCTTAATAGGTACAAATACAAAAAAAAAATGTTTTTCATAAGCGATGCTAAATGCCTACAGCATATAAAAACACAGGACCACCTCAAATGTAAACTTTATTTTCTTAAGTTTTTTATTTTCTATTTTTATTTTTTTTATTTTTTTTAAAATTTTTTATTTATTTATGATAGTCACAGAGAGAGAGAGCGAGGCAGAGACACAGGCGGAGGGAGAAGCAGGCTCCATGCACCGGGAGCCTGATGTGGGACTCGATCCCGGGTCTCCAGGATCGCGCCCTGGGCCAAAGGCAGGTGCTAAACCGCTGCGCCACCCAGGGATCCCTATTTTCTATTTTTAGAAGAGACACTGTAATTCACTGAAAGGTAAAATTTAATCTGTTTTAGAGTAAATTTCCTGAATATAAAATTAATATTAACCAAAGATATTTGGAAAATACAGATATATAGACAAAAAATAATAGTTATGCATTTTTCCAATATAAAAAAGTAATCATCCTTAATATTTTAGCCTATTTTTTAATTAAGAAGATTATTTGTTATTTTCCTCATTATGCCTCCCCATTATTTCTTCCAAAAAGTAGTCTACATTTTGTTATCCATTCAATCATATGGATAAACAAAGACTATAAAATAACAAGACTACTTTTTTAATCATGAGCATATGGGACACCTCGGTGGCTCAGTGGTTGAGTGTCTGCCTTAGGCTCAGGGGGTGATCCTAGAGTCCCAGGATCGAGTACCAACATTGGGCTCCCTGCATGGAGCCTGCTTATCCCTCTGCCTGTGTCTCTGCCTCTCTTTCTCTGTGTCTCTCATGAACAAATAAATAAAATCTTAAAAAAAAATAAACTTAAAAGTAAATAAATAAACATGAGAATTTTACATGCAAATAAGTATTTTTTTTATTCTAAAGATGAAGGTATTAAAGAAAACATTTATCAGAATGCCTCCCAAGAGTTACCTTAAAATTCAGTAGGTCTACCTAATAATTACTACTTAGAAATGGTTCCATAATGAACTCTAATAAAGAAATATAACATTCTAGAATTTTACTACAATCTTATTATTTGTTCCTGTTTCCCATTTTCTTCCCTGAGTTTTTCAAACTTCTGTATCTACACATTAAAGATGAATTATGTTGATCATTTTCAGAAACTGTCACTATGTCAGAAAATCCTACTCATGAAAATTACCAGTAAAGTAAGCTACAAAAAAAGTGTATTTCTAAAAACCCAATTATAACATGAAATTATGTAAGTCAAACTCTTTCACAAATCTCCATTTTAAAAAAATTGGAGATGTATTATCACTGAAAATAAACTGGCTTAAAGTTATAATAAAAATGCCACATAAAAAAAAATCAAATTTCTTAAAACTAATACTTAAGGTAAAGTCATAAAATATCTAATAAAGCATGTGCTTTATTACTCATAATATTACTCATACTCATAATGTATTTAAAAATCCAAATACTTAATTTTTTCTAAACTACATTTTCTTAGGACCAAATTACATGCTAAGGGGTTATTCTTCCCTTGAAAATCTATTCTGATCTATTTCACTATTTCTAATATAATCTAATCTATTTCACTCGTGCCTCTAGTCAATGCTCATTTTAAAAAACCTTGAAATATTTAAGTGGGTTCTTAAAGTTAGTAAGTGTTAATACTCTTTGAAATACTGAAAATGCCTTATGAATGCAACACGTATATGACAACGATGATGATGAGGCTCTGACAATGACAATGATGTATCTAATGCTTCTATGAGATCTATATTAGTTCAATATTCCTTATAAGACCTCCATGGTGAACAGCAGGGTGCATCTTCCTCTACAATAGAATTATGAAGAAGTATTTATATAATTAATTTCTTAAAATGTAGATTCACAAAAATTATGGTCCTTGGACTACAATTCTGGCATTATTTAAGGTCATCTAGTTATCAAAGTTAGTGAGTATTTAAAAAATATTTCCCATGACTGATAGACCACATCTGGATGTGTCTTTTTGGTGTGGGAGATATATGAGGTGGAGTATCCATCCCCCTCTAGCCAGATTCCTTATTGTCTTTTTTTTTTTTATAATTTTTATTTATTTATGATAGTCAAAGAGAGAGAGAGGCAGAGACACAGGCAGAAGGAGAAGTAGGCTCCATGCACCGGGAGCCCGGTGTGGGATTCGATCCCGGGTCTCCAGGATCGTGCCCTGGGCCAAAGGCAGGCGCCAAACCGCTGCGCCACCCAGGGATCCCTAGATTCCTTATTGTCTTGATGGTTGGGTCTCTGCTCTACTTTCTGCCAAGGGTAAAAATGGAAAACAAGATTATCCAGATAAATACTATGTCCTGGGCCCTGCCTTATCTGCCTTTTCTCTACTTTTTCTTTATATGCAGAAGCATCCCTTTCGCTCATCTTCTCCCCAAGAATTATTATTATTGTTTACTGCATAGCAAGCTTTATGAATATAATCAATATCAGATGAGGCAAAGCATGAGTAGTCACGTTAACCAGTTTAGCACAAGGTTAAAGTATTACACAGTCCCTGCCAGATTCCCAAGACTTTTACTTCTCTTCAGCCTGTACACTTTTCCTTATGCTCTTTGGGGGCTGTAATGTTCTGGCTATGCCTACTCTTTAGTCTAAGGCTGAAGTATGTCTTTTGGAAGAACAAGGTCTTTTTTCCCTTTTGAGCGCAGTTTTAAGGCTATTCACACAGAATGATGTCCCCCTCCTATCAACTAAAATAGCTCTCTGATTAAGTTTTAGGTAGTCACTACCAGATGACCTCAGGTCTCAGCTCCATTTCCACTTCCTTCAAACTAAGGACACTGGATTTCCTTCCTCCCAAACTCAGGTTGTCCTTCCTTTATGGTCAATTATGCAAACAGTATTTTCTCAGCCCCTTCACAATACCATCTTATTTTTAAATGCATTCTTTTCCCTAAAAAAAATCTTGCATTTTTTTCCTCCTCCTCTTTTTCTACAGTTCTACTTCCTGATACCATAGACTCTCTAAAACCACATTTGCAGTTCTTCTAACAAAATGCTCAATATACATCACCTAGCTATGGATAGTACATGTCCTTCCTTAGGAATTAAAAAAAAAATTTTAACTGCATTTTTGTTTTTGCACAGAATCTTTTGCTCTCTTGTGTTTCCTTTAATTCACAATAAATTTTACTTGTAGAAATGAATTCAGTGTAATGGATATTTAGCCTTCTAATATATAATCCAAAGGTATAAAAAAGAAAAGTATATTATCATACATTTTTTCAATCTTATATACAAAAGAGGAACTTCTCATTTACAGAATTCTTATGACTCCTTTTATGGAATACAGAATTAATACTTAATTTTTATAAATCTGAATTTTCACAAATCAGGCATACTTATAGATAAAAAAATAAAAACCTTTAATAACTTGGCATTTGGACTAACCTCTTATCCTAAGATTTTCAACAATACTTAAATACTCATTTGTATTTCACTTTTAAAGTTATAACCCTATTTCTCCAGAAAAAAAAATAACAGCCAATTTCTTAAAACCAAAGGAAAAGAATAGATGGTCCAATACATTTTTCAGGAGCAGTAATTAAAAAGAAAACTGATAATATGACTTAGTAAAATTATATATTAACTCACATAATCATGGAAGGCTTTTGCTTCACTTGAATGTTCACATGTTTCCCGTCTTTCTGGAGCTGCACAGTAGAGATCCCAAAATACACTAAAAAAGTAATTATGGTAACATTAAGAAAATCATATAACACCAAAGGAGAGATCACAATTCCAAAAATTGAAGACATGTATTATTCTTTATATAAAAAGTGTTTTCTTCTTCAGGACAAATATTTCTTTAAAACGTTTAAACTCAGAAAAGGTTCTTCCTGCAATAATTGGGTATAATCTAGCTATCTCTCAGAAATGCTAAGATTTTTTCTAAAAGGATAATTTTTAAAAATTTTAAACTGTCATTCTTAATTGTCTGTTTATATCACTTAAACACAATTGAAATAATTATAATGCTTTTCATAATTTTCCCATGAAGAATAAAAACAGTAAATAATATCCTAATTTAATCATTAAAGAATAAAGTAGTTCATTATTTTTTTCAAGATAATTTTGTTGTCCAACTACCAGGCCAATATCCTGACCATTAAATCAGATTGTTCAAACAAATATATGTTCTTAAAATATCCTCTTGTTTGCCCTTGCAATTTCCAAAATAGGTTAGTAATTTTGAAGATTCAAAAAGTTCATGTTCTCTTTTTTTCCTTCTATTCAAGAAAATGGGAATAAGCAAGGTGAAATTGGTTGGGAAAAAATAATTACCCTGCTTATAAAACTTATGTCTCTGATGATTCTTTCATCTGTAAAATTAAAAATGAGCATAACCAAAGGATTGAAAACTCAGGAAAGCAAATGTCTAGAAATACTGGAAACGAACAAAGGTAATTATACTGATCAACAGAAATCTTTTTTTATTATACATTTTTCACTCTATAAAAATTGCAAAGTAGATTAAATCAAGTAGTTAAGAGCACAGGTTTTGGAATAGGATACATCTCAGACAGAAGCCAGCCCTGCCAATTAATTACTAGCTCCAGTTGCCTGAACAAGTCAGAAACACAATTTCCTCCTCTATAAAATGGGGTTGTTGAGAAAATTAAATTATATAACAAACAGAACATATGACATAGAGTAAGCATACTAGCAATAATATAATCAACACTGTGATTAGCTTGTATAAAAGCTTAATATGCATACATATTGTTAGGGCAGGTCATTGTACCAAGGGCACAGGTAACGATGGTACAATAAAAACTTGGTAAATTAAACCTGGCCTCTTTGGTTTGACCCTTAAAGACTCAGTCTGAATTTCTCTCTCCCCAGATAGAAGAAAACATTCTGTAGGCGTTATAATACAATGAGTTCAGTAAAATAAGATTACCTTCAAAGGTGAAAAATATGAATGATTGAACATTGGCATTTAATTTCCTTTTAAGTTTCTACAATAAACAAGGAGAATAAAGAAAAAATAATTTGAGTAAACTTCAATTCTTTTAAGAGAAGGAAATCAGTTAAAAGTTGTGCTTGGCCTTCCTATCTCCCTTTTAGTATAAAAAGTACAAGAATTACAGATATACAAAGATACAGCTAAAAATTTTCCACCTGCATCTAGTGTGTTATGAGTTATAGTATATTGCAATTATTCTTATTTTTCATGTTCTTAAGAAACTTCAAAGCTTTTAAACCAAAATTTCATAATGGTTGGTAATCTTTAAACTGTATTAAGTTTAATCATAGAATATTATGTGCAGAATTATAATACCTTAATATCTCTTCTTATTCACTAATTTTCTAGCAAATGTTAAAAGATCCCTCTTGAAAATTTTCACATTATTTTTATTTATTTTTTTATTTTTTTTATATATTTACGATAATCACACAGAGAGAGAAGGAGAGGCAGAGACATAGGCAGAGGGAGAAGCAGGCTCCATGCACCGGGAGCCCGATGTGGGATTCGATCCCGGGTCTCCAGGATCACGCCCTGGGCCAAAGGCAGGCGCTAAACCGCTGCGCCACCCAGGGATCCCTATTATTTTTAAAATGTTTCTTACAAAGTGGACTGGAAGAGAACCATTAATTTATAATTAGATTACATCCTAAAAGTTATTAAATAACTATAAATAAATGATTATTTATACATATATAATTAAATTGAGGTTTTACCCTGGAATAGTAACACTGTTCTATTTCTATTTTTTGGTTTCCCTGTATGGATTTAATCAGAGTCAAAAGTTTACAAGATCAAGATGAGGGATAATAAAACAATTTAATAAAATGGGATAACTTTATATGTGGTTTATTTCTGACAATCCTACATTACCCATGTATGATCTCCTTGAATAAAGATCAAGATACATATCCTTTGAAGACATTTACCAAAGAGAAATACACAGTTCTACAATAATAATTACAGATATTAATACTTCACTCTCAGTACTGGATAAAACAACCAGAGAGAAGATAAAAAGGAAATGGCAATTAAACAACATAATAAACTAACTTCTCAAATGCAATTGAGGCATTTTCCAGGATAGGCCATAAGTTAGAGCATACATTAAGTCTCAAGATTTGAAAAGATAAGTAGATATACAAAGTATCTTCTTTGACCACAGTGGGAATAAGTTAGAACTGAATAACAGAAGGAAAACTAAAAAATACACAAATTTGTGAAATTAATGCAAACTCCCAATGAATCAAACAAGAATCACAAGGGAAATTAAAAAAAATACTTAAAGATGACATGAAAACCCAACATATGAAAACTTATGGGATATAGTAAAAGCAATTTTAGAGGGAAACTTAAAGTTATAAATATATTTAAAAAACAAGACAGATCTCACATCAACAACCTAACTTTAAAACTTAAGGAACTAGTAGAGCAAATTAAACCCAAAGCTAGTAGAAGGAAATAACAAATAAAGATCAGAACAGAGATCAATGAAATCGAGAACAGGAAAACAACAGAGAAAATCCATAAAATCAAAAGTTGGTTCTTGGAAAAGATCAATAAACTTGACAAACCTTTAGAGCTAGATGCTAGAAGGGGGGTAGGGGAGAAGCCTCAAATTACTAAAGACTCCACCAAAAAAAAGTTAGAACTAAATAAATGGATTCAGTAAAGTTGCTGGATATAAATTCAAGATTCAAAAATCATTAAGTTTCTATAAACCAATAATGAACTGTCAAGAAGAGAAATTAAGAGATCAATTCCATTTACAACTGCACCAAAAAGAATAAAATACTTAGAAATAAATTTAACCATATGATCAAGCAATTCCACTTCTGGGTTTATACCCCAAGAAATTAAAAATCTCAAAAAGATATTTATACACCCAGGTTCATAGCAGCATTATTTACAACATTTAAAACTGGGAAGCAATCCCAGGGTCCACTGATGGATAAGACAATATAGTATAAAAATGCAATGGAATATTATTCAACCTTTAAAAGGAAGAGAATTTTAACATATGTACAACATGGATGAACCACGAAGATATTATGCTAAGTGAAATAAGCTAGTCTCTAAATGACAAATACTATATGATTCTACTTAAATAAGATATGTATAGTAGCCAAAAATCATAAAGAAAGAAAACAGAATGGTGGATGACAGAAGCTGGAAGGACAGGGAATAGAGAGTCACTGTTTAATGAATATAGAGTTTCAGTATCACAAGATAAAAAGAGTTATGGAGATGGATGGTGGTGATGGTTACAAACATTATGAATGTATTTAATAACACTGAAATACTTAAAAATGGTTAAGATGGTGAATTTTATGTTTTGTGCATTTTGCCACAATTTGAAAAAACTGAGGGGAAAAAACACAACTTACCCCTAGCCAGCCTTTCTAGGTACCATTTTACATGACTAAAACAAATGTTCATTATATTTTGTGTATTCAGAATCTCTAGTCCATCACTTCAAAGACCATATAGCTAAGGTGGCTACCAGAAAACTATGAGATACTAATAATAAAGAATACTCATTATAAAAATAAGGTAAAATTTCAATTTAAAAAACCCTACTCATTAGCAGAGTTTCACAATTAAGTAAAAATAATCTGAAATAGGGCAGCCTGGGTGGGTCAATGGTTTAGCGCCGCCTTCAGCCTAGGGCCTGGCCTGATCCTGGAGACCCAGGATTGAGTCCCACGTTGGGCTCCCTGCATGGAGCCTGCTTCTCCCTCTGCCTGTGTCTCTGCCTCTCTCTCTCTGTGTCTCTCATGAATGAATAAATAAAATCTTTTTAAAAAATAATAGTAATCTGAAATATGAAATTCAAAGTACAAAATTAGTTTAAAAATTAAATAAAAATTTATTTTTCGAGCTATGATATTCATGTTAAAGACATTTCATTTATTTTATAAGTATTTGTATGTTTTCACCTAAGAAGTGATCACAGAAAAAAAAAAAAAAAAAAAAAAAAGAAGTGATCACAGATGGGAAATATACTTCAAAAGTTTATCTTTTCTAGAAAATTCAACCTATGTGTTTGCACTATTTAGCTGATCATACAGTATATTGGGACTGCTATAATACCATCCTAATATTTGAAAAAATTATGTTATGTTAGTTATATCATAACAACAAAGCTTCATTGTGATCAACATGAGTTCACATTCTGCAATTAATCCATGCTTGGCTTTGTGAGACAGTAGACAAATCACTTAGCTAATTTAGAAAATAAGGTTAAAGACCACTATAAAACCTTGATAAATTAAAATTTTAAACTATTATTTTTTTCTAATACTTCAAGTATATATATTAATGCAAAATCTATGCAATATGCTACATCATATCCTGCAGAAAAGAAAAAAAAAAGATATAATCCATGGCATCAATGGCTGTATGTGACTGTGGATCCAAAACTAGTGATGAGTTGAATTCAAAATTTCATCTCAATTTCCTATAGCACCTAAATACCACTCTGAAGAAGTTACATCTCATATGTCATCAAGACTTTACAAATATTCTGGGCAAATGCTTTTGGCTGATATTATGATAATATAACACTTATATGAAAATGTGGACTTGTGTCTTAGAGGAGAAATTAGGCTTTTTAAGTAGGTGAGATTTGTAACAATACTTGATTTGTTCTTAGCTGGAAGAATTTCATTGACTTCTTTAGTAGCTTTTTTGAGGTCCCACTGAACTAATTCCTTGATTCTCATTAGGACCGAGGGCAGATAATTCTATCATTCCAAAGACACAGACTTCCTCTTTCCACAACCAGAAATGCAAGCGGCTAAGGAGCTTCTCATTTGCTCTCACCTCTACATCTATTAAGTTTGATATAAAAATATAATCTTTGAAATGTGGAAGATTCATCATTATGAGTAATGGTTTAGATTTACACAGTTTCTTTGTTTCTAAGCAGATACAAGTGAAAAACATGTGTTTTACAAATGAAGTAGTTAAAGGGGTCAGTCAGTTAAGTTACCTACTCTTGATTTTGGCTCAGGTCATGATCTCAGGGTTTTGAGATTAAACTCCGTGTGGGGTTCCATGCTCACCGTAAAGTCTGCTTTTCCCTCTCCCTCTGCTACTTGCCCTGCTTGCTTTCTTTCCATCTCTCTTTCAGAAAGAAAGAAAGAAAGAAAGAAAGAAAGAAAGAAAGAAAGAAAGAAAGAAAGAAAGAAAGGAAAGAAAAGAAAAGAAAAAAGAAAAGAAAAGAAAAGAAAAAAAAGGAAAGAAAGAAAGAAAGAAAGAAAGAAAGAAAGAAAGAAAGAAAGAAAGAAAGAAAGAAAGAATTTTTAAAAATGAAGTACTCAGAGACTAAAACACAGGAATCAAAACCTGCAAAATATTAATATCTTTGTACTTGTACCATTTATTATTATTAAAAATTTCCCCACATAAATCAAAGGAAAACACAAGATTTCCAAGTTGAGGATTCTCATCCAAACACCATTTTTCTTCTACTCTGAGGATGTGAGTGAAAATGATTTCACTAGCTGTCAATATCTCTATGAAGTAAGGAAAGCAAAATAGTTGTCAGAAATGTCTACAAGGGTGAATAAACATGCCAGAGGGGTCCAGAAGATTGGATGCTAACATAATTATATAACCTTAATCCACTGGCCACATTCAGGACTTTCTGAAAAAATAAAAATAAAAAAGAAGGAAAAAAGCAAAAACCACAGGATATATATATAATTTTGAGCAAGCCATGTTACCATAATTTCAAATCATTAATAGCTAAGGAAGTTATTTCTCTTTGGCTCCAAAAATATTTTCAAAGAATCTTACATACTCATAATCTATACTGAAGATAACTATCTATTCCTAACTTACATAAGAGTAGGGTTTTATATAAAATGTACATGTACCTGTTCATCACCTTAAAACTTCCAAATACATGTACTTGTCTTATTCCTTAGCATTATTTAATAATTTACAAGATGCAAGCATTATATCTTGTCCCACTATCATAAAATTCTCACAATACTCTTGGATTAATGATAAATTCATATTTTAAAGTATCATTAAAATAGCTTCTGTGCTAAAAAAAAAAAAATAGCTTCTGTGCTAAACTCAAGCATCATATACTAAGCATTACACATTCAGCATTTAATCTTCCCATTATTATTTTTTTAATCTTCCATTATTATGCCTATTTGATCAATGAGAGAGATGAAGCTTAAAGAGATTAAATAATTTGCCTAGAGGTCACACAGTTGATTAGTGGCAGAGCTGGACCTGAACTTTTTAGTTCTTATATCATTTTACCTCTAATGTGAATATGGTATTAAAGAGTTCTCACTTCAAGATGGCTCATGCTGATTATGGGCAAGGTTATGCAGCTTTGGCAGTCCAAGCAGTGTCAGCTCTTATAAGTGTAGTAGATACCTGTCCTAGATAAGACAGCAAACATTTTGTTACCCTACCTTTGACCCTCATACTCCAACTCATTTCCTGAGTATCCTATGGCAACCACCCCCTCACCCTACATGCAGCTGCCAGTGATGCATGGATGCCTCAATATAGACCAGACTCAGAAGAGACGACTTTTCTGAGTCCCATTTTTATCTACTGTCTAGAATTAGCCACTCAGGATGTTCAAAAGGGAACTGTAATTAATGTCTTATTAATAGTGGGCCACTAAATTCTGCTCTGTGTTGAAGAAATATCATCTGTTACTGAGATGAGCACTGGTTACAATTCAGGAAATTTCAATTCTAATTCTAAATCTGACCTTGAGAAAATAGTTTTTTTCCATTAGTTTCTTTGTGTAAAAAGAGAGAAAATAATATCTGTTGTGTATTTTACAAGCTTTAATACAGATAGAAGACATGATATATGCAAAAGTACTTTTAAAAGAAGAATAAAGGTCCTAAAAATATATTCTAAAAAATTCTCATAACTAGTATGGCAAGAAACAAAGAAATCTCCCTATTAATACAGTAAAATTAGTCCCAGTTTCATTTCTAATCCTTCATATTTAGTGGAAAATTCCATGTTATTTACAATGTCTTCTCATCACCAAATTTTCCTATTTTTTCATTCTTTTCCTATTCTCCCAGATACCTTTTACTTCTTCTTCATAACTTAACCATTTATGTACTTTGCTTTCTCTCTCGCTAACACTTTTTATTGCCTTCTCACCATGATTATACTCCCATTTTAGTTGTCACCTGCATTGTCTTATATTGCTGTTTAACTTTTTAAAAAGTTTTTATTCAAATTCCAATAAATTAACATACAATGTAATACTAGATTCAACACTTCCATACAATACCCAGTGCTCATCCAACAGGTGCCCTTTTTAGTCCCCATCACCTATTTAACCCATCCCCCCACTCTATTTTAACTTAATCAAATAATTAGTTATGCAACATCTATTATAGGCAAGACATACAAGAGGAGTAAGAACCAGTCTGCCGATGATAATTATTATACCATTCTAGTGAGCCAGTTGGCTAATTCAGTGCTTTTGTTTTCACATGCATAGCTAAACCTGATGTCATCCATTAGATTCTAAAACCATTAGAATGCTAGTGTACTATAAGATTTGACTTCCCATTCCCAGTGAAAAAACTGAATTCATGATAATCTTAGTTATTAGTATAATTTCCCTGCAATGTCAGATATATTTAATTTCAGGATAAAAATACATGGGCTCAAAGTTATTTCCAAAAGTGTTTTACATATAAAATTAAGTAAGAATTGGGATCCCTGGGTGGCGCAACGGTTTGGCGCCTGCCTTTGGCCCAGGGCGCGATCCTGGAGACCCGGGATCGAATCCCACATCAGGCTCCCGGTGCATGGAGCCTGCTTCTTCCTCAGCCTGTGTCTCTGCCTCTCTCTCTCTCTCTCTCTGTGACTATCATAAATAAATTTAAAAAAAAAATTAAAAAAAAATAAAATTAAGTAAGAATAAAGCATAATTTCTGCCATTAAAACATTTAATAGGAAGATTTAAGAAATGTCTATTTTTAAATTACACAAATTGAAAAAGACATTAATTTCGGGAGAAAGAAGTTTCTTGGCATTTCTATTTATGAAATTCATGGAAGCATTGGGAATTTTTATTAAAGAATACAAATGGGAAATACATTTTCAAAGGAGATTTGATCTGGGTACAAGTAATGAACATGGGAAGCATGAGAAATACTATAGCGCTGGGCAGAGTGCAAACTGGGAAAGAAAAAAAGTGCTAAGAGAAATTACATTTGAACAAGGAAAAACTTTCAGAAAATAAAATCACTTACTTTCCACTATCCATACTAAAGGCAGAAATCACCCCTCCTCTCCAAGCCCCTTGCCTCTCAGTTTCCCTGCATTTCTCTCCACTTTTGTGCATATTCTTTCTTTCTTTTTTTAAAAAAAGATTTTATTTATTTATTCATGAAGAGACGCAGACAGAGGGAGAAGCAGGCTCCATGCAGGGAGCCTGACATGGGAATCAATCCCGGGTCTCCAGGATCACACCCTGGGCTGAAGGCGGCGCTAAACCGCTGAGCCACCCCGGGCTGCCCTATTATTTCTCTTTCATACATCTCTAACCTCCCCATTCTTTTCATCTCATCTATATACATGCTCAAATTTATTCTATTTTAAAAAGAAAAATATTAGGTCCTGTTCTTTTGTTAATCCTGGAACTATTCCATGTGCCACTACACCCTTCAGCTACTCTCAGCAACCCTTGAGGTAGAAAATGATTTAGAGCAGCTTTCTGAATCTCACTTTCACCACTCCACAAAAACTCAGGACCACAAAGTTCACCTTCCTTCCCAATTCAGGAAAATCTCTGGATCCTTTTACTTACACTTGCCGCAGAATTTAATCTCTGCATTAAATGTCCTACCTGGTTCCCATACATTATTCTCTCCTGATTACTCTTCTTCCTCTCCAATTATTTTCCTTTAAGACTGCTCTTCATCGGCCCAGGCTTAAATGTTGACTTTCCTCAGGATTCCAAACTCAGGCCCTGCTCTTACTTATTACACTGAGCCATTGAATCTATAAACATTCTTCGCCTATAGTATGGTCTGCACTAAGAATTTTCAAACCATATGGACCTGTCTCAGAGCTACAGACGCATATCTCTCTCTGACTTTGTATTAGGACATTTCTATCTGAATGTCAGTTAGGCAGCTCAAAATTTAACCTGTCCAAGATAAATTATGACCTTTCCTCCAAAGTTTATTGCTCTTTTTATATTTCCTCTTTCAGTCAATGATATCACTGTTTGTCCCAAATCTAAAACCTAGGAAACTTCTTCACATCCCAACTATTCTACTTATTGTTTACTATCACCTTTCAACTACAATTACACTTGCCTTATAACTAGATTTTATCTCTGTTCTCAACTCTCTTCAATCCATTTCTATGTTGATGCCAAGTGAATATCTAAAATCCCAAATCTAATCATGTCATGTACAGTGTTTAAAATCTTCATGCTTTAATCTAAAACTTTTGATGCACTTCAGGACTTCATAGTCTGGTCTCTGCCCTGGTCTTTATCCTTATATTCTATCACTTCATAGTACTGTACCTACAATTCAACTGAGCCAAGTTACCAGTCATTTCTTGGATTTATGATCATTCCTTCTGAGACTTGATACTAACTATTCCTTAACCAAAATATCCTCCCTTCATTCAACTTCCAGCTCACCTCAGATTCACTTTTTCTATAAAGCTTTTCCTAAATCTTACAAGCTGAAGTAAGCAATCCTCCTGAATTGCTATTATAACTAGTATATACCTCAGTTATAATACTTTGTTTATCTCTCCTATACTTATTTCCTTGAGGGCAGCATAGTTTCATACTTTGTAAATATTTGATGAAGAAGCTTAAACAACAGGACAACTCCATTTTCAAATATTCTATTAAAAAAAAAAAAGAAGTGAGAACTCACAAAATTGCAACTGGTCCATCCAAAAGGGACCTTGCATTTGACAAAATGGGCAAGCAGTAAGTGCTAGAAGAATACACATTATACTATTCACCTGGATCTTAACAGCATTAACAGCTTCCTGAGTTAAAGAGAAAAAGTAACCCTTATGATAATCCCGAATCCCTAATCTACAGCACCTATGATAAAGTGAAGCTCTAAAGAGTTACAGATTTAAAAAGTCAGGCATCTCGTATTGTCAAGATATCAGTTCTTCCCAACTTAATCTATAGATTCAATGCAATCCCAATCAAAATCCTAACAAGATATTTTTGCATATCAACAACTGATTCTAAAGTTTACATGGAGAAGGAAAGACCCAGAACAGTCAACACAGTATTAAAGAAGAACAAAGTTGGAGGGCTGATAATATCCAACTTATAATATATGACAGTGTGGTATTGGTGAGAAAAAAAAAAAACAGACAATGCATCAATGGAATAGAACAGAAAGCCAGAAAAGACCTACATATGCAGTCAACTGATCTTTGACAAAGGAGTAAAGGCAATGGAGCAAAGATAGTCTCTTCCACAAATGGTACCAGAACAACTAGACATCCACATGCAAAAATACAAATCTAGACAAAGACCTTATATTCACCACAAAAAAAATTCTTAGAAGATAACAGGAGAAAATGAAGGAGATGACCTTCATTATGGGGTGAGCTTTTTAGATACAACACAAAAAGGTATAATTTACAAAAGGAATAATTGATAAATTGAACTTCAATAAAATTAAAACCTGTGATAGACAATGTCAAAAGAAAGAGAAGACAAGACATGGACTGGGAGAAAAAAATCTGAAAAAGACACATTTGATAAAGGACTATTATCCAAAATGTACAAAGAACTCTTAAAATTCAACAATAACAAAACAATCTGATTAAAAAGTAGGCCAAAGACCTGAAAACATACCTCACCAAAAGGGATATATGGATGGCAAATAAACATACTAAAAGATCCTCCACATGCACATGATATGTCATCAGGGAAATGCAAATTAAAATAAAAAGATGACACTACAGATCCATCAGAACGGACCAAGTCTTAAATACTAACAACACCAAATGCTGGTAAAGCTGCGGAATAACAGGAATTCTCATTCATTGCTCATGGAAATGAAAATGGTACAGCTACTCTGCAAGACAGTTGGCAATTTCCTATAAAACTAAAAATATTCTTACTATAAGATCTAGCAATCATGTTCCCTGATATTTACACATACATGATATGTCCATACAAAAACCTACATATGGATGTTCATAACAGCTGTATTCATAACTACCAAAACTTGGAGGCAACCAAAATGCCCTTCAGTAGGTGAATGTATAAACAAACCCCAGTACATCCAGACAATGGAATATAATTCAGCACTAAAAATAAATGAGCTATCAAGCCATGGAGGGACATGGAGAAACTTTAAATGCATATTGCTAAGTGAAAGAAGCCAATATGAAAAGGCTACCTACTATGATTCCAACTAAATGTGGAAAAGGCAGGACCATGGAGACAGTAAAAGGACCAGTGGTTGCCAAGGGAGGGGTGTAAAAATGGGAGAAATGAAAAGGCAGAGCACAGAGGATTTTTAGGGCAGGGCAGTGAAAATACTCTGTATGATGCTATATTGATGGATCATGTCATTATACATTTGTTCAAACCCACAGAATGTGCAACACCAAGAATAAACTGTAATGTAAACTATGGACTTGGAGTAATTATGAATGTGTCAGTTGTATGTTCCTCAGCTGTAACAAATGTACCATGCTGACGGGGGATGGTTAATATGGAGGAAGTTATGCCTATTTGGAGCAAGAAAGTATATGGGAAATTTCCATACCTTCCCCTTAACTGTGTTGTGAAACTATTAAAAATTGCTCTTAAAAAAAAAGATTCTAATGAAAAAGAAAGAAAATCAAAGGGACCTCTGAAACAGTTAACAACAACAAGAAAAGATCAAGCATCTGCCAGATTTAAGGCCCACAGAAGAGGAGACTCAACTACATTCAGCAAACAGCTAAGTTTTACAATCTAGATCTAGGTATCATAAATACATACTATGTAAAATGAAAAACTGAATTTTATAATATATAAGAGCTCAGTCTTAAACCCCAGGAAAACAGCACAGTGATAGTGCTTAACTGCAATAAACCGTTGATCCAAATACAGGAACAGCTCTGAGCCAAAGGACTGCACCTGTTCCTGCCATACATATGCGAGACAAACAAGGGAAACCCACAACCACAACTGATCGAGTGCGGTTCCATTCACCACAGAACTTCTAGTAAGGCATGTTTCCAGGAGAGAGGTTAAAAAGATGAAGGCATTAAATAACATACCAAGGAAACAATGTGCATGGCACAAGGAGAGCACTTTTGTTATTTTCCTTTTAAATAAGAACAGAAAATGCTTGTAATTGAAGAAATGCAAAAGAACATTCTACCCTAGCTTGTCCATGCAGACACCTGAACTGCCAATGCTGCTGCAGAAAAGTCACATATTTGGGCATACTGGTTTTACAATGAAATTTCTAAGTTGTTATCAACTGGGCCTTCAATTAGTCTAATGGTCTTTTTTGTGTTCCTACACAGTTCTATCCCTGAATCTATATTGAACTATTTCATGGTTTGTTTTTTTTTTACTACTTTTCAGTGTCTTAAAAATTCTCCACTACCTCCACTTTCAGTATCCTTAGGTTTAGATGAGATCATGGGGGTCTAAAAGCCAAGAAGAAAGTCCTCACCAGAAACAAACCATACTAGCAGCTTGGTCTTGGATGTCCAGCTTCCGGAAGTGTGAGTAAAGAAATTTATGTTGCTTATGCCATGTAGTCAATGGCATTTTATTATGGCAGCCTGAGCTGACAAATACAGAATCATACTTACAGTAGGAGATTCCATATATCAAACTCAATTCCATCTTGACTCAACAGTAGTACCTTTAAGTTAAAGAACACTAATCTGGTTTTGAGCCTGACTTTTTTAAAGTGCTATCTTTCATAAAATAATTATAGAAAACAAAAGTAAATAAATAAAAAAGAAGCATGAAATCATAAACAAGTATAGTGCAAGCCCACTGCAATATATCATCAATCTAATAAAAATGGAATAAAAGATACTTACCACCACCAAGAATGTAAGAATCCTGGTGGTTCCCCCAATGTGATGTTTTTTTCCCATCTTATCTAAAATGAATAAAAGAGATATTAAGTACTTTCCTAATAACACCTTTTCACACATATTACAAAACAATATTTTCCCATTTGAAATACTAAGGTAACATATAAGATTTTAATCATTTTCATATTATTCTTTATTCAAGTTTTGTAAGTACTCATTTTACATAGGGATTTGTTGACTGGATAGTTTATGAGAGAACATGCCCATCATTACTTCCCTGAATTTGCTTCCCACTGTGCCAGGATTTTCAGGAGAGACTTTGGGAACTTAAGGCACATCAAAATCACCATTATTAACATCACTATGAAAATCAATTATCACTACTAACCCAGAAATTTGCAAATGACTGGACTTAATATGTGCAGACTCCAAATTATGCCTTAAGGATTGAGTTCTGATCAGGAATAAATTCCTGATTTGAGAGGATAAGAGCAAGAAAGCATAGGTCTTCCATAAAATAAGATTTTAAAAAAGAGGGGTCCCTGGGTGGCACAGTCATTCATGTGTCTGACTGACTTGATTTCCACTAAGGTCTTGATCCCAGGGTAGTGAGACTGAGGTCTGTGGTGGGCCCCATGCTCAGCAGAGTCTGTTTAGAACTCTCTCTCCTCTCCTCAACGTCCTCCTGTGTGTGCTCTCTCTCTCTAAAATAAATAAATCCTTAAAAAATATTTTTAAGAAAGAGTTCAAAAAAGATAGAGATAGGATGCCTAGGTGGCTCAGCGGTTGAGCGTCTGCCTTTGGCTCAGGGTGATCCCGGATTTCTGGGATGGAGTCCCGCATCAGGCTCCTTGCATGAAGCCTGTTTCTCCCTCAGCCTGTGTCTCTGCCTCTCTTTCTGTGTCTCTCATGAATAAACAAATTTAAAAAAAAAAAAAGCAAAGAAACAAAAACGAAAAAGACAGAGATATTAATTTTCCAAATGTGTCTATTTCAGATGAGTCGGAGTTCACTACAAAAAATTTAAAACAAGGTTGGTATCTCTCAAAAATTAAAATTTCTTACTAAATACTCTTTATAAATTGAATTTAGAAATTAGAAAGCTGGGTAGCTATTTATAAGCACTGATAGTGGTAAATAAAAAATAAAAATCTTTGCATTTAGGGAGACTACACTTTAGTAGAGAAGATAGACCATAAACAAAAAAAAAAAATAAAAAAAGGAAAGAAAGAAAGGGAGAGACTGTATTTATATTGTAAGTAGAAGGTGACAAATGTAAGGAGGAAAACAAAGCAGGGAAGGAGGATAAAGAAAATAGAAAACAATAAGAAGTGAGCTATAATTTTAACTAAGGTGATCCAGAAAGCCCTCAAAAAGAATTTTTATGCAGGGGTGCCTGGTTGGCTCAGTCAGAAGAGCATGCAGCTCTTGATCTCACAGTCTTGATCTGAACCCCATGGTGGATGTAGAGATTACTTAAATAAATAAAAGAGCTACAGGAGAAATTCCAGGGATTAATGAACTTGAATTCATAAAGACTAAATAAGAACAATGAGCCAGAATATGTTATATAAATATAAGCCAGATCCTAACTTGAATTCTCCTAAGAGTAACACAAATAATTTTTATATTTATACTACCTTTTATCTGAATTTCCATTAATTATTATTGTTATCTTCTTGGTTCACAGAAAAAAATAAGGAATGGTAGTATTTAGTGAGTCTGAGGATAAATAAAACTCTGATGTCCTGATGAAGTTATAATCTAATAAAAAACCTGTGTCTCATCTTTCTCTCAAGCTTTTCTCTTACCATTTTTTCACTAGTTGATGTCTTCTTGAAAGGGCATAATAATGAACCTTACAGATATGTCCCAGACACTTAAGCGTTCCTAATCCCTGGAATCATCCTAATTATAAGAACAGCAAGTTTTTTACAGTCCTCACCTTTCATCTCAGGTCATCCTAACTCAACAGATTGACTATTAAATAAAGCAGATAGCTCTACATTCAATTAAAAGGTGAATGTGTGATGACTTGGGTACAGTTAAAGTGGCATGACTAGGTCTCAATGCTGGACTATGCTGGAGGTAGGATCAGATTCACAGCCTAAATGAGTCCCATTGTGCTATAGCCAGTGCTTAGCAGTTTTCCTCCCACACTTCTACAACTTCCACAACCAACCGTCATCAATTTCAGGAGATAAAGTAATCAAGGAAAATACCTACATGCTTTACATTCAATATGGACTTTTGTGAAAGGAAATCTACAAGTATTTGTATTTTTTTTAAGATTTCATTTTTTTTTTTTTAAGATTTTATTTATTTACTCATGAGAGACACACAGAGAGAGAGGCAGAGACACAGGCAGAGGGAGAAGCAGGCTCTACGCAGGGAGCCCGACATGGGACTCCATCCCAGGTCCCCGGGATCAGGCCCTGAGCTGAAGGTGGCGCTAAACCACTGAGCCACCAGGCTGCCCTAAGATTTCATTTATTTATTCATGAGAGACACAGAGAGGCAGAGACATAGGCAGAGGGAGAAGCAGGCCCTGCAGGGAGCCTAAGCAAAACTTGATCCCAGGATCACAAACCTGAGCCAAAGGTAGACGCTCAACCACTGAGCCACCCAGGTGCCCTGCATTGGTATTTTAAGCAGTATTACATCTTACTGGTTCTCAGAGAAGCTCAAAATGCTTCCCATACATCAACTTTTCCACCCTTATAATAACCTTTACTACATAAAGTTTACATTTCTTACTTTAAATTCCAAGTATGTGACAAAAGCAGCTAAAACTTTGGCCCATCATGTTGAAAATAACACAAAAGCCATCCTTTTATAGTTATTGAATAAACAATAATTAACATTTTAAGTATTTCCAAAGAAGAAATGGTTCTACATAGGAATATGTTTCCATAGTGAATGGTATTTTTTGCCTCCAAACTCATTACTACCGTAGGTATTGTTTATAGGAAGCATGAGATAAGGCTAAGGAAAACAGAATTCTGAACTACAGAAAACTAAGGCACATTCATTGTCACATTGTTAGAAATGATGAAAATTAGAAACTACCTGAAAACACCCACCAACTGTGAATGTAAAATAAATTTTGATACTTACATATTATAGAAGTATGCAATCATTAGAAAGAATATGTCTACATGCAAAGGAAGCCATGTCATATTGGATTTTTGAAGTTGGAGATTTGGAAGATTAGAGAACAATATATATAGGATAAACCTTTATCTTTTTAATGATTTTTTTATGGGAGGGAGGAAGGGGCAGAGAAAGAGAGAATCTTAAGTAGGCTCCACACCAAGCACAGAACGTGACATGGGGCTCAATATCACAATCCTGATATCATGACCTAAGCCAAAATCAAGCTGGACACTTAACTAACTGAGCCAGCCAGGTGCCCCTAAACCTTCTCTACTAAAGAAAAATATTGTGTATATATGTATGTGTGCATTTGGTATATATATGTTAAAGAAATCATACCAAACTTAAAACTATTATCTCTGGAAAAGGGTAAAGGAAGATTCATATCTTTCTATGTAGTTTATTTTTTTAGCAAATATGTTTTAATGATAGATATGGCTAGGGAATGGCCTGAAAATATCTCTAAATATCAATAGTCATTATAGAAACAATTCTTCTATTTATGAAAAGGCATTTTCAGTTGTATTGAATTTCATGGGCTTCAGGCTTTTTTGGGTATCCGAATGATATCTAGGCAAACAATTTCTCTCTCTATTCTATTTTTCCTTCTTCTACTCCCCCAGCTCCAATATGTATTCTTCATACTAGGGCTTTTTGTTGTTGAATCTCCACCTCCCTTCCTTCTATCATTTCCCCAGATAAAAGCTGTATTCTCCTATAACTTACAGATAAATCTCAATGCCCATTCCCACTGCCATATTCTACATTTTAGGGCCTTGTCTGTGATTACTCTGTGTTTCTACAATATGACCTCGCATTTCCAGCATTTCTATATAGGTGGAGAGCCAAACACTGAATGAACAAAAAGTATATTGGTAAGACATGCCATATAGTTTATAAATGATAATTACAATTTACAAATAACTCATACTATCTAATATAGCAATTCTTCTTCTAGGAATTTATCCTATAAATATGGTCATGTGTGCAAAATTATACACATAACAATTTTCAGTAAAGCACTATTTATAATTGCAAAATACCAGAAACAACCTAAATGTCCATTAGTAGGGGGTTGGTGAAATAGATCATGGCATATTTCATAGAATAAAATACTCTACCACCATAAAAAGAATTATGAAGTTTCATGAGCTAATATAAAACAACTGAAGTCAAACAAATGAAACAAACATCAAAGCATGTAACAGTGTGTATAATAAATTAGTACTTGTATAAATAAAGAAAAAATAATATACATACACACACAAATATAGGTACACTCCTGCTTAACTTTACATCATTATTTACTTCCGGTGAGGTCTACTGGTAATTTACCTATTATCTCTCAGCCCTACATTCACCCTTCTTTGTCCATTCTACACTAGGTGCTGGACATTTCCTGGTTTCCTGTTCAGTTCTGCCATCAGAAGGATACTAGCTGGAGATGAAATGGCAAGAGTAAGAGAAGCTTCCTGCCCCTGGCTCCAAAGTGAAATAGTTGCTGTTTACAGCAGCAGTAGCAGCAGTAGCTACAGCAGCTAAAGTAGCTATAGCAGCTACAGCATTGGACAGTTCTGGATGTCAGCAGCTCCTTTTCAGAAGTTCCAGCCTTGTCTATGTGGGACTTTTTTGAATGATCCAGATCCACTTCCACAGCATCTCCAATAGCACAGCAGGAAGTTGGAGGCTCATAGGCTCCAAACTTCCCAGAGTTTTCCTAAATCCTTTCATACTTCTTGAGAACCAATATTCAAAAAATGTTAATACCAAAAACGGATAAAGATAGTTCCTGTGTTAAGAACCTGTATACCTATGTATTCGTCTGTTCCTAGACAAAATTCCTAAGCCTTCTAATTTAGATATAACCTACCATTCCTGCTAATTTTCTAACATCTTCCATGTACATAGATGCATCTATATACTAAATTAAATGTTAAAAAAGAAAGAACAATTATATTTTAATTTTAAAAATTAACCGAATAGACATATAACAGAAAGAAAAATCTGATCATACTTTAAAGCAGATAATGTAATACTGTGCTATTCAACATGGTATCCCCTAGTCACATGTGGTTTTTTACATTTAAAATTAAGTTAACTGAATGTTCCTCATTCACTCTAGCCATTTTTCAAGTGCTCAATAGTCACATGAGACTAGTGGAGAACTTAGTAGATGCACAGAGTAGAATTCATCTCCCAATCACAGGAAGTATTATTGAGTAGGCGCTGCTCTCTTCTAGAAGGTAGAAGTCCTCTTAAAGGCTACGTCCAGTTTAGACACTGGGCTGCTGAGATACACGTCCTACTTGTGCATATGATGTCTTTTATTGGGAAAACTCCCTGACGGATCCCTTCTATTTTTGTTTTTATTTTTTGGCCTAGAAAGGTAGAAGCCCCTAGGAATGGTTGGAAAATTGAGAATGAATGCTTAGTCTGTCACATAATAAAATAACAAGAATTCAGAAGGCTGCTGATAATATCCCAGGAAGAAGACATCTGAGGATTCTGGGGGGATTCAGAAAAGGAGACAGTCGGAGAAGTTGTAAGGAGGCAACAAGACAGAAGGCAGGTGGGAGCCCTCAGGTAAACTGCTAGTAAGAAATTCCCATAGCAAGGAGACCAAAAAACTTAAGAATAGTTGTGTTTAATATTCAAGTTGATGTTGTTGCCTGTACTGTACAAGGCTGAATACCATTCAGTTTTCCCCTAATCTTCAGTAAGAATCTTTTATACACAAGAGCAATGACTCAGTGAAGCTTGGAGGCTATTGGAGAAACATGAAACTTCAGACAAAGAACAGGTAGCAGCTATAAGGAGAAGCAGCGAGGCTGTAATACTTGGTGGGAGTAAGAAATTACAGAAAGAAAACCTCCAGCCCCCTCTTTCCCTAGTACACCCTGGAGATGTTAGAGGGGACAAGTGGGAAGCTGTAATATTAGGGAATAGAGCTGGAGCTGTTTCGATAGGAAAAGTAATCCCAGGAAATAGGAGGATTGCAGGCCATCCAAGTGACAGATATTTGGAGTATATATGTACACATAGAACATATATTTAGATTTGTACTCCAGTATAGAAACTACAAAAAGTAAAAAAGAATTGGTCAAGAAGTTTAAAATTAACGCTTTGAGTATGTACTACATGCTAGGCCCTTCTAAGCACTTTATAAGTACCAACCCATTAAACCTCAGCACAACTTTAAAGTATCATTACAATTATCTTCCTTTTATAATTAAGAAAACTGAGTAACTAAATAAGATGTAGAAGATAATTCAAACCCAAAGTCTGGCCCCAAGGCAATTACTCTTAAAAAAAAAAAAAATTATCTACCATACAACGTTGCCTCCAAACTAAAGTTCAAGAAACTGTTTAAGAAATTGTTATTTTAAAAAAAAAAAATAATAAAAAAAAAAAAGAAATTGTTATTTTTCTCTTTTCAGTGAAAGACAAATAGAATTTTTGAGTCTCTGAGGTTCAATAATATAGCATTCCTAATAAAATTTGAAGAAGCAATCTGTTAGATGTTTTTAAGCTTCTACTTCTGGCTAACTTACTGGCTAATTTATGGCAAATAAGGGCTATTAATATAAACAATGTAAAATTCTTAAGAAGGAAAAAAAAATCTCAGTATTTTTTAAAAGATTTTTATTTATTTATTCATGAGAGACAGAGAGAGACAGAGAGAGAGAGAGGCAGAAACAGAAGCAGGCTCCATGCAGGGAGCCTGATGTGGGACTCGATCCTGGGTCTCCAGGATCAGGCCCTGGGCCAAAGGCAGCGCTAAACTACTGAGCCACCCAGGCTGCCCCTAATCTAATTCTTAATTATATTTGTTAAGGTCACCGAGTCTCATTCCAAGGCATGACAAATATCATGCAAAATTTCAGGAATGAGTTGGAATTATCTTTGCAATTGAGATAATCAGAAAAAAGATAGTTTCTAATGAATTCAAAATAACAAAACTGATATAGAATTGTAAAGATTTCTTAATATTCTGTTTGTAATTACTGAATACCAAAGAATATAGTAGATAAATAAAAGATAATAAAAGTTTAAGCTAAGGAAGAGTTCTACATGGAGACTATTTCTAAAGAATATTCAATTTTGGAGCATGGGGTAACTGGGTGATGGACATTAATGAGGGCACGTGATGTAATTAGCACTGGGTATTATATAAGACTGATGAGGGCTTAGCGGTGGCTCAGCGGTTTACGCCGCCTTCAGCCCAGAGCCTGATCCTGGAGATCCGGGATCAAGTCCCACGTCAGGTTCCCTGGATGGAGCCTGCTTCTCCCTCTGCCTGTGTCTCTGCCTCTCTCTCTCTCTCTCTCTCTCTCTCTCTCTCCGTGTGTCTCTCCTGAATAAATTAATAAATCTTAAAAAAAAAAAAAGATTGAGGTATAAGACTGATGAATAAACTCTACCTCTGAAATAAATAATAATTTGATTAATAAATTGAATTTTAATTTAAAAAATGTTCTATTTTGTCCTATTGAGGGTAAGAAAATTCAAAGTCATAGAAACTATATTTGGGATTCAGGTACTGGTTTAGAATCTGTCATGAATCAGATACAACAACGAGCTCGTTAACATAACCTGAACAGAGATGTTTTGATTTCTATCATTAGTTCAATGCTCTCTTTTAACTAAGGGGGAAAAAAAAAACAAACAGCTGAGCTAATAGTTCTGAGATCTATTCTTCTGGCTGATAACAAAAGCTATGAAGAGCAGTTCAGTTCCTCATAGCCCAGGCCAAGGGCATTATCAGAAAGGCCAAACCCTTGGGGTGCTTGGGTGGCTCAATCAGTTAAGCATCTTAACTCTTGATCTCAGTTTAGGTTTTAATCTCAGAGTCATGAATTTAAGCTCCACACTGGGCACCATGCTGGGTATGGAGACTCTTTAAAAAAAAAAAAAGAAAAAGAAAAAGGCCAAACTCAATGAGAGACTGGGCTGCTGAGATACATATCTTACTTCTACTTTTTCAGATGATATCTAGAGTTCCAATTTGACCTTTTCACAACTTTACCCATAAAGCAAACGCACATGAAGGTGGCCCAACACAGCAAATCTTGATTCAAAAGGGCTCATTAACATCATAATCATCCATAATGCCAAAATGGGAAGAAGTATTCTACTTGGCTCTAAACCAAGGTAAAAACATTGAGCATTTGAGTGGTTAGTGCCACCTTAATCATTTCCTTTTTAAAAAAAAAGAAAAAAAAATCATTTCCTTTTTATCACAACCCAACACAAATAAACAGGTCTTCCTAGCTTTCCCTTAAGTTCCTTATGTAACTGTCCTGAATTAGGTAAAAAATCTGGGATAGACTCAAAAGAAGTTAGATAAGATGATCCTTTATTTCACAAACCACTTAAGAAAAGTCATTCTACAATAAGCAGCCTTAAATTTTCTTTTTTATTTTATTTTATTTTATTTTATTTTATTTTATTTTATTTTATTTTATTTTATTTTATTTTATTTTATTTTATTTTATTTTATTTTTATTTTATTTTTTCATGAGAGACACAGAGAGAGAGAGGCAGGGATACAGAGAGAGGGAGAAGCAGGCTCCCTACAGGGAACCCAACACAGGACTTAATTCCCAGACCCAGGATCATGCCCTGAGCCAAAGGCTCAACCGCTAAGCCACCCAGGCATCCCAGCAGCCTTAAGTTTTCTGTATGATCCAAGGGAAAGTAAGGGAAAAAAACAATTCTAAATAGGGTGCAAAGGTCTAAAAGATTACATTCTCTTTCTTTACTAACCATAGTTGTGGGGCAGGGGGAAGTGGTACTGCCATTCACATAGACACCAGAGTACAAACCAATGTTTCTCTTTTACTTAAAAACCATAAAAAGCTCTCTTTTGCAAGAAGATAAAGTCCAAGCTTGCTGGCCCAGTATGCAAAAGTCTTCAATAAGAGTACACTGCCAGCCTAGAGAGGTGGAACCCTGAGAAAGCCTTCCTAGGGAAAGCCAAATCTAAGCTACTCAGGTAGGAGAGGGATTTTAGGCAGAGTAAAGCCCAAATGACAGAAGCCAATGGAATGTAGAGACAAATACAAGCAGCTAGTTATTGTGGAAACTTGGTGTGAGGAAGATTATAGGGCATTGAAATTTAACCAACTGAAATTATTTAGAACTCTAGGGTGTACTCAGCAATGGCCTGTCACAATTCTACTTCTAGGCTTCCATTTTGAAATTGAGATAATTTTGTATTTTCTCTTTTATTATTTTTATTAACTGTATAAATAATATATAATGTATATAAGGATAAAATTCCCCTTTAATTCCTTTAAAATCCCTACTCAGAAACTAGCCTCACATGTATATTCTCTCAGACCTTTTACTACACTTCACACTCATAAATATGTGCCCACAAAAATATACAGTATTGCATCATGTTCCTTTATGTTCAAAGGTTTCCATATGAATGGAATACTTCTTTCTAGCTTGCTTCTTTTACTTGAAAATGTTTTGCAAGTCTATCCATGTTAAGCCCAAATAGATCTAACTTATTCTTTTACATTTTGGGAAACTTGCACCTCAATCTAGCCATTCCCTAAATATAGAAAATGGTATGTTGGTTATTTAAGTAATTAGAATGTATTTTCACAGTGCCACTTGGAGTTTGGCAAGCTAGAAAGTAAAGAATAGTTCTGGGAATCACATACACTCATCTCCAAAGTCCAGAAATACTGTATCTTCTTGGTGACAATAGTTTGTTTTCAGCTTAATTGATTCCTCTTCTGAAACTGAACCACACTGATAATTCAGAGAAATCCTCAGTTTTGTATTCCAGATGAAGTTGGGGAAATAAAATCATGGCAAATACTTGTCAGAAAAGTGTGAATCTCTTCTGAAATTACATCTTTACCAAATAGATCTAAAAATGTTGTGTATCCATTTTCCATTCAGTTCAGGGTCTATCAGTACAGAACCTAGTTATCTCAATTTAGTCATGCTTAATCCACATGATCCATTTGAGTCAAAACAGCTGAGCTTCCTTAAATGCATTAGCAACATTTTTCTTTTTCTTAAAGTTTAAGAATCACTGCATCTGACATCTTAAAATGTTGGTAAGAAAATATATTCATAGGAACCCCCAAGGATTCAGCAAGTTGAGTCCATTCAAAATGGTCCTTGATTTAAGGAAAGAGATCAATAAATCCTTTCATCAAGCTTCATCAGGTTTTCAATTGCATTAAAAATTTTTTTCAATCTCCATAGCTAGCTTTAATTTCTTTTAAATATACTGTAAATTGGCAGTGATTAAGAATACAAATATTAAGAGCATCCCTTTTGCAATCTCAATCACTTCCTCTCTAACAACAAACAGTGAGTATGGGGTAGCAAAGTGAAATACGAAGTCTTCTAATTAATGATTTAATGATATGAATACACTCAACTAATGTTTGAATAAACTTTAAAACCTAATTGTAATTACACTGTATATATTCATTCTATTGTAAAACAATTGACTTCTTATATGATTCCAAGCATACCTCCCAAATTCCTTATTTACAAATACGCTCACATACACTAATTAATTAGATAAAAGATGGAGGGACTACGTGTGTTTACTTCTGTATTTGTTTTTGAAACAAGTGAATCTCAAGAAGGTTACACCTCTAGCATGGCACTTTTTGGTCAAGGGGTTGCCTTGTCATGTCCCTGATCTGGTGGGGGTCAAATTAGTGAGATGACTCGAGATATTTCATGCAAGTCTTGTCTCACAAAACTATAAACACAGGCCACAATGAGAACTGCATATGTAACTTTAAATTTTCCAGGAACCACATTAAAAAAGAAAAAACTGGTAAAATTAATTTTAGTAATATATTTTATTTTATTTTATCCAATACATCCAAAATATTATCATCTCAATGTGTGATCAAAATTTTAAAGTTATTGTTATTTTATGTTCTTCTGTTCACACTAAATCTTCAAAATCCAGCATGTACTTCATGCTTTTGGCACTTTTCAACTTGGATTAGTCGTTTTTCAAGCATGAAATAGCCATATAAAGCTAGTGGCCGGGGGTCCCTGGGTGGCTAGGTGGTTTAGTGCCTGCCTTCAGCGCAGGGTGTGATCCTGGAGTCCCAGCATCCAGTCCCACATCCGGCTCCCTACATGGAGCCTGCTTCTCCCTCTGCCTGTGTCTCTGCCCCTCTATCTCTCTCTCTGTATGTCTCATGAATAAATAAATAAATACATACATACATACATAAAATATTAAAAAAAAAAGCTAGCGCCTACCATACTGGACAGCACAGATTTAGGGGGAAAACCAGAAACGGGAATGAACATAGATCTAGGCTTGAATTCCAGTTCCATAAATGACTAAGCTGCATGACCATGAGCCAGTTATATAAATTCTCTGAGCCCTATTGTTCTTATCAGTAAAACAGGAATTATACCATCTGTCTTACAAATGTCTCAAAGAATTAAAGATAATACAAAGCACCTTGGCATATTATATGCCTGGCATATAACAGAACTCAATAAAATCTTCTTCATTGTCACCTTTATACAGATTGAAAAAGACAAGAGGAGAAAGTACCATTGTAAAAAAGCTCAAATTCAAACTTTAAAAAATGTGGAGAAAAACAGGAAAAGAAACAAGAAGTTGAAATAAGATCATCAAAATGTTTTCAAACTGAAATTTAGTCATCAATTCACTATTATCCATACAAAATAAAAACAAACAAAACCCATATCTTCCAAAATTATGAATAATGCCCAAATAAGGTACAGCTAAAACTAGAGCTATGGTGGCATTTGTCTTTTTTTAAGCAAGTTTGCCTTCTTGATAATTGTGCCAAGGTTAATACTAGTTTCTATTCCTACAAGGGGAAAACTAGCTAGAAAGTTAAGTGGAAGGTTATTGGCATGAAAATGGGACACTAAAAATCTACAAAGACTATATTATACATATTGATAACCAAACATTCACTATGTAATATGTAATGATAGTTTTTCAAATAATTGTTACATAATATTTTCACTTATGTAAGATATCAAGATAAAATATGGAAAACATATAAAACATACCTCTGATAAAAATGTTTGGGCCGATTTTTGAGCTCCTACATGGAGCAGATATTCATATACGTAGAGTGCTAACCTAGAAAATGAATAAAAGATTTATTGAGAAGGGGTGTATTTAATATTCATTCTTTAAATAATGCACAGACCTTTACATTACAAAAATATCCTACACATGAACAGTAACAAAAAAAATCAGCTTTTCCTATATCTTTTCAATGGGAGTCCATACGTATCTGTTCAGAAAGAACTTAAAGCAAAATAGCACACAAAGAAAAAAGACAAATATATCTTTTCTTGAAAAGAAACATCTAAATAGAGATTTTTTTCTTGCATCATGTCACTTATAACCTCATTCCCTTTGTTATACCTAATATAATTGATAATTTATAACCCAACATTAATAATCCCCATAATCTATTTTAAGGTATAAGTTATTATCTTTCATTATTAAAATAAGTGAATTAAGTAATTGGACAACTTTATGTCCTTCCATCTTTTTGGTGAATATTAACAAAAACTCGAGCTGTTTGCACATCTGTAATGCCAAAATGGGTGTTAAAAGCTCATTTTAATATTTGTTCAGGCAACTTCTCCTTACTCTTTCGGTTTGATTATTAAACCAATAATATATTAGCTTACAATGATTCAAATTATCAGCAAACCACAGCATTAAGAAAAGTTTAAAAACATCAACTCATATTAAGCATTTGGGTACTTGTAGTTTAAAGATTAACACAAAATTACATATAAATTTATCATTCAAATACAGAATATTAAGTATGCACTATACTTGTACTACTCTCATTATCTTGTGGATTCAGAATTTTAAGCTACACCATGTAGCTCAATTTCAGTTGAGCTGTTAACAAAATATTATTCATAAACCCAAATTAGTCTGAGGCAGTATTTTTAATGATATCTTGGACTGATGCCCAGATAGCTCACAACAGTTCAGTTTCTGCTACACTATATTTACCAATATTAAGCCAGGTTTACAGTAAACAAAACAATGTAATAATAACCACAATTCTGTAGAGCTCCACCATTTCTGTTGCCAACTGAATTTTTGATTGTTAAAGATTGATAGCGTTTGTAAAAATGAATATTTTCTTCATTTTCATGAAAAAACATCCTGCATGTAATGAAAAGAGAAAGCCCATACAAATTCAACTGCTCTATCTATTTAGTTTTTTTTCCCATTCCAAAATTGTCAAACACTTAAAAAGAGAATTACTCTGCGGTTACTAAGGACCACAAGACAGTAGACAGACATCTGCTAAAACTACTCATAGATAAAAAGTTATGTTACTAGAAACATCCGCTAACCTCTTCCAGTGTAATGACACCTCTTAGATCATGCTTCTCAATACTTTTCTCTACGCTAATACACATGAGGGACATGACATGCTCCTTTTGATAGCAGTATCTTCTGTGGAATTTTGGTTCATCAAAGTATATAATGGATACGCGAGTTGGAATAATCCTATAGTTTCTAACAAACGAAACCTATGGGTGATTCTTATCACACATTCTTTAACCACACATATCTCACACAACCTTTCCCTCCACTAACTACTCCCAACTTTATCACATGATTCACTGACCATGTTGGCAAATCTCACCTCAAAAAAGAGAATTATTTGTGAATTTTTCCTGGAGACACTGTGAAGCCTCAAGATTGCCGCCAGTGACAGTGTCACCCTACTGCCTGAGAAGGAACCTGGCTCCAAGTAATCCCTTGCAGTTTGTCAAATCTTAGGCCTGGCCCCAAGCCAGTGGACAAGAAACCCAGGCTTAAGTCAAAGGCTGAACAATAAAGATGTTCCACCAAGCTTGGAAAAGTAGAAGCAAGAGGCAGAGTATGAAACATAGATGCTGTGGTGGTTCTTGGGGGTAAGAGAACAGACTCTGGAACAGTCATGGCCAGAGCACAACTGCTGCTGTGTCCTTGCAATGAACACCATTCCTTAAAGTTAAGCAAATCACTTCCTCATAATCTCTTCTTTGCAATATTAAAGGGGCTAATATATTTCTACTATGTTTTCCTCCAATTAATTGGGTAACAAAAAGGATCTTTCTTTATAAATGAAATTAAAAGCAATAATCTCTCCTCTTCCTCTGTGGGTGTAAGACAATAATTATAAAAAATGTATTGGAAGGGGCAAAGAATCAATGGAGGAGAGGAGTTTCAAACTATATAATGAAAAATTTGAAGCATCTTCCAAGTGGTGTGCATTTTCCCATCCTTAGAATCTGTGGCTGTAGCAGTACATCATTACCAACAGGATGATACAATGGGATAGGGCTAAGAAAACCTATCCATAATGCCACCTCATATGTACAAGTTCTATAACCTCTATTGAATAAAATTAAGGATTCCAGGCAGCCAAGATCTATGCTACAGAAAGAGGGGCAGGGAACACTGCATAGGTGAACATTAACTCTCTTGCCATCGTGACTCCATAATATATCACCAGCAAATCGCCAATACTTTAACTACCATTTCAGTACATAAGATTTTCCAAATCTATCTCTTTAGTCCTATTGTCTCTACAAAGCTCCAAACCTGCTTCTCTAAAATTACTGTTTGAAGTTCCTAACAAGATACTTCTCTTTTAAATTGATCACATCCAAAGTTAAATTCACCTTCTCTATCTGTTTAAGGTACCTGTGCTCACTTTGAATGAAACAGAATTTGAGTCTTCATTTCCTCATTTGTAAAATAGGGAGAATATTTTCCTTGTAATATTGTTGACAGAATTAGAGTACACAGTAAACAGTAACTAATAATGATTGTTATAATTTTGGCTAATTCTCTCACATCCAATAACATATTACCAATCAAGTTTTGGACTCTAATGTCACATTCTTTTCCTCATTTGACAGTTCTTTCTATCCACCCTCTTCCTGCTCTTGATGAACCACTCAGAACCACAACAATAGCAAGAACATTTGCTCTAACTTCAGATACAGGTACTGTGTATTTCCCATCAGCTGCCCCCAATAGAGACATCAATCAGGGCCACCAGAATCTCCAGAAGGTTCTGGGGAAAAAGCCCTGTAGTAAAAGATACCTTTTGAACGCAGATGACTCCAGGGGAGTGGGGAGTGACAATTATCCACCCATGAAGGTAAATTATGGCATGGTCCCTTGCCCCATGGCATGAAATAACCAAACACAAGACATTTTATTTGGATTCAATTTCTACTGAACAGTAAAAATTTAAAAATAAATACTGAATATATAAATATTTAAACTGTGTATAACATCTCAAATTAACATCTTCTTTTTTCCTTTTCAGGATCTTTTAAAAATTTAACTACTTTTGATAAATAAGAGTGGACATACTAACCACAAAAACATAGTATAAGGAAACAAGAGTTATAGCTAATGGTAGAAACATTAATAAGAGTAGAACTAAGAGATGAAGATTTACTGGTAACAGACAGGGAAAGAAAACCTAAACAAAGCATTAAAACCTTATGGCCTCCTTAGATCAGGAGCAAACATCCCCATACCTCCTTCAGAAGACCTGAGGGCAACTTTCCTTATAGCATTCTCCTCTAATTAACAATCATAATGGTAGCTTCACGTCTCCAGCGGAAGTTTATAAACTCTGTGCCACTCATACCACCCAATAATCTAACATATTTGGCTAGATAAAATATTAAACTTCTGATAATATTTTCTGAAACATTTTCTTCCTAGTTTGTTTCTTGACTTAATTTTGGTGAGGGTTCTTGTGTGTGGAGCCTGGGGGCGGGGTGGGGGAGGGGTGACAGTGGGGAGAGGGGAGGTAGATACCTTTAATTAAACTTTAAATATAGAAACAATAGAAAAAGAAAAATGGTAAACCACTAAATGGGCAGGAACAATAACAAACATCACAACTAATTATTTATTTTTTTAAAGATTTTATTTACCCATTTGAGAGAGAGAGAGGGAGAGCAAGCAAATGGTGCAGGGAGAGGCAGAGGAAGAAGCAGACTCCCCGCTGAGCAGGGAGCCAGTCTTGGGGCTGGATCCTTGGCCCAGATATTATGACCTGAGCCAAAGGCAGACAGTCAACCAACTGAGCTCCCCCAGGCACCCCAATCACAAGTAATTTTAAAATGTAGGCAATGTTAAACATCACTGTGAATCAAAGATATGTATATTAAACGATGGGATTTATTGATTTATTTTTTATTTTATTTTTTTTAATTTTGTTTATTTATTCACAAGAGACACAGAGAGAGAGGCAGAGACACAGGCAGAGGGAGAAGCAGGCTCCATGCAGGGAGCCTGATGTGGGACTTTGATTCAGAGACTCCAGGATCACAAGCAGAAGGCAGATGCTTAACTGCTGAGCCACCCAGGCATCTGAACAATGGAATTTAAATTCTTACTTAAACATAAAATATGTGAGGGAATGAATACTCATACTGCTGATGACAGTAAACTGGTATTACTATTTCAAAACCAACTTGGCATTAAAGATACATCGAGAATTTGGAAAAAAAAGTTTACACACTTTGACCCAAATAATTGCATTACTAAATGTAGAAAAGTTTAATTCACAGAAATTTTTAACCAAAGATTATGTAGAACAAGGAAAGAATAAAAAAATAAACTGACTGGAATTACAGTAAAATATTTTGTATTAGTTAATTTCATGTTTGAAACTGTAATTCAGAATTTAGTTATAAATCTATTCAATAAGCACTGAAGTGATTCTTCTCTGCTTAACTATTGAATTTCAAAATCTGAGAAAATGTCATTACCACACAACCAAATAAAATTACTTCAAATTTACCTTGTGAAAATTACAAAATCTAACAAAGAAACAGATTTTTACCATTCACATGAACAAATTCTATTACATGCTATCATTTAACAATCTAGGACAACTAAGTATATAACTAATAAGGCATCTATAACAGGTACTATCACTTAAGAGTCTAATTACAGCAAATTCTCAACCATCCTTTGTAAATGAAGGACTTTACAGTCTGAGAAAGGAGTAAAGACCTTACTTTACTCAAATCTTTCTATAATCTAGCTATTCAATTTGAGATTAAGTCTCTTCCTCCAAAGGAAATAGTAGCGTAAAAAGTAACTATGGGAAGATATATAAAAGGTTTCTAAAACAGGATTGTTAATTTGCAAACAAGTTTGTCAAGCTACCCATAAATAAAAGGGGAATACTTTTTATAGTTCAGAGCTAATTCCTCTCTTCCTACATACCTATATATGCATGCATATATATACACATATGTAAATTATCTGTCTGTGTGTATAATACATCATTATTTTTAAAAACCATTTCAAAAAAGTCAGTTAATAAAAAAGGTCTGATTTTTTAAAATCTGAATTTTTATAGAACAATTAAAGTAGATATGACTATTGATATTATAGAGAGGATGTTTGTATTTTCTTTTTTGTTTTTGTTTGTTTGTTTGTTTTAAAGATTTTATTATTCATTCATGAGAAACACAGAGAGAGGGCAGCCCCGGTGGCGCGCGGTTTAGTGCCCCCTGCAGCCTAGGGTGTGATCCTGGAGACCCGGGATCCAGTCCATCAGGCTCTCTGCATGGAGCCTGCTTCTCCCTCTGCCTGCGTCTCTGCCTCTATCTCTCTCTCTGTGTCTCTATGAATAAATAAATAAAATCTTTAAAAAAAAGAGAGAGAGACACACAGAGGGAGAGAAAGGCAGAGACGCAGGCAGAAGGAGAAGCAGGCTCCATGCAGGGAACCTGATGTGGACTGGATCCTGGGATCACGCCCTGAGCCAAAGGCAGATGCTCAACCGCTGAGCCACCCAGGCGTCCCAGAAAGGATGTTTTTACCTCATGAACAAGATTTATCAAGTTACCTTTACAGTACATGCACTAGTTATAATAACATGCAATTTAATACTTATAAAACCTTTCAGGAATATAGACTATAATGTGTGCTACTTTTTTGTAATGTGTGAATAACATTTTATTACACCTCACAATATTCCTACGAGGGAGATGGGAGTTATGAACTATGTATAATTATTATTAGGTCAGTGTCTGTGCAGTGAAAAAGCCAACTACCACTAACTGACCATGTTTGTCAGCCTGACCATAATATCCTATAACTACTTTTCAAACTTAAGTGTATTACCTATTAAAGAACCTGTCTTTTGCACACTATCCTACTAGTATTTCAAGATGTGGTATTGAAATTAAAAAGCAAGAGAAAGTGGACATTTAATATGAGAAAACATCCACCCATTCTGAACTTCAGTGATTAAAACTAATTGTTAGCATTTTGCCATCTTCTAACATCTGGCACAGGAAAAGAAAAAAAAAGATTCAAATAAACATAAAGCTTTCAAATTAATAGATTCCCATTTGTAATTTTAAAATTCATTTGGTTAGGCCCAGAAAATAAAAGGTAAAAAAAGAAAAAGTTCTTTTGTTAATTCATTATATGTACAAAGGTGGAAGGATGACAGGGTTGGAAAATAACTTTTAAAAAAAGCTATTCCTTGGGACGCCTTGGGTGGCTCAGCAGTTGAGCATCTGTCTTCAGCCCAGGGCGTGATCCCATGGTCCCGGGATCGAGTCCCACATTGGGCTCCCTGCATGGAGCCTGCGTCTCCCTCTGCCTATGTCTCTGCCTCTCTCTCTCTGTGTCTTTCATGAATAAATAAAATCTTTTTTTTTTTTAAAGGCTATTCCTAATTTGTTTTGAAAGTAAATTACTATAATGTACTTTACCTGTTTAGGTGCGATCTCCAGCACCTAAAGTAGTATCCAATAGATATATATTTTTAAAATTTAATTTTTAAGTAATCTCCACACCCAAGGGCTTGAACTTACAGCCCCAAGATGAAGAGTCTCATGTTCCACCAACTGAGCCAGCCAGGCACCCCTCCAATACATATTTTTTAATGAATGAATGACTCTCTTACCCCAGGCTCTTATAGAATCCTTCAGTTTCTTCCATTCAAGGCATTCCAATGAGAAATGTCAGATATCCCTTGAATACCTATTTTAGCATTAGCATCCTCTTAGTATCCTGATTCACCCTCTCAATAAAATACTATAGTTAACATGAATGTTGGCAAAACAATTATTTCACACTGGTTCAATACCTGTATGTAAAAAAAATGATTGTTTTAAAGAAACAAGGTAGTCTATTTAATCATGGGTGGTAGATTTTTGTTTTATGTGTTATTTTTAATAAAATTAATCATTAAAAGACAATGACTTTCTTCTCTCCTCTTTACTTTTAAAAGAAAATAAGTCAAGGTTAGGGAATAAATAATAAAAAGACAGTAGAGGGCCACAAGAGGGGTATTTTGTAAAGAATGGTCTAGCTGTTGCCATTTAGCACTGGTGAGCTGTATGTATCCAAAATGCTGCATCCAAAATTTAGTCCCAATATCCCAATATCTGTAACCAGAGAAGACTTAGATACAGAGAACTTAAAGCAGATGAAGTTCTCCTAACAGTCTTTTCTAGTCATGTTGGATCTAGAAAAGAGATCTCGCTTATTCCTGAGCCACTGCAGAATTCCAGTGTTGGCCAACGACACCTATCAATGTCCAAATGTGACTCCTAGGTGATAAAATGCTAGTAGTTAGCTGGATCACAGCTAGCTAAAAAGTAGCAAAGAGCATTTGACGGCTACTGAAAGGCTACTCGTGAGACTGTAAGTAGTGTAGCAGTGACACTACATCAGCCTGACCAAATTTTCAACAGAGTCTATAACCTCATGCTAAGGAGGTATAAAAATTAGAAATCCATTTCTAACATCGTCTTTTTAAAGTTCTTCATCATTAAGAGTGAAGCTAAAAATCTGACTTAAAGTGTCGAAAATTGTCTATGCAACCATACAATAATACTAAAACCCAACCTTTTTTTTAAACAAACTAAAATGCCTGTTTTTTTTTTTTTATATTCTCAGTATCAGTTTTAAAGAAATAGATATCTGATGTATATTCAGATACTAAAGATACTAAATGTTCTAGGGCAAGGATTACCAGATCCGTTAAGATAGGGACAGTGGGGCAGCCCCGGTGGTTCAGCAGTTTAGTGTCTCCTTCGGCCCAGGGCGTGATCCTAGAGACCCAGGATAGAGTCTCACGTCGGGCTCCCTGCATGGAGCCTGCTTCTCCCTCAGCCTGTGTCTCTGTCTCTCTCTCTCTCTGTCTCACCTGAATAAATAAATAAAATCTTAAAACAAAAAAAAAAGATAGGGACGGGAATGAAAAATTTAACAATTACATGGAAAGCTGGTCATAAAAAATATGTAACTCTGCTAATGTCTTATTGATGCCATTGATGATAGACAATGTTTGGGAACATAATTTGAAATTACATGATTTAGTGTGCCTAGAAACAGAAACACTTGCCTTATATAGACAGGCAAGCTTAGGATTAAAATGGCTAATATCAATTTGGGGGAACTAAAAAAGGCTAAAATATAAAAATAAGAATTCATAAAAAAATAATCAACAACTTGTAGAAACACAATTACTCATAGAAAATTCATAGTAAAATTTTCCATCTAATCTTCTATCTAAGCTATATACACATTGGAAATACAGTAATGACTATACTTGATAATAGTACTTACTCCACTTCAATCCAGCTGGAAGATTTTATACTTTATACCAAGGCTCCCACTTGCCTACGAAATCCTGAAGTGTATAGTTTAAATCTTTAACTTTCTGTCTGTGTTATCCCTACAGAGAGTAGATTTTCCCCACATTTACTAAGAACACTAGAAGCTTCTTAATCCTTGCTGACTAACCTTGGAAGTCTGCCCACACTCTATTTCAATGTTTTAACATCAAAATTAACACCAGACACCAGACTTCTGCTTATACCATAGAGGAGTAAGTGGGACTAAACTTGCTCTCTTTCTCTAGGCAACTAGAAAACTGGATATAACATATGATCAAATTTGAGAGGGATTAAGCCAGCCAGAATTTGTGGGCAGAGTATCAGACAGAAGGGAGCAATCTAGGGAAAAAGCTCCAAAAATCTGCAGAGGAGCCCTTTTGCATGTGTGTGAGGTAAAACTCCACCAGGCTGGACAAAGAACACGGCTCACACATGGCTGGGAAACCACCAGCTACTCACAGTAGTACAGAGACCTCCATGAACACCAAGAGCATTCAGTAGAGAACCACAGGTCACACATCAGAGGTAGAACTAAATTAGTCTTAGAGCAAAAGTAAACTTAACTCTAATCTTAACAACCCAAATCAAGCTTGTCACAATATAAATGTGTAGCTGCATTGATTTGGCTAGAAATTATCTTTAAAGTAGAAAAAAAAAGTGATGCTGAGTACCAGCTCAGGGATATTAAGATAACATTCAGATTGATAAATGACTTGGCCAGTGAGTACAAGGTGTATATGGGAAATCTTTGTACCTTCACTCAATTTTGCTGTGAACCTTAAATTGCTCTTTTAAAAAAAGTATTTTTTCAAGGTGATTGCAATGGGTAATGGAGCTTCTTACTTCCTTCTCTGTACTGTTCTGTATTCTGCAGATTTTCTATAATCAAGGAAAAATTATTTTAAAACTTAGTCATGAGCTCATAGCTCCTTCCCCAAGCTTATTGTAAATTATTATCTATATGGAACATTTTCCTCAAGTACAGACGAACAGTAATGGTTTACTCTAATAATGTTATTTCTACATACTATAACCAAGAAAATCTTCCCTCTAAATAATGTAAATTATATATCCCTAGAAATTAAGATGAGTAGAAAATATTTAAAAGATGTCTAATGTTTTCCTGCTGGCTACTAAGTACTAAAAATAACTTATTCAGAATTTCTTCCTGGTTTTATCACTCTTATTTTTCTTAATTCTTCCTATTAATTCTCTTTTCTAATCTTTGCACATGCCATTTTGGCATTTAGATCTATGGTGCTTTACATCTATTTTCTTTTCCCATTCATTTTACATTCCCTACTACTTTCTGCATCTTCTTTTTGAATGTTTTCCCTTACTCCAACTTTCTTAACCCCAGCCGGATCCCTATGATCATCTAGCTGTAACACATTTGGCATTTGGTGATGTCTTTAGTTAGACCTACCACATTATTGCCATATTTAAAGCATCCCCATTAATATGCACCATTATGTGAGGCTAGTGCTTATGCACCATTTTCCATTTTCCCTAGAGGAATTTTAGAAGACTTTTTCTCATAACAAATTCTAGCAATGTCTCTGATCTGTACTCCTTAAGGTATAGGCAGGACAGGAAAGAAATGCTTCAGAAGAACAGAGCCACAGACACAGAACTCTTAATATTACAGAAGGAAATGGGCAGGTGTTCGAAGGATAACTGCAACTCAGGAAAGACAAACAATAATTCTTTCCCTCTGATTTTTAGTGCATATAAATGTTGGTAATTATTTTTTTAATTCTTTGGAGCTATTGTTTTTTAAAGTTTCATATAAAAGAATCAGAACTACATGTTTTTTTTTTTCTAGGTCTTAATCTATTTCCTAGCATTAGTTTGAAGTATTTAGACACTTACAGCACTTGGTCTTTCAGATCATTTATTTATCTCTTTCTTAAGACAACTCATGAGCATCTATTTTGTGTAAAGTACTGAGAGCCAAAGAAATATCATTAATTTAAGACCCACTAACGAAGAATCTATGGCAATATGGTTGGAGAATGCATCTTTACCCCCAAGAAAGAGTTCAACAAATTAGTAACATAAAAATAATTATAAATATCTAATGTTACAAACTATTTTCAAACATTTGAGAAATAAACAAATAAACACAAGTTTATTTTACAAATAAACACTTACGCTAAACACCATCAATAGTTAGTAAGCTCCTACTATTATTCAAGGTACTAGAAAAAAAAAAGGAGATACAAACTTTGCTCTTAGGTAATTTTCAGACTTGTTAATGGGATGAAACATATCATAAAAAATAAGATCAGGGGCTCCCTGGGTGGCTCAGCGGTTTGGTGCCTGCCTTTGGCCCAAGGCATGATCCTGGAGTCCTGGGATCGAGTCCCATATAGGGCTCCCTGCATGGAGCCTGCGTCTCCCTCTGCCTATGTTTCTGCACACACACCCCCCGCCGTGTCTCTGAGTAAATAAATAAAATCTTTAAAAAAAAAAATAAGATCAGTAATTTAAAGTAGCATAGGATGGGCATGCAGGCAACAAAACATGAAGAAACCAGAAAAGGAAGAGGCCATTATAAGAGACTCTTGACAAAAGAACTTCAACTGACAGAGGAAATGGCACTTAATCTAGGTATTAAGGGAAATGAGATAAGCAGGAAGAAAAGAGGATTTTAAAGAAAAGGGTAATAGCGTGAAAGAATTATCTATATTATATTCAACACTGGTGGTCAAAGTAAAATTCTCTACGTACCTGAAAGTAATAAAACAGCTTGTTAAGATATTCTATTATTGAGACAGATTTCTACATATCAATATACAGTAGAAAGATTCTACTCTAGTATTATGGAATATAATATAATAATAATAGCAATTTCTACTTATAGTGTTATATAGCCTATAAAATGCTTTCACATATGAAAATAATTTATTATTTAGTAGTAACTTACAGTATTTGTATTTTTATTATGAATTTTTTAACATAATTCTCTTTTAATTATTTTTTCAGTTTATATTAAAATGAGCTTGTATTATGTACATCTGTAATTGAAAAAAATGTTTATCTAGAAGCCATTTCCTATGGTATCTCCTAATTAAAATTTAGATTACCATGAAAAGCTTTAGAATACAGAAATTTATTTTATATTCAAAAACATAAGCAAGAAACCCACTCCTTTTTTAAATATCAGAAAGTGGAATGGATATTTTTCAAATTTAGATAAACTTAGTCTGATTCTCAGTTGTATTTGCATCTAAAATAAGTATTTAAAATGTATCTCTATGTAAGAAGCCAAAATAATGAATAGATAAAAGAGAAAATAAACAGTCAAGGGAAGAAAAAAGATTAAACACAATATGAACCTCTACAAAATTAATCTCCAGATATTCAATTTCTAATCAATTGCACGAAGAAGCATTTACTATTCAAGGGTGCCTAAAAAAATGAAAAGAAAGTAAGCTAAGAAATCTGACTTCCTTAAGTCCAGATAGAAATAATCAAACTAATTTCTTGATTTTGAATAAGCAATTGCAGCATAATCAGCCAATTTTGAAAATCAAATTCAGGAGATAACTAATATATTTAGATTCTTGAATTCATATCCCAAAGACTAGACATTCCAAAACACTACATTAAATCTGATTAAGATTAGTTCAACAAAAATAAATCTGAAATCCTGTGCTTGAATCAAATAACTAGTACAGGACAAACATAATAACAGCCTATATAAAAAGACAGGTTTTAGTTGAATGAATTAATAGCATATATGACTGCCCTGCCAAAAGAGCTAATTTTATCTTTAAATGTGTTAATAAAGTATAGAACTAGAAAGGAGAGGTAATGTTCCTAGAAAGATGAGGAAGAAAAAAAAAAAAAAAAGACAAGTCATGAACAATGGCTGAAAGCGTCAGTGATGTATAGCCTGCAAAACGAAAAGGCTTAAATATTTAATACGTTGTCAACTATTAGAGGGATTGGTCTAATTTCATATGGCCACAAAAGGTGGAGCTAAAGCCAATGGTTAAAGTGAGAGTAAGGCAAATTGTAACTCAATATAACCAAGTAACCATTAGAGCTATCCAAAAATGTTATGGGTTGGGGAAGAACCATTTGGGATTGGAAAATGTGAGTGTCCAAACAGTAAAGGTACAGGTTGACTATGGGGATACTGAAAAGGTTTTATTCATTGAACAGAAATTTGGACCAGATGCCCTTTAAAAGTACTTCCCAAGTACAAGATTATATAATCCTATCATTAACTAACCCAGAGCTACTGAACTATTTGCTAGAAAAATTGATATTAGGGCAGCCAGGGTGGCTCAGCAGTTTAGCACTGCCTTCAGTCCAGCGCCTGATCCTGGGATCGAGTCCCACATCGGGCTCCCTGCATGGAGCCTGCTTCTCCCTCTGCCTGTGCCTCTGCCTCTCTCACTTTCTCTGTATCTTTCATGAATAAATAAATAAAATCTTTTAAAAATATGATATTAGGACGTGTGACTCTTAAAGCTTAAATCACTACATCTAGAAAAATACAGCAAAATATGATTCAATATCTTCCTCGGGGAAATGATGTATCCAAGAAATAACACTGTGTGACCAAATGGCAAGCTCTCATGTCAAAGCTGACAATAAATAAAAAGAGATCTATAAATACATCAATAAACAGAAAAAAGTCTATCACCATAAGACTCTAAGAGAATAGGCAATCTCTAAACACATTTACTCTTTCCAAATTCCCCCAGATGTTAGCTTTTCAAGGAGCAGAGAACTGCTACATCCTATATTAGTTTAATCCTTTTAACCTAATCCACCCTATAATTAGAAACCATACTTTTTATTCCAAAACAGTTGAAGGGGATAAATTACACTAATATTGACAATTACAAAGCCAGCTAAATAGAAAATGTGTTATAATAGGTTCATGGTGATAAATCAGATTACTATGCCATTTCAATGTTTTCTTGGCATATCAAAATATAATTTATAAAATGTAAGTAAAATATTTTAGCAAAGGTCTGCCTTTCATAATTGGCTTCCCTAAATATCTGCAAAACTAAATGTGTTTGAAAGCAGAATGGTCTGCAGATCCAAACACTGTCAAGTGCATAATCTCTTCCTGTCTTTAAACAGTTCCCTTCTGATTATCCACAGTAATGTACAAGAGAAATACCATGAAAGTGCCAAAACAGCAGATTAACCAAATTTACAGAGCTTTAAGAAGATTCTATTCTCCCCCAAACACACACACACACACACACACACACACACACACACACACACAGAATTTTAATCTCTTCTATATCAGAGACTGTTAATTGCCTCCACATTTTTAGTTGGATGTTATTGTTCCCCAGCTAAAAGATAAATTTCCCCTATTACCCTCCAAGTTGGGTATGTTCACTTGCCTCAAGTTTGGCCAAAGAGATATAGGTTGAAGCTGGAAGACTTAACACAAGGGGGTACACTCTTCCACATTCCCTTATACTGCTCTCAGCCTCCATCTTGAGTTATGAGTTATGAGAATGAGACCACTTTAGGAATACATGATGCAATGCCCTTAATGTTTGTGTCCCTCCCTCTCCTCCACCAAAATTCATGTGTTAAAACACTAATTCCAGTGTGATGGTACGTGGAGGTGGGGCCTTTGAGAGGAAGGTACATCAGGAAGTTGGAGGCTTCACAAACGGGATTAGTGCCCTGACAAGAAGAGGCCAGAGAGCTAGCTAGCTTTCTTTCCATTGTGTGAAGATACAAAGAGAAGTTGGCAGTCTACAGGGTGAAAGAGGGTCCTCATCAGAACCAGACCATGCTGGCACTCTGATCTTGGACTTCCAGCCTCCAAAACTGTGTGAAATGAACTTCTGTTCTTCATAAACTACTCAGATTATGATACTTTGTCATAGCAGCCCAAGCTGACTAAAACACCAGAGTCAAGAAGTAGAAGGGATATAGATCCCTGACAACTTCATGGAACTGCCATTGCAGCCCTGGAGTCTCAATCTTCAGACTTCTTTCATTTGAGAGGAAATAATATTATCTTATTATTATTTAGGGTTTTCAGTCTTGTGCAACCTAATCAATTTCTAAACAGCACATATACTGACAAGTCAGGCCTCCTGTCCAGCCTTCTCATGATATTGACTTCTTCACAACTTGACCCAAACTGTTCTTGCAGGGTCAGAAGTAGTCACTGTACAACATTTGTCTTAGTGTATTTCTTTAGTGTATGTGATTCAGGTTATAATTCTTCCTTTGGACCTAAAACATCAAATCACTTTCTACTCATTCTACTCCATATCTCAAATCCTTACTTTGTTTTCCTACAACTTTTTTCCTCCACCTATCCTTTTTTTTTTTTTTTCCTCCACCTATCCTTAAACTGTTGACATTCCCTATATTTACTTCATGGTCCTCTTCCTGTTCTACATGTTTTCCTCAGAATGACTAGGCTGGTCAACAGAAAACGGTCAATGCTTTATACTACTAAACCTCTATCTCTAATTCAGAATTTGCTAAAACCGTCAAATGCATTTATTCAACTGTTTACTGGGCATATCCACCTGATTTCCCCCAATTTAAATGCCATATTACTGTCTCTTCTTCCTCTTTAATGACACATATCCATCTAGCCCTCCAAATTAAAAACCTGACAGTCATTCTTCAATTCCTTACTTTTGCCTGATATGCAATCAGTCACTAAATATTGATCTATCTTCTCTGGCAATGCCCTCCCTGCTCATTTCACAGATTACTGTAATAGTATTTGAAGTGGTCTTACTTTCCCCCATCCTCACTCCTCTCCACAGTAAAGTCAAAAGATCATTATAAGGCTTCAATCTCTTAGACTTGCTTCCCTGGTCATCAATGGATTCTCATACCTAAACATGGCAAATATGGCCCACTCATATTTTTTAATGCCTCTTCTACAATCTCATCTATCTCAACTGACCTAGCACACTCATGTGGAAACCAAATGGAAGACTTCTCTTAATGGGTAGTATTGCTTCACAGCTACCTGTCTCTGTACAATGCCACTGCATGGCATTCTTCCCTCCTATTAAACCAGAAAAATGGTTTCTCCTCCTTGAAAAGTGTAACCCAAGGATGCCTGGGTGGCTCAGCAGTTGAGCATCTGCCTTTGGCTCAGGGCCTGATCCAGGAGTTCTGGGATCAAGTCCCACATCAGGCTCCCTGCATGGAGCCTGCTTCTCCCTCTGCCTGTGTCTCTGCCTCTCTCTGTGTGTACCTCTCGTGAATAAATAAATAAAAATCTTTTAAAAAAAAAAGTATAATCCAATGTTTCCTAACTGTGAAATCTTTCCCGACCACCATTTTCTCTCTCAATTTTCCTTCCTCTCTCTTTGTGACACTATTATCCCTTTGTTAAGGAAATTTGCAAATAGGGGCACATGGGTGGCTCAGTCCGTTAAGCATCAGACCCTTGATTTCAAGTCAGGTCATGATCTCAGAGTTGTGAGATTAAGCCCCACGTCAGCTCCGCACTGGGCATGGTGCCTGCTTAAGATTCTCTGTCTCTCCTTCTGCTCCTCCCCATTCCCTCTCTCTATCTCCCTCGCTCTCTCTCTCTCCCAAAATATAAAAGAAAAAGAAAGAAATAATGCAAATAATTACCACAGGATATTGTATCTAGCTTTTCTTTAGAATTTGAGACTGGAAAAAAATTATTAATCATCTTTACATCCTTAGCATGTCTCCAGGCACTGAATGAGAACAGATGACCATTAGTGTTAGTAGAAGGAAGAATGGAAGGAAAGAAGGCAGGAAGGGAGGGAGGGAGGTAAAAGGGAAAGGAAAAAGAAAAGGGAAAGAAAAGGAAAGGAGAAAAGTCCATCTGACTGATCCTCACAACAATTCAAAGACAAAAATTATATCCAGGAAGATTTCAAAATTTATTCAAGGTCACTCAGTAATTAAAATATAGGATAAAAAGTATGACCTTCCATCTGTCTCTCAAGTTTATTTCCATCTCAGTATAATACTCTTTCAATTGAACCATCCTTTCCCACAGTATTCCAATAGTTTCTACTTTTGGTAACAGAGGCAGGTTTCGTTTATAAAATTAATGTGCCCTCAAAGCATAAAAAGTTGCCTTTCAAACTTTTCATTTCTGTTCTAGCAAGTAAGAAACAGAGAAATCTTCACTCCATCTTACCAAGTTGAACAAAGTGAAAAATCAGCAACTCTGCTTAGATCTGTAAGAGAGCAGAGGTCACAGAGCAAACTGTAGAGACAGACAGATGTAGAAAAATACTACTGGGGATCCCTGGGTGGCGCAGCGGTTTGGCGCCTGCCTTTGGCCCAGGGCGCGATCCTGGAGACCCGGGATCGAGTCCCACATCAGGCTCCCGGTGCATGGAGCCTGCTTCTCCCTCCGCCTGTGTCTCTGCCTCTCTCTCTCTCTCTGTGACTATCATAAATAAAAAAAAAAAGAAAAGAAAAGAAAAGAAAAATACTACTGATGAGAGCAGAAACCCCTGTGGAGGAACCTACTCAGGAACCAATGCCTGCATAGGAAAACCTAAACTGTAACTAACAAATTGCTAAAGGCTCAGAGTGGACTAATCTGAGAGATAAAAACTCCAGAGAACTCAATCAGAAGGGCTCCCACACTATAGTGAGTTTTATTTCCATGTAGCCTAACTTGGTTCTCACAGTATCAGAGAAAAAATCACCTCATGCTTCTGGCATGGGAAGGAAAAAAGAGATTTTTAAATCTACTAGATGATTCGATTTTTCTCTTTTTTAAAAAAGGATTTTATTTCTAAGTAATTTCTACACCCAATGTGGGCCTCAAATTTATAAATGCAAGATCAAGAGTCACATGCTCTATTGACTGAATCAGCCAGGGGCCCTATTTTTCTTTGAAAGACCTGTTCTAAAAAAAAAAAAAAAAGAAAGAAAGAAAGAAAGAAAGAAAGACAGACAGACAGACCTGTTCTCAGGAGAAACTATTTTGCTAGAGCCTAAACTGCTGGAGTTTCATCAGAGCCTAAGCTACCTAGGATAAGTGACATACCCAACCGCAGCCAACTCTAGGCTTACACGTGCAGGAAGAGAAACACACAGCTCCAGCCTTCTCAAGGCATCCTGGACCACCTAAGGGGGCAATAATCCTGAGACCACGGGGACATTCAGAGTCCAGAGGCACAGGCACCAAAAGACTAAGACCTAATCCTAAAACTATAGAATGTCTCCACCCTCCCAGTTGCCTTCACACATCCCTCCACTATATTACTAAACACCTACTTGCTACAGTTCCTTACCTCCAGCACACCACCTTTCCACAGAAAGTTATAAGGCATACCAAAGGCAAAAAACACAGTTTGAAGAAACCAAACAAGTATCAGAACCAAAGTCTGATATGGCAAGAATGTTGGAATTAGCAGGCAAGAAATTTTTTAAAAGTATGTTTAGTGTGATGAGGGCTTTAGTGGAAACAGTAGACAGCATGCAAAAATGGATGGTCAATATAAAGTAACCTAAAGATCTAACTAACATCCAAGATGTTTATTGTTAGAAACATCTCTCTTGGGGCAACCCAGGTGACTCAGCGGTTTAGCGCTGCCTTCAGCCCAGGGCCTGATCCTGGAGACCTGGGATCCAGTCCCACGTCGGGCTCCCTGCATGGAGCGTGCTTCTCCCTCTGTGTCTTCGGCCCCTCTCTCTCTCTCTCTCTCTCTCTCTCTCTCTTTCTCTCTCTCATGAATAAATAAATAAAATCTTTTTAAAAAAATCTCTTTACTTTGTCTAAAAGGGGTTTATTTGGCATATTTTCTTATTTAATAATGCCTTTTTCTTTTAAGGGAATTTATTTTATACTGTTTTTAGTTTATGCTAAGTTGCATAATATTTATCTTTGAAAAGATTCCAAAGATTATGTAATTTAAAGGAAAATTTAATAAAGAATTTCAAGTGCATAAAAGTAACATTTTAAAAACCAATCTATGTGTTCTATAGAAATTTAAACATTTCCTAATGATATTACAAGAAGAACAAGAAGAAGGGGGGAGGAGAAAAAGGGGGCAGGAGGAGAAGAGGGAGGAGAAGTCAGTAAAAGGAAGAACCTGATAGAACCTGACTTGCAAATGTCAATCCTGCAAATCTGCCACATGTGAGAAACTCAAGCCGCTGGCTAGTCTAACGGCCAAGATTCCAGCTCCCTTTTGTTTAGCTCTTGTTAAACATTCCCCTCCTGTGCCCTGTCCTACCATCTACTCTCCAACTTACTCCACCTCACTCTTTTAAGGCCAATTTGACCCTATTCCAATACTATTTCATCTCCCTTGAACTCCCATCCTTCCTTCTCTAGGTGCCAAAGATTCTCCATGTCTAGAATGATCTTTCATATATCTGTCTCCAGATACAATTACTTCACCTATATCCCTAACTTCCATAAGCCCGTATCTCCTTCCTGTCATAGCTGCAGGGATTACGCACTCTCCTAAGGACACTGCCACTACCACAGGAGGTAAAGAAATATCCTCTCACTGTCAATGAGCTGGAAAAAGAAATGGAAACACTCCCTGTTGTTTAGGGGTATGGAAGTCAGAAAGAAAGAGGCAAAACATTCTCCTGGTTATAGGAACTGCTTATAAAGCTAAATAGATTCTCTAAATTTTAGAGTTACACTTGGAACTCATATCCTTAAAGATAATGGGAAACCATAATATTGTTAGTTCTGTAATTCAGCTATATTGTGGGTATCCTCTGGGAATGTAATTACAATTTATAATGTTTTCTCTTTACGGATATTTCTCTGTATCAAACAAGCCAATTTACAAATGACCTTTTGAAAAACAGCCTCCTTAAATACTGGGGGCAGCATGTTGAGTTACTCATTCATATTTTCCTATACTACTAAATAACCAGTATGGAGAGATGAAACTAAGCTGCTGAAGAGCAAGCACCTTGCATGTCTTGTTCAGCATTTTATCCTATACTCAGCATTTGACACACTTTAAGAAAGACGGAGGGGGGGAAGGCTGGGGATGAGGAAAAGACAGCCCAATATCCCCAAGAGCCCTCATCCATGATGAACTTGTGTCTATAATTAGTTAAGGGAGAATGCAGAACACTTCAGAGATCTAGAAGAGAAGAACCTTTATCCTTCAGATTATATGACATAAGTAGCGATTCCTTTCTAAATAATCCTAACGTATCCATGGCTAAAATCCTATCTACCCAGGATAGGTTGTCAAAAATTACACCTGTCCAGTTAAAACTTGTTAAGTCATCTTTCATTGGTAACACTACAAGATGTGATAAATGCTTTCAATTTTAACCAGTCAGAAAAAATAAAGTTGAGGGTGATAACACTTTTCTATATAAAACTGAGGATCAAGGGAGAAAGAAGACTAGCTACAGTACAAAACTTTTTCAGATTAAATTATTCAAATTGACTGTTTTTGGTTCCACTTCTTATTTCATTCACTCAAATAGTTATATTCTTAAGTATGTTCTTATTACAACAGACTATGACTGCTTTATTGGATTTTACAACCCAGTATTTATTTACATGGAATGCTCCATTAATATCATTTACCTGATCTTCTATTTTAATTAGATTAACATCACTTGAAATAAAATCAGTTTCAAGAAATAAAGCACAAAAAGGTAAATATGATAGTTAACAACCATGATTACTGGCCCAAATATTTTTAATCTTCCTGTCTCTTGAAGTACTTAGAAATTTTGAAGAATAAAGTGAAGCAAGAGTTAAGGTCCCAGTGCTGCTATCTATTGTTCTGGAGACCATTAAAACCTCCTAAAGAAGAAATAAAGTTCTCAAAACAGGCAAGATAAAACACTAAGTTATAATATTATGTTATTATAAATATAAATCCCTTAAATCCAGTAATAATTACTCAAATATCCAAATGATACATTAAGATGATAGAAGAAAATATATCAAATAAATATAGAAATTATAAAAATATAACCATAATTATATGCCCAAGTAAAATTATTTATTTAAAATACCTATAAATTCCTCTGAAAAATAAGTTTTTCATATTTTGTTTTATATTCCAACTTATTTTCTTTTTAGATAGCATATTTATTTTATACACAGGAGGCCAAATACCAAATACATTCATTCAGCAGAGAGGTAAGCATATCTGTTTTGCTTTGTTTTGTTTTGTAAAATTTAATAGCAGATTGTTCTAACTATTTTTGTGGGGGGGGGTATGGAATTTTATTTAGAAAAAAAAAAAAAAGTAATGCCCAACTTATTTTTATTTCCAATTTCTTTTTCCAGACACTGTAACTCCTCAAAAGATGACACTAAGAAATTTATGTGACTATTTAAAATAATCAGACTATAACTAGCAGAGAATTATGAATGAACTATAAAGATAACATACATAAGATACTTAATATAAAATACCAATCATAAAAATCAGATTATAGTCAAAATAAATTTTAAGTTTTTTAGCGTATTAACCTTAATTCTTCCACTTTACATGTAAACAATAAAATAGGTGGCCTAATGTATTATGCAATGCTATGTACACTAAAAGTATTTAAGAAAAAATTTTTTTAGATTTTTATTTATTTATTCATGAGAGACACACACAGAGAGAGAGAGAGATAGAGAGAGAAGAGAGGCAGAGGGAGAAGCAGGCTCCATGCAGGGAGCTGGAGGTGGGACTGGATTGATCCCGGATCTCCAGGATCAGGCCCTGGGCTGAAGGCAGTGCTAAACCGCTGAGCCACCCGGACTGCCCAAGAAATATTTTTTATTTGGAGTTTCTACCTATTTCCACATTTCTTAATTTGTACCAGTTTTTTTAAAGGCACAATTTAGCTCAAAAAAAAAGATAAGTCAGTGAACATAAAATGTTATTCTATTTTTAACAAGTAACTCATTTCCAGCAATAAGGAAGGGTTGATGGATAGCAAAGGGAGTAGGAGAAAAGTCATTCATTTAAACTCTGAGGGCTTTTGCCAAGTCCCAATAAAATAATAAATGCCAAACTCCATAGTACAACTTACAAAAAAAATGAAATAGCCAATGGTTGAGAGTAGGAGCTAACAAATCTTTACAACTTCAGTCTGCCAGGAATAAGCTCAAGGAATAATAAAGCAAAGGGAGCAATGGCACATAGTTTAAGCTTCTAGGATTTGGCAAAAGAATTCCGCTTTAATAGGTTTAGTTACTCTGATTGATACTGGCATTCCTTAGTCTAGCTAACTAAACTAATATAACACTTTGTTAGTTACAAAGTCCTTATTCATGACACATTGTTTATTTGAGACTGAGAAAGATTCAAGATAAAACAGGAAAAATACTGTAACAGTCCAAATAAATAATTGCGAAGTATAATAATGTAAGATGTAGTGTCCATCTTTCGTACTGAATATTCAATGCCAACTACTTTGGATAGCCATTCTTCAATTTGTACATGGAAAAAATAAAGAAATAATAAAAATTCACTGAAAAAGTCACTAAGAACTCCAAGGCAGCTGCCTGGTACCACTAGTTTTGCCTAAGATTGCAGAACAAGTAGTTAATCCTACCATCACAGATTTACACTTCCTCAATAATCTTGTTCTCTACATCAACTGCCATGGGCCTGTCCATGCCTAACTCACTTAATGAAAGCAGTGGGAGTGGTTAATTCCTTGACGTCCTCGGCAAGCATCCTTCTGTTCCACTGGGTTACTTCCAAGCAAGATACATACAAAACAGGAAGCCAAAAAATGATTAATACAATGGATCAGTAAAATATAAGAATGTGTAAACGCGTAAAAATAAGGGTGAATTTAAAAATAAGAGTAGGGATCCCTGGGTGGCGCAGCGGTTTGGCGCCTGCCTTTGGCCCAGGGCGCGATCCTGGAGACCTGGGATCGAATCCCACGTCGGGCTCCCGGTGCATGGTGCCTGCTTCTCCCTCTGCCTGTGTCTCTGCTTCTCTCTCTATCTCTCTGTGACTATCATAAATAAATAAAAAAAATTTTTTTTTTAAAAAATAAATAAATAAAAAAATAAAAATAAGAGTAATAAGTAGGTTTTTTCCCCTACTGTTACTCTCCAATTTGTTGGAGTTTCACTGCAGGCTTTAAAAACAAGTTTAGAAAAATGAATTACAGACAATTTTATGGGAAGAATTGCAAAAAAAACAATATAAATTTCTCAAAGATCCTATCTTGCCTACAAAATTGAACTATCCAGTAACTATCACTTGGGGTTGCTGTGACAATTACAGATCATCTACATAAAGTGCTTAGCACAATGTCTGGCACATTATGGTTAAAATAGTAACCATTATTATTGTGGTAAATACTTTGGATATACTGATAAATAGATCAATTTGACCACATTATGAAAACATAGTTCATTCTCCTTGGAGCAAGTCTTAAAGGAGGCAGAAATATAACCCTCCAAGATGTAAAAGCCTTCAAGATTTCTAAAGTAAAACAGAATAATATGGTGGTAAATTCAATTGGCCTGATTATTTCCAATCTAGCAGCACTTTCAGCCACAGACCTATATGGGCACACACAAAAACACCTCATGCATAAAGATGGAAGCAAAAACCTGCCATAGATGAAGCTCTTCTATAGTCTCTGGTGTAGCTGAGCTCAGAATTTCAGAATTCCTAGGCTCCTAGGTCTCCCTGCTCCTGATCTCTCCACCCTTCACCTCCCAGCCCTATACATGGAGAGTTGCAAAACTTTATGAAAAATATTTCCTGGAGCCATCAAGGAAGGAGGATTCTACAGAAATGCTAAACACTACAAGAGCCTAATCTACTTTTAAAATCTTAATCTGAACAAAAAATATTTTATTAAGCATCTACTATGTGCCACACATTGTGTTAAATTATTCCACTAAAGATGTCTCAAATGAAAAAGAACTTTTTGACTAGGCTAATCTCTTAAGGCTTTTTTTTTTTCAAAGTCATATCAAAACAAGCCCTCCAAAATGCAAACGTAAAAAGTCATTAGGCAATCCTTGTCATTTTATTTTACCAATGGACTCCAAAGAAACTCTGGACTTAACATAATTATTTACTGCAGTAACTCTCCAGTTCTTTGACATTATAATGTACATTATAAATCTCCAAAAAGAGATATAGTATGTACCATTTCATAAACTCATCTGACCTCTGAACCCTTTTCTCCTAGAACACCAATTTACATAGTAATTAATGTTTTCACAGATGATTAAAACTTAATTGTATCATTAATAGGGATGATTAGAAATAAAGATATGAGACTAATATGGCAAACATTGAAAAAATCAATATAATTAATTTTTAATAATAATAAAAGATTTTATAGTATTTGGAGGAGGACAAAAGCTATAGAAAAATTCTTCCTACATCTCACTCCTATTTATATACAGGGCTTTCATGCAAAGCAATAGAAGCAAAGCAATGAAAGTTCTAAAATAGGAATCTGAAAATACAAAGTACGTGAAACACAATGCCAATAAGTTCTGAACAAATGCAGGAATGCTATTTTTTTTAACTGAGGTTATCATTTTATTCTTTCATCCAGCCTTTTGAGCTCATATGAGCTCTCTGGTGCTCAATCCCAGTAGTAAGAACTCCTTAAGTCACATGACCCAAATGCCAATTCAAACTGGGTCAGTACATTTTTCTGTCATTTTATATAGGAGGATAGATCATTTATTTTTTTGTCTCTTTCTATTACATCCCCTTAAAGAGCTACAATAAAAAAAAAAAAGAGCTACAATATATCTTCATAGCTGTTAGCCAACTAAGAGATCTGTGACCTACTCTAACTGCCATTAACATCTCATATTGAACTACTAAACTAAAGAACTTTGATTTTCTTATGCTATGGCTAAACTTTAACGTACCCAGGCTCTAGTAACTGGGAATAAGATCAGATATTTACACACAGTGCCTACTATTTACTACTACAGACAAGCTGGTCATTTTAATGAGATTTTTTTTCTCCCCGTTTTCCCCAAATTTCTTATTCAGTATTCTCTGCGTAGTAACTACTTTATTAAAGTGGTTCAATATTTAATTAAGGATTAAATGGTAAAGCAGTTTGCCCATTAAATTATAAAAACCTTCAGTGTTTACATAGCTTTTTAAAATTAATTAAATAACATAATAGAAGTTTAAAAACTAGATTTAAAAGTAAGCTTTGAGAGCATACAACTTACTCTGATGATAGTAAGCCAGGACAAAATACATGCACCAGTAATGATAGAATATACATGTAGTGCCAGCAACCAAAGGAGATCCCTAGAGCTCAGGCATCCTGAACCACAGTCCGCAGTGTTCATCAGATGAACACACAAAACTTGGCATTGATATAATTCTCTGAAACAGGAGAAGCACATCAGGTTATCTAAGGAGGCCCAGAGGGAAACACAATACATATTTCCAGGAAAAGAGCTCAAAATGATTATTTTTAAATTAAATTGTTTAAATTCAATTCCTATTTCGCTTAATTGTTAAAAATTGGGTCCAAGTCTTGTGTTTATTTTTCTAGTAATAGAAAATATTGGATTTCTCTTAAAGGAAAAAAGTCCCAAAACAAGCCTAATAAAGTCATATCATTTCAGATTATCTTTCAGGTTTTTTTTTTTTTTTTAAGATTTTATTTATTTGAGAGAGAGAAAAAAAAGAAAGATAGGGAGGGAGGGAGAAAGAGAGAGCATGAGCCAGGGGAGTGGCAGAGGAAGAGGGAGAGGGAGAAGCAGCTTCCCCACTGAGCAAGGAGCCCAATGTGGTACTCGATCCCAGGACCCCCGGATCACCACCTAAGCAGGAGGCAGGGGACTGACTGAGCCACCCAGACCCCTTTCCATTTATTTTAAATATGTAAGTTTTGCATTGTTGTTTTATTTCAATCCACAAATCCAGAATTTGGTATCAAATTTTTCCTAGTACCCGTTGACAAATTCTACATTTTCTTCATTATATTGTGTTTTCTTATATAATAAATACACTGTGGTAGAGCTGAAAATATGTGCTACCTAAAATGAATAAATGCTAAGAGTACTGGTTATGGAGCTTTCCGGCTGCTTTAGTGCCCTCAGCACATGAACAGAAAACTGAGAGCTGAGGGACGCCTGGGTGGCTCAGTCCATCTCACATCTTCCTTCTGCTCTGGGCATGATCTCAAGGTCCTGGGGTAGAGCCCCACACTGGGCTCGCCGCTCAGGGGGGAGTCTGCTTCTCCCTCTCCCTCTGCTTCCTCCCCCTGCTCATGCTCTGCACCTCTGTCTCCCTCTCTCAAATAAATAAATAAAATCTTAAAAAAAAAAAAACACGGTGAGAAAAAGAAAAAGACAACTGAGAGCTGAATGCTGAGGCACAGAGTGAACATCCAAGGCGGACAAATGCCAGGCAATCTGAGCCACGTGGAATGGTCATAGGACCACCGCTGTCATAAAGCAGCACTGGTGTCTGTGTTACCTAAGTAATGAAGTAGAGGGTCGGGGATTCTCCTTGGTCATCTGGTACTCTTAGCTCTCCTTTCTGATCCTTCCACTCTGGTATTTAATTAATGATGGCATGGTCACAATGTGTGAAGGCTCTGTAAGGCTTTCACAATCTCTAGTTCACCAACTCCTGTGAAAACTGCAACCCTATACATGCTTTCCCAGTTACCTACAGGTCTTATGAAATACCATCACCAGCTCCCAGGTCCCCGCCATACCACCATCTGTTCAGCTTTACTACTTCCATTACATAAAAATCCACTGTTTTTCAGGTTCTGTATGTACACACACACACACACACACACACACACAATTTAGTATTTAAAAAACACAAACACATTGAGACAATTAAATGCAACCCAATTAGATTCAACTAATCAACAACTGTGCAAAACCAATTATTTAAAACCACTGCCTTTTACTTCAGAATTTTTCTGACTCAATCCTTCTTTCAGTTCCTTCATCTTATCCCTGAGTATAAGCCAAACTATAGGGAAAATCTTTAAATTAATTGACCATAAATGCTCATAACAAGTAAAATTTTAAAGTAGTAAAACATTTTAAACTGGACATATTGGGAACCAAACATACTCATGATGAATCTGTGCTGTAATTTAGAGGCGAACTGACTTGTCCCAAATCAGTATTACTTACAGCTCTAGCCTTTACACCTTTCCTTGAGATACTCCCCTGTCTTTTTCCCTTCATCTATGCGTGGTCAACACAGCCTCCTGAAATTAGTTCAATCCTCAGTTCTGTGCAGTTATTTTCAGATGATTCTACTCTACAGATATGTACTCATTCACCCCAGAATGCATAGCATAGAGTCCACATTGCTCACAGCATGTATTAATATTATACCTCATATTATTACTTCACACTACTATTTAACTTTTCACATATCACAGCTTTCCATCTATCTATACTATAACCTTTCTGAAGGCAAGGATCATTCTTTTTCCTTCTTTGAAAACTGCACTAGTCTTCAATAGAGTAAGCACTCAAATTATTTCACAGAATAATAACGCTTCACAGCAAAATCTGCAAATCTTCCACTGCATATAAAAGAGGAAGCCTAGAAAGGTGAAATTACTTGTCCAAGATTATTCAACTGGGAACTGAATCAGGGCAAGAACCCAAGTGCGTGAATCTAATCTAGCGTTGTTTTAGCCCATGTTAAAAGAAAGAAATTGTGCTAAAATACACTTGTTCACTTTCCAGTTTTAATAAGTAAAAAAAAAAAAAAAAGCTAACGTGTGTATAACCAAGAACGTCGCATTGCCTCAAAATCATCATTTACTTCTATATTAATCCTTGGCCCATCCTGAGAATGACAGTGATAACAATTATACATATTATAATACATATAATATGTAAGTGATTTAGTTAAGCATCCAGTGACCCAGAACAGCCTTTATTTTGTGTAACTCACCTCTTCCTTTTTAAAGCATTATGTTGGAGGGAGGGGGGGCTCAAATTAACAGTTCAGTTACCCAGGTTCTAGTTAATTAGGATTTTATCTAAATGATGGTAAAGAGTTCCCTGACTCCCTCTGAATCTTAACTGTTCAAGAAGTCCTCTCATCATTTGTTTATGGAATAATTTTTTAAAAACTAGCTACTTGATAGTCTGATTAACCTAAACTTTCCTTCAGAGACTCTTCTATCATCTGCCTAAGTCCTCGAGGGAAGTGAGGCCATTTAGATGCACAAGAGAACAGCTGGAGCATGAAGTGACAGATAGATTTACTTTAAGAGATTAGCCTCCAGAGAAGTGCTTAGTTCTCAGTTAACTTTGTGTATTTTACCATAAGAAAATTCCAGGGAAATAAAATCATAAATATGGATATTTTCACAAACTGATCATTAGAAAACTCTATGGCTCTAAGAACCACAACAAGGACGATTCTATCAAAAATGCCTTCCCCATTGGTATTAAATTAATTTCACCTGCGAGGTAACAGCACAGTGACGATCAAATGAGGAGTTTCTACTAAGATTTTTGAAAGAAAGTCCACACCTCCAGTCAGACTTCTTTTACTAAAGGGTAAGTGTTATGGGTAAAATAGCACCCTTCTCCCCAAAAGATACATTGGAATCCTAGCCCCAGTACTTCAGAATGTGACCCTATTTGGAAACAAGGTTATTGCAGATATAATTTGTTAAAATGAGGACCCTGGATCCAGTATGACTGGTATCCTTTTAAAAAGGAAATCTGGACAAAGAGGCATATGTAGAAGGAAGATGATGTGAAGAAACAGGGAGAAGATGGAAAGAGAGAGGCCTGGACAGATCCTTCCTTCACAGCCCTCAGAAGGAACCCACCCTTCCAACACTATAAGTTCAAACTCTGGCCTCCAGAATTATGAAGACAATGAATTTCTGTTGCTATAGCCACTCACTTTGTGGTGGTTTGTTACAGCAGCCCTAGCAAACTAATACAATAAGCAATAAGAAATTTTAACAGGGTCTACAAGGTAGAAACAAAATAGCATTGAACTAGAAATTCAAAGTCCCAAATCCTAGGTTTTAAATTTACAAGCTTTGAAATAAATATCTGCCTCAGTTTTCTCATTTGTACCTCTTTCAGGTTGTTTTCAGGATAGGACTTAATGTGTATAAACATCCCTGGAAAAGTACAAAGTATTAAATAAATAGAGGATGGTCTCATCCAACATTTAAAATTTACTTAACACATTTAGCTTTTAGGTAAGAAAACAGCTAAGTTATGAAAAAGTGTATGTGATCCCCACAATTCTTTCCTCAAAAATGAGAAAGTAACGACTTGAGATGTTTAATTAAAAACTAAACCAAATACACAGTACAAGTTAAAGCACATCCTGGTTAACATTTCCTTATTTGTTAATTTTTAAACCCACAATTCCTCCCTAAAAAAATAAAGAAATAAATACCCAGAAACATTCACAGCTCACAAACTGATTCATTCATCTAACATTTGTTTAGTATCTACTATATTCCTGAAGCCAGATTAAATCTTCAGAATACAGAGCTCGAAGAAATGGGCTCTGATTTCAAGGAGCTCCCTCTACAGAAAAGGAAATAGGAAGTGATTAAATAAAGATTCATATGAGCCATGACAGCTTTGTATGTAGAACAAAAGAACAGAAACATATTTCGGTACCTACATTTGAATAAGAAAATGTTTAATTTTCTGGAATTGACAACACATTAGACAACATATATAGCAACACCTTAATGAATTGAAGTTGCTCGATTTTCCTTCTTAGCTCTTTGCTGATCATTGCTTCATGTTCTATGTTCATCTCAGATTTTTTTTAAAGCAGGTTTCAACAAAAAAAGATGTTTCTCTTAATTTGCTACATTTGTTATTCTTTTGTGTCTAGGAAGAGGATTATAGTTAGAGCTTCCTAACTGGATATTTCTTTTCTTAAGAGAAAACCAGAAAATTAATGTTTCAACTCTTACTGAAAATCCTTCTAAAGTCCTTTTCTGAGGGGGCACTTGGCGGGATGAGGTTATGCTATATGTTGGCAAATTGAACTCCAATAAAAAATTTTTTTAAATAAAATAAAATAAATAAAATCATTTTCTAGTTTTTATGTATGGATAGGCTATCCCAATTAAAGCTGTCTTTGAAAACGCCTGGGTGGCTCAGTCAGTTAAGTGCCTGCCTTTGGTTCAGGTCACAATTCCACAGTCCTGGGATCAAGCCCTGCATTGAGCTCCCTGCTGAGTGAGGAGCCTGCTTTTCCCCCTCTCTCTGCCTCTCTCCTTGCTCATCTCTCCCCTCTCTCTCTCAAATAAATAAAATCTTTAAAAAAAATTGGTCTTTGATGGCTAAATATTTTCCAAGTCCCTAGGAGTCAGCTGAATATTAGTGATTCGGACCTGGTTCTGCAGCTCTACATACTGAAAGAACAGTATAGTGGGTTGATCTTTAGCTCTAAAGGGGCTAAAGGGTGAAGGACAGGTGGGAGAGGCTCAAGCTAAAAGTCAATTTAAAAACAATTAAATAAACTAGAAAAAAGCTTTTAATTGAAAATACCTTTTTTATTTATTTATTTATTTATTTTTCAGAAAAAAAAATGTGAGATAACTGATTCATTCTGAATCTAAGTTAAAGATTAACAATGAATAGTTTGATCTAAGAGCCAAGCTACACAGGAGTGTAAACAAACGTACACATGAAATAGTGAAATGACTCAAAAAGTCTTTATCACCCTCTTTGTTTACTTATGTCAATAAGAACTTGAAAGCTATATTTGCAAAGGCTAAAACACAAAGCAGATAATCTCTCCATGGATAATTGAGTTGACACTATTAGGATCCAGGAGTTGAAAGGCAGCAGAAGTAATGGCCCCCATTTTCTGGAAGTTTAAAATTCAATGAGAAAAGAACAAGTAAAACAAATAAATTGAAACAGAAGCAAATACATAATCAACTATCATAATGCAGGTAATTCTCTTTCCAATTTTTTCTCCTGATCTCTTTTATCTTTCTTTCCCACATTTCACCCCCTTCCCTTTCCTGCCTTCTCTTCTATAATGTAGTTAAGCAAATACCTTTCAAATACATAATTTCTTTCATTTTCTCCACCATGTGCAGTTACTATCAATTCACTAATAATATCTTAACCCATTAGAAACAACGAATACCCACCATTTGCTTTGCTTCAACGTGGATGGAACTGGAGGGTATTATGCTGAGTGAAGTAAGTTAATTGGAGAAGGACAATCATTATATGGTTTCACTCATATGGGGAATATAAGAAATAGTGAAAAGGATTATAGGAGAAAGGAGGGAAAATGAGTGGGAAATATCAGAGAGCAAAGCAAAACATGACAGACTCTTAACTCTGGGAAACAAAGGGTAGTGGAAGGGGAGGTGGGTAGGGAAATGGGGTGACTGGGTGACGGCACTGAGGGGGGCACTTGACGGGATGAGCACTGGGTGTTATGCTATATGTTGGCAAATAAAACTCCAATAAAAAAAGTATACAAAAAAATTTTTTTAATCTATAAAAAAAATCTTAGCCACAACTCATACCAACAAATCCTAAGCTAGTTCATAACATCTCGTAGAAAATACAGTCATATGAGAGTGTAATAAAGAAGAGAAAGAGAAAACCTAGGAACCTACCATATTTATGTTTAACTTGACCTCCAAAAAATTAAGAAATTCAATGATAAGTATAGAAAGGAAAATACAGAGACAAAATTATATGTGATCTTCAAGAACTTGATATTTTTTTCTGAAAATTTAAAAACACAACTGTTTTCTTGTATTCGACAGTTTCTTTATAAACCTTTCTTTCCAAAAGTAAAAAAAAAAAGTTTTAAAAATAATCAAATGTATGAAAGCTATCTTAGCCAGATATGTAATGCTCAGAGAATTATTCTTTTGTACATGTAGGAGTCAGTTTGGGTTGCAGAGTTTTCCTTCAATTCCTAATTTAAAAAAATTAAAAATTCATCGGAAGAAGGAAAATAAGCAGAGATAAATTCTTACTGATTCTTTCTGTTTGTGCTTTTAATCTTACACTTTCAAGTCAAATATTCTACTGAATAGTCAGTTCTTGCACAGTGTTCTCAGTTTCAGCAAACCTACCATATTAAATTAGAAAAGAAAAAAATTCAAGAGAATTTAAAAACTCTATTGAAAGAATTCCAATTGAGAATACCCTGTTAATTTAAAAACCAAACCAAACCAAACCCCTCTACCTGCCATGAACTGAGGAGGTTTTATAAAATACAATATAACTATGGTCCAAATATGATGGGACATAAAAGATAAATTAAGTAATAGGGGCAGGTGAATGAGGACTGTACTAGATAACATGAGGGAAAAGTGTGGCTTCTTCACAGCAGTGCTTTCTTATCTTATGTTCTACTCTAATATGATATGCCCTTTTAACCTTTCATTAATTTTGCCCTAAATGAATCTCAAACAAGAAGTGTATAATCAAGACTAGCACTGGCAAGTATTGCTCTTGATTAGAACTGGGCAAATGATGAAACATGATAAAGACGTATATAATTATCAACTTCAGTCAAATTTTTCTATGGAATTGCTATGTCAACATTTATTGATCATCTTATAGAAGCCAAAGTCTAATATGAGGAACTGATGAATGAAAAAAGAACTAGAGGACCTGAATCAGAAAACAGCCTCTCGTTCTTAAAGAATATAAACTCACCAACAGGAAAGTAAAAAGCACATTTCCCTACAAACCAGACATAGCCTCAAGTATAGTATGAATATATAAACATTGAGGGGATCTCATGCATCATTCTTATATGAGTGAGTAGGAATGAGTGACAAATCCTAAGAAGGAAAAAGAGCTATGTTTTAATACAGGAAACACGCAAAAGTGGGCAGGGAGAAAAGAACATCACTGTCATGAAAACAAGAATAAAAATCTGTAAAGCAAGTAAAAAAACTAAATCTGATTCTTAGATTTGTTTTACATAAATAATTAATTTTAATGACTTTAACACATCATAATAAATCATAAAGCACAAGGCAAGAAAAAATATTTTTACATGTGTATTTGAATATGAATACATCTATTGCTACTAAAATTCATTTAATAACTATAAAAATTAACTAACTTGATTCTTCTTTCAGGCATAAATTGAAATACTTAAGAGTGTGAAAAAACCTAAAGTAGAACAAGTTTAATTCTATAAAGTCAATTGTTTGTTCACATCTTGATGCAAAAAAGAGAATTAAGCAATTAGGTGCTTGTCTTTAACTGCATCTTTCTTCCAACTTCTACTATAATAAAGGACACAAAAGCCTGTTTATGTTTTTAAAGGGCTAACTTCAGCTAACTAATTGATGCTGCTCTATAAGTTTGTAAGAAAACATGTTCCAAATATACCAAAATATGAATAATTCCCCTTCAAGACAGTTAATATTTATTTAAAATCTGAAACGGAAGCATTTTCCTATAGCTTATCACTTTGCCAGTATGCTTGGGTAATAGTATAATGAAGCAGAAGGTAATCTTTGAAAAGTTATTATCAATGAACAGTAAAAGTGGATTATCAAAAAGATATCCATGCATAAGGGGGAAAAAGTTAAGCCTTTTAAGACCTGCCAGGGAAATCTAAGGTAACAAGTAATTTCTCTTTAGATAAATCACCAAAAGAAAAATCATTTTATGTCTGTAGACTATTTGTGATACATAGAGATAAAAATTCTAGCAGACAAATAAAGTGGATCATTCTCCCTGATAGGAGAAAATTAAAATCTTTAATCTCAACCAAAAGAGATAACCCCGTAGCACATGGAAGTAGGACAGCACACAACTGGTTAAGAGTGTGGGTTCTGGAGCATGACTACCTAGATTTACATTTTTATTCCTCCACTTCTTAGTTTAGCTGTGTTATCTAAATAAAAGTGCCATAATCTTTCTATGCCTCAATTTCCTCATCTATAGAGGGAGTGGTAATAAGAGTGCCAACTGCAAAGTTGGAATGATGTTTAAATGTGTTAATACAAAAATGGAAGACTTAGACAGTGCCGGGCATTTGAAATGCAATGGTAAGCTATTTAAAATATTCTCATTGTGGTACCTGGGTGGCTCAGTGGTCGAGCATCTGCCTTTGGCTCAAGTTGTGATCCTGGGGTCCTGGGATCTAGTCCCACATCGGGCTCCCGAGACGGAGCCTGCTTCTCCCTCTGCCTGTGTCTCTGCCTCTCTCTGTGTCTCTCATGAATAAATAAATAAAATCTTTTTAAAGTTAATTATTTAATTAATTAAATCATTTTCATTATCACTTGTTATTATAAACTAAATAGCTATACTGAAGCTTCAGATATTTCTTTGGTGATTACCTATTGTAGTTATTATTAGCCACTAGTTCTTTTTTTTTTAAGATTTTATTTATTTATTCATGAGAGACACAGAGAGAGGCAGAGACACAGGCAGAGGGAGAAGCAGGCTCCCTGAGGGGAGCCCAATGTGGGACTCAATCCCAGGACTCTGGGATCATGCCCTGAGCCAAAGGCAGATGCTCAACCGCTGAGCCACCCAGGCATCCCAACCACTAGTTCCTCATGTAAAATATCAAAAGTGATGATTTGAGCTTACATTTATAGGTACATTCTCCCACCATTTGATAGTAAAAGGACTTTTAAGGTATAAATTCATAAGGACAAAGAATCCAGAAGACAACAAATAACAAAATTGTGGTAAATGACTTCTGAGATCCCAGAAATCTGAATACTAATCAGGTAAAGGGAAATTAAAAACAGCTCAATTTATTTGACAGAATCTCCAGAAAACTGAATTGGCAGTACCAGGTATTTCTGGAAGATGCAAGGTATTATGAACAGGAGGACTGATTAAAACTCTGTTTGAAAAGCTGTTAGATTCCCAGTTTGAAAAGCTGTTAAATTCCCAGTTCCCAATTCCACCTCTCCCTCCCTCCAGTTAAGACGAGTACCCCTTCCCAGCCCTACAGAACATCAAAGGTTTATTCTCATTTTTTAAGTGATCTTATCATTACTGGATGACACAAGGCAAGTTTATAGAACAGACAACTCACACTGAAAAAGAGAGGAATAAAGAGAAAGTCTATGTGCTTCTCCCCCAGTTTAGTTTCTGAAACACTGGAGAGAGGCTCATACTCTTCAAGCAGGTAACAAAGATTCTTCTCTGGGGAAACTAAGCAGCCTACAATAACATCCTAAAAATATGGATATCAGAAATTAGGAAAGTCCAACCAGATTATTCTGAAAGTCAGATTACAAGAAATGAAACTCATCTCATAAATCCTTATCCACAGATCTAGAACTAATGGGCAGCTTTGTAATTCTCTTTTTAGAATGTTTACGTGAACAGATAGCCAACGACCATCACACATTTAAGGAAAGCCTGAAATAGGAAAGACAAGGACAAACAAAAAAGAATAACTTGGGAGAAACAGACAAGTCAAGAGAATAAAATGTCCAAAAACTATCAATAATTTTCAAAGAGATAAAAGAATGTACGGATATATGAAACAAAAGCAGAATAGCATTAAACGAAAGTAGAGGTCTAATAATAGGAGAGGTTTTCTTCAAGATTTTTATTTATTTGAGAGAGAGAGCAGAGGGAACAGCAGAGAGAGAGAGAATAGCATTAAACAAAAGTAGAGGTCTAATAATAGGAGAGGTTTTCTTCAAGATTTTTATTTATTTGAGAGAGAGAGCAGAGGGAAGAGTAGAGAGAGAGAGAGAGAATCTCAAGTAGACTCTGTGTTAAGCACAGAGCCTGACACAGGGCTCGATCCTAGGATCCTAAGATCATGGACATTAAGAGTTGGATGTTTAACCAACTGAACCACCCAGGCACCCTCAGGAAAATTTTTTTAATCTACAGAGGGTTGAAACATAAAACTGCAAAAATCTCCCAATAAAGTGCAACTAAATACAGTGGGAAATAACTGAAGAAAAACGATAAAATAATTAGAAGACTAGCCCACTAAGTTCCTACAATATCCAAAGAAAACAGGAATTCTAAAAGCAGTGAGTGAGTTAGTAAGTGAGTGAGTGAGACAGACAAGAGACAGTGAAATGAAGCAAGGAAATCAAAGAACTAACACACATACACACAAAACATCCCAGAAGAGAGCATGATTTCCTAGGTCAAAAGAAGCCACCAAATACCCAGAAAGCTACCAGAGAATGTGGTCAACTGAAATAAGGACCCAGCAAAGAAATCTGGTAACAGGGGATCCAACACAAAACAGAAGCAAAAGGAATCCCAAAGATAACAGGTATGGTGGGAAAGGGAGGGCCTAAAATAACAACTATGCCAAAGACCAGGAGAATTTCCAGTATAGACTAGATTAGAACAGTATAGACTAGAATATCCAGTAGAGTGCAGAAGAGTCTGAGAGCTAGGTCTTCAAGACAATGAAATTAACAGATTAAGATGATATTTAGACATTAAGATAGAGTTTGGGGTTAAATTCATGATAAGTACATAGAAAATTAAGCTATCTCTAAACAAATAAATATATTCAAGGAAAAACTGTGTACAAGAAAGAGGGGACACCTGGGTAGCACAGTCAGGTAAGTGGCCAACTCTTGGTTTTGGCTCAGGTCTCATCTTGGGTGAGATGGAGCACCATGTGGGACTCCACACTCAGCAGAGTCTGCTTGAGTTTCTCTTTCCCTCTCCTCTGCCTCTCCCCCTCCTTTCTCTAAAATAGAGAAGGCCGCCCAGAAGATGCGGGTACAGCAGGCCCAGGAGCGGGCTGCCCGGCTCCGGCACCAGGAGCTCTTCCGGCTACGTGGGATCAAGGCCCAGGTGGCACGGCGGCTGGCGGAGCTGGCACGGCGGCGAGAGCAGCGGCGAGTGCAGCGGCTGGCGGAGGCAGACAGACCCCGCAGGCTGGGGCGGCTCAAGTATCAGGCCCCTGACGTGGACGTGCAGCTCAGCTCGGAGCTGGCTGACTCGCTCAGGACTCTGAAGCCCGAAGGCAACATTCTCCGTGACCGTTTCAAGAGCTTCCAGAAGAGGAACATGATTGAGCCTCGGGAGAGAGCCAAGTTCAAGCGCAAGTACAAAGTGAAGCTGGTGGAAAAGCGGGCGTTCCGCGAGATCCAGTTATAGCCATCACTGAATGCTGGAGCCCCCACCCTACAATAAAACACCACTGATCGACAAAAAAAAAAAAAAAAAAAAAAAAAATTTCTCTATTTCTCTAAAATAGAGAAAGGAAGGAAGGAGAAAAGAAATCATAGAATACTACCACATGGCCAAGCTATGAAGGGCATTCACATGGTTATAATAATATAAACATTAAATACTACTCTAACCAAAATTAGAATAACTATGGTGAGAGGATGAAAAGGCAAGAAACGGGTATGTGGCTTTGAAAACGACAAATGAAAGAACAAATTTTCAACTTCCACTGTGAGGACTGAAGAGACAGTATCTAAAAAAAAAAAAAAAAAATCCAGCAGCAGCAATATAAATTTGTTATTTAGAGATATGAAAATAAATAGCAAAAGAAATCAACTAAAAGAGTTGAAGATAGTTGTTCCTAAGAAATAGTAATGGGATAAGGGTGAGAGCAGGCAATGCAGTTTCTTACTACAAGCCTTACAGAACTATTTGGCACTCTTTCAACATGTGTTTGTAAAATATTAATAAAATACATATAATGATAAAGATACATCAAAATTAAAAATAATTTCCTAATTATAATTTTGATACATGCTCACATAATTTGAAAACTGCACAGGAACTAATAACAAAAGAATGTTGCCACCCAGATAAAACTATTAATATATTGCTATATTGCCTTTGAATATTTTTGCTACATAAACACACACTCATGTATGTAGTCTTTTAAACAAAGACTCACTTGATGGGATGAGCACTGGGTGTTATACTGTATGTTGGCAAATTGAACTCCAATAAAAAAAATACCAAAAAAAATAAAATAAAGCTTCAGATTCATGCTAAATATGCAAATTTACATGCTCCTTTTCAGTTAACATTATATAATTAACTTTTCTGATGTCCTTAAATATTCTCTAAAAACAGTATAATATTCCTCTTCATCCTAAAACATCACGTATGTAATCATTTTCCTACTCACTCTTTAGCATTTATTTAACAACATTTTCCTTTCTCTAACCCCCATCACTTGACTTATGTCTTCCCTAATTCTCTTCTCTTCTAACTACTTCTCTTTCTCCTTTCTGGAATCCTCCTCAGCCTATCCCTTACATGTTGGAGTCTCACAAAATTTCATCCTCCATGTTCTCTCCTCAGCCTGGATGACTCCAACAACCACACTATATCCTGATAAATGACAATCACCAAGTTCTGTTAATTCTGTTATTTAGAAGATAACTTGAACCTACCAGCTTCCACTGTCTAGTTCAGACCACCATTACATCACCAGCCTAGATTCCTAACTGATCTCCCAGATTCCACTCCTGCCCCCTTTCAAAGCATTCTCCACATTAGCAGTCAGAATCATCTTTTCAAAACACAAACCTAATCTCCTAGTACCCTGCTCAAAACTCAATAGCTTACTGTTGTTTTAGAAAAAATTCCAAACTGCTTTTTTGCCTATAAGGTCCAATAATCTTGCCCGAGCCAACTTCTCCAGCTTCATTCTATACCATTCTGTCTCTCTGGTTCTCTATGCTCCAGACATATCACCCCTCTTGTTCTCTAAATACACCAAAACCTCTCTTGCCTATGGGCCTTGGTATATGCGGTTTATTCCGCCTGAAACAATTCCCTCTGCCCACCCCCTAACTTTTTCCTTGGCAAACTCCTATACAACCTGAACCGCACGCTCAAATTTTTAATTTTATTCTATGTAAACACTACCCTGGAGTTGGACAACACTAGAGCTCTGAAATCTAAGACAGGAAGCACTTTAATAAAAGAATTTGCAATTTTTCTGTTTAATGTCTGTCCTCCATGGGAATATAACCTGCACAGGAGCAAATCTTATTAAATGCTGGTTCCTCTGCACCCAGCAAAGTGCTTTATAGACAGTAGATATTATTTTGTAATGAATAAATAACTCCCAAACCTGTATCTTGGTGTTCAAAACTCTCCTCAATTCTAAATCCATATAATCAAGTACCATCTCCACCTGTATCTCCTATGAGTATCTCAAACTCAACATATTCGGGCATGAACTAATCTGATATTACTTCCTCTCTGTACTATTCCCCATGCTTCCTATTAACGGCACCCTGTCAATTGTGCTCTTCAAATCTCCTTTGACTGATCCCCTCTTTTCCACCCATTTTGTCAGTCTTCAGTTCCTTAACCAAATCTTACCTGCATTACTATGATAGCTTAATAAGGAATCACCACACATCCAACATCAAACTCACCTGTCTTCTAACCTCAGTGCCAACATAATCATTTGTTTTTAAACGAAAATGAATGTGGTCCTGTCATTTCCACACTTAGAATTCTCCAATGGTCTTTTTCCATATATGTGAACTACTACTGCTGCCATACTGCTATACCATGGGCAGGTATAGTAGTATTGCTGAATACGACAACTTTCCTTATTTCTTATGCATTTGCCTTCTAGTGCCTCTGTCTCTATACCCATCCTCTTTTATCCATTTTGCTTTTATTTATTTTTATTTTTTAAATATTTTATTTATTTATTCGTGAGGCACAGAGAGAAAGGCACAGACACAGGCAGAGGGAGAAGCAGGCTCCCTGCAGGGAGCCTGATGTGGGACCCAATCCTGGGTCTCCAGGATCACACCCTGGGCTGAAGGCGGCACTAAACCGCTGAGCCACCCGGGCTGCCCTCATTTTGCTAACTTTTAAAGACTCAAAGTTATGTTCCTCCAAGAATTTTCCTGACCATACCACCCCAGGCTGAGTTAGGTGCCCTTCCCCTGTGTTTCCACAGCAACCTGGATATCACAGTATTTATTACACAAGGACATAATTTACCTGACTGTTCCTCCCTTTAATCCTGAGCGCACAGAAGTGCTACACGTTGTTTAATCTTTGTATTCTCTGAATCTATCAAACAGTAAGTCTCCAAAACTATTTGCAATATGGCTATCAATATAATGACATCATTGGTAACATGATGTTTGGTATAAATTTTATAATTTTTAAGGAAATTAAGGAAATACATGGCTTGAACCTCACTAGAAGAATTTTCCATTTTAAAATCTCCTTTAGTTAATTGTACTTTAAATACTATATTCACAGTTCTAAAACTTATAAAAAATAGAAGAGTATTTCCTGACTCTTCATAGCACCTATTGGCAAACACTCCTCTTTGGGTCTCTCACACTCCTGTATGTCTTCTTGGGAATACCAGGAATACAAGATCTGGACCGTGCTGTATTGGGGCCATTTCTCCAGGTGGTGTGTGCATGAGCAACCTTGAGGGATGAGGTAAAGTCACCCTCCAGGACAGAGAACAGTCTTACTCCTCAGTGGCAACTCACGACACGTACATTTATCTGTACCATACTGCATCACCTCTACGGGACCTGGGGGCAAGGAGGTCTAAAGCAAATATGCTAATGTTCATGCTGCTTGCTGTGCCAGGATAAGTAAAGTCATTTGTCTCTGACCTAGGAGTTTCATGTGTTCTACCAGGACCTGTGAAAAGGTAAAAGGCTACTTAAAAGGAGAGTGAAATGAAATCACAAACCCACCAATTTGCCTCTTGGCAATTTACCAACCTCTACAATCAAATATACAACATTTAAGCCTGAATAATACTGTGATTTCTTCCTTTACTATTCATTTAAACAAACATATGAAAATCCATGTTCCCCACAAATTTCAATTCATTTAGATTTCAAGATTTTCTAGTTGCTTATTTTTTACCTTTTTTTACTGTTTCAATTATTTTTTCTCCAACAAAATAAACTTCACAATTCTGTTTTCATTTTCCTCTTTTATTTTGTTTTCCCTAAAATAGAAGAATTTACCAGTCTATTGTCTCCCTAACTATAAGATATAAAACCCACACCCAAACAATTCATAAAGCCTACCAAAAAGTTACCAGAACCAATCAGTGGAACATACACTGTCGTGGTCTCTCCACATAAAAAAGTTGTCAGCAGATAGCTAAAGCATGGTGGTACCTCCTCTGATTTGAGTTCCAATCTTATAAGCCCCTGAGAACTATGTGCACTGCCCTCTGGATGGTAAGTAGCTTTTTTCAACATTTATTTATAAGTTTTCCTTTTTGATAATAGACCTTCTCACACTCCCAGGCATTAAGCAAATAACTATGAAATTATGTTTCTGAAAAAGGCAAGAAAAGGCGACAAGGGAAGCTCATAGTGACATATTACCAACATGGAAATGCCTTTGTAGGAATATACATTAAAGACTATGGATGAAGGAAGAAACTATCAAGATTTTCCATTGTGCCTATAATATAAATAATGTACCACAGACAGGGAGAGAATTCAGAGGACTACCTGGAATGTGTAGATCCAAAGTAGCTGACTAGCAGAGAAAAATCCATACAAAAGCTGAGAAAAATAAAAGATAACGATGATAAGAAAAAAAAACAAAAACAAAAAATCCAAAGACAGGAATTAGCTTTGAAAGCAGGCAAAGCCCGCTAGCTCACACCAGAGGTCATCCAGCAACTACCAATCAGCCTCCTACTGGAAGCATGGCTCAGACTGGTGGGAAATCTAAGTGAAAAAAGTCCCCACATACAAAGGAAGCAACTGAGACTTGAGATCAGGAAGTTGGTGGAGGCTGAGGGTTTCACCACCTTCACCCAGCAAGCTCTGAGCTGATGTTTACATTAGTTAAATTTGCTAACGCAACTACGATAAGAATATAAATTTTACATTTCAGATATTCCCAGGAGTGCCACACATGAAAAGAGAATATATCAACTTGTCAATATTCAATGAGTCTAAATCTTTAGGGGAATCTATATAAAAAATGCACTGACTAGGTCTTCCCTAATATGTAGCCACAAGAAATGCCATAGCACATAGGGCTGTAGCTTCTTTAACACATAAAAGCATGTTAGGCCACAAAAACTCCCATGTAAACTTCTAAGGCCAATTCTAATCTAGACACTGGTATAAACTCCTCACATGAATCTCTTGGTTAAAATACAACTGATCTTTAATGAACACTAAATTTATGATTTTTCTCCATGTTCCCTCTACTTTTTATAAAAACAAGAATATATCTTTGCCAGGATCATATAATGTCATCCTTTCTTCAGTGAAGGTTTACTATGTTTATATCCACAGCATTTTTCTACTGAAGCATCCTTGTTTATACAGTAAGATGCAGACAAGGTCACTAAAAGTTTCAAAACAAAGTATCATAATAACCACCTGCCAGAGAAATCCATAGGCTGTTTCCAGGTCATAAGTGGCAGCAATATGAGAAATCTGTTCTGTGTCTTCTTCAGCTGTGAGTAGCTGCAGGTGGACTTTCCTCTGAGGTCACTCAGCTCCCCTTCTCCCAGGACTTATGGCCACTACTGCTCTTCCTTTCCCCCACATATCCCCATACCCCATCCTCTAAGAAGAGCTACAACCTATCCCCCCCTCAAGGAAAAGTGGGCAGATTACGATCTTCGAACACCAAAGTCTGTTACTTCTTCTCAAAAGAAATACCTTCCATAGATTTCTCAATATCCACAACCAGGGAGTGGAGGAAAAAGGTGTAGAATTAGCTGCTCACAGAAACAATGGAAAAACCATAGAAGCCTAAGATATTTCTACCCATCTTAATTATGAGCTAGAACTGAGACTTAGCTAAGAGTAGCTAAGGAGACTCCCGAAGACAGCTGGGCTCATGTTTTAAATGTACCCTGGACAGGTACATGGGTGGCTCAGTCGATTGATCGTCCCAACTCTTAATTTTGGCTAAGGTTGTGATCTGGGATCCTGGGATGAAGCCCCTCGTTGGACTCTGGGCTCAGCAAGGAGTCTGCTTGAGGATTCTCTCTCTCCCTCTGCCTTCTCTGGCTCTCTCTCTCTCTCTCTCTCTCTCTCTCTCAGGAATAAATTAATCTTTTAAAAAATAAAATAAAACAAAATACAACGTACCCAGGATTTGTTTTTTTTTTTTTTTTTTTTCCAGGATTTGTTTTTATTGTAAGTGTGAGACATGGAGACAACTGTCTTCATAAGAAGAGTTTATTATTATTCATAGTTCCCAGGAGAAGAGGGCAAGCCACTCCATAAAAGGCCACAAGGGAAAGTACCAGGTTGATCTGGAGATGGAAAGAAATAGGGGAAAACCTGGGCACAGCCTTTATTGTCATTTTCTCAGGAAAGGCAAGGAAGGGTAGGGTAAATAGTTCTGAACTGCCTGGTTTGAATAATTTCAGCAGGCTCTGGGGTATAAGGATTGCCCCTAGTTGCCAGCTAGCTGCCCTGAGGTGCTGTTCGCACAGGTGGGTCAAACTGTGCGAACTCAATAAAGGTGGTGTGTAAGGGCTCCAGATTGGCTGGGGTGCATATGAAAGGCACACACCCAAGGGAGTGCTATCCATAGGAATCCCGGCTATCTTTAGGAGTTAATAAGCCTTGGAAGGGGCAATCTGTCCCCAGCTAGCAAGGCCCCAAGATGTCAAAGTAGCATAAAATGTAGAAAATAAAAAATATGACCAATTCAGTCCGGGATGTACTTCTAAGCTCAGGGCTCATCTAAATTGTACTTTTTTTCATAAATGCCTGTTCTGAGCTCCAGAATTTCCTTGAACTAAAAGCATTCCTTCCCTGAAACACTACCAAACCCGTCTCTACCTTATGTCACCACTACCATGCGTTGATGGAAAATATATCAAAGTAGTTACTCCAAACAATCTTCCCTTGGTTTCAAACTGATTGTTTGTATCACAATTTGAAATCTGTACCACAATCCATTAAAGTGATGGCATGGCCTTTGACACAACTTCTGAAGAAGTCACACCATTGCCATCAGAATCATTTAGAAAACTAAAGCTTCGGTGCTAAAAAGGCATATGTACAAAGCTTTTCAAGCTAGGTTGTCAGCTACTGTTTAGATGTTTGCATAAAATTTCAACAAAAGGAACACAAACAAATACCTCAGGATTTCAAAGACATCACTAATGTGTATCATCTTCTAGAAAAAAGGCAAGAAAGCTGACTAGATAAATATCAAGACATCTCCTCCTATCCTCTGCTGCTAAGCTCCTGAACAATGTTTTTGTTCTACTTTAAAACATCATCAGTCATGCACTCTAAGAATTTATAATTTGGCTTTAACCATTGCTCACTGCAGTAGATGTTTAGTCATAGGAAAACTTAAATCTCTACATTGATTTTTTTAACTGGTAAGATGTATTTCACTGTTGAACTGTGATTTCACTGTGGAACATACTGCCTGATTATTCAACATAAAAAGTAAAACAAGATCTGCTTACAACACACACAAATAGTATCACCAGGGATTTTCTTTTTGCTATATTGTTTTCACAATCACAGACATGCTTGCTAGGTAATATAATCATCACAAAAAAAATATTAAGTAGAATACTAGTTTAAAAACAAAACTAAGTAGGTAAAGAAGCAAATTAATAGACTTTGGATGGGTACCACAAAAATAAAAAAATAAAAAAATACTGAGACTACTACCTGATAAGACAGTCACAGCAACAGAACATGATGGTTCAACCCCAATGCTTCATAATTAGTCAGCTATTTAATAATCCTTCTCTTGGCCTTGAGAATCACAGTATCTAAAAATATTCCCAAATATCTTTCTTAACTTCTGGAGAACTCATCCAACTCAGAAAAGAAGCAAACAATGGAACTCTCTAGCAGACTGTGAGATCACAGACAGGACATTTAGGTTTCGTGAACCATCTCATCAATATTATCATAAGGAATCAAATACCTGAGTAAAAATCAAACAAAAAATTGCCAATTTCACTAATGAAATCTGGACAATTGTTCCAGCAAAATCAGATTCTATGTCCATAGATATCACTTCCTTTTTTAGGGTTTTTATACATTCCCTGCTGTCCACTCCTACATTGGTCCATCAGGGCATCCTGCCTCATTTAAATCTATGGTCTGAGGGCATCCCCGGTGGCCCAGTGGTTTAGGCCGCCTTCTGCCCAGGGCCTGATCCTGGAGACCTGGGATTGAGTCCCACGTCGGGCTCCCTGCATGGGTCCTGCTTTTCCCTCTCCCTGTGTCTCTGCCTCTCTCTCTCTCTCTCTCTACGTATATCATAAATAAATAAATCTTTAAAAAAAAAAAAATACAAAAAAAAAACAAAAAAAGAAAAAAAATTGGGTCTGAAAAAAAAATAAATTTATGGTCTGAAAACAGGAAAAAGAAACACCTTCCTTTACTCAGTTCTCAGTACAGCTGACACATTCAAGCATTCATCCAATATTTACTGCACAAATATTGTCAAGTACTTTTAAACATTAAAAGTTGGAACAAGCTTAATAATAATTGCAGTAATGAGGCAAAGTCTGTGTATTATTCTTCAAGTAGTAATCATTTTAACTATTCCAGAAATATTCAAGGTAACAGCTTGTAAATGGATATCCTAAGATTGTCGTAATACAGAACAACTCTAGGCACTAGTTACATGATCTTGAACAGATACTTTATTTCTCTAAACTTCTGTTTACTCATCATATGTTAATAAGATATACCTCATATGGCTGTTGTGAGTGTAAAGTATGCCAGTGTAAATGAAGAGCCTGGTACAACGTGTGCTACATGGTAGAAATACACAGTAAGTCTCTTCCCTTTAAGTATGCATAAATATCCAACATTGCAGAACAGACAAAAACTATTGCTCACTCATCTTTTTGTGTGCATACACAATTATAGTATCACAATTCTATAATTCTTTATCACAATTCTATAATAATTTAAATCCCTGCATGGAGCCTGCTTCTTCTTCTGCCTATGTCTCTGCCTCTCTCTCTCTCTCTCTCTCTCTCTCTCTCTCTCTCTGTGTGTGTCTTTCATAAACAAATAAATGAAAATATTTAAAAAAAAATCAAGAAAGGTGCCTGGCAGCTCAGTCAATACAGATGTGACTCTTGATCTTAAGAGGTGTAAGTCTGAGCTTCATGTTAGGTGCAGAGATTACTTAAAAATAAAATCTTAAAAATATATATATATATTTATATATATATATATGTATATATGACATCAAGAATATACTTAAAGCTCTTCCTGATTACTCAGGATCACCATTACTTATGAAGATCAATTATAGAGCCAAATCTTAGAGATCACTGCTACAGATGCTATACCCTAGACAGTTAAATGTTCCATATAAGGCAGTTGAATTAGACATGGTATGTAGTCATTAGCAAAGCAAAGATAAGGCAAATACTGAGGAGCATTATAGGTGGCTGTTTGTCCTCTAGTCTTACCACATTCATTTTCTCAGAGTTGAAGAAGGATTATGTATTTATCCAACCATACTTCACTTGTCTTTCTCTGCTGAGAGTGCTACTTGCTGCCACCACAATTTCTATCCCTGCTAATCAAAACATTTACCTCTGTGGCTTTCTTCCCTCCTCTGCTGTCTCCAATCAACTGCCCATCCATAAGAATACAAAAACTAGTCACTAAAAAACTACAATATACAAATACAGTATATATGAAATTATAAAATATTCCAAATAAATTTTAGAATAAATATGTTGAGGTCTACAAAAATCATACTGAAATTTTTATTACAGTTGCATTTGAATTTATAGATTAATCTGGAGGAAATGACATCTTTATAACATTAAGTCATCCCATGATATTTCTCTCCCACTAGTTATATCTTCTTTTATATCCTTTAATAGAGTTTTAAAATTTCTCTGTAATAGTCTTGTACATTTTTTTTCAGTTTAATTACTTGATTATATTGGTTGCTATTGTTGTATTGTATATGTTGCTAAGACGATGGTTAAAGAGGAAGGACTTGCTCTACCAGACATTAGGACACAGTGCAAAGAGCCACAGTCATAAAAACATTGTGATACTAGACAGAAATAGACAAATGATCAATGAAATATAAGAAAGAACTCATATATGGGAAGGGTATAAGTCAGGAGGAAAAGTACAAACTGCTTATATTCTACAGGAAAAAAAATGAATTCAAATACTTACACTTCACATTTTATACAGAGATTAGAGGCTAAAATGTAAAATATAACATGTAAAGCAAATGGAAAAAACATAGGGGAATTTGTGATGTCAGGATAGAAAAGGATTTCTTCAGACCACAATAACACAAATCACAATGTATTGATTTATATGTTGTGGTATGATGATTTAACCCCTTGAAAATTAAGGATTCCTTATCAAAAGAGGATACCATAGATAAAATTAACAGATTATATTACAATGTCTAAAATCAACAAGGATAAACATCTAGAATCCAAGGAAATCCTGCGGAATAGTGAAAATGGATAAATGATATGGGTAGCAAATTCACATTTATTCAGTCAGCAAGTATTTATTGAGCACCTACATTTTAAGGGCTAGAGTTACAGATATGCACAACAAAGATAAGATCCTTGCCTTCAAAGAACTTGAGCAATGGAAATAATTATGGAAATAAATACATAATAAAATTAATATGCTATATTTTGTTGTGATAAATAGTATGAAGATAGATAAAGCAGAACAAAGAAAGTGATGAAGAGTAGTCTTTTATTTATTTATTTTTGAAGAGTACTCCTTTATGTAAGATAGTCAAGGATATAATATTTAAGCAGAAATCTGAATAAAGTGGATGAGCCAAGTGGATAAGAAGAAAGAGTTTTCTAGGCAGAAGAAATAAGAACTAGAGTCTCTAAAGACAACAGATTATGAGGAGAGAGAATCAATCATATTAATAGAGAAATGAAAATTTAAGTAATGACATACCACTTTATAAATATCAGACTAGCAAAAATATAATGTAAGATAATTCCAAGTATCAGCGGAAGTGGAGGGAAAGGGACGAACTCACATGTACTACTAGTGGGAGTAAAAAGTGGTATAGCCATTCTGGAAAGCAAGCTGGCAGCACTTAGTGAAATCAAGTATGTGTATAGCCTATGATCCAGACACCTCACTCTATAAAATCAGAATTCTCCCAAAAGTCCTTAAGAGGACTTGTATGAGGGATCCCTGGGTGGCGCAGTGGTTTGGCGCCTGCCTTTGGCCCAGGGCGCGATCCTGGAGATCCGGGATCGAATCCCACGTCGGGCTCCCGGTGTATGAAGCCTGCTTCTCCCTCTGCCTATGTCTCTGCCTCTCTCTCTCTCACGGTGTGCCTATCATAAATAAATAAAAAATTTAAAAAAAAAAAGAGGACTTGTATGAAAATGGAAATCACAGACTTGTTTATAGTATCAGGAAATTACAGGCAACCAAGGTTATCATCACCAGAGGACCAGACAAGTTAGATGTGGTAGATATATACTCTGAAACACCTGCAGCAGTTATAAGTCATGAAATATATATATATATATGAATCTCTATATAGAGGGAGACTCAAAGAGATAAAAGTTTTTTTAAGTATTGAAGAAATACAGAAAAAAATCTCAGATTTTCTTTGAAATAATGTAATACATAGAGGTGAAGTTGTGTGCCTTTGCAGAGACAAAAGGAAGAGTGATTTGAAATATTTATTAAGCAAGATTAACCAAGAGTTAATAATTCCTGATGATGGACACATGGGGATTATTATACTATTTTCTCCACATTTGTACATTTAAAGTTATCCATCATAAAAGCCATTCTTAGAGTGCTAAGTGAAAAAAGAAACATCTATACCAGAATATCTTTAATATAAATTAAAAACATCTATGTGCATAAACCACCTTTTTTTTTTTAAAGATGCAGACATATCCAAAGACTTTAGTACAGATGTCTACACAGGCAAAGAATGGGAATAGAAATTGTGGATAAATGAAAACCTTGTATTTTTTTCAAAGAGGGAGTGGGGGGTGAAGGTATTATATTTTATTTTTTAGATGTTTTATTTTTAAGTAATCTCTACACCCAACATGGGGCTTAAACTCACAACCCCAAGATCAGCAGTTGCATGCTCCACCAACCAAGCCAGCTAGGTACTCCAAATAAGAACTATTTAAAATAAAACAAGAGAGAGCCTTATACTTGCCAAAGCTGATAGTGTGCTACTACCTGAGGAATTTGATTAATTCAAATTTTTTCACTTGAGGTTTAAAAACATTAAATAAATACAAAGTGCTCTAGGATCACAGACGAGGGGTAACTAAATCTAACTTAAGAGGAGGAGGTATTTCTGCCCCATACCTTAGACCTACTGAGAAAGGGTTCAATTCCCATTTCACAGAGGAGAAAGAGGAGGAGAGTAAGTGAAGTAACACTGTAAGTTCATAAACAATCAAGTAGGAGAGGTGGAATCCAAGCCTAGGACCAGAACTGCCACTGTGCTTCCAATGCTGCACTATTCTAATTTAAAACCTGCACACTGCTAACAGATTGAACTTCCTAAAATATTACTTTATCCCACAATGCCGCTGTTCTTGGCATCCACAGAAAAAATTAAATTCTGTATAGATTATATACCGCCCCCAATCATTTTCATCCACTTTTTCAATATCCTACTTTTCTCCAACATAAATTCTCTCTTCTAGACACACAAGTCCTCCTTACTTCTTTCAAAATACCCACAACACTTCCAAGCCTCTAAGAACTTTCTCCAAACGGAATACCTCTACTCTCCTCTATTACTTATTTGTATCCCATATATCCTACAAGTTCTGGTATTCAGAACACTTTCATAGTATTAATTGAGCAACTGAAATCCTACAGCTTCTCCAAAAAGCTTCCCTGATGACTTCAGCACACACCTTTTCCTTCTTTGATTTCTTTTGCACTTATTTTCTGCACCATTCAATTAACACCTATAACAGTTAACACCTCAATTATCCAGCATCATTAGGAAACAAAAGTGTTCCTCAGAAGCAAATTTTCCAGACAACTTAAGCATTAATTTAGGAAGCAGCAAAGCTGAATAATGTTGACTTTAGTTATAGAAAGACCTAGGTTCAAATCTCAGGTCTGCCACTTACTAGCTAAGTGGCTTTGAGCAAATGGCAAAACTGTTTCATCATTTGTAAACAGGGGATATACTAACTTCACAAAGTTGTCATGGGTTATTAAAAAAAAAAATCACACGAAAAAATCTGGTAAAACATTCTTTAAATTATGGCTACAAAGCAACCCCAGCTGCTACTATACACTAACAGAAAATAATTTTGACCGGATGAGCACTGGGTGTTATACTATATGTTGGCAAACCGAACTCCAATAAAAAAAATACAAAAAAAAGGAAAAAAATAAAAAGAAAAGAATTTTATTAAATGTATATACTTTGAGATTTTTCTTATAGGACAGTGAATGTAAATAAATCACCATTTGCAAACTCATTCATTCAATATTCATTTGTTCAATAAATATCAATTCAGTAGATATACAAAACACAAAATCAATATATAAAATCATTTCTATATACTAATGATGAATTGTTAGAAAAATTTTTTAAAGTAGTTCTACGTAAAGGTGCCTGGCTGGCTCAGTCAGTAGAGCATGTGACTCTTGATCTCAGGGTTCTAAGTTCGAGCACCACATTGGGTATAGATTGCTTAAAATTAAAATCTTTACAAAAAAAATAAATGAAACTTGGTTAACTTTTCTAACAGAGTAAAGAGATAACCTACAAAATGATAGAAAATATCTGTAAGTCATTATCTTTGATAAGGGATTAACTCCTAAAATATGTAAGAAAGTCCTACAACTCAATGGCAAAAAAACAAAACAAAACAACACGAAACAAAAACCCAAGTAAACCAATTTAAAAATAAGCAAAGATGGAGCACCTAGGTGGCTCAAACAATTACGTGTCAGACTCCTGATTTCAGCTCAAGTCATGATCTCAGGATCGTGAGCTCAAGCCCGACACAGAACTTTGTGCTAAGCTCAGAGCCTACTTAAGATTTTCTCTCCCTCCCTCTGCTGCTGTCCCTCAACTCATACACTCTCTACTAAAAAAAAAAAAAAAAAGAAAAGAAAAAGAAAATAGACAAAGGACTTAAACAGACATTTCTCCTAAGAAGACATACAAATAATCAACACATAAATAAAAAGGAATCCTAATCCTCAGGGAAATGCAAACCAAAATTATGAGATATCACCTCACACCTGTTAGAATATTATCAAAAACACAAGAGATATAAAGTGTTGGTAAGGATGCAGAGAAAAGGGAACTCCTGTGTAATGAAGACAGACAAAGAAAAACAAATACTGTATGATCTCATATACAGAATCAAAACAAAAATAAAACAAGGGACGCTTGGGTGGCTCAGCGGTGGAGCATCTGCCTTTGGTCCAGGGTGTGATCCCAAGTCCAAGGATCAAGTCCCACCCGCATCGGGCTCCCTGCGAGGAGCTTGCTTCTCCCACTATGTCTCTGCGTCTCTCTCATGAATAAATAAATAAAATATTTTTAAAAAATAAAAATAAAAACAAAAACAAAGAACTCATAGATACAGAGAACAGACTGGCAGTTGCCAGAGGCAGAGGGTTAGGGGTGGGCTAAATGGGTGAAGATGGTTGAAAGGTACAAACTTCCAGTTACAAGATAATTAAATTATAGGGACCTGAAATACAACACAGTAAGTACTGTTAAAATTACTATATTACCTACTTGAAAGTTACTAAGAGTAAAGATGCTAAATATTCTCACAAATGGTAATTATGGGGATCCCTGGGTGGCGCAGCGGTTTGGTGCCTGCCTTTGGCCCAGGGCGCGATCCTGCAGACCCGGGATCGAATCCCACATCGGGCTCCCGGTGCATGGAGCCTGCTTCTCCCTCTGCCTGTGTCTCTGCCTCTCTCTCTCTCTGTGTGACTATCATAAATAAAAAAAAAAAAAAAAAAAAAAAAAACAAATGGTAATTATGTGAAGTGACACAGGTATTAGGTAACATTATGGTGATAATCATTTTGCAATGTGTAAGTATATAAAATTAATGTTGTACACCTTAAACTCACATGATAGTATATGTCAGTTATATAAAATAAAGCTGGGATCCCTGGGTGGCGCAGCGGTTTGGCGCCTGCCTTTGGCCCAGGGCGCGATCCTGGAGACCCGGGATCGAATCCCACGTCGGGCTCCCAGTGCATGGAGCCTGCTTCTCCCTCCGCCTGTGTCTCTGCCTCTCTCTCTCTCTCTGTGACTATCATAAATAAATAAAAATTTAAAAAAAAAAATTAAAATAAAGCTGAGGGAGAAACCTATATTATAGGCTGGGGTAACTATATATATATAGTTATATATAGTTATATATATATATAGTTATATATATATGTAAATCTATAAATAAAAAATTATATAAAAATATTTTAAAAATAAATATAAATAAAAATATAAAAATATAAAAATATAAAAATATAAAAATATAAATATATAAATATATAAATATCAAGGGCCAACTATGTGCCAAGTGACTAAGGACTCAATAGTAAATGAGACAAACACGGTCTCTGCACTCATGGAGTTTAGTTTACTAATCATTTATTAATTTTACTGTCTTATAGGGCAGAGAATTAGGCAAGGATCAGATCACTCAGAGTTCTACAGGCCACAATAAAAAGTTTGAGTTTTGTTCTAAATGTAATGAGTGATATGACCAGACAGATAATTTTTTTTTTTTTTTAAAGAGAGAAAACACATGCACATGCAATGAGTGGGGAGGGGCAAAGAGAGAGGGAAAATCAGAATCTGAAGTAGGCTCTATGCTTGCTGGGAGTCCAAGGCAGGGCTCACTCTCACGACTTTGAGATCATGACCTGGGCCAAAAAGAGTCAGAGGCCTAACCAACTGAGCCACCCAGGTGGCCTAAGATAGATAATTTTAATGCACCAAGTATAGGCACGCCTGGGTGGTGCAGTCCTTTAAGTGTCCAACTCTTGGTTTCACCTCAGGGTCATGATCTCAGGGTCCTGATCTTAGGGTCCTGAAATCTAGCACTACATGGGTCTCCGCTCCCAATACGCTTGAGATTCTCTCTCTCCCTTTGCCTCTCCCCACTCTCCTCCCTGTTTCTCTCTCTCTCTCTAAAAACAAATCTTTAGGGATCCCTGGGTGGCGCAGCGGTTTGGCGCCTGCCTTTGGCCCAGGGCGGGATCCTGGAGACCCGGGATCGAATCCCACATCAGGCTCCCGGTGCATGGAGCCTGCTTCTCCCTCTGCCTGTGTCTCTGCCTCTATCTCTCTCTGTGTGTGTGTGACTATCATAAATAAATAAAAATTTAAAAATAAAAAAAATAAACACAAATCTTTAAAAAAAATAAATGCACCAATATATCAGGAATTGTAGGCTTTTTTATTATTTTGTGGAGTTAATATTGATTAATTTGACTGAGAGCTTCCACCCCCCCAACAAAAGCAGCAGCAACAATGATACACAGCAATGATTTTCAGTTTTGTTAAATGGAGTAGCACTTTTTTTAATGAAACATTTCTAATACTTCATTATATAAAAACATTAATAATAGAGCCACTTTAAGACAGCCTGATTTCATACTATGTCACCTCTTTCAGTTCTTTTGGAGAAAGAGTATGAAAACAAGACTATAGAATTAAGAACACTGGCCTAGAAATCAGAAGATTCCAGTCCTAGTCCTAATGATGACTTTACAGCAAAGTAATCTTGTGCAAGCCAATTGAAGTCCTCAGTCTTAATCTCTTCATTAAAATGGAGACAAATCTGATATATTTACGTGTCACCACAATAGTAGTGTGGATCAAAAGTGATAACGTTGAAGGGGGAGAATTACCATCAACTAGACTGTTAACTAAAAGCTACATATTTTTATTGCTTCTGAAATAAACAAATTCTCTTTGCTGGACTGATGTCCAAATCATATTGAAATATTAAGGCCCCCAACTATGAATTAACTTTTGAAACTGGCCAGACCAATTTAGAAATTGGTAACTGTGGGGGCAGCTGGGTGCCTCAGTCTGTGGAGCAAATGAATGTTGATCTTAGGGTTGTGAGTTCAGGCTCCATGTTAGGTGTAGAAATTATTTAATAAAATCTTTTTAAAAACATGAAAATTGATAGGTGTGGCATTAATTGGAAACCATACATGTATGGAATCCTACTAACATTTGAGGTCCTATACAATGTAATAACCAATTGCAAAGAATAACTGAATTTGGTGCTTAATGGAGAATGGTGTTTATCTTTTAAATACTTAGTGAGTTTTAAAAAAGTCAATGTGGGCAGCCTGGGTGGCTCAGTGGTTTAGTACCATCTTCAGCCCAGGGCCTGATCCTGGAGACCTGGGATCAGGTCCCACATCCGGCTCCCTGCATGGAGCCTGCTTCTCCCTCTGCCTGTGTCTCTGCCTCTCTCTCTCTGAGGCACCTGGGTGGCTCAGTCGGTTAAAAATCTGCCTAGAAAATAAAAATAAAAAAAAATAAAAAGGAAAGGGATCCCTGGGTGGCGCAGCGGTTTGGCGCCTGCCTTTGGCCCAGGGCGCGATCCTGGAGACCCGGGATCGAATCCCACGTCAGGCTCCCGGTGCATGGAGCCTGCTTCTCCCTCTGCCTATGTCTCTGCCTCTCTCTCTCTCTCTCTGTATGACTATCATAAATAAAAAAAATAAAAAATAAAAATAAAATTAAAAAAATAAAAATAAAAATAAAAATAAAAAAAATAAACATCTGCCTAAGCTCAGGTCATGATCCCAGGATCCTGGGATTGAAAACCAAATTGGGCTCCCTGCTTAGTAATGAGTCTGTTTCTCCCTCTTCCTCTGCCCTTTAACTGCTTGAGTTCTTTCTCTCAAATAAATAAAATATTTTTTTAACAATTAGAAGAAAAAATAAAATAAATTGTACATAGCCAAAAACATATGTAACTCTAAGTCTGCAAGCTTACTTGAGTTTTATCTCTATTGAAAACTGTACTTCTCATTCAGTGACAAACTGAAATACACTTATTCCCTGGTACCATAATTCTGATTTATATCTCATCTTTTAACTTTATTTTTTTTTAATTTTTATTTGATTTTATTTATTTATGATAGGCACACAGTGAGAGAGAGAGAGAGAGGGGCAGAGACACAGGCAGAGGGAGAAGCAGGCTCCACGCACCGGGAGCCCGACGTGGGACTCGATCCTGGGTCTCCAGGATCGCGCCCTGGGCCAAAGGCAGGCGCCAAACCGCTGCGCCACCCAGGGATCCCTCATCTTTTAACTTTGTATCATCCACTAGATTTCTTAAAGAAATACAATCTTCTGATAGTAAAGAAAAAAAACTAAACTTTATTGCTTAGTCCAAAACTAAGTAGAAACCCAGTTTCCTCTTAAGTGTAAAATTTCATTTGGATGACAAACAAAAATAATGAACATTTTACATCATGTTATTCTTCACTGAAAGCTTATTTAATAAGTAAACCAAAAGAAAATCACTTCTAAATAGAATTTTTTATGTAGTTAAAAAAAATACATAACATAAAATTTGCCTTCTTAATGTTAACTGTACAGTTCATTAGTGTTAAGTATATTCACATTGTGGTGAAACATCTCCAGAACTTTTTCATCTAGTAAAACTGAAATTCTAGATCTATTTAAAAACAAATGTTTGATGGAAAGAACAATGTTCAAATACAGATTCTACAAATACTCAAATGTATGACCTTAAGTTTCTAACTGCTAGCCTCAGAGTCTTTGTCGATAAATTAGAGTTAACATCTACTTCATTAGGACTGTAAGATGATGATGAACTCACTAGTTTTATATCCTATGATCCTTAGGTCATTCAAACATGTTAAAATCTATTAAGAAATTATACATTAACCCTTTATCATTTTTAGATGATCACAGATTAAGTAATGACCGATATTTTCATGGAGTAGAATTATTACCTTCAAGTTATCACAACAATCCATGTGACTGTGAAACCAAATGAATCTTTGGCAATATCCTATGGAAAAGTATCTTCACTTATGCCAAATAAGGGAGAAAGATTTCCTGGCTGCCTTAATAAGCTTCAGGCAGAAATGCTTATCCATTTCAAGTGTTCCAGTAACCGTTCCAGTAAAGAACTTTAAAAAATAGAAAGCCAATTACCTTATCCAAATAGAGTTCAAGTAATGTGATTTTTTTTTCAATTTCCAGGTTTTTTAAAAACTTTTTCCAAATTTTAAAACATTTATTTTATTCATCCATATTTTCTAAAATTGTTACTTTTTATCTTTTAAATTAAAAAAAGAGATTGATAATATTGGGCCAATCATTTAGAATTAGTATTTTAAGTTTTGAGATTTGGTGTATCTATGTAACTATTTATTTTGACCACAAGTATAGAGGGTCAAGTTAATAATACCACTCAGTTCATGGCACGTATTGTCTTTGGTTCACATTTATAGAAGAGACCATCATCCAAGTTAGAATATACCCTTTACCCTTCCCTTAAAAACAATGAACCTCTGATTTGTAGATTCCTTGGGAGGGATCCATACATAAAACTTTGCTTCCCTCCTCCCCATTGGTTCTTTGTAACTTGAAAAGGTAATAAGATAAAACCCAAAATGGAACTCTCTTGCATGATAACATTAACTTAAGTGAAATATGAAAATTTCTAAGTCCAGTTCAATTATCATGTCACAATGAAACTCTGCTGTTTTAACACTGCAATCCCCTGGACCACTGGATTTCAAGGCTTTAAAACTGGCTTCAAAAGATGGTCTTTGATTTGCTCTTATGTCAAATCAAGACTATCCCTGATATCATCCACTTGTGAATTGGAAATTCTTAAGGGTAATCCTTAAAAAGCTACATCAGAAGTAGAAAAACATAATCAGAACCATAATATAAATTTATTTCAGAACTAAAACATGCAAAAATCAATGACACATTATGCTAAACCATCTGGCTCTTCAAATTTTTTTTTCTTAATTCTTTTTTCTCAGTTTCTAAATATGAAAACTAGGGGCGCCTGGGTGGCTCAGTTGGTTAAGCGTTTGCCTTTAGCTCAGGTCATGATCCCAGGGTCCTGGAATAGAGCCCCTGATGGGGCTTCCTGCTCAGCAGGGATCCTGCTTCTCCCTCTCCCTCTGGTCCTCCTCCCTGCTTGTGCTCCCTCTTGCACTCTCTCTCAAATAAGTAAAATACCTTAAAAAAATTTTTTTTATTAAAAATAAATTTAAAAATAAAGATGAAAACTATAACTCCCCCCCCTTTTTTTTTTACAAAATATGGTAGTAATCCATGACTCACAGCATGTATAAATACAACATAAACATGCATTAAAAAATTATCGGCCTTCATTGGAACAAAGTTATAATAATTTACAGTCTGGAATCTAACACATGCAATAATTACTGATGCCAGTGCACTCTGTAAATTTACTCTCTAATGATGTTTTTAATGTTTTTAAATAAAATTCTTTTGATTTTACAGGTCCAGTTTCCTATCAAAACTATACCAAGATTAAATGGAATCTCTCAAACTTAATTTTTTAACTAATCTCTGTATCATAAGCTACCAGAAGAAATGACAACTTGCTTGTTTTTCCTGTTTTGTTGCTTTTTATAAGAACTTCCCTTTTTACAGGTACAATAAATTACATATGCAAATAAATAAAAGCAAAACAAGCACTATGAATGCTGCTCTTATATGTGGCATAAAGCTTTGCAGCCTGGCCACTCTGAATGATTCACATAGAAGAAAAAGAAACTCTGACTACAGGTAAAATTGAGTTTTATGCAGATGCACCTATTACTAAAATAAAGTATATTATGCCCTTTTTAGTAAATATTTAAAAAAGAAAAAAAAGGCACTTCCCCAGCCCAGTCAGCTGTTTTAGTAGCCTGGTACATTGCTAATAAGTTACTTATTCTAATTTTAGACAATTAGGCAACAGCAAATTGGAGAAACATTGAACTTCTGCCTTCAGAAAAGTTAAAGGACACCTGGATGGCTAAGTGGTTAAGCATCTGCCTTCCACACAGGTCACAATCCCAAAGTCCTGGGATGGAGTCCCGCATCAGGCTCCCTGCAGGGAGCCTGCTTCTCCCTCTGCCCATGTCTCTGCTTCTCTCTCTCTGTCTCTGATGAATAAATAAAATACTTTTTTTAAGTTAAATAAATAATTTTCTCATCACTGAAAGGAAAGAGGTGTTAGAAAGTAATTCTAAATTTTAAGACCCTCCAATTCGGATAATTTCAAGATTTAAGTTTCTAAAATACTCTAATAAACTTGCTAACATTATAGCCTTCTTGGTCAAGCAAAATAAATATGTCCAGAATCTCTCAATAATAAAGATCTTATTGAGCTCATTTTAATGTCAATGAATGAGATAAAATACTATCAAACAGCAAAATAAAATACCATCAGTTATCAACAGAAAAAAAATATATATGAACACCTCAACAATCTCAGGACTCCACTGAATGAGATAAAAAAAAAACTTGGAAGTCAGCCAGAGAAGAGAACTAGTCATATGGTAGTGAACAAACATAAAGGGAATATAAAGGGCTCCCATGACTTTCAGACATCAGAAAAATGAGTCTTTGTCATAGTAAATTATGATTATAGGGATTCCCATCAATATATTGATAGCTGGCCACAATGAGATACCACCTCACACCTGTGAGAATGGTGAAAATTAACAAGATGGGAAACAACAAATGTTGGAGAGGATGTGAAGAAAGAGGAACCCTTTTGCACTGTTGGTCGGAATGTGAACTGGCGCAGCCACTCTGGAAAACAGTGTGGAGATTCCTCAGAGTTAAAAATAGACCTGCCCTACAACCCAGCAATTGCACTGTTGGGGATTTACCCCAAAGATTCAGATGCAATGAAACGGCAGGACACCTGCACCCCAATGTTTACAGCAGCAACGTCCACAACAGCCAAACTGTGGAAGGAGCCTCGGTGTCCATCGAAAGATGAATGGATAAAGAAGATGTGGTTTATGTATAGAATGGAATATTACTCAGCCATTAGAAAGGATGAACACCCACCATTTGCTTTGATGTGGATGGAACTAGAAGGTATTATGCTGAGTGAAATAAGTCAATTGGAGAAGGACATTCTATGGTCCATTCATTCAGGGAATATAAAAAATAGTGAAAGGAATTACAGGGGAAAGGAGGGGAACTGAGTGGGAAATATCAGAGAGGAAGACAGAATATGAGAGACTCCTAACTCTGGGAAACAAGGGGCAGTGGAAGGGGAGGTGGGTGGCAGGATGGCGTGACTGGGTGACGGGCACTGAGGGGGGCACTTGATGGGATGAGTGAGCACTGGGTGTTATGCTTTACTTTGGCACACTGAACTCCAATAAAAAAAATATAGCAAAAAAATATATCAATAACTGGAAGAGAGGGTCAGAAACCCCCAATTCAGTCCCATACAAGTGGTAATTCATTTAAAACTGAAGTATTCTCACTGATAAGCTACATACTTCACATAATATGAACTTATTATAATCTAACTAAAATGAACTATTTTATTTAAAATAAAACAAGTCAAAAATTGTCCTTTGTAGTCCTCGAACTTTGCTGACAGATCTTATATGTTAGGAAATCTAAGAAATTATTAACCCTTGATTGTATTGATTCCTTTCTTCTTTCTATATAACTCATCTTGATCTGACCAAATGTCACAATTAGACAGCATTTGCTAATAGGAATATAACTTAGGAAGCTGAAAGATCTCCCAAAACGTGTAACAGTGGCTATTTTTGTCAGAATAGGGCTTTGAATACTAAATAGTACTTATTTCAATTAGTTAAATTTCCACACATTTAAAAAGATAAGAAATTATTCTCTGCAACTACAGAGACCATCCGAAATGTACACATTGCATTACAGACACCTATTCACTTAGAGTACATGGACAAAAGGATGATATTTTCTGATTAGAATTGGTAATTAACACTTTATCTTACTTGGACTAAAGCTACTTAACTGAGTTGGTACGTAATTTGGAAAAGCAACATCCATGTGTAACCATTTTATTTACCTTTATAATTTTGTCAACACATGGATAAAAAGATCAATGTTTGTGTATTATTTCCATATTAACAGTAAGAAAAAATGCGATAAAATAGACAACATAGCAAAGTATCTCAAAGGCCTGATAAACCTAAAATAAGAGATTTAGCTTGCTTTTTTGTTTAGTTTAACCCAAGTATCTCTCTTCCCCACCATAATCTAAATGACAGCAGGCTACTATATAAATCCATAAGTAACTCTTACACATTCCAAAGTTCCTATCCTTGCCAAGAAGACAAGCAAGAAGTATATCCAAACATAAATTCTTATTACACACCATATAGACAACCAACCAGCAAGGTAAATGGATATATTACAAAGCCTCATGAATTTAATTAATTTTTCTATATTTAATAAGCATTTATAAAGAAAACATTTAAACATGGTATGCTACACTCTTAAACCAGGACAATCATTGCCTCTCCAATCAATAACTGGTTATTTTATAATTCATATCAAGACCATTGCCCTTATTGGAAGTTTTTTCAAGCAAATGCCACTTTATTCAAATTCCCACAAGAAAAGTCAAATTGATCTGCATATACACTTCACTGTTGATTTTACATGAATGTAAGCATGCTAAAATAATGATCAAATTAAAGTATTTAAGCATTCTGCTTAGAACAGCAATGACTGTAAACTTTAATTTATCTCATGCTGGATATTGCAAATTTTATTAAATATATACTGACAAAACTTAATTTATTGTGTCTTCTAACCATACAACAAAAACCCCACCCTAATCTTGTTAGTTACATTTCAAAGCTCTAATAAAACACTGAGATATATGTAAAAGGCAGTTATGCTATTAATGATATATTACATATGACTTATTCCAACTCAAAAATTTTTAATTCAAATATAATTCTAAATAATTAAGTAATAATTAATATGGAATTAGTATTTTACAAATAATTCACAATATACTTTGTAAAGGTCCCTGTTGACAGTGCAAAAGTGTCACAAATTTTATTATAAACTGTTAACAAAAATGGAACATCAATAATAAACCATACTTGGGATGCCTGGGTGGCTCAGCAGTTGAGCATCTGCCTTGGGCTCAGGGCATGGTCCCAGGATCGGCAATAGAGTCCCGCATAGGGCTCCCTGCAGAGAGCCTGCTTCTCCCTCTGCCTGTGTCTCTGCCTCTCTCTCTCTTTCTCTCTGTCTCTCTCTGTCTCTCATGAATAAATAAAATCTTTAAAAAATAATAATAATTAACCATATATTATATGATTTCTATATGCCCATTTTCTTTCCTGAGCTTAAGCTTGTCCTTTAACAAATAATATATCTTTCAATCTATCTGTGCTTTATTATACCTGAGTAAGATGGAATTGACATTTTTTTAACATCTCAGATGACTTATTTCCTGTTTTCACAAATAGCAGAGAGTAAAGTCTGTTCATGTCACTTCCTTGCTTAAAACCTTACAGTGGGGGTGCCTGGGTGGTTCAGCTGGTTGATTATCTGACTCTTGGTTTTGGCTCAAGTCATGATCTCAGGGTTATGAGATCCCAGCATCAGGTCCCACACTAAGGAGTCTGCTTGGGACTCTCTCCCTCTCTTTTTGTCCCTCCCCCTGCATGTACTTTCTCTCTCTCTCAAATAAATAAGTCTTAAAAAAAAAAAATAAACAAACCTTATAGTGAGTGCCAAATAGCCTCAGGGTAACTTCAGAATTGTTAGCCTGGCTTTGTTAGCTTATCTCTGTAGTTTCTACCACTCCTCCAAAATCACCCCTCCCCCAAACACACAAACACACACACACACCTTAAGCACTACTGAAACATTTTTTCTAGGAAACCTCTTTACAAGATGACAGAACTAAACAGTGTTCCCCAACTAACACCCCTATATACACAAAATTCCCCAAGTAAAGTAGAGCCTCTTCAAGTTGGTTTTCTCTGCTTCCTTTCTCAAGTGAGGCTGTCCATATTTGATGTCTCCACCTTCTTGCCTTATACTCAACTCCTCAAAATACTGCACGTTAGCTTAGATCTACTCCACTGTAACTGTTCTCTGTAAGTTCATAGATGGTTTCTTATTCTAAAAACTCAAGCCCTGTTTAACCTCTCCATTCATTCTACTATATCTGGCATAGTAATTTAGGCCTCCATTTGCAAAAGTCTCTTTCCTTGCCTTCTGTGACTGATGCCAATCCTTGTGAGTTTCCCTCATGTCTTTCTAGTGTTCCTTTTCTGTCTCAATCTCAAATTCCTCTTCCACTTGTCCCTTAAATATTCCCTAAATTTCCATCTTTGGTCTCTTCACACTTTCTCCTAGACATTCCCATGAAAAATAACTTCATTCCCATTTCATGGCTTCGAGTACTCCATCTCTAGGTCTGAATGGCCCTTCAAACTGAACACACCATTTTCTTCCTTATATCTCCTATATGCTCTTCCTCCTGTAGTTCCTCCAAGGCTAAGAATGACACTTCTATCCATAAATACAGCCATCTTAAAAATCCTAATATTTTCGGGATGCCTGAGTGGCTCAGTGGTTGAACGTCTGCCTTTAGCTCAGGTCATGAACCTGGGGTCCTGGGATCCAGCCTCGTATCAGGCTCCCCACAGGGAGCCCGCTTCTCCCTCTGCCTGTGTCTCTGGCTCTCTCTGTGTCTCTGATGAATATATAAATAAAATCTTTAAAAAAACTAGTATTTTCACATTTAAGCCACCAAGTCCTATGTATTCTAAATCATAAGACATCTACTGGGCTGCCAGTAGGGTAGAAATAATGTATTATTATCATAGCTCAGTTATTACAATAGCTTCCTAACATTTCTGTCTCCCCTTTTACCCCGCCCTCTATGTAACTTCCAGAATGATTCTTCTAAAATGTACCTCAGATGATGTCACTTTTTTTGCTTAAAACTATTCCTCTCTCAGGTCAAGCTATCATTCAAGGTCATTCTTGAAACAGTTCCTGTTTAACTTGCCAGACATATATATCTGGCAGCACATCCCAGACCTATCCTACAGTACATCCAGTCATACCAATGTTCTTGTAATTCACCAAATATAGAGTACTCCTTAATACGTTCCTGTCTCTGTACATGTTTCTCTCTCTCCCTAGAATATTCTTTACCTTCTGCCCCCTTCCAATCCAAATTTGGCTAATGCTTATTTCTTGTTTAATAAACATCCTCTTGGAAGTATCTCCTGAGAAAATCATAGCTCTACACTGGATTCATGCCCTTCTGCAGAACTCTCATTACCTTCTGTATAGCCATTATCGCGCTTGTTGCCCAGTGAAGTCATCAACTGACAGCAAATTCCCTCATGTGTAAACAACAATAAAAAAACTGGACCAGGGATCCCTGGGTGGCGCAGCGGTTTGGCGCCTGCCTTTGGCCCAGGGCGCAATCCTGGAGACCTGGGATTGAATCCCACTCGGGCTCCCGGTGCATGGAGTCTGCTTCTCCCTCTGCCTGTGTCTCTGCCTCTCTCTCTCTCTCTCTCTCTCTGTGACTATCATAAATAAATAAAAATTTTTAAAAAATTGGACCAATAGTGCGTCCCCTCTGTATAGTGAACTCCTGGTGGGCAGAGACTGCATGGTTACTCAGGTCTGACACAAGAGAGCTCAGTGCAGAATGAAAGAGAGAAAGATGTACTTAACACTTCTCAAATGAACAAAGGAAGGAGGAGACAGCACAAAGCTGAAGGAATATTACTCCCCCACCTCATGAAATGTATACAAATTTATACTATCATAAAATGCTTAAGTGGGTTTTGAAAATTAATGTTAAGCGGTATTTCCACAAAACCCAACTTTTTTCAAAGTTCCATTTTCTCAGGCCATTCTAAAGAAAGAAAGAAAGAAAGAAAGAAAGAAAGAAAGAAAGAAAGAAAGGAAAAGAAAAGAAAGAAAGAAGAAAAGAAAGAAAAAAGAAAAGAAAAGAAAAGAAAAGAAAAGAAAAGAAAAGAAAAGAAAAGAAAAGAAAGAAAAGAAAAAAGAAAAGAAGGAAAGGAAAGGAAAGGAAAGGAAAGGAAAGGAAAGGAAAGGAAAGGAAAGGAAAGGAAGAAAAGAAACTGCTTCAAATGTATAAAAATTAAAATTGTCCTGAATATTCTTCATTGGTCCTGCTAGACCTACTCTACCTTTTCTGCCCCACATGATCTGGGAGGCTATTTCTACAGAGTATCTCATCTCCCTTGCCCTCTGGCTTCCAGTTGGGCTCCAGCTGGGCTCCACAAAAAGAAGGCATCAGTTGATCAGAGGGCAGGAAAGAGGGAAGATCTCCCGGCCAGGCCTCCAGCCTCTGATTACAGTGGGTGTGACAATGGCTATGGCCCTCATGGTAAAATCACAGGTCCAGGAGAGCAGCCTTTCTGCAATGACCATAGCACTCACCAGATTCTGGTTAACTCCTCTCCCTTTTCCACTTTGGAACTAAGAAGGGTAAGGCTTCCCTTGCTGCTAATTCCTGGGGTGTCCCTCCATCCCAGGTTGGTTTTAATTTTAAACATAACTGCACTAAACTCTCCCCAGTTTTCCTTCAAAGGAACTAACCTACTGGGGATCTGACTAGTACAAACACAGAAACGTTAGTCAACTAGTAGCATTTTTGGCAGTGCTTGCTATGAGTTCTCTTGCTAACACTGTACCCATCTTACAGAAAAGAAAAGCATCAGCACCCTTTAATGTTTAGTAAAAACCTGCCAACACCCAAATCTTTTTGCCCTGAATTTATAAATCCAACTCACTTACAAAATTGACCCAGTACCATTTTGAATTCAAATAGATTAGTAAGTCATTTCCTAAGATGAATTCCTACCTGAAAAGTATTCCCAATACATACACACGTACATATTTGGGTGTGTGTGCATGTAATGTATTTGACGGTAAGAAACTTCACTCAGATTTTTCCATTACAGTATTTCTAAATGAAAAAAAATAACTGTATCAGTGTCAGTTTAATTCATGGTTAAAAAAATGTTAATCGAAACACCTTTAATAGCTTCCTAATAATTGCTATTGCTTAAATGCACTGAATAAAATGTAATCATCACATAATTTTAATCCAATTATAAATGACAAATAGCTCACGATACTGTGAAAAAAATGAAACAAAGGAATTGTTTCTATTTTTTTCTAATAGTCTGTACTATAGAAATGTGCTACAATACTACAGTACTAGACTCAGTATGGTTGTACTATTGCTCCTGGAGCACATGGAACTTTCCAGACGCCCTAGTCCAAAAACAAACAAAAAACCAACAGGCCATATGCTGGCTGGAAGAGACTCATAATTAGAGGAGGAAGTTTTTTTTCAAGACATTGCATATTCCTCATCTGTTTATTTCTGACTCTAAAATTTACGAAGGAAAGCAACTTAGGCCAGAGTACTTCACCTCTAAAACAAACAAACAAACAAACAAATGGAGACACAACTTTATCTAAAATTATAACCTGGGCTCAACTGGCATCTTCTTCTCTGACAAGCATTACATTTAAGCTGTTAAATCTCAGACAGACATCAGATCAGCTAAAGAATTTGGAGCTACTTGTGGAACACTTTTGGTAGCTATATAATTCTGCCCACCTTTTTAGCAGGTGTAAAATGCTTTCCTTAATCTTTTTCCTTAGTGCCTCTCTTTTCTACTGCCTCCCACCCCAACTAAAAATGGTGGATACATGTAAAGAAAACTATCCAAGCATTCCCCTCCCACTCACCACCCTCACAACTTCCGTTATTTTTTCCCCAGATTAAGCAATGAAACACTCAGGCAAAATGGTTAAAATGGGCAATGAAGTAAGAAACCTGAGTTTGAATCCAGCCTATGCAACCTACTATGGCCTTGGACAAAGTATATAACTTCATTGAAACTCAGTTTCCTCCTATGCAAAATGAGGATTATATCTACTTAATGAAGTTGCTGGAGGGATTAAGCAAGAAGAAAGCCAAACACACAAAGACAAATACTGCTTGGTTCCACTCATACATGGTACCTAGAATAGTCAAATTCATGTGACAAAAAATAGAATGGTGGTTGCCAGAGGCTGGGGGGAAGAGGAAATAGGGAGTTATTTAATGGGTATGAAGTTTCAGTTTAGAATGATGAAAATGTTCTCAAGATGGATGGTGGTGATGGTTGCAAAACAATGTCAAGGTACTTAATGCCATTAAAATGTACACCTAGGGGCGCCTGGGTGGCTCAGTGGTAGAGCATCTGCTTCTACCTTAAGCTCAGGGCGGGATCCAGGGGTCCAGAATCCTGCATCAGGCTCCCCAAGGGGAGTCTGCTTCTCCCTCTGCCTATGTCTCTGCCTCTCTCTCTAGGTCTCTCATGAATAAATGAATAAATAAATAATATTTTTAAAAAATAAAATAAAATGTATACCTAAAAATCATTAAAATGGCAAATTTTTTCATATATATGTTATCATGATAAAAAAAGAAAAAAAGAGTCTATCATTAATCCATATTAAAGGACTTTCCCTTCCTTAGAGTGAGGTACAAAAGGGGAAAAAAAAAAAATCAAAAAAACCTTTCCTTTCCGTATTGCTATTTCAGCACTGCAAACTGAAGCTGACTGGCAAAGGAAGAGAGAAGAGTTCATTGATCACAGAGCCTAAACCTTCACAAATTAAAAATTCAAACTACTCTAAATCCCAAACTAATTAATTTATATAAAACAAAAACATAAAGAATTCAAACAAATACCAGATTTTATTTATAATGTAGCATTTTTTTGGAGTTGTATTTGTGTAAGATTAAGATTGTGTTTAACTGGGGCGCCTTGGTGGTTCAGTTGTTGAGCAGCCAATTCTTGTTTCGGCTGGGGTCATGATCTTGGGGTCCTGAGATAGAGTCCCACGTGGGGCTCTGTACTCACTGGGCAGTCTAATCTAGGATTCCCACTCTCCCTCTGCCCCTTCGCATCCCCAAGATTCATGCAGGCATGTGCGTGCTCTCTAAAACAAAATAAGGAAGTCTTTAAAGGAAAAAAAAAAGAAAGATTGTGTTTAACTCACAATATAATATTTTTCACTTAACCAAAGTATTGACATAAACTGTAAACCAATATCTAATCCGTGATTCTCTGTTGAATCAAATCCATACACAAGCCCTCATAAAATATATATGAACCTCTTATTTTTTTTTTTTTTTTGAGAGAGAGAGAAAGAGAGTGGGGAAGGAAGGGAAGAGAGAATCTTAAGTAGGCTCCATACCCCAATCTCTCATTTTAAATGAGGCAGCTATAGTATAATTAAAGATACATTGACCCTGGAACCCAAACAATCTAACTACTACGGCTCAGTTCTGCCACATATTATCTCTATCATCCTAGCTGGGTAAGTCAATTTCCACCTAAAAACCTCAATAGGCAATGACAATCATCACCTATCTCAATTACGTGATTTAAGTAATACAAGGTACATTTAAATACCTTGAAACTATAAAATATACTTCTGTTCATATTATTAAATTTGTTGAGACACAAAGGAGATTTTCCATCCAAAATTCATATTAAAAATATACACATGGGGAGCCTGGGTGACTCAGTCAGTTAAGCAACAAACTCTTAACTTCAGGTCAGGTCATAATCTCAGGGTCGTGGGATCCAGCCCTGCATCAGGCTCTGTGCTCGGTGTGGACTCTGCTTAAGATTCTCTCTCTCCCTTTGCCCCTCTCCCAGCACTCACACACAGGTATGCACTCTCTCTAAAATAAATGTTATTCATTTATTTTTTTATTTTGTTAAGACTTTTTAAATTTGTTCATGAGAGACACACAGAAAAAGAGGTAGAAACAAAGGCAGAGGCAGAAGCAGGCTCCCCGAGGGGAGCCCGATGCAGGACTCGATCCCTGAAATCCGGGATCACACCCTGAACTGAATGCAGATGCCCAACCACTGAGCCACCCAGGCACCCCTCTAAAATAAATTTTAAAACATATATATTTAAAAATTTACATGCATTTCTGAGTAATATGACAAGGTAGGTAATCACCTGTAGTCCTAAAATTTACAAAATGACCACTAAATGCCCACATTATAGAAAACTCTTCTTTAGAAATTACATAGTAATCAATCCTCAATAATATCAAAACATTGAGGAGAAAATAAACTAGGTGTAGGGATTTTATGTTGCAACATATTTATAATAGGTTACATCCTTAATTCATTTATTCCACAAATATCTAATCAGAATTCCACACACTACTAAGGAGTGGAATACATTGGAGAAGATGATGCCACAGTTCTTGTCCTCGGGGAGATTCCAATATAACTGGGAGATAAGGCATTAAACAAAACATTATCAAATAATTCATTAATTTATGACACATTTGAAAAGAAAAAGGAAAGGTTGCAATAAGAGCATAGAATAAGGGTGTCTAGGGACGCCTGGATGGCTCAGCGGTTTAGTTCTGCTTTCTGCTCAGGGAGTGATCCTGGAGTTCAGGGATCGAGTCCCGCATCTGGCTCCCTGAGGGGAGCATGCTTCTTCTTCCTCTACCTATGTCTCTGCCTCTCTCTCTGTGTCTCTCATGAATAAATAAATAAAATCTTTAAAAAAAAAAAAAAAAGAATAAGGGAGTCTAATCCAACCCGGGAAATTTATGAGAAATAATTACATCAGTTGTACCATCCTTTGTCAATACAATAGGTTTTAAGTGTTCAACAAATCTTAGCTATTTCTATCAATGTTATTATAAAAGCCATATGCTCTAATGTCCTTATTGGAACAAGTGCATCCTTGGGGTTCAGGAAATAACAGTCAATCTTATTACCTAGGAAACCCAGATAAACTAGACCCACCACTCAATTCCTCAGTAAAAAAACAAAACCAAGCTCCGGGAGTAAGCTAGAACCAGTGACTGGTTGTATTCTATTAAGCTAGGGTCCTTATCCCAAATTTGACTCGTATTTTATATATCCTTGAGTAATTATGCTGATGCTGACAGGTTTCCTCAATTATAGTTGAGACCTGTCTGAAATGCTCTAACCCCAAATCTTCTCATGACTGATACTTTAAATATTAGTCAAGATTCTGCCTAAATGTTTCCTTCTCCAAGAACCCTGCCCTGACCACCCAGTCTAATGCAGCCTCTCAGTCACTCTCTATACTACCCTATTTTACTACTACTATTTTACCCTTTTTTTTTTAGCACTTACGACTATCTGAAATTGCCTACTGTATTTATTTACTTATTTATTGTTACATGTTTTCCCTTCAAACTTGAAAGTAAATCCCATGAAAGAAGCAGACCCATTGTATTCTCTCCATATCCTCAAGATACATCAAAAAATACATCTTCCTTGCCAAAGACCTTCAGTTTCGTTCAGGCAGCTCGGGTACAAGGGAGCAAGGTTTCCAATCCAGAGGATGAAGATGACTGACTTAGGCCAATTATGGTAATCCCATTACCTTTGCCAGTAATTGGTTTAGGATAGGGAATTTTACAATTCTCTTCAATACAGCATAAGAAGATATCTGCTAATCAACTTCAAAAAAAGGTTTTCCTCCCTGATTAATGAGACACGAAAAGGAAAAGCCTTCCTCCTGCATTTGACTTGGTCGTATGAGGAAGTGATACTGGGAATATAATATGTTGATGAGAGAGAAACCACGAGGAATGGCACAGAATCAGAGCTTGAACCCTGATATTCCTGAGTGACTGAATCAACTCTGAAACTATCTCTTCCAGACATCCTGCTGTGTGAGATTTATTTTTAAGCACTGATCAATTAAACCATTTTCTATCTCCTGTCTTAATACCTGCCACCAAAAGCATGATAAACTCTTAAGCTCTGTTTCTTCTGTAACATTAACAAAAGATGGCACCTAAGGTCTAGTGAATTCTTGAAGGTATTAAATGGGAGCAATGCAAGTAATGGAACAAACACAAACAAAATACTCAAATGACAATTAATAGTAAAGAATAACTTTCTATGACAAAACTCCACAAACTCTTTATGAAGTATTTAGGATTTTCTTATTTTACAGAAAACATTTATTTTAATTCTATTTAAATAAAATCATTTTCAATTGAACAATTCATTTACCTAGCTTTCTTCTATCGATAAAGTAGCTTTGGTTCTTTCTCAGGTTTGAATAGGTAAATAAAAGGAGAATCAAGCGAAAAATCAGATCACTAAAGAAAAAGAACCATATAGGGGTGCTGGGTGGCTCTGTCGGTTAAGTATCTGCCTTTGGCCCTGGTCAGGATCCTGAGATCAAGCCCTGCAACAGGATACCTGCTCAGTGTGGAGTCTGCTTCTCTCTCTGTCCCTCTCCCTGCCCATGATCCCTCTCCTTCCCTTTCTCTCTCTCTCAAATAAATAAAATCTTAAAAAGAAAGAAATAAAGAAAAAGAACCATATTAGTTTCAGGCAAAAGTCTGTTCTTAACATCAACTCCTCTTAACTTACATGGACAGAGCCACATATAAATTTTCATCTACTATTCTTACCTTCACAAGTATTTCATCAGCATTTTAATATGGTTTAGATTATACTAATAATTAAACTATATTAGCTATTAAAGCTATATCATATTTACAATTACAAAAAAAACTTTAAAAATAGGAAAAAAAATAAAGGGTTATACTTCAATCTCTACACTTTTTTCTGTGAACTATTTGTATGATATGCCACAAAGCAAAATTAATACAGAAGATCAAAAATAGAATATAGCCAGGTCACTGGTTCTAGCTTACTCCAAGCTGAACTGTGATTTGAAATGTTAACGATGGCTCATTACTACTGGAAAGATGTTTCGGGTCCTACATGAAATAGAATCATCAAAATTCTTTTTTTTTTTTTAAGATTTATTTATGTATTTACTTATCATAGAGAGAGAGAGAAAGAGAGAGGCAGAGACACAGGAGGAGGGAGAAGCAGGCTCCATGCCGGGAGCCAGGATCGCGCCCTGGGATAAGGCAGGCGCCAAACCACTGAGCCACCCAGGGATCCCCGAATCATCAAAATTCTTAAAGCAAAATGTCAAGGTAGTTTCATCATTACTAAAAAGTGAAAGCAACTTAAGTTACTCTTTTAAAGATGAACAAGAAGTGAATATTAGTTCTTTCATTGCATTGAACTGTGCAGGTGCTTCTGAGTCCAAATACATTTTTAGTTCTGTCAATATTACAGTAATATTATTAGCTCCACTTTCCAAAAATCTTTAACTATTAACCTACTCTGACAAAAATTACCAGTTACCCATTATGACCAAACAAATTTATTTGGGCAGCCTGTAGGGCTATTAAAAGTCACCTGGAAAAACTCTGTTATTCCCTAGGTGGACCATTTTTCCACCTGTTTTTCAATGTCCTCACAGAGTGAATAAGTTATACAGTTTGGGGAAGAATAGTAGAACAGCCTCTACTATTTCTCTAATATTACTGAAAACGAGCAGGACATAAATTTTGGTGAACGATTCTTTGGATCGTTTATGGTAGAATATATGGGGTTTTGGTATAATTGTCAAGTAACTTGCACAGTCCTAGCCATATTAAGCTATATACATACACTAACAAAACTTTACACGAGTAGATGTTAAATAGGCAAAATATATACAAAATCAGATAAGCAAAGTTTAAAATCTAAACATAAGTACTTATTTTTTATTCCAAACTCTCTTCAGATATTAACAAATACATCTTATTCTATTGCTCCAATGCTATTTTAAGACCTTCCCTAGGGAAACAATACGTTGTTAATAAGATTAATATTTTAGCACATTTACAGAGGCTCACATATTACATACAAACCAACAACATGTCTCCAGTATGCAAACGTTTCATATCATTCCCATACCAATGCCAAAGCAAATGTACACACAATAGAGAATATCTCTACATACTCCAAAATAAAATGTAATTATCTTCAACACGTATTTTTAAGTTATGCAGTCCAAGAAGTATTATCATGTCTTCTAAGTCCAGTGCATTAATTCTCAATCCTATACCCCAACATTAATGTAACAGCTGTAATCTCTCTAGAAGAAGATTCTAAATTCAAAATTATTTTTTCCCAAATTTTACTTTTAACTCTAAACTGTTAGGTTGAAATGTTAATAAACTGCAACCTGGGTATTTCAACCCCTGCCCACAGTGTACGTTTTAATTTTAAAATAATTCTAAAAAAAAAAAATAAAAAAAAATAAAATAAAATAAAATAATTCTATTGGGACACCTGGGTGGTTCAGTGGTCGATGTCTCCCTTCAGGTCAGGGCATGATCCTGGAGTCCTGGGATCGAGTCCTGCATGGGGCTCCCTGCTCAGTGGGGTGCCTGCTTCTCCCTCTGCCTATGTCTCTGCCTCTCTCTCTGTGTCTCTCATGAATAAATAAAATCTTAAAAAATAATAATAATTCTATTTTCTAGTAATAACTGAAGATGTGACATACATTTGGTCCTCTTCTACAGAGAGACTAAAATCTAATGATATTTTCTTTTTTTTTTTTTTCTAATGACATTTTCATCCTGATTTGGTTTTATGTAGCAAACTACCTCTAAAGCCTGGGAATAAACCTTTCATTTTTTCTTTCACAGCACTGAAAAAATACATTACAGTATTAAAACCATTTCTAAGAGCTAAAAATAAATCACTGGATAAATAACACTAAAATTTAACTCTCAACATCTTACATATTTTTTTCTCTAGACTTGTTCCTTCAAAAAAGTTGGGATTTTAGATTCTTCCACAATAATGGAAAAGAGACAAATCAATAGAAAAACTCTCATAGCTAAGATGACATTTTAGATACATGTTATTTCGTATTTTGAAGGAAACATCCTGGGGATAGGGAAGGGTAGAGTCAATGTAATACAGAAAATTTCATTCCCAAAAAAGCACTCCTTCACTAGTTTTAGAAATCTTGATTTAACGGCTAACTGCCCAATCAATCAAGTTTCTTTTTTCTTTTTAAAAGATTTTATTTATTTATTCATGAGAGACACAGAGAGAGAAGCAGAGACATAAGCAGAGGGAGAAGCAGCCTCCCCATGGGGAGCACGATGAAGGACTGGATCCCGATCCCCAGACTCTGGATCATGACCTGAGCCAAAGGCAGACTCTCAACCAGAGCCACCCAGGCGTCCCCCAATCAATCAAGTTTCTAAAGAGATTTGCATTACTTCATTTGTCTTAACTTTACTTCCTTCACAAAGGAAGGAAGAAAAAAATTTTATAATTTCTTTAGGTGAGTGACAATAATAAAAACAGGGAATAAGGTGATGCTGGCAGATACCAATCCCTAAAATCGCTCTATTATATGGAGTAGTATTTAAATGTTCATTAGACTTACCCATTTAAAAATGAGCATATGGTATCTGTTTCTTGGTATACTCAAGTAAAAGATTCATAACTGAAAAACCAAAGTTACTTTTCAGAGCCCCAGGTAAGATGCATACTTTGATTTCTCGAGTTTCTCACAAGTTTACTTAATATGATGTCACTGTTTGGTATGTGTATCTTATGTCTAACTTTGCTTTATAGAAGATTCCTATTTCTGTGCTATTACATAATTTTAAAAGATGCCGTTAGTTTAATACGAGCAGTATCACCACTCATCTATTTACAGGTGCCGGTTGTTCTTTCTGTGGCAATGTGGGACACTGAATGGATTAAACTCAAGCAACGTTTCATACAGTAATCGTTCACAGCTACAATGTCTAATTTCAAAACTTAAGTGGTCAAACAAAATTCCAGAAGAAAAAATCTGAAGAAACAAGCATTCTTCATTATTTTAGGCTTCTAACTTTCACTCCTAACAGGTCCACGCATTGCCCACACCACACACAGATCTGCAATCTGTCAAACTGAAAGGTGTAAGCATCAAGGTGCACCACGAGATGAGAATTCCTATGTGATCAAATCTTTAAAGTCTATTACATCTGATTATGTAATACTGCTCCCTAAACCTGTAGCATCCTACCCTAGATCAGGAAAGCAACCTGGTATACTGAAAAAAATATATCTTTCAGCTTTAACTACAAGTTCTAAAGGTAGAGAAATCATTTTTGGAAATCTAGCTAGCAAGGTGTCCCTGGGTAAGTTACTTAACTAGTCTGAGTTTTAGTTTTCTTATTTCTTTAATGGAGAAAAAAAATTACTATGTTGAAGAATTATTGGGAGAATTATAGAAAATCTACATAAAATGCTGAACACAGCGACTGACATATAGAATGAAAAATAAATAATAATTACTGTTTTGTTGCCATTAGCTGTTTTTGAAATACAACTAAGCTAGATAATATGGGACTCAAACTTCCAAAGTCCTTATTTTTGGAGATTTGGGGGAAAAAAAATCCACACTGAAAAGAAATTCCTTTGAGTCTAACATCTTCATTTATTTATTTGGTGCTTTCAATATTTGAAGGCATTATCTTTAATGTCAGGGACACTTAAGAGAGGAAATTAAAAGTATCATCCCTTGCCCTCAAAAAACTTACATTTTAGAGGAAGCTAGACATTAAACAAGCAATTACATAGTTACTTAATTATAATTGTGATCAGTGTTACAAATAAAACCTGCTAAAGGGGGAAAATGACCTAACAGAATCAGAATTTAAATTTCTATGTAAACATCCCACCTCCCACCGAGGGGTTTCAATCACTCCTTCTATAATTAAAACTAATCTAACTCTTTGTAGAGACTTGATTCCTCTGGTCTTTAACACAACAAAACAGGGGTGCCTGGGTGGCTCAGTCAGTTAAGTGTTCAACTCTTCATTTCAGCTCAGGTCGTGATCTCAGGGTCATCAGACGGAGCCCAAGCATTGGGCGTGAAGCCTGTTTAAGATTGTCTTTCCCCCCTCTCCCTCTGCCCCTCCTCCCCACCCCTCTCTCTTAAAAAGAAAAAAAATAATAAAACAACAAAATAGGCAATTAACCTTTGGCCATTTTTATATTCAGAACTGTGTATTGAAACTATAGCTACTGGATAAAACCTACAAATTAATTTCAAGTATTCTTCACAGTAAATTCTTAGTGAAACAGAAAGCAGAAACATAATAACATAGGTAAGCACTTGTCAGCTCTCAGCCATGAACTCATTAGAAAACACATTTCCTGATAGATTATAAACCAGTATTTTCATACGCATGCCATTATTCATCATAACTCAATTTTGTCAGAATGTTTTTATTAAAATAAAATATTTACATCTTTAATACTGAAAAACAAGTTATTTCTGTGATTTTTAAGATCAGAAAAATTCTAACCTTCTTACTAAAAAGAGAATTCTTTGCTCAGGTACCTTTTAAAATGTGCCACCTTAAATTTTCTTCTTCTTTTTTTAAAATCTGGTAACACCTACTTTAAAGATAACTTCAAAATTCCTATCTTCGGAAGTTAGCACACTGTTGTAGAATAGTGCCATTAAAGTCCCAAGTGAACAATAAAGGAGAACACTGAGTGATCAAATCAACTCTCCCATCAAAATGAAACTAAGTTTATTCTATAAAATGGAATCTACCTCAATGTTTGTCTTAGATTCAAACAACATTCACCCAGAAACTGATGTAACAACAATTAACCCAGAACGACTGTCAATTCCCCAAAAGTGGCCTCTTCATCTATATTTAGTTCATAAGGCAAACTAGTCCAGGATTCCCGCTGCCAATTATAATGAATGGAAGAAATATATTTAAATCAAATAGCACCATCTAGCAGAACCCTCACCACTTTGCTTTCAAGAGGAGATACCACTTGGTGTTCGGTTTGGTAGACTGGACAGCATAAGTGGCAGTTATTTGTTTTCATGACAGGATCACAGAATTAGGCTAGAAAGGACCACAGACCCAACACATTCTCATTATCATCTTCAGATCATTAAAAAAAAATTTTTTTCTTTTTTCTTACAAAGTTACCAGGACACAGACTAGATCCAACCATTCCTGGGAGTGTAACCAAAATCCAAACAAAATTACTTTGATTCTCAAATTGCAGCAACCACCTCCAAATGCCTGAATACATTTCAATCCCTTCACTCTCAGTGATAGGAAATCCCAATACTCTGTAATCATTAAAACATCTTGCTTTTCATCTTATCAGGTGGGTTATGCAGCCAAATGATTAGTGCACATAAACTGAGCTGTTATTTCAAAACTTCAGTTCTAGTAACTGCTATTTCTTCATCAGGCTATCTTGCTTGTCTTTTGTGTATTTCACAGCCCATCAACTAGTTCCCAAGCGTAGCTCCTCGGAAAATACCTCTGGAAAAAAACCAAACCAAACCAAACCAACATCTCCCCGTTACATTTTTTTGTTTGTTTGTTTGTTTTGCTACAGCAAGGCCTGCCACCCCTAAATCTTATGGGAATTGTGTGTTGCTGCCAACACGAAGATTAGGAAATGTTCCCATCCCTAGGGCACAAGAAACTTTCAGACGACTACCAAGTGCCTAAAAGCAGGAGGGAAACGCGCCTGTCGGAGTGTGTGGTTTTTATTTACGCAGCTATTTCCAAGCGCAAGGTAAGCAAAGTAGCTCCCGAGAGATGCTCTCACTTTCCCGCAGCGCGAACCCCTCGCGGAGGCGGGGCGGGGCGCGGGGCCTCAGCCTCGGGCGGGGGCGGGGGCGGGGGCGGGGGCGGCGGGAACCCCGACCCGCGGCGCGCGGAGCCGGGCTCTTCCTCGGGGGGCACCGCCGCGGTTCGCTCTCGTTTTTAGCAACAACCCAATCCCCGTTACAAGTACGTGACCACAGCAGCCAGCGGCCGCGCTTCGCAGCGCGCCGCGACCGCGGCAGCATCCCGGCCGGGAGGGCTCCGTCCCCGCCCGCCTCCCGGGCCCCCAGCCGAGCCCACACCTGTGTCTGCCCCCCGCCCCCGGCGCCCCCCCCCGCGACCCCGGCCAGCCCTGCCCCCGCCCGCCGCCGCCGCCGCAGCGCCCGGACCCCCACGCCGCCGCCCCGCGGGGGCCCCCCGCCGTCCCCGCGGCCCCCGGCTCTGCCAGGCACCAAGTCTCCAAAAAAAGTTCTCGGGCCGCGGCGGAGAGTGGGGCGTGCCGGCCGGGGGCAGGAGCAGCGGCCCGCCCCGGCGCCTCCCGCCGCCCGCCCGCACGCTCGGCCTCCCCGGGAACCCGACCCGTCCCGGGCCCCCAAACTTCAGCGGCGCCGCCGGCGCCCACCAGCCCGCCCCGCGGGGCACCGGGCACCGCGGCCGCCGGCGGCCCCTCCGCGCGCGGACAGCCCGACGCCCGCACGCGCGTCTCCGCGCCCCGCGGGGCCCCGCTCGGCCGCTCCGCGCCCCGCTTCCGCCCGCCGCGCGCCCGGCACCGCCGCCCTCGCCTCGCCTCGCCTCGCCTCGCCTCGCCCGCGATCCCGGCCGCGAAGCCCGGCGCCGCGCCGCTCCCGCCGCTCCCGCCGCGCCCGCCCTCCGGACGCCCCCGCCCCCGCCGCGAGCCCCGCTCCGCGCAGCTGCGCCCTCCCGCCCTCCCCGCCGCCCTGGGCAGCGCGCCGGGTCCCCGCAGCCCCGGACCCCGGCTCTAAAGTTACTTTGCGCGGAGGCGAGCCCGCGGGTTATTCCCCCCGTCACCCAAACAAGTTTCCCTCCGCCGCAGCAGCGCCGCCCCCGCCCGCCCGCCCGCAGCCCCCCGCGGGCACCTCCCGGGAGGCAGCCGCTCCCCGCCCCGCGCGCCCCCAGCCTCGCGCACCCCTCCCCCTGCCGGCGCACCCCCGGCTCTCCCCGGGCCGAGAGCGTCTGGGTCTGCGTGTCTCCGAGAGTGTGCGAGTGCGTGCGTGTGTGTGCGCGCGTGTGCAGGCGGAGGTGGGTGAGAAGCGGAGACACTTACTTCTCCCGGGCCTGGCTGTCGGACGGGACGGCGCTGCTGTTACTCTTGCCTTTGCCGTACATGCTTGTGCCGAGAGCAGCTCCCACTGTCACGCACCTGTCAACCCATCACAGCCTCCCCGGGAACAGCCCCGTCCCCATGGCGACCCACGCAGCCACCCCCACCATTGGCCGCCCCACGCCGGAGCTCCGCCCCCTTCGCCCGGGCAACGCGCGAGACTGACAGCCCTCCCCTCCCTCCGGCCCGCCGGGCGCGCGGCGGCGGCTCCAGCCGGAGCGGCAGGCTCCTCCCTCCCCCCCTCCCGGGCGCCCTCCCTCCTTCCCGCTCCCTTCTCCTCCCTCCTCCCGCTCTCTTTCCCCCCTCCCCCTCCGAACCCCGGCGCAAGGGGGGAATTAGAAACTGCTCTAGAAGGATTTTAAACAACTGGCTGTTCCCTCCGCCGCCGCGCCTCCCCCCGCGCCGCCCGCGCTCGGCTCCTCACTGGAGAGAAGGCGCCGGGAGGAGGGGAAAGTGCGGCCTGGAGTCGCCGGGAGGAGCCGGCGGAGCTGGAGCCGCGGCGGCCCCAGACTTCGGGGCGCCCGGCGGCTGGGCGGGCAGACCTGCGGCCCCAGCCTTCGGGGGAGCCCCCGCCCGCCCCCGGCCCCGCGCCCCTGCTGCCTGCGACCCGCGCCCGTACCCTGGGGTGACCTCTGCCGCCCGCAGCCCTGCTCCCTGGGGTGTCGTCCCCCCCGCCCCCGCCCGGCTCCCAGGGGCCCGGCTGGCGAGGGACGGTCGCGCGGGTCCCTCGACCTCGTGCGGGAGCCTCCCGGGCGCCTCGCCTTTCCTCCCGGGGAGGGCCTGGGCCCGGCGCCGCGGGGGTGGCGTCGCCTCGCCCCGGGGGCCGCGCCCTGCCTCCCCGGGGAACACCCGGCCTCGGGCCTGCCTCGCCTCCCCCGGGGTGCGCCTCCTCCCCGGACGGCGGGCCCCGCAGCCCCGACCCCGGGGCACCCGCGCAGCACTCCCCGGCCGGGCCTTGCCGGGCCGGGCGCCGCAGGACAGGGCTCCAGGCATCCCCACCTGCTCTGCTTTTCCAGCCTTGCTCGGGCGATGCCCACTTTTGCCAACCTTCGAAGTGGAAAGGGCCACTAAAGGCCTTTAAAGACACCCCTGCCCTCGTCCATCGGAGTAGGCCCCAGCCCTCCTCCAAGGTGGGCAAAGTTGTGCCACAGCAGACAGGCTTGCCTAGGAATATTTCAGGATCAAAGCCCCTAATCCCGTTTCAATAGATGTGCAGAAAGTTTTCGAGAGACACAATCTGGCTCCCGATAGAACTCCATCCTTTATCTTGTGGAGATCCTTGGATGCAAAATCAGACAGAGTGCAAATGGGGTTAGAAAGAAGACATGGGCATCAAATAGGAAATGACAGAGGAAGAGGGGTTGCAGGTGGGGGTCAGACTGAGGAGACATCAGGAACAGATGAATAGACATGGACCGGCTATGGGAGGGAGGGAAAATAGGATGTAGATTGGGAGAGCCACCTTTCTATTTCTCACATAGAGGTTTACGCTTTTAGTAGTAGCACCCTAAAAATGCACATGGAGCTATAGGGATAAATGGAATGGAAAGAAATGGGTTTATATGGCCAGCCACAGCAAATGATAGGAATGAAACATCAACAGAAGGTTAAGGAAGGGCAGTTAGTAAGAAAGAGAGAGACTGAGAAAAGGGGTTGGTAACCAAACATAAATCAAAACCTGGGGGAAAATGAAAAAGGGACTGCTATTCTAGTGTTAGAGAATTTTTTTAGTTGGAAAAAGTAGAAAGATAGGAAAGAATAAAAGACATAAGATTAAATGAAGAAAACAATATGATAGCAAAAGAAGATGGCAAAAACAATAGAGGACTGACATTATGGTAGAAAGACTCAAGCAAAATAAAAGTGTCCTTATTAAAAGGACAAAAATCCAACCCATGGAAGTGAGGATGAAGAAAATGAAAAAAAAAAAATCACTTAGGCTTAAGCTGATTAGTTTCCATGAGAAGTCATTTGTCATTTCTATTTCAAAATCCCTCTTTCAGTTTACAGTGAACCACGGTGATTTGGTGGTGGAGACATGGCATTCATGGACTCAGAAGGAAGTAGTGATGCTGAGTGAGTAAGTCTTTTGATGAACTTCTGCTCAAAATGTTCAGATATGAATAAGGCTACCACTGTTTATAGACTCTACCTTCAGAGTTACCATATGTCATTTGTTGTTCAGTTATCAATCTCCATTGGCTTTAACCCAGAAAATTATCAGCATCTCAAGGATCATGACCCATAGAATACTCCCTAAAAGTGACGCTTACAGAATGTTGTCAAGGGCAGAGCTATGGCAGCTGCTAATCCATGCTCCTGCCCACACTTGGACTAAGGTAAGTTTTCCATTAAAGACCAAGAGTAGGCTTTGTACTGTTATCTAAATAACAAATTAGTTCTCATCCTTGCACTAGTATTGAGGTTCTCTATTGTTCTTAGTCATGGCACATTAGAATTACCCTAGGAGGATTTGTTTTTAGTTGGCTTTTGTTTAAAATACAAGATCTGGGACCCCCCCACCCCAAACCAACTCACTAAGAAATTTTGTGGATGGACCCAGGCATCTGTTATTTTTTGTAAGCTCCAGGCGATTCTTTTGTGTAACTAGGGCTGCTTAACTCTGCTCTTCAGTATCCACTTATAGACAGCCAATGGACACCATCAGATCTCAGAACAAGATTCTTAGGTTGTGGTTTACATAGCAGATGACCCTCCCCATGTAAGGCATTAAGGCATCTTTACAGTGGACTTTACTTTCTATCCAGTGAGCCAATAAATTTGTTAATAGGATGAAAAAGTATGACCACATGTGTTCTTATAGTACAAGATCACAAGTAGCTATGGTTTAATGTACTATTTCCTAAGGAGAAAGGAAAACAAAGAGAAAACAAGAGAGGCTATTTCCTGTCTACTGCTGCAATTTATTCATTTGATTAGTTTTTACTCAGATTTATTACATGGAAGAGTCCTTTGAGTAATGGCATATTTTCTGGTATTTAAAAAATAAATAATAGATCTGCCCAGTAGGGTATGGAATTCAGAACAATTTGGTCTTAGTGTCTAGAAAGAATAAAATGCTGAAAGATCTTAGTTCCGAACTTGCCAAGTTAATGTCACTTAACTTCACAAGACTGTTATTATCCAACAAATATACCAAGTGAAAACATGACTATTTCTATACATGGTAACCTTAAAGCTTCAGTGGTAGTCAAATCAATTATCACTAAAACATCTCAGCAGCTATCTGAACCATCTCTGTTTTATTTTCCTCCTAATGTTTACACATGTAAGTAAAATGCTTCTTTGCCCTTGTTCAAATTATTTTGAGTACAAAGAGTGTTCTTTGCATCAGCAACTGTATCTCATGGGGCCAATATTGTAATTAATGAGATTTGAAACACATATTCACAGCCAAATTTGAGATCCCAGATACAGAATTGAAGATCCATTGTTTTGTTTGTTTTCGTTTTTTAAGAAAGGGGAAGATAGGAGATTTAAATCTTCTTGTAAAGAACCATAATATATTTTTTAGAAGTTACAGTTTTGTTTTTTAACCTCACACATAAGGCTGATTAATTTTGGGGGCTGGATTTAGGGTAGGGGAATACTGGCTAGCTGAGCCACCAAAATGAAACATTTGCATTTGAGGTTGATTTTTTCTTTTTACCTTATTCATTCAGATACAGGACACCACAATTAATCATTAGGTCTTTCTTCTCCTACCCTTGTTTTGTTTGTGTACATATGTACAATCTTCTCTTTTTGGAACCTGCATCTTATTCTTAGAAGAAGTCTTTATCAATTTAAAACAGGCAGTGTGTTATACCACCCTGCTAAAGCTCTAGATTGACTATACATTTCTTTGGTCTTAATTTTTTCTGTAAGACGTTAAGTTTAATAACGTCCTTATTCTTATAGTGCATGGAACTTCAAAGAAGATTTTCCTTTGCTATATAGAACAAAGAAACTACCTCTTTATGTGTAAATGGAAGCTAATGATGATTTAATTATTTGCATCACGTAGAATACTTAGCATGTTAACGTTAAAAAGAAAAATGTTTAGGGGCACCTAGCTGGCTCAATCAGTAGAGCATGAGACTCTCGATCCCCAGGTTGTGAGTTCTAGCCCCACATTGGGTGTAGAGATTCTTTGAAAATAAAATCTTTAAAAAAAAAAGAAAGAGAGAGAGAGAGAAAAACATTTAGAGTAGAAAATATTTATTTAGAAAAATTAAAATAAACTATTTAAACATTAAAATTCATAAAAGTAATTTTTTTGTTTAGGGGTAATTTTTCCAAAGGACAAAATTTTTCTATTATTTGTTTGTTTCATAAACTAGTTTATTAAAAAAATCTTACATTCATACCACTTTTCATTTCAAATCATTTAACAGATACCCATTTATTAATACTTAATATATCCCTATTAATTGGATTTTCCTAACCAGCTTTTTAAACTGGGTAAACTGAGTCGTAGAAAGATTTATTAGCATGATTTGATCCATAAAGAAAACAGAAATAGTTCCAGGATGAGAACTCTGTGTTCCTGGCTGACAGTCCTGTTCTCAGACCACGAAGCCGCACCTCTTTCTCTCAAAAGTGACTATTCCACAGAGGAATGTGAGCAAGCTCTGAGATGTTTGTCACTCAAACTACCATATGAAACTTCACTCCCAGGCAGAAGAGACTAGCATGCTTAGGTTCACAAACTGCTTACATGCCATGTACCAAAATAATTCAATGAACAGAGTCATTACAACAGTAACACTATGCGATGTGGTCTCTTATACCAGAATAATAAATGAAATGGGGCCTCAAATTAACAGTATTTGACACTGTTATTGGTTTAACATCAGTTAGTCTGAAGCAATGACTGTTTTCTTAACCTATTGCCCTAGATTTTTAAAATCCCAACTTAGCTATTCTTTTTTTTTTTTAATTTTTTTTTTATTTATTTATGATAGTCACAGAGAGGGGGGGGGGGCAGAGACACAGGCAGAGGGGGAAGCAGGCTCCATGCACCGGGAGCCCGACATGGGATTCGATCCCGGGTCTCCAGGATCACGCCCTGGGCCAAAGGCAGGCGCTAAACCGCTGCGCCACCCAGGGATCCCCCAACTTAGCTATTCATAAACATTTACCAATGGGTTAGGAGAGACAGTGTACAGAACTACTGGTTCTAAACAGTTCCATCTCTCTAGAGTGCCTAGTCTTTTTTAACACCATCAAGATTTGAAATTCAGTAACTTGGAAAAAATAGAATAATCCTGTTACAAAAAATTGTACATAAGCTGAAGATGATGAAAAGTGAAAAAAGTAGGGCTACCATGTATTGCAATTTCACACACTTTAGCACATTTTGCAAAACAAATTCCAAGTGTTGCAGTATTCACTGGCTGGATTTTTGTCATTAAATGTTGAAAGTTATGTAATAGGAAGTGTGCCAAAGAGTGTTCTTCATTCAAAAGTATTACTATATTTTTTTAGTGCATTCCTAAATCTTCACAATTGTTTTTCACCTACTAAGGTTATGCCAATATGATGTCTTTGCACTCTTGGATTTGACAAAAGACCCAGTCTCAAGAAAGAGGCTTGCAACATTCATGCAGTGTCATTTCCTTCTGTTGAAAATAGAAACATGGGGGTGGGGGGGACTACTACATTTGTTTTTCATAATTTTCCAAAATAATTGGGTCCTCTCAATGAAGTATGGCAAAAAAAAGGAAGGTGACAAATTATTGCCACTATTATATTTTATCTTGAAATAGTTTTGAGTAATAAGGAGTTAGGATACATTCTTAACTTCTTTAGCTGTTTTAAAAACATAATTTAAGACAGGTGCTGACTATGGCCTTTGCCAGTATTAAGGTATATGGTAGATACAGTCTTAACTAAGGTCATGTATACTCGCCAAAGATATAGAACATACTTCAAATATTTTACTTGGGAATACTCAAAAAGTCTTTGAAACCAATTGGCTCCATCCTATATATTGCAATACCTAAAGGTTTATAAGTATTCTGTGTGGCAGTTGCTACCTGCTAGCAGTATTGTCATTAGGTTATACATGTTCAGGGACACCTGGGTGGCTCAGTGATTGAGCGTCTGCCTTTGGCTCCAGTCATGATTCCTGGGGTCTCAGGATCGAGTCCCACATTGGGCTCTCTGTGGCGAGCCTGCTTCTCCCTCTGCCTGTGTCTCTGCCTATCTCTCTGTGTCTCTCATGAATAAAAAAATCTTTTTTTAAAAAAAGATGATATATGTACAAACCAGATTCCTTGTCAGACAAATAATTTTATAGTCTCGTTATCATCGGCTTTCCAAACTTCTCAGGTCTTTTTCCTTGAACCTAAATTCTTGAGACAGAGGATAGAAGGATTCCCTTCCCCATGTTGCTGAGCTATTGACTACTACATGGCAGATATCCGTTAGCCTCACCCAGCTTTTAAGACCCAAGTTGTTTATGGTACTGGGGACCAATGTTAAGAAAGTTAAGAAAGGGAACACCTGGGTGGCTCAGAGGTTAAGCGTCTGCGTTTAGCTCAGGGTGTGATCCCAGGGTCCTGGGATCAAGTCCTGGGATGTAGTCCCACATCGGGCTCCCTGCATGGAGCCTGCTTCTCCCTCTCTCTCTCTGTGTGTCTCTCATGAGTAAATAAAATCTTTAAAAAAAAAAAAAGGAAAGAAAGTTAAGAATACATTTTTGTGTTATGGTCTGCTACTACCACTCTATGCTTACCTTCTACTCTATCCTCCCTCTAAAACTCATGAGATTTTTAGTTCTTTGAGGAAAACCTTAACGACTGTCTGTAGTCCTGTGGACACTACTTAGGGCTAAAGTTATTGTTCTGGGTTGAGGGGAGTTTTGGCTAAGGATACTGACTCATGGAATATTGTTCTTTGGTGCAGTGTTTGAGGCTGAGGTGCCCAGAAATTTTAGAGGCTTCATCAATACTATATCCATTTACTTTGGCTCTTCTGTATGGTTCATGTTCTAGGAGAGAGGTAGAAAAAGAGCTCACTCTGATAATGAAAGTAAGTAGTCTGCAGAGAAGGATGGTCAAGGAAGAATCCATTTCTGGGCACTTTCTCTTAGGCCTCTGGAACAGTTATCCCTATACCCCAACTTTCCTGCACTGCTTCCTTTGTTCTTGCCTTGGCTCGTCTGTCCTTCTAGGAGGTACCAGCTCTGTTCTATAGTCTGGTTGTTTTCTTTGTTTTAAAGGAGCATTTGTCATTTAACACAAGGAGACATATGTCACATCCATGTCTCAGGAACTTCCTAAAGACCTAGAGAGCTCACTAAAAGGCTGTGGTAGGAGGTGAAGGAGCAGGGGAAGCAAAGGGTGACAGGACTATACCTCCTCAGCTTCTACCCTGTTCCGGGCTTTACTACATAAACCCCCACCTTTCCATTCCTTCTTTTAAGGTGTTCTTCCTCTCTCTTCCTTCTTCCCATTCTTTCCCCCTAACCAACCCCTAAACAAAAGACAAAAGTGAGAGAAATAGGGAAGTTTTATGGAAACGTATTAGATTGAAATATATGAAACTACTATGTTTGTAAGTCAAAAATGTTTGATTGTTCAGCAGTGTTACATGGTTCACTTACACAACATTCAGTTCTTGCAAACCACACCACAGACTTCTTAGGTATTAACAACACTAATATTTGTCAAGCTTTACAATGCGGTAGGCACTTATGTAAAGTGTTTTACATAGAGTACCTCACTCAGCAATCTTTATAATCCTTTGAGGTGGGTATCATTATTCACAAATTTTGCTGGTTCACACAACTAGTGAATGAGCTACATTCACACTCATGTAGCTTATCTCTTCAGTCCCTCTCCGAATCCCTTACAGAGATCCTTCCAACTACTCTTGCCCCATAATATTTGCTCTTTCATGTAGTATGATTCTAAATGTACACACTTTGTGAATTCAGGTTAGATTAAATACAGGCAAGATCACTCAAGCAGGGTTTAAGGGATCTTGCTTCATCATGGTAAGCAGCAGTGAATTCTGTTCTTATACCTAAACCTCCTGATTAGGCAATATTAGAAACACCAAGTCACACCCTGTTTTATTTCAGACTTTGGCTTTATCAAATACATCATTTCCTCCCATTTTGGCTATTACTAAGTGAATACCTTGGCTCACTATAGGATATTAAAAGAAGTGATTTGGTATGAGTCTGTTTCTCTTGATATTTAAGATACATGTTCTCCATATTCCTACTTAATTGTTCAGTTCATGTCATCTTTCCAAACTTCACCTTGTTCATTATTTCCCAGATCTATGTGGCTTTGAGATCTGTGATAGATAAAACCTGAAAACCAAGATACTGTTTTAATTTACATTCTGCTTGGGAAAAGGAAGACTTGGATCACTGGATCACGATCACTAGAAATATGGCCCATACCTCTAGAAATGGTAAAAAAAAAAAAAAAAAGAAAGAAAAAAAAACTGGTCTAAATAAGCAGATTGCAAAATTCCTTTAAGGCGTTGCTTTTTGTTGTTGTTTTGGGTTTTGTTTTTTAGGGGTTTTTTTCTATGTGGTTTTCCTTTCCTGGTGGATTATTGTAGTGCACTGTTACCTTTCCTTCTTCTCTTGTTTTTTTGGCTTCACTTCCTCCTTCTATTGTTGTAGCTGTCTTTTTCCTCTCATCACTTTTCCTGTTGCCTTTCCAATTGGGTGGGGCCCCATCCAATTCACTCAGTTGTCTGGCTCTAGAGTATCTTTAATCTCAGGGGAAAATAATCTTGTGCCGAATAATTGGGATCCCTGGGGCTTCAGAAGAAATCCCAGAGACTAAGTATCCCTAAAATTTTCCTTTATTGATTTTATGTTAGAATGAAATCCAAGGATGCTTAATTGGAGGAAGAAAAAAAATCATCCTTTTGGCCTCCTAATCCCAGACCATTTTGAACTCTGACAGCACCAACATCCATCAAATCAAACAATGAAATCAACTTTGGTTACTTAGCATAATAGAAATAAACTTGTAATATTCTATTAGTGAAGGATCAATGTCTCCTGTCTTGAAAATAAACATCAGAGCTTGGCCTCAACATTTATGTAGCAGCAGGAGACCATTATTTTGTGGCAACATTCGATTACATTGACATCAAGACAGATTTATTAAATTAATAAATAGTACATGATTTTCAGCCTTTCATTTCCAACCATCACCACCACCCACTCTACAAGGTGATCATCTAAAACCCTTCATCCATATTTTTGACTCCTTATTATCTATGACCTTTTATTTCCTTTTTGTTGTCATTTTATACTCAAATTAAGTTTTTTAGTATCCATTTTTAGATGGAGATTTTTAATTGGTTATTAAGAGGAAAGTTGATAATGAGGATAATCACATTGTTAATTGTTAAAAATATTTTAATGATGTAATATTGGAAAAGGAAGTATTTCAGATATTCTTTTTGGAGTTCTGAATGTGACTAATGGCAAAAACCTACCATTCCTGCTTTGTCTTCCTCTAACTCAACCTCAGGGCCTTTGCCCTGGCTGTTTCCTCTGTCTGGAATGTTCATCCTTCTCTTTGCATGGATGTTGTTTTTTGTTTTTTGTTCTCATACCTAAGTCTGCTGGAATGTCATTTCCACAGAAAGGTTCTCTCTAAGGGTCCTTTCTAAGTGTTTGCTCCCCCATCCTTAATCACTCTCCATCCTATTGTTGCGTCTTATTTTCTTTGCCATCAAATGTCACTATCTGAAAATATTTATGATTTGAATTACTCTGTTGGCTTGGATAGTCCTGGGGCTAGTGGTCTTGTACTACTTTTCATACAAGATCTCTATGTCCTCAGACCTAGAACACTACCAGATCCCAATGGCACTCAGTAAATAAATATTCGTTGACTAACTAGATGAATGAATGAATGGATAATTCTTTATTTTTTAAGATTTTACTTATTTATTCATGAGGGACAGAGAGAAAGAGAGGCAGAGCAAGAAGCAGGCTCCCCACAAGGAGTCTGATGTGGGACTCCATCCTGGACCCCGGGATCATGCCCTGAGCAGAAGGCATATGCTCAACTGCTCAGCCACCCAGGTGTCCCAAATGAATGGATAATTCTAATAAAACAGCCATATGTGAGTGATATGTCTTACCTCTCTTAAATATTTGCAACATACAATCTGTCTAGCCCTCTACCCTTCCCTTACCCTACCCTTATATTCTTAGAAACAATAGTGATTGGACAGAGCATCAGCACACCTTCAGATTTTAGGCTTCTGCTCTTACTCCAGTTTATTGTTCTAGCATCTAAACCAATTTAGCAGAATTTTGGTGAGCAGGACATGAGAAAGAGAAGTATTTTCTCCTTTTGTATCACCATTTACTCACTTGGGAGTTCCAAGTGGCTTAGTGTTGCTGACAATAAGGAAACAAGTAGCACCCAATCAGCAGATTAGTTTTCAGTAATAAGCTTTCATTATGTCGCTCTCCTACTCTAAAACCTCAATGCTTCCTTACTGCTTATAGGATAACTTTCTCTCCCCTCAGTTTTTTATGCAATCTAATCCATTAGTACCTACATGTTGTAGTCATTTATGCATGTCTGCTTTTCCTACCACAGTATATACTCCTTGAAAATAGCCTTTTCATTCACGGATGCTTGCAAAATACCTACAGGTTCAGCCTTATATGAATGTATTGTTGAAGAAGACATTTCTCTGCTTTCAAGCCTTACAATTCCTACCTCAGTTTGTACCTTGCCTTTGGGAAGTGATTACTAATGTTTCTGGAATTAAATTTTAGTTCCAGTAGCTGAAGTCTGACAACCTAGATTCCCTGCTCCATCATTAGCTGTGATCTTAGCTGAGTCACTTACCTTCTTTGTGCCTTAGTTTTATCAACTGTACACTGAGATGTTACTAGTATATGTTAGAGTTATTATGAGAATTGAATGAGAAAATGCATGCACTGGGTCTAGCAAAGAGCTTGGCATATCATAAGTGCCTAGTGAATGTTTATAAATGTTTTCTTCCTCGGAGCTAGTATATACCCTATGTGGTCTGTTACCTCTCAAATATACCTGGCACATATGTCAACACCATATGACTTTATACATGCAGTTCCCCTTGCCTGCATGACTTTCCATACTCCTCTCCAACTCCTAACTCCTTTGAATTCTCTCCTCTGTTAATTTATATCACTCTGCCTTTTACTAGAACTTAACTTTTTCTGAGTCTGTCTTCCCAGTGAGATATAACTGCAAGGAAAATACTGTGATTCTTTAGCAGAGCCCAAGATGGTCCTATATTAATAGAATGTATCTGCTGTTTGTTATCTGAATTTAGTAACTAGGGAATGTAATGCCAAATTCAACAGCCTCTGTTTTGGTGGCAGTTGGTCACTGTGATGACATCTTTTTGAATTTCATGGACTTGAAGGTGAAAACAAGAGTTTTGATGTCATTTAGTCACATCTGCAAAACGGGAGTTTCCACAATGTTCCTTAATTCCAGCAAAGAAATTCTTATCTTCCACTGTTAATACAATATTAAGTACTTTTCCTCATTGAACCAGCAGTGCAATGGGGAAAAAAAAATTAAGTCATCCTCCTCCTCATAACAAGCCTGCATATACTTCAAGACAGTCATCAAGTAATCCTCTTCTCCCAAATGAACAATCAAAATATTTATTTGCATAGCTAATATCACAGACAGTCTAGGCAAATAGACAAAGTCTCTCTCCTGTGAATACTATTAGTTTATAGTTCATGGTTTAGGCAACTGCTCTAGAGTGAAATAAACTCTTCAGAGACTTCTACTGGTCAATCAACACTTAAAATGTTTTTCTAAGCTACTCCTGGTAATTGGAATCTTTTAAGCATTTTTTGAAAGTAGAATGGTAATACTTACAACAGCAACAATATAGTTATCCACTCAACAGACATTCATTGAGCACCTACAGTATGTAGTATTAAGCAACATAATATTTTGTTAAGGAATGGAGAGGATGCAAAAATACATTAGAAGCAATAGCTACCATAAAAGAAAGGTACAAAACTTTTCTAAGGACTTATCATGAGCTGGACACTGTGCTAAGTGCTGAGGATTTACAGATAAAGTTTCTTTCTCTGAGGAGCTCATAATCTAAAGAGGAGTATAACAGTCTTATATTTCATTATGGTATTGTAAGTGATATGAAAGATGTTAGTGGCAATGGTACTCTGGAGATATGGAGGACTGCTTCTCCCTAGAGCTTGCTTGACATTTGCATGGAATCTGGACTATAGAATAAAGTTTAGCTTGAGGCACCTAGGTGGCTCAGTTGATTGAGTGCCAGACTCTTGATTTCAGCTCAGGTTGTGATCACAGGGTTGTGAGACTGAGCCCTGTGTGGGGCTCCATGCTCAGGATGGAATCTACTGGTCTCTCCCCCTCTGCCCCTCCCCTTTGTGCACCTGTGCATGGTCTCTCAAATAAATAAAAATCTTAAGAAAAAAAAAAAGAATAAAGCTTAGCTAAGTTTTTAAAAACTAATTTTTAAAAAAAGTGAGGAAGGGCATTTCATCAAAGGGAGCTGCAGGTGCAAAGGCAGAGAGGGAAGAGCATGCACATTTCAGAGGCTACAAGGAACTTGGCTGAAGTAGAAAGATTGAAGATAGTTGTGGAGATAAAGCTGGAGAGTAAGCAAAGATTGATTCACGAGGAGTTTTGTATGAGTACTATGAAAAGACTGGGTTTTAAATCCTTGAGTAGCCTTGGGAAGCCACTGGAGAATTTTAAGCAGAGGAATTACCTGATCAGATTTGCAATCTAGAAAAATCACTCTGACAGTTTTGTGAAGGAGAGATGAAAGAATAGATGGAGGCAGAGAGGTGGAGGGGTTAGGATGGAAGAGGGAATTCGATGAAGGACCGATGCAGGCTGGATGCAGTAAGGAATGGAAAAGAGAGAATCATATACGATCTGGAGATGGAGAAAAATAAAAATGGACAAGGTGTCCATCTCTAAGATTGGGCAAAGATGATCTATTTGACCAACTTCTTAGAAAATTTAAATATCTATAGATTTCACTCAGAAAGAGTTTACTACTTATTTTGCATGTACAAGTCCTTGAACTATAAATTACTTAATAAGGTAGAACCAATTTTATTTTTCAGTGAGAATACATCTTTTCTATAATAATGGAAGTTGTTGGGGAAATCAGCTTCAGGTTTTTGGTTTTTACTCTTTTCAGGTTATTTTTTTTTTATTTAGCTCTTATTTTATTTTTTTAAAGATTTTATTTATTTATTTGACAGAGAAAGAGAGCACAAGCAGGCAGAGCAGCAGGCAGAGGGAGAGGGAGAAGCAGACTCCCTGCTAAGCAGAGAGCCCTATGCAGGGCTCAATTCCAGAATGCTAGGATCATGACCCCAGCCAAAGACAGACGCCTAACCAACTGAGCTACCCAGGTGCCCCTTGCTTCAGGTTTTTCATAAAAAGCTTCCTAGAATTCTTCCCAATAAGCAAACAAACAAAATTTGCCAAACAAGAATAAAACAAAAATTAAAACCACAACCAAACAAAAGAAAAATTATTTTTAAAAAAGATACATAGATAGATTCAGGATAAGGAAGGTTTCAAAATTCTGCCTTAGATCATTTAGACCTTGACTAGAAAAGCCCCCAGATCCTATAGAACTTACCTGCTGTTGAAGACCAGTTCTCTGAAAGGAGAGTCTGAGATGAGTGTGAAATATAATATTTACTAGGCATCAACTCTGTGAAAGGAAAGGGGAAGTAGTAGGATTGTACAAAGAAGGGAGCCAGCCCTAATGCAGGCATGACAAAGCCTCAGTCAATCTAGTGGAGGTCTCTAGAGCAAATATTATCCATCAGGGTGTCCTGTGTCCTACCAAATGGCCTGGCTTTTATACCCCAGTCTCACTCATCTCGGAGCTGCCTCAGGGAGGACATGATCTCTGGAGAGGTGGCTCTTAGCAGCTGAGGCATTCCTGAAGATGCTGACATATTCCATGTCTGGGTAGCTTGTCCTTCTTTGAAAGGAGAGCTCTGTGCATCCCACACCTGCAAATCAGCGTTTGAATGGAGCTCAAAGACAGACCAGGCCATCTTCCTGGCCTTGGCAGAACTAAATCTACGTCACTCTAGCCACATCTTTATGTCTCCTACCCTTAGAAGTGCTATTTTCAGAACTGTAGAAATACTGAAATGGTGTTGAGGAAAGAATTGAAAACTGAGTTTAAAATTATTTACCAATAATAAAATACCAGTGGGAACTAAAAGGAAAAAAACAGAAAAAAATAATATTGATGGGAGGATCTTGTTCTCCAACCTTTCTTCATACATAGTGGAAATCATAGAATTAATAAAATGTATGAAGCAATTACATAGCTTCCTGGAATCTAGAACATTAGTAACTGACATAGAGTGCTCCTGCACTGTGAAAGTCAACTGTGGTTTCCTTTCTCCATCCAGCCAGTTACAGCTTTACCTGAGGGACCTTTTATAAAATATTTAAATTCTCTTTGCTTGAGTCACTGATAATTGAACAGTGCTCGTAACAGGGATACTATCATGTAGAAATTATAGCACAAGGTACAAGATGGAAGAGATAATTTTTAAAGCCAATAGAATGAGTACAGAACAAAATGGCCCAAACAAAAAGATTTTGGGATTTCAGTCTTTTTCTTTTTTAAAAAAATATTTTAATTATTTATTTGAAAGAGAGAGAAAGAACACAAGCAGACGTGAGGTGCAGAAGGAACGGTCAAGCAGAGAGGGAGAGGGACAGGCCGATTCCCTGCTAGATGTGGAGCCCTCACACAGGGTTCAATCCAGGGCTCATTCCCAGAACCCTGAGATCGTGACCTGAGCTGCAGTCAGATGCTTGACTGACTGAGCCACCCAGGCACCTATAGAATATCAGTCTTTTTCAACATTATGGCAGAGTGAGGGGCAGAAAATAGTAAAGATCTTTCATTGTGATTCCTGTAACTTAGTACTGTGTACTGAGTTCATAAATTCCTCATCCCTCAGAATTTATCTCTATTGTTAAAACTTACTGATTTAGATTCCATAAATTTGTCATGTTGCAGTTATACAGTTGTAGTGTGTCATTCTGGCTGAGAAAATATTTATTTTATAATGATTTTTTTCCCTGAAAAAAGGAGCCTATTAATATTCTCCAAACATAACTTCAAAATTTGGGTCCACCTATTATTTACAGAATGTCAGCTGTGGTTATTATCCAATTACAATGGACAAATAATGACTTACGTTTTTTAAACTAATCAACACATTCTTAACAAATATCTTTTTTCTTATATTATGCAGATTATTTAGAAAATAAATAATAAATAGCCTTTACTTCAAAAAATGTATTTTTCACTGATTTGGATGGGTTTTTCTGCTCTTCTTTCACACTAGGCGCTTTACCGTAGTCCCATTGTAACTCTTCTATCCACCCCAACTAATGGGGTTCTACATTCTTCTCTAGATGCCATACTGTATACCAGAGAGTCTCTGTCCTCCTAACCCTAAGTAAAACCACATTAGTACAATAATATAAAGATGTGAGAAAAAAGTAGAGAAAGAGGGAGAAGGAAGCTCTGAAATGGGTAAATGACAATATCCAAATCAAATTTAAACCTGAATGTGCCCCCCAAAACATGTAGAGAGTAACTATGCCTCACTAGTTTCCCACAAATACCTTGGTCTTTGAGTTTATTTCTCACTACTTGCCTATGGAAGATAATGCACTTAAAATTTGTCATTCCTAAAAGTTGTCATAACTTTTTTTAAAAATCCAACAAATGAAGTTAAATATTTTGATTTTCAAAATGTGTATGTTTAATTAACAGCTATGTTAGATGCCTTTCAATTATTTTCTTTTAATTTATTGCAAAGAAGATCTTCGTCTTAGGCACTGCATCCATCCCAATTGCCATGTAAGACCTCATCATCTCAGTGTTCACTGTTCATACGGGACACTGGATGCCAGAACTTCATTCACTGTCCTCCCTCCAAAGCCAGAAGCCTCCACTGCCACTTTTGCCAGAAGATGTATTCTTGTTAAGGCACCTCCTTCCTCTCATTGTTCTCTTTCAAAACTACTTCTCTTACAAGCAAGGTGAATTGCCTGTGCCTAGGTCACAGTTGTGCATCCCTGATATAAAAGAAGCTGGGGAAATGCACTAGGGGTTTATATGATGGGGAGGCAGAACTCATTCTATGGGGAATTCCTCAAACATAGAAAAAAATTTTCAAAAGGTGATAAGCAGCCACAAAAGCCAGAGCATGGAAGGCAACCAAACGTAGAACTCAAAATTTGTGCACCAAATTACTGGTAGTGACCGTTAAATTTCCCCAATCATGGAACTGGGGGAAATACTGCTCTTCCCCGGGGAACTGGAGGGGAGTCATTTGAGTACTTCTTGCTGACATCTTTCATTGTGCTCCAGACTGTTCCAGATGGCAGGAAGTCCCTGCTCAGGCCTCTGGCTGGGACTTTCTCCAAGAGCTGACCCTCAACACTGCACAGGGGCCAGCTGCCAGAGCAGCAGGGAAAGACTCACCTACACAGGCACAACCCGTTCTCCAAACACCTTGGAAATTTAACTGACACACAGTGGGGAAAAGAACAGGTTTTCAAGCTTTGTTACTATGCATATGCTAATTATTAGGCAGAGGGGAACACGATAATTGAGTTATGAAACTACTAAATAAAAATAGACTACCTGACAGAGAGCTTCTTTACATGACGTTTTTACACAAGAATAAACAATGTGTTCTTTGTAGAGCCTTAAAAAAAAAAAGAAACAGGGTTAGTTTTATTCTGTAAACTACGGTCTCTTGTAACTAGCCGAGTGCTTGTATTTGTTGACATTTTGATTTATAAAAAACCTGAACAAGTTCAATTTCAATAATTCTTTTTGTTCAAGCAATACCAGAGAAGAGGGGAAATACTGATGTTCATTCCCCTCCCCCCCCCCCCAAAAAAAACCTGGCATATGCAAAAGCTTTAGAATTCTCTTTGTTCAGCTCTGGGTCAGATTTCATGAAAAAGTAATTGAAATTCCTTTTGCTCCCCATTCTTCCATGCATGTAGAGAAGCTTGTGTTCCTAATGAGCACCAAGAAGCTTTCTTCCACAGAACTTTATCTTTGAAAGATGAAATAACCTGTTTCCCTCAACTCTTCTCAATCCTGTTTCTGTCTTTCATTTGCTCTCCCTCCTTAACCACAACATGAAATGTGTGCTAATTAATTCACTGTTGAAAAATTCAGTCTAATGCCTAGAACTGGTATCATGTGTAGAACCCAAAGTAGAGAAGTAAAGAGTACTTGGGTTCTAGTGAGCATTTTTTAACACTGGATCACTGTGGATAAAACCAAGGGTAATTATACCTGTGAAATGGCATACAAGTATATGTATTCATGTAATCAGATTAATGATGAATTTGTAAAAATTCTCTGAGATCCTTTGTTTAAGAAGAAAGGCAACAAATAAAGATAGTAACGTCTAATAAAACAGTTAAGAAAGAGTTTCATGTGAGCCATGCTTGCTCATAAAATGTTACTTTCTTCACATCAAATGATAAAAGTTAAAAAAAAAAGGAATGTCACAAATGACATTTTTGGCTTTGTCAGTAGACAGATATTCTTAGTTTTTGCCGATGCAAATGCCAATAACTTTGGATACAAAGTTGTCTGAAGGGACGCCTGGGTGGCTCAGCGGTTGAGTGTCTGCCTTCAGCTCAGGGCATGATCCTGATGTCCCAGGATCGAGTACCACATTGGGCTTCCTGCGTGGAGCCTGCTTGTCTCTCTGCCTATGTCTCCACCTCTCTCTTTCTGCGTCTCTCATGAATAATAAATAAAATCTTTTTTAAAAAAGTTGCCTGAAAATCTGAGGATGGACTTTGCCCCAACTGTACTGTTCATAAATCAATCAGACCTCACTCAAATGTGATACTTCTGCTTCCCTTCCTTTTTGTGTCTTGGCCACTGCACTTCCTTTCACCAAAGAGACCTAGAATGAGAAAAAAAAGTGAAATTAAAATCTATGAATTATTTATTAGCAGTATTAGGGAGAATAACTTGAAGAGTTTTGGGAAGGAAAAAAAAAAAGGTTTGAAGGTTATTTCTGGTTTTGTATACTTTCTCCAATTGTAAAACCAAGTTACTTAGGCACTAGTATGGTATTTTAGTATATACTTACTAAGAAAAGCCTATTGTTTTCAAAATGTTTTTATGCCATCATATCATTAGATCCTTCTAAAATTCCAGTAAGATATGTTAACAGGTGTTATTTTTATTTACTTTAACACTATCATTTATCACTCCATCTTATAGGTGAAGAGACTGAGGGCAGAGTGTTAAATGTTGTTCATGAATACCAAGCCAATAGTGGTAAAGTTGAAACTACCTATCAGCTCTTCTGACCTATGAGCCCAGATGCCTTCTATTTGGTCATCTCCCTCTGTTTTCTGAACAGTCACACAGCTCGAAGCTGAAAGGCTCTCATGCTGCTGTCCATTTCACAGCCTATCTTCCAAAAATGCAGTTGTAGAACTTAGAATGCATTGTCCTACTAGAACAATGCCTGTGTTCCATAAACCCCTGTGTCACTTTGCAAGAACCCATGCCTAACCCACAAGAGTTATGTTCCTTTAAGACGAAATAGGTTTCATATTCTCTTAAGAAAGTTTTAAGGAAAAAGTTCTGAGGCCAGATAAGTTTGGGAAACATAGCATATCATATATCCCACTTAGAGATTCATAATGTACATTTGCATATTAAAGGCTGTAAGAAGTTCTGCAGGAAAGAAAACTGCTGAAAATTGTTCCATTGAGAATTCATCAACCTTCTTTGACTTTGAAACCCTTTCCCTGAGTAACAGATATTAACACCCAAAACTAGAGTTCCCCAAAACACATTTTGGACATTTCTGCTATAGGAAAATATGTTGAGTTACAATTTGAGATATTAGGAGTATCTCACCTACTCTGAGATTGGGAGTTACCCTGAATGTAAGATAGATACTGATGATCATTCCTGTGATATCAGTCTGGACCTAAAATCAGCCCTGGATATTGGGACATAAAGCAGAGTCAGACATTAAAGGATAAGAAACAGAACAATAAAGGATAGGAATGATGCCTGGGAACACAGAGATGAGATCGAGATGATGGGGCCAGAAACACATGAAAGATGAGAGTGATGAGGGAGCAGATAACTTGGAAATTTATCTTGCCCCCTTTTTCGTCTTCCTCCAATCCAATCCAACTTCCCCAAGACCAAACCAAGGGTAGGAAGCAAGGATGATGCTGAGAGAAAGGGGGTGGACCCAAGCATTAATGGCTGTCTTGGAAGGAAAAAAAAAAAAAAAAACAGAAAAAAGAGGTATACTAAGCTAGAGGATATGTAGTAGAAGCAACTATTTTACTGTAATCATGTTCAGGAAAGCATGAAAGCCAGAGGCTTATAGCCTATGTTCTAGAACAGTCAGATGAGCATCCAATGTATCATCCATATTGGGGCACTTTGGAGTGAAAGGGGCGCTGTTAATAACCAGATGAGGACAACAGATGTAAACTGGGGCTGTCCCAGGCACACCAAGATATGTATTCACCTTATATGCTTGTTCCTCTTTGAACTATGTGCCATGACATTCAGAAGAAAAAAAAAGATATAAAAGATATGTATGTATATGTTGATAGTGTGAACTATAACGGATTCCACTTTAAGTTGTTTAGATCAAAATAACCTCATGACCCCATTCAGCAAACAGGTGTTGAGCATCTATGATGCGGAAAGCCCTGTGCTCAGCACTGGGGGGATGTCGATAAGCAAGACACATCAGTGCTCTCAAGGAGTCTCCAGTCAACATAAGGAATTAAGAGATTCAGATGACCACGCTGCAAGTAAATTATCACAGATGGTCATAAGAGAACTAAACGTAATGCTGGGGAAGTTCTAAAGAGCACTGACCTGGGAGGCTTTGGAAATTTGCGATATTTGGAAGGACAGTAGATTATTATCAGGACTGGAGTGCAGGCAAGAGGAGATAGAGCTTTCTGGGTGATAAGACAGTAAAAGTAAAGAAGAGCCTGTTTGTGGTAGCATGAAGAGCATGGTCCCATTTGGCAGGAGTGTAGGATTTGGGAAGAGAAATAGTGGCAGATGAAGTGAGGAAAGCAGATTGGGGCAAGCCTATATTGGGACTTAAATGCCAGTATAAATCAAGGGGAAATAATTCAGGAAATAGTCAAGAGCTTTGATTGTATAGAAGCCGTCTGGGGCAACCATAAGTAGAACCACAACCACTTACCAATTTGGAAATCTTTGGAGATAATCGGGCCAGTTCTGCACTTTCACAAGGTTGAACCCAGAAAGCTGAAGGACTTAGAAGCATTTAGGTTAAATATAACTATTAAGACTATTATCAAATCCAAATTAGTCATAATTAGTTTTCTGTTGCTGCTATAAAACATTACCACAAATTCAGTGGCCTAAAAAAATAGAAATGTATTATCTGACAGTTCTATAGGTTAGAAGTCCAACAGAAATCTCAGTTGGCTAAAATAAAGGTGTCATCACATGATACTCTACATAGAAAACCCAAAAGCCTCCACCCCAAGATTGCTAGAACTCATACAGCAATTTGGTAGTGTGGCAGGATACAAAATCAATGCCCAGAAATCAATGGCATTTCTATACACTAACAATGAGACTGAAGAAAGAGAAATTAAGGAGTCAATCCCATTTACAATTGCACCCAAAAGCATAAGATACCTAGGAATAAACCTAACCAAAGAGGTAAAAGATCTATATCCTAAAAACTATAGAACACTTCTGAAAGAAATTGAGGAAGACACAAAGAGATGGAAAAATATTCCATGCTCATGGATTGGCAGAATTAATATTGTAAAAATGTCAATGTTACCCAGGGCAATTTATACGTTTAATGCAATCCCTATCAAAATACCATGGACTTTCTTCAGAGAGTTAGAACAAATTATTTTAATATTTGTGTGGAATCAGAAAAGACCCCGAATAGCCAGGGGAATTTTAAAAAAGAAAACCATAGCTGGGGGCATCACAATGCCAGATTTCAGGTTGTACTACAAAGCTGTGGTCATCAAGACAGTGTGGTACTGGCACAAAAACAGACACATAGATCAATGGAACAGAATAGAGAACCCAGAAGTGGATCCTGAAATGTACGGTCATCTAATATTCGATAAAGGAGGAAAGACTATCCATTGGAAGAAAGACAGTCTCTTCAATAAATGGTGTTGGGAAAATTGGACATCCACATGCAGAAGAATGAAACTGGACCACTCTCTTTCACCATACACAAAGATAAACTCAAAATGGATGAGAGATCTAAATGTGAGACAAGAGTCCATCAAAATCATAGAAGAGAACACAGGCAACACCCTCTTTGAACTCGGCCACAGTAACTTCTTGCAAGATACATCCACAAAGGCAAAAGAAACAAAAGCAAAAATGAACTATTGGGACTTCATCAAGATAAGAAGCTTTTGCACAGCAAAGGATACAGTCAACAAAACTAAAAGACAACCTACAGAATGGGAGAAGATATTTGCAAATGACCTATCAGATAAAGGGCTAGTTTCCAAAATCTATAAAGAACTTATTAAACTCAACACCAAAGAAACAAACAATCCAATCATGAAATGGGCAAAAGACATGAAGAGAAATCTCACAGAGGAAGACATGGACATGGCCAACATGCACATGAGAAAATGCTCTGCATCACTTGCCATCAGGGAAATACAAATCAAAACCACAATGAGATCCCACCTCACACCAGTGAGAATGGGGAAAATTAACAAGGCAGGAAACAACAAATGTTGGAGAGGATGCGGAGAAAAGGGAACCCTCTTACACTGTTGGTGGGAATGTGAACTGGTGCAGCCACTCTGGAAAACTGTGTGGAGGTTCCTCAAAGAGTTAAAAATAGACCTGCCCTACGACCCAGCAATTGCACTGTTGGGGATTTACCCCAAAGATTCAGATGCAATGAAACGTCGGGACACCTGCACCCCGATGTTTCTATCAGCAATGGCCACAATAGCCAAACTGTGGAAGGAGCCTCGGTGTCCACGACAGATGAATGGATAAAGAAGATGTGGTTTATGTATACAATGGAATATTACTCAGCAATTAGAAACGACAAATACCCACCATTTGCTTCAACGTGGATGGAACTGGAGGGTATTATGCTGAGTGAAATAAGTCAATCGGAGAAGGACAAACAGTGTATGTTCTCATTCATTTGGGGAATATGAATAATAGTGAAAGGGAATATAAAGGAAGGGAAAAGAAATGTTGGGAAATATCAGGAAGGGAGACAGAACATAAAGACTCCTAACTCAGGGAAACGAACTAGGGGTGGTGGAAGGGGAGGAGGGCGGGTGTTGGAGGGGAATGGGTGACGGGCACTGAGGTGGACACTTGACGGGATGAGCACTGGGTGTTTTTCTGTATGTTGGTAAATTGAACACCAATAAAAATTAATTAAAAAAAAATAAAGGTGTCATCAGGGCTATAGTCTTCTCTAGAGTCTTCCTGAGAGGAGGGTCCATTCCCTGGTCTTCTCCAGCTTCCAAAGGCTACTCACATTCCTTGGCATATAGCCCCCTTCCTCTGTCTTCAAAAGTAGCAGTGATGGATAGATGGATGTCCTTCTCACATTGCATCACTTGACCTCCTCTGCCTCTTTCTCCAACTTTCAAGGACCCTTGTAATTATATTTGGCCCATCTGACTAATCCAGGAGAATCTCCCTATATGTTAATTAGCACCCACTTTAATTCTCCTTTGCCATGTCAGTGACCTATTCACAGGTTCCTAGGATTAGGACACAGAAATCTTGGGGGAGTTATTACTCTGCTTAGCACAGTGATGTAGCAGTTAAGACCTCCCATGATTTTTTCTTCTCCCCACTCTCCTTGCATAGGGAAGGCCAGGCATTGGAAAATGGCTCCATCCTTGGTTTCTCAAGGCAGCTCTGGTACTCATTGTGTGTATAACAGACTTTTACTGAAGATTTGTGGTTCTCAATGGATGATCACATTACAGTGTAGAAAAGCACTTAAATTTGAATTTAAAACTTTGCTTCTCAAGTTTTTGACAGGGAGTTTCTTTTTAGCCACTTTCTCTTCTGGTCTGCCCATGCTCCCCATCTCCAGGGACGTTTTTCCTTCCTTCTCTCTTCTTTAAGTCTTGGGCCTGCCAACATACCTCCCTCCTAATACTCACTAGAAAAGGAAAATTCTTGTTACTTTATTGTTTAAAGCAATTTGGCGTGTTTAGCTCAGCCTTTCCCAACCAGGATATGTCCTCGGCCTTCCCTTTCATTACCAAAAAGATCCATCAGCATCTTTTGTGACAAATTCTGTCTCTGCAGTCCATTTTAGTTTTCTGTTTTTGTTTTTCTTTTATTAGAGAGAGAGACAGGGAAAGAGAGGGAGGAGTAAAGGGAGAAGGAAAGATGAAGTCTTAAGCAGGCTTCACACCCAATATGGGATCCATCCCAGGGCTCGATCCCACAACCATGACATCATGACCAGAGCCAAAATCAAGCATCAGATGCACAACCAACTGAACTACGTAGGCACCCCCATTTTAGTTGTTTTTAATAGTAATTTTTGTCTTCTCCTTTCATGCTATTAGAAAAAGATTTATTATCAATTTTAGAAAGAGCGTTCCCTTTCCATTATTGATGGACTACCTTCTGCAGTACAGGAGGTAATTGGACAGTGCTTTACAAAGAAATGAAACAAAGTTGCACCACGTCACTTGGGATAGCAAAATCAGCCTGCCTCTAAGAATCAGGAGACCTGGGTACTGATTCTAGTCTCCCAAATGACCTGATGACTTTGAGCAAGTCAGAACCTCTATGAGTCACCATTTTGTCAGGAAAGTTGACTTAAATGTTCTCTGAATTCCAAACTTGGGTAAATACGTCACTGAATTAGTGGAATTTATGTTTGTAGCCAGGGGGCTTATTTGACATAATAAGTAGTTAAAAGCAAACCAGTGTCACAGGAGCTTTGGGGACTCCCAGAAATTTTACTACTGTGGTATCTGGATTAATCATCTGGGACTACATTGAATTTGGAGACCCTATGCTTTCTCTTTCATTTTTGAAAGGACTGATGAGATCGTGTGCCAGCTACAGTGATGGACTGAAAAGAAAAATATGACAGGAATCAGTGTTTTTTTGAGGAATATTAATTTATCAGATATGAGATAGAATGAAATAGCAGGCAATAAGCAGCAGGAAAACCAATTAAGAGACTGTTGTGAAAGTTCAGGCATAATAAAAATGTAACAGGATGCTAGATGGGACTTTTCCTGTTGTCTCAGGGTTTCCGCCAAAGACCACAGCTGAGGACAATAGGCAGTAGGAGTCCACACATTTTAAAGAAAGTTGCTAAACACATCCATGTGTGCCTTGCTAACTGGTTCTTTGCCCATTCTATCATGACCCCATCCTATATGAGAGAAGTTAGTGAATCATTAAAGGGAAGAATCTGGGAAGTAAAGGAATTTGCAAAAGTTGAAAATGTGATGGTTTTTCTTTCTTCTCAAATCACATGTTCTCTGGAGTTTTGGGAACAGAGAGGCTGATGTCTGACTCTCACCTGAAGGTGGGCAGGGACAGACCGAAGACCATTGAGAGAGCCTATCCTTCTGGGATTTGACCAGAAATTTGTGGGGTGAATTGCCCACGAGCCAAATATATAGTATGGAAGGCAACTGAGTTCCAGGGCTGCAGGCTGGACCAGAGTTTCACTTTTTTGGGGGGAACAGAACAGTGTTTGACAATCTTGACAGCAGGAAGATGGAGGGAATACAGTTGCAGAAGAACTCACAAAAATAGTCCATGAAAGAAAGGGCCAGCATTGGATAGTTGCTAGGATGAAGGCCATTTAAGAGAGTTCATCGAGAGAGAACCAAGAAAGAAGTACAAGGAGCAGAAGCTATCATCTCCTCTAGCTAGACCCCTCGATCCCCTTAAGCTATCTCCTCCATACCTATATTGAAGGAGCCAGAAGCAGGTGACAGAGAAAGTAGAGCAAGAGGGCCAAGAAACAGACAACAGACTCTGTTTTGCCCCCACCACTGATCTGAGGATTCCCTGACTAGGCCTGAGCTGGAGAGAGGGGAGAAGCTTTAAACTGGATGGGAAACGAAGTTTTGATTTAGATTGGACTAGACTTTTTCTATTCTGAAAATGAGACTGTTGTCTAATCTGTATCTGTCTAATCCTAACAGAACAAGAAAGTACACAGAATCTGCCTGATGTATCATCCAGGGGCAGGAAAGCAAGATAAGACAAACATGTTTGAAGGCAATGAAATTTTAAAATAATGCTTTTTCCTGTTTGCACCTCAGAGAGGCCAGCTCCTATGATAAATTAGTATGACAGCAATATAAATAATAATGATAATAATGACAATAATAATAACAACCAATTGTTAAATGTTGGCATAGTTTGCCAGACTTATGTTAGGTGCCAAAGTTACATTATTTCATTTAATCTTTACAACAATATCATGAGGTAGGTAGTATTAAATTTAACCCCATTTAACAGATGTTACCTTGGAGTGATTAAGTGATTTTTTTTTTAAGATTTTATTTATTTATTCATGAGAGACACACAGAGAGAGGCAGAGACACAGGCAGAGGGAGAAGCAGACTCCCTGCAGGGAGCCCAATGTGGGACTTGATCCCGAGACCTCAGGATCACACCCTGAGCCGAAGGCAGCCGCTCAACCCCTGAGCCACCCAGGCGTCCTGAGAGTAATTTGTCACAAAATACAGGTAATGAATAGCTGATTTCAGACCCCACAAACCATTTAAGGTAGAATAGGGTAGCAGTTATAAAAGAGGAAAGAAGCAAAGAATTAATGAATGAAATATCAGTATTTATCATTCTAATCTAGGAGTGGATGAAATAATTGATAAAAAGCAATGATACAATTAATGTATACTGATGTATACTGATAGGACTTCAATTATCATACAACCCACAAATAGCATTTGTTGCTAAATATAAAACCAGTAAATGTGTCTATTAAATAACTTGCTTTAGGTGGTTTGTTTTGGGGGTTTTTTGTTTGTCTGCTTATTTTTAAAGAAATGTTGCCCTGTCATTTTGAAATTAGTTTCCTGGAATACAATTAATATGTTGATTTGTCATTTATACTATGTCAATGTTTTATTATGTCTAAGATATTTGATGGAAATAATGGAGTACACACACGTTCATTGTTTTAGTGATGATGTAGATATTTAAAACAGATACCTAAATTGAAGAATAACTTCTTCACTGTGAACTCCATGAAGCAGGGGTCTTACCTTACTTATAATGGGGCTCTAACCCCCAAGGTCATGAGATGAGTATCTGGCACATTGTAGATGCTCACGAATCTAGAATCTTTTATTAAGCGCTTACTACGTCCCAGGCAACGAGTGTTACATATTTATGGCAGAGCAAGTCTCCTTATAATATGTGTTCACAGCCCTTGCTACACCCCTCCTGCCATCTAGAAAGAATTCTGGCTTTTGTTCTATAGCTTTTATTATCTGCCCTCTGAGGGAATTGGAGTTTGTTGCTAGATTCTACATTTGTGATGTAAAAATGAGAGACTGGAGCCAGAGAAACAGAACTAATAAGGTAAGAGGAAGGAAGAGAGAAAGAATGGATAGCCCTATGAAGGGAGGACTTTGGGGAAAAGAACGGGGGACAGGTTAATTTAGGGAATACTGTGATAGATTACAAATAGCGCCTCCTTTCTTGTGCTCTGAGAAACCCAAGGAAAGGATATGATTGATTTCTAACTGCTTCTAGTGCCTTTTTCTTCCCCAAGATAGGAACATAGGGTCCCAGATTACATATATATTATTTCTAATCCTTAAAACACCCTGCCAATGGAAGCATTATTGTCTTTAATTTCCAGGTGAAGAAAGAGCCTTGAAGCAAATAAGTAATTCTCTCAGGACTCCACAACTAAAGCTAGGATTTGAATCCAGTTCTGGTGGGCCCCAGCCTGCCGTCTTTCCATGATGCCACATGACACTTCCATAACCATCTGTTGAACTGACTGAATCAAAAGGCTTCCCTTGTGAGGGACCTCTATTTATTCTGATATCATACATAAATGGGAAAGGCTTATTTCTGATATTTGATTCAGGAGAGAAAAGCTTAGCTCCAAGCCTGGAAAGCAGGCCGGCTTGCTGTACTAAGCTTGCCTGTGGGCTGGATGGTTCATTTTGAAGTCCAATCACTTTGCACCTAGGAAATGGCATTGTTTACTGCAAAGGTTCAGCTAAAACTGTTGCAAAAATTGCTCTGTGGCCATTCACGTTTCTGGAAATCAATTTTCTGACCAGGTAGCTTACCTGATGCAAAGAAGTAAGGAATTAAAAAAAAGGTTTCTTCAGACTGCCAACCAAGTTACCCTGGACCTTTCAATGGCCAGGTAGTAAACTAAATTGTATGCACTTATTTTGGTGAATTATCATTTTAAATGGCTTGAGGTAATGTTCTCATCTTCTGTCGCCATAGAAACTGTTATAAAATTTCATATAAATACCTCAGAAACAGGACTGCCTACTCCCATGGAAATGGATAGTAGGTACAATGGACCTCCAAGGAAATAAATGGCTGCTTGACAGAAAATAATACAACCCATTAAAAGAAGCCTCTTTATGATCCAAGTCCTTCCTAATGGATAAGCTAAGTATATGAGTAGGTAGGAAGGAGAAAGGGTCTGAAAGTAGTGTGAGGTGCTTTTAGAATAGTTTGCAAATACCACTTTCCAAAGTTGAATCAACTTTCTGTCTTGTTGAGGGAACATTCCATCGAGGTGTTAACACTAGAGTGTTTTCATCTATATTCAGAGAGTACATGCCACAGAGCCATTATGGACCAGACAGGAGTTGTATAAAAATGATTTGACAAAAAGAAATAGCCAGTCTGTTATGCCAATAGCAGAGTGCTCGTCTTCAAGGTGAATCATATTCCATTCCAAAATGTCAAGTAGATTTAGTCATTTTAATCTTTTTATTAGATTAAAACTTGGTACCCATATTATAAAAGCAAAAGGAAATGACTGGAGTATAGGCTTCACCACTGATAAATTGTATTATCTTGGGCAAGTTGCTTGGCCACTCTCAACCTCAGTTTCTCCATTTGTAAACTGAAGGTGGCACTTATTTTTATGGCACAATTAAATAAAATAACCCATGAAAAGCACTAGAGTGATGTCAGAAATTGTTACTTATCAAAAGAAATAATAAATGTAATAACTAAGTATGTTCAGGTTATCAACATATATTATTATTTTTTACATTCTCTCTTTCCCTTGAACCGATAGATATATGTGATCTTGAATAATTAAAAAGATTGTGCTAAGGGATAAGAAAACAAGATCTTAAGGCAGAGTTGATGCAATTTCTGACAGTTCTGGTATTGGTGAATCTGAAAGTTTCCAAGTGCCATGGACGTCTTTTTTGCAGTATTTCCTCCTGATGCTTGAAAAGAAAGTCTGTTTTCATAAGACCTTGGGTCTGATTTCCAGTGGGAAAAAGGCTGAGGAAATTTGGCTTCATTTCCAAGTATCTTTGCACTTTTCCCAATTGCATAGAACCTCCAAGCTTCCCCAGATTACCTCGTTTCAATGACATCGAATCTTTCAAAGGGAATGTAATAATTCCGCAGAGAACTTAGCATTTCTGACAGCCTACCTCCCACTGTCCTCAGTGCTTCATAAATTATGCTGCCTCTGAATGTGAGCTGGGCAGCACCATTTTCCTGGTCCCCTCGTGATTCATGGTTTCTCTTAACTATGTCAGTGCCTCGTCAGCAAAGCTGTTCCTTTTGGACAGAGTGTGATGTGATCTGCTTCTTGGAGGGCAGCTTGCTAATCATATACTGATTTTATACAGTATTTTTTTTTTTTTACATTTTCAAGGTAACTAATAACTATTAACTTTAGGAATTACTTCAAAATTCAGAAAACATTACCATTTAATTAACAATCTGCTCTCTGCAATACACTGTGACCTGAGAAGCCACTCTAATGGTAATATGCTGTTATCATTAAAATTAACTAACAAACCAGAAGAATAGTGCTGTTCAGGTCAGATACAGAGAGACCATAATTAAAAGAAAGTGAAACTAAAAACAAGTATCAGACCAAAGATCAACACAGCGTGGATGGCCACTGTGCCAGCTTCCCTGTTTTGCACTGCCAAAGCAGCTCCCTCCTGACCTGTGTCTGCATGACTCCTCAGGAATTCCAAACCTAGACCCTCCTTGGGAACAAGGCTGAGTCAGTCGTTGGGTGGTTAAACAATGGAGACTGAAAGGAAATAGGATGAAAAGTTCCTGAAAATGACTTGCTTCTAGATACCTTCTTATGTATTATTATCTTTACATGTAAGAATAAAAACCCATCGTTATGAATGTCTTATCTTTTCCCAGACTCTAGGGCTTTCCAGAAACCTTCCCAGTGACACAGGTTCTTCCTGACGTAGGAAACTTCTGTTCAGGAAGATGTAGTGGAGGTTATAATGTGGAGGCCTTTCCAGCATTTGATTTGTCCCTGTCTATTCAGAAAGCATTCTGATATTGCCAGGATGCTTCTTTGAGCTTAGGGAATGCAGAACTAGGAGAAAAGGGGCTGAAGAGAAGAAAAAATGTCTTATGGGATATGGCTAGGAAAAGTTTTACATAACTTAGAGAGGAGTATTCTAGAAAAGCTATAGGATGAAGCCAACAGGAAAGCAAAATATTAAAACAAAATAGTTCTCTAGACTATCTATTGACAGCATGGTGTTTGAAAGAGGCAATATTTAAATTATCTTGAGATGTTCTTTGTCACTGGGACATGTTTCTTGGAGATCATGACGACTTGAGATTGGACTTCCTGAATTTCAGCCTCAGTAGAATTACTTTGGGGATGATTAATACAGATAAACCTCTGCTATTACTCAGTTCTCCTGCTGCCAGAGCCCACCTGATTTCTGAAGCTTATATCCAGGAGCCTCAGAGTCTTTGTTGGTACAGGATTCTTTGCACAACTTTGCACGACTCTGATCTCCTGCTCTTGCTAAAGCTTCTTTACCCTTGTCCGCCAGCTCCATCCTGTGTCTCTCTCCTTACGGGGTTTTAGGAGATTCATAGCTTATAGAAAATGAAGATGTGGGGATTGTGCTACCTTTAAAGAATTTAGAAATAGGCTCAGATGAGAGGACTAAAAGCCATTATGAGTTAAATAGAGGTTTGTTTGTCTTTTTATTTTTGGGGGGTTGAATTGATAGTGTATCATGTACACAACACTTCTATAGGGAAAATGTTCTGATTTCCAAGTAATGAATGTATATAAAGATTTTTATTTATTTATTTTTTAAAGATTTTGTTTATTGAGAGAGAGAGAGAGAGAGAGAGAGGGAGAGGCAGAGACAGAGGCAGGGAGAAGCAGGCTCCACGCAGGGAACCCGACCTGGGACTCGATTCCGGATCTTCAGGATCACACCCCAGCTGCAGGCGGCACCAAACCGCTGCACCAGCAGGCCTGCCCATATAAAGATTTTTAAAAGACAATCCAATGTAGCTCTAGGCTGCCTTTCAAAATGCCTCTTGGATTATACTTGTGTTCGTCTGATTTGATTTTTTTTTTATTTCTAAAAAATATACTCACTATTTATATTTTTAAATGTGCATATATAGGTATTATAAGATTATTGAAATATGTACCAAGATGCTAACCACCAAAATAAGATTATTGAATATACACCCAAATGCTAATAATAATCTATAAGTGGTCATAGTATAACTGATACTTTCTTCTCTATATTTTTTCTACAATGAGAAAACAATAAGGATTTTCTCATTTTTAAGCAAATAGGATTGGAAAATAAAATGTATGACAGCATCCAAAAATATTGTAAACACTTAGAGATTATTTAATAAAAGATGTACAAGATTTCTCTGCTGAAAAAATATACAATACTGCTGAAAAAATTTGAAAAATAAAAAGACCTAAGTAAATAGAAATAAACATGTTCAGGGATTAATACACTTAATATTGTCAAGATGTCACTTCCCCCCAAAGTGAATTATATATATATATTTTTTTTTTTTAAAGATTTTATTTATTTATTCATGAGACACACACACACACACACACACACACACACACACAGAGGCAGAGACACAGACAGAGGGAGAAGCAGGCTCCACGCAGGGAGCCCGACATGGGACTCGATCCTGGGTCTCCAGGATCACACCCTGCGCCAAAGGCAGCACTAAACCACTGAGCCACCAGGGCTGCCCCAAAGTGAATTATAGATTCAATGAAACCCCAACCAAAATCCCTAAGGTGTTTTTTTGTGGAAATTGGCGTGCTAATTCTAAAATACATATGGGTGGGGCACCTGAGTATCTCAGTCAGTTAAGAGTTCGATTCTTGATTTTGGCTCAGGTCATTATCTCAGGGTGATGAGACTGAGTCCCACATGGGGCTCCATGCTTGGCATGTAGCTCACTTAATATTCTCCCTCTCTCCCTCTGCCCCTTTCCCTCCCCACTCATTTGGACGCTCTCTCACTTTCTTAAATAAGTTAATTAATTAATAAAATATATATGAAAAACCAAAGAACCTAAAATAGCCAAAGCAACTTTGAGGAAGAAAGAAAGATCAAAGTTGGAAGACTTAATCTACTAGGTATTTATTTCAAGACTTATTTTAAAGCTATAATAATCAAAATGGAATAGTATTGACAAAAGTTTAGGCAGATAAATCAGCAGAACACAAGAGAGAAGTTTAGAAGTAGACCCACAATTATGGGGTCAAATGATTTTCAACAAAGAAGCCAAAGAAATTCGATGGGATTAGAAGTATGGTTTTGTTCAGTGACAATTGGATACCTTATATATGCCAAAAGATGAAACTGGATCCCTGTCTCACATCATACACAAAAAATTAATTCAAGATGCATCATAGGCTTAAACATATAAAGGAAAATCTTTGCAGTGATGAGTGGGCAAAGATTTCTTAGACTGACCAGAAAAAAGCACTAATTGTAAAAGGGAAATATCAATAAATTGGACTTTATCAAAGTCAAAAAAACCTCTGCTCATCAAAAAACACCGTTAAGAAAATAAATAGTTTACAGAGTGGGAGAAAATATTCACAACACATGTATTTGGCTAAAGGCTTACATCCAGAATACATCAAGCATATCTATAAATTAATAATAATAAGGACAACACATTTAAAGAATGGGCAAAAGAGGGCAGCTGGGTGGCTCCAGTCAGTTAAACATCTGCCTTCTGCTCAGGTCATGATCCCAGGATTCTGGGATCAAGCCCCACATCGGGCTCCCTGCTCAATGGGAAGCCTGCTTCTCCCTCTCCCTCTGTCTGCCACTCCTTCTTGTGCTCTCTCTTTCTCTGTCAAATGAATGAAAACAAAAATCTTTTAAAAAGTGAGCAAAAGACTTGGACATGTCACAAAGGAAGACTTACAAATTCCCATTAAGTACATTAAAATATGCTCATTATCATTAATCATCAAATGCCAACTAAAATCACTGATATACCACTATGTATCCCCTAAAATGAGTTAAGATTTAAAAGATTGCCAATATCCAGCATTGGCAAGGATGTTGAGTAGCAGGAATTCTCATCACTACTGGTGAGAGTATAGAGCGGGATAAATACTCTGAAAAATTGTATGGTATTTCTTATAAAAAGTATAGATCTATTCTATGGTATACCAGTTCTACTCCTGAGTGTTTATCCAGAAAATTTTCAAAATATGTTCACAAAAAACTTGTGCTATATTCATAGCAGCTTTATTCATTAAAGCCAAAAAAGTGGGAACAACTCAGAGGGGAGACTCTTCCTGCCCAGGCCTCTCACTACCTCTCTGTTGTCATGTCATCTTACATGAATCACCTTGCCCTTACCACCCTTCCATTTATACTCTCAGAACATTCTAGTCTCTCTCACATTTGTGCCTTTGAACAGTGCAATTCCATCTATCCAGAATTTCCCCTCCCTCTCTCTTGTTCTTTTATTTTTTTATTTTTTTTTTATTATTTACTTATGATAGTCACAGAGAGAGAGAGAGAGAGAGGCAGAGACACAGGCAGAGGGAGAAGCAGGCTCCATGCACCGGGAGCCCGATGTGGGACTCGATCCCGGGTCTCCAGGATCGCGCCCTGGGCCAAAGGCAGGCGCCAAACCGCTGCGCCACCCAGGGATCCCCCCTCTCTCTTGTTCTAACCCATCCCCCCAGGATTGGCTTGAGTTTTCTGAGTTGTCTTCCCTCCCTACTCTTTGCAGTTTTAAGCTTGCTTTACCTTAGGATCATGGAATGATCATGCTGCGTTACAATGCATGTTGATCCACTAGCTCATAAGCTTCTATCTCCAAATATCCGTAGCACCTAGCATTACATCTAGCACACAGTAGATATTATAAGAAAATTTGTTAAATACATGTCAGAATCTAACTTATTCTGTATCTAATGCTGAAATATATACTACTTTACTTTTATTTCCAAATACAGGTAAGTTCCATAATAATGTTGCCAAATGAATACTTTCCTTGACGTGACCCCCATCCCCCAAGCAGTGCCTGTGGGAAAGTTGAATAAATACTACTGTGATGATATTAGTCAGCGGACTCTGCCAATTGTCAGAAGTTCTCACTGTGTTTTACCAGTTGCTCCTAGTCCTTTCAATTCTTTAATAATTTACTTGCTAGTAGGAGATTCTTAAGTAGATGTGTCTCTGAAAAATGTTTTTTGCTTTTTGTAGTTGTTTACATCCTATAATTGTCCAAAGGAAATAATCATTTTTTAGGAGTAGAAACTTTTCAATAAGAGCTGGTTTCTTGGGATCCCTGGGTGGCGCAGCGGTTTGGCGCCTGCCTTTGGCCCAGGGCGTGATCCTGGAGACCCGGGATCGAATCCCACATCAGGCTCCCGGTGCATGGAGCCTGCTTCTCCCTCTGCCTGTGTCTCTGCCTCTCTCTCTTTCTCTCTGTATGACTATCATAAATAAAATAAAATAAAAAAAAAGAGAGCTGGTTTCTTTGCTGAGGGCTGTCCTTGGCATCGTACAATGTTCAACAGCATCCCTGACTTCTACGCTCTAGGATTCAGAAATACTCCTAAATTCTGACTACCAAAAATGTCTTCGGGCACTGCCAACTATCCCGAGACATATACTCACCATCAGGTAAAAGCTACTGCCCTATAGGTTAAGAGAAGTGTCCCTGGAATCTGATCTTTGTTCTGAGTCACACTCTCTCAGTGATCCAGGTTAGGGTGTTACCTTCTTATGTTCAATTTCTTAATCTGTAAAATGTGGATTGAGGAGAAAATTGTGAAAGAATTTCAGTAGATCCAAAGATTCTTAGATATTTTCAGTTGAAAACAAGGCATGTATGTCTACCATATCCTTCTAAATTCTTTAATTCTATAATCTCTTACTTTTCATTGTCTTTGAGCTACTTTATAATTCTATAGCTTGTGGAAAATTGATAAAAATGTAATTCTTTATTTTTTGGGGGGGGAGACAGAGAGCAAGAGTGGGGAGGCGCAGAGGGAAGAGGAGAGAGAATATGAAGCAGGATCCCCACACAGTGCAGAGTCTGATGTGGAACTTGATCTCAGGACCCTGATTATGACCTAAGCTGAAATCAAGAGTCGGATGTTTGACTGACTAAGCCACTGAGACACCCCTACAAAAAAGTAATTGGTTTTTTTTTTAAGATTATATTTATTTATTCATGAGAGACAGAGGCAGAGAGAGAGGCAGAGACACAGGCAGAGGGAAAAGCAGAGTCGATGAAGGAAGCCCAAAGTGGGACTCGATCCTGGATCCCCATGATCACGCCCTGGGCTGCAGGCGGCACTAAATTGCTGAGCCATCCAGGCTGCCCCAAAAATGTAATTCTTGGTGATGAAAATCCAACTTGTGTCTAGTAGAATGAAATCGATTATTTGCCTGTGAATACTAGCACATTTTTCCTCTTTTTGCGTCTTTTAAAATAAGATTTATTGAGACCCCTGGGTGGCTCAGCAGTTGAGCACCTGCCTTCGGCCCAGGATGTGATCCTGGGGTCCTAGGATCGAGTCCCATGTCAGGCTCCCTGCATGGAGCCTGCTTCTTCCTCAGCCTCTCTCTCTGCCTCTGTGTCTCTCATGAATAAATAAAATCTTTTTTAAAAAGGATTTATTTGAGAGAGAGAGTGCAGGCATGTGTGCTCATGTACACACAAACATAGGGTTGTGGGGGATAGAGGGAGGCAAACCTCAAGCAGACTCCCTGCTGAACATGGAGCCCAATCAGGGCTCAGTCTCATGACCCTGAGATCAGAGGCTTAACCAGCTGAGCCACCCAGGCGCCCCATTTTTGCATCTATTTTAAAATTCATTTCAGCATACCTTCTTTGCCCGCATATAAGTGGTATTATACATTTTCCTTTGAATCCATTGTAACATCTTAGTGGTTCCCTGATTAATTAACAAGTTAAATGAAATCTTTGACATGTGTGTTTTTTTTTAAAGTGGTTGCTTCTATAGTGACCCACTCATTCTTTTAGGGATGAAAGCATACTTGCTTAAAGACCTCCAGAGCAGAGGTTTTTAATATGCAGGCTCCCTCTGCCAAACCACTCTTCTCCTCATTCCTTACGGCTCTTATACTTTTTGTATGAATTAATGAAATAAATTAGGAGAATAAAGTAAGGGTTTTGGAAGCAATGGTGGTCTCTACAATGCTACTTGCATTCTCTGGATTCATTGTTTTCACAGTAGAAATTTACGAGTTCATGGGATCCCTGGGGTGGCGCAGCGGTTTGGCGCCTGCCTTTGGCCCAGGGCGCGATCCTGGAGACCCGGGATCAATCCCACGTCGGGCTCCTGGTGCATGGAGCCTGCTTCTCCCTCTGCCTGTGTCTCTGCCTCTCTCTCTCTCTCTGTCTATCATAAATAAATAAAAAATTAAAAAAAAAAAAAAGAAATTTACGAGTTCAAATGTCAGTCCGTTGGTGACAAGAACAAGAGAAAGATCCCTGGTACCCAACAGGGACACAACTGCCTCATCATTTGCAAAACCAAAATGTACTTCATATCTTAATTGATAGGGATCGTATTTCCTATAAAAATCAGTACTTACAAAAAAGTGTCATTATTAACTATGCCAGACTGTTTCATTTCAACCTACTTATTGAGATGAAATGTTCCAACATGAGCCCATAGCTAAAAGGGCTTCAGAAGTATGGAAAATTTACTGGGACTCCAAAAGCACTGTCTTAAGATCTAGGAGAAATTGACTCCGGTTCTTTTTAGCTCTCTGCCCCCAATTTGTATGTGACCTTGGGGAAGCTCTTGGATCTTCCTGGATCTCCCTTTCTTTGTCTATAAGGTAGTTGAACTAGAAAGCCTTAGCTTAAAAAAAAAAAAAAAAAAAAGAAAGCCTTAGCTTATTGTCAGGTTCAAGATTGTATGACATTGTGATTCCTGAATGACTGTTCTTGAGAACCAAGTAGAATCAGCATTTTTCAGAGGAACACAAGTACGGAAAACCTGTGTTGATGTTCTCTAAAATTCCATTCCTCCAAGTTTATTATTCCTTCTACTACCTTTGACTGGGCCCTACCTTCCTTCTTCAGTCCAGTAACAGGACTGCCATTGGGAAACTGATACCCAGGAACACCCTTAACAAGTCACCTTACCCTTTGCCTCTTGCTCCACATGGGTGAGAACATCTTCATGAAATATTTCCTCCTCACTATGGACAAAGGGATTTTTGTTGTTGGGGTTGCCCATATTTTCAAGTCCACCGATTCCTACTTTATTGTTTCCATTTCCTCTGATTCCTTGTCCACCAGCTGCTTTTCTTTCATGGCTGCATGTTTCTTCATTTAGTGTTGAGGGCTAGGTCAGCAGCTGCAGGAGAACTTGATTAGTGCCTTGCCTCTGTGCAGACACATTTCCCTGACAGCATCGATCCTGGGCGGTTTCGCTTTGCAGGCAGCTCCACAGAGGAGGAGCTTGTGCTGCAAAGGAGGTGGACTGTTGTCTGGTCAAGGTGAGTTTGGGGCAGGCTACTAATTCATTCCTCTTTGCTCAGCTGTTAATTTTGCTTAAATAGGAACTGCTTGCAAATTTTTATTTAAAAATCCACTACCAGACTGAGACCTTGTGATGTCAAGATTCAAAGACAATTTTTTATTGCTAAATTATTAGTCCTTTGAAAGAAGGAAAATTTGATGTTTAATATTTAAACAGTTTCTATTTTGCTGAATTCTTTGATATCTGAATGTTAACTGTGTAACCATTTAAGGTCCATTTCTAGAGACTTTCCCAGACATTTAAAAAGCACTACAGGAATTTATTTGTAATGCTCTTGCATGAAAAATTGCCATCCATTTCTTGCCATTGTGGTTCATTGCCAGCAGATATGTCCATTAGGAATGAAATAAAGAAATGTTTTATATTTTGATGCATTTCAATTTGTCTGTTATACTAGACTTTTGGGGTTTTTTTTTTGAGAACAGGAATAAATTCCTCTCATCTTCAAAATATTATCACTTCTTTACATTTTGGAAAAATTAATCAAATTTAGCATAGGGAAATTGTAGTATCTTTAGGCCAAGAGGATAACTCCAAGCATTTTCTTTCCAATTTTTTTTTTTTTTCTGGATTTCTGGTTTAAGGTTCAGGAGTCATTGAGAAAAACTAGCTTAACTGTGCCTGCATGTAGATGTGACTAAGGATTCATTTCTTCATGTTTTTTTTAAGACATCCCCACCTTTATGTAGCCTGTGTCTCCATAAAATGTTCCAGCTCCACAAAACTGTCACATGACACTTCAAAGACATCTTCTATGCAGAATTGAACAGCAATTACTCTATAGACCCAAAACAATCTATTCTCCTTATTCTTCTCATGGTCTCCATAATTGCTACAAGTTCATCCAATATAAGAAAACGTAGGGACATTGGGGTGGCTCAGTGATTGAGCATCTGCCTTTGGCTCGGGTCATGATCCTGGGGTCCTGGGATCAAGTCCCACATCAAGCTCCCCACAACGACCCTGCTTCTCCCTCTGCCTATGTCTCTGCCTCTCTCTCTGTGTCTTTCATGAATAAATAAATAAATAAATCATATATATATATATATATATATACATATATATATATATATATATGTATATATATATTTCAAATATTATGAGATGTTACCCTCTAAATGAAGTCTCTCCTACTGGTTCTCCTTATATGAAGTTTCAGAATCCAAAGAACAGCACAATATAGTAGAAATAACATACATCTTAGAGTTAGACCCCGATGGAAGTTCTGGCTCCTTTAGAGTGCATGAGTTTGGTCAAGTTATTTAACGTCTCTTAGCCTTAATTTCTTCATCTACACATTGAAAATAATATTTCGGGATCCCTGGGTGGCGCAGCGGTTCGGCGCCTGCCTTTGGCCCAGGGCGCGATCCTGGAGACCCGGGATCGAATCCCACATCGGGCTTCCGGTGCATGGAGCCTGCTTCGCCCTCTGCCTGTGTCTCTGCCTCTCTCTCTCTCTCTGTGACTATCATAAATTTAAAAAAAAAAAAAAAAGAAAATAATATTTCTCTTTCAGTTTGTTGTAAGTAATAAATGAAATAAGTTACAGAAAGAGCTTGACACATTTCAGATCCTCAGCAAATGTTCATCTCCTTCTCTTCACTCACCATGTGAGTCTTGTGTTTTTTTGTTTTCTTGTTTTTTTTTTTTTTACAGCAAACCACATAATGCTACTCCAAATTAATAAGCAGAGTATGGAAATTAGAAGGAAAAAAAGCCTCTTTTTGACTTCTTGACCTAGTCAGCCAGCAAGTTTCTAATATTCATATTCAAAAAAAGGAAATACATAGGTCTTAAAATCAGAATTTAGGCAAAAGGGACTGGAATTGAAGAGGAAACTCTCAGACCTCCTTGAATTCAGATATGCATATTTTGGTCAACAAGCTACTTTCTCAGTGTAATACATCTGATGTTAATACATGTCCAAGCTGGTGTGTGCTTGTGTCTACATGTACTAAGAGGGCATAGCTGACAGAGTGACTTTTTTCATCACATAAATTCAAGACTGACTTGTTAAGCATATCTGCTCATTTGCATGAAGAAAGCTAGAATGCTTCACATACTGAGCACACTACTTCATTGTTTAGCAATAAAATCTACTAAGCTACATACATTATTATTTAGCTTAAAAGAGGAATATTCTTGACAAGGAAGCCCTGTGAGAAATGTACTACATGGTATCACAGGAAATGATTTCTGGAGGATGGCGATGAGCCTAACCAAATCATTTCAGACATCTCCAGCCCTGTCAGTTCATGAAGCACTATAGAAAACCATGTGCGTTCATTAAAATGCCTGATTTCCTATGTGATAGCCAGACTTCAGAAGCTGTGACCTGTTTGCTGCATAAGATTCAGATTGCAGGTTTCTAATGGAAGGACACAAAAAGAAAAGAGAGCAAAATCATAGTAGATACATACATGTATGATTATTCCTCAAGCAATCTAATGGAAAACATACATGAATCATGAAATACTTTTCTAAAGGGGGTACTCTCTCCAGACTCTCTCCATCCATCTATGTCTAGTCATGATGCCAGGCCCAAATAATGTTAAAGTGGATATAAAATATAGAGACATACTTATATTCTAAAATAAGAGCTCCATTAAAAATGAGTCAAAGAATAAGAACAATGCCCTTTTATTTATATTTTCTTACACTGTGCACATTACATGCTAATCCAGCATTGTAAGAAAAGATATTGACAATGACAAATCAAGTTTAAGCAGGTTATTTAAATTAGGAAGTTTGATAGCATACCAATATTAATAGACCATAATCCACTGGTCCATAGTTTTATACCAGCCTCTGTCTATTTAAGGTCAATTTAGAAAAGTTTTCAAGCAACTACTCTAAACCTAACTCCCTTTTCCATTTTGCTATTTGATTAGTGTTTAACTAAATAAGTTTATGATATAAGCATTATGACTGTCTAAAAAAGCACTCCCTCTCTATCCCCCAAAAAACCCTCACTAATTTAGGTTAAAAACAAAGTAATGGCAGCAAAAGTGTCTTTAAGTTTTGCAATAATCCTTCCAGTACTTTTGCATCCCAAAAGGCTCCAGATGTGACCAGCCACTGCAAAATGGTTAAGTTGTTTATCAGCATTCTACACTGGGAACTGGCACCTGTAATTTTACTCTTATTTTGCATCAGCATTATTAAAACACCTAAAAAATGACCAAGTGAAGGTTTTGTGTAATCACACATACACCTTCAGGGTGAAATGCCCTGTGGGCTGTCTGTCGTCCTGAGGGTGCTGGCTGCAGCAAGCAGCTTCCTTCTCTCTTGTCTGTGTAGCTGCTGTGAGCCTCCTTCTAGAGGGAGTTTATGCTGGTGGCTGGAGCTAGGAAATAATGGTAAAATGTTATTCTGGCAGACTTTAAAGAATTGATTGTGGATCAGTTTTGATAATACATATAATCTCGATCCTTTTCTTCTTTTTATTCATTTTTTTCTTTCTTTTCCTTTTTTCCTTGTTTGTTGTTAATAGTCATCTGTAGCTAAAAAGAAGCCCCTTACCCCCCTCCATCTGGGGTGAAAGTTTAGGAAATAAACATATTTGAATCTTTTGATGACAATTAACCACTTTGTTAAATCATAGATTGCATTTCATCTTTACCTCCTCTTTTTGACGCTGGGCTGTGTTTCATCCTGCCTAGTTTTCCTAGCTGCTTGCTTCAGCTTGCTCCCATCTTGCTAGTGGTTTAGAAATATGACAAGCTACCTTTTGCTTGCTGGCACTTTAACAATGCAGATCCTTGGAACTTCACATTTGCTTGACCACTGATTTCTAACCCTATATGGCAACCGACTATAATTTGGTACTGATGTAAAATCAACTGGGGCTAGAAGTTTGCTTTTTTTTTTTATTTTAAGTTTCTTTTCTTTGTTCCTGTAAAATGATTCACACTCAGAAGCTTGAAAACAGGTCATTTTTAAAGTCTTATTCTGTACAGTTTTTGCATACATGTGAAAGCCAGAGGAGTGGGGAAACTGAGGAGCAGAGGGTTTAAGTGATTCACCTGGGATTACAAAGTGAGTCATCACCAAGCTGATGCTGGGATTCAGTGCTCCTGACAGTTGGTGGTCAGCAAAATATATTTGATTATACTACCATTGGAGTTAGAATTCGCTTTTCTGGTTTTACTGGAGCTTTGACTGGTTCTGTTTCAATTTCTTATTGATGGTGATTAAACATGTATTGATACAGTAAAATAATCCCAAAACCAAGGAGAGTTAAAGTAAGGCTGAATAGGAACTTCTAATTCCTGCTTGTAGTGCATAAGCATCCTGAAGTTTTGAATGGTAAGAGTACCCAGAAAAACCTAGTGTTACCTTTATTTCCCTGAGTTAGATGTCAAATTATCTTTTATGTCAGTGTTGGTCAAAATGTTTACATACATCCGAATAACTTACTGTAAAAAAGATCTTACATTCAGCAGTTTACCCATAAATCAATGTTAGGAGATTCTCTTATCAAATACCCAAGGTTGTGAAATGTGTTAGGTATGTGGGAAGACAAAAAGGTGTGGAGTGGTTATATTCCTGCTCTAATGTAAATAGGACCTCATCATTCATGACCAGCCAGATGAGAGTGACCATAGTGCCCAAGTGAGGACCATGTCAGGATCTAATGCTTCCTAACTTATAGGGTCCATCATTAAGCATGCCTGTCCTCAACAGAGTTTGGGGGGTTTGAACCCAGTCTTCTGCATGTCGCTTCACTTTAAAAGGCTGTTATTCAACATTGGAGGTCTCAAAGATAAGTTTTTAAACGGATAATAGAATATTTTCTAAGAATATTATTTTAAAGAAATAAAGTAAGACTCTTAAGAGCTCAAGCTAAAAGACCCTTCTGATTTGGGTGTAGATACAAAGACCCTTACCTTATTCATCATACACATTCAGTGTAGGAGAGTCCCTTGGGAATAAAAAGAAGTCTAGAGAGAACTAGGATTTCCCCCTGAATCAATCAGAAGCCCTTGGAGGAGTCCTAGAACCACCTGTCTCTAATTAATCTCCTCTACTGTATTCCCTCAGCACTTACACACTCATAATTATATTTATGATTGTAATTGTATTATATTACAGTTCAGATCCCCTTACAATAAATACTGTCATAATGAAAACCTCACTATTATAAAAAGATTTCCCAGCCTTAGCCAGTAACTTACTTATTTCAAGCATATTCAATACAATAAAATTCTAGTGAAATAAAGAAATTTGGATGTCCCTTCAATTATGCAGTAATGGAATTTGACCTTGTAACTATAACTGTTGGGTGATGGTATAAAGGCTCTTCCACTGGATATGGGATCCTTAGCAAAATAGTCCATTTTTACTATTTTTATACATAAGTAGATGCTTTTATACATAGTAGATGCTTACTGAACACTAGAATAAGTGAATGATTTATAATAGAATTGTATGTGAAATAGAATCTAATTTCCCAGTATGTAGCAATGGCATTAATTCTTTATCACTATTTTTATCACTGAAGGAATTAAGTGTAGAACTATAGCCTCTCATGTGAAATCTAGCCTCTTTCATTCATCCCTGATGCCTTCTTCAAAAAGTAACCAGCTTAATATTAACCAATAGCAGGAGGGCTGTTAATGGCAACATGATGCCTGCTACAGTGGCATTAACTGGCTGGTGCTCATCTGGCCTAAGATATTTCTGTTTCCCTATAACTGTAACTGTACCATTGATATAAATCTTTCATTACAGGGCAGCCCGGGTGGCTCAGTGGTTTAGGGCCGCCTTCATCCCAGGGCCTGATCTTGGGGACCGGGGATAGAGTCCTACGTTGGACTCCCTGCATGGAGTCTGCTTCTCCCTCTGCCTGTGTCTCTGCCTCTATATGTGTGTGTGTGTCTCATGAATAAATAAATAAAATATTTAAAAATAAATACATAAACAAACAAATAAATAAATCCTTCATTACTAGTGGAAAACAATTCTAGATGGATAACATTGGTCCATAGTATTATTTTTATAAGTAAAACATGGCACATATTTGTCTGCTCTTTCAAAAAATCCACATTTTAGGAGTGCCTCGTTAGCTCAGTCAGTAGAGCATGCAACTCTTGATCTGGGGTTGTAAGTTCGAGCTCCATGTTGGGTATACAGATTACTTAAAAAATAAAAATAATCTTTAAAAAATCCACATTTTAAAAAGAGAGTGCCATAGTGCCCACATTAAAAATACAACATTTTAAATTTGAAAAAATAAATAAGGAAAGCAAAAACAAATTTTTTTACTGAATATGAGTAGTATCATTGAAATAAGATAGCAATATGAATATTAACAGACAATATTAGAAGGCAAAGGAAATGGGGGATTTGGGAGTTACCCCATGGAAAGATGTTTCTCTGGGTATATGCTGTACATAAAAGTAATTCAGGGTCTGAGAAGAAAAGAAATATGTAGGCTCTGTGTATTTCACAATCATTTTTTTCATTGTTGGAAGGTGAGAAGACATCTAAATAAAAAGGAATTTGCTTGTAATTTGTATTAATGAGCTCACTCTAATATATAAACTCAGTGACCTGAGAGCAAATCACTGCAATCAGAAATCTGGATTTTTTTGCATGAGCAACTTATGTAAAGGTAAATAGATATTAAGCAAAAATATTGTTTTTCCATCAGGTCTAGTGTTAACAGTTGTACAGCCTTGAGGATATATTAATAACCACTGAGTTATATGTTTTTAAATTATTTTAAGATTTTATTTATTTATTCATGAGAGACAGAGGCAGAGACACAGGCAGAGACACAGGCAGAGGCAGAGGGAGAAGCAGGCTCCAGGCAGGGAGCCTGATGTGGGACTGGATCCCAGGTCTCCAGGATCACTCGCTGGGCTGAAGGCAAACACTTAACCACTGGGCCACCCAGGCATTCCATGTTTTTAAATTATTAATTAATTTTATGGCATGTGAATTATGTCTACAAGAAAAAGGGAGTCACCGAGTCTTTTACATCTAGGTCCCACACTGTGCATTGTACTGTGCACTGTACAGGAATAGTCAGTCACTAGTTCCACAGATTGCCAGGGAAGGAAGCCTGACCGGTCCTGAGAGAAGCTGTGTATTCTAAAAATCAATCAGTTGATAAACCAGCGAACAAAGGGATAAACTTGTCATTTGTCTGAGTTCAAGTGTGTATTATACTCACCCCTTGGCACTGTGCCCTTAAACCAACCCATTTCCTGAGCCATAAAGGCAAATATAACATTTGAGTCTGTGGCACAGATTCAAGCCAACAGTCAGGCCTGTGAACGGAAGAGTGAACAGACCAATGATTCCAGGAGTCTAGCAAATAACACATTACTAAAAGATCACTAAGTTCTGAGTATGAAACAGAGCCACGTGGACATTTGACTCTGATAGACACATTTTATAGATGGCACTTTGAGCAAGTAAACCCTACCCCTTAATCATCACCACGAGCATCATTGCAACAATGTCCCTCTGGGAACAGACTTTGTTCAAATCCCAGCTCTTCTACTTAGCGACTACATGACCTTAGGTAAGTTATATAACCTTTCTGAACCTCTTTCCTTGTTAGGAAAACAGGGTTGCTGGTACTACTAGTGTGTAGTTCTTAGGACTATTTTGAGTATTAAGTAACAAAATACAAAAATCATACTTGGCACAAAGTAGTGTTCAACATTATTATTATTTTTAACAGTTCTTTGTTGACAAATTAAAATTTGACATGCATTCCTTCAAAAATTTTGTTTTCTACATGCCCAAATCTCTTACGAGATGCAATTTTTTTTATTATATTGCTCTCATTAGAGGAAAGAAGCTACTTTCTCTTAAAACAGATAAATCAATGATCATGCCAGCTTCATTCTTCAGTGTTTTTGTAGAATTTTGAGATTTTGTAGATCATTTAGGAAATAACACTAAAATTTGACTAAGGCTCCTAACATCTTATAGTTGATTATTTTCCAAGTTGAAATTTTTATAACAATTTATTCAAGGAAATTATCATCTGGGCTCTAAGATTCCTTCAGATTGGGCAGCCCGGGTGGCTCAGTGGTTTAGCACTGCCTTTGGCCCAGGTTGTGATCTGGAGACCTGGGATCAAGTCCCACATTGGGCTCCCTGTATGGAGCCTGCTTCTCCCTCTGCCTGTGTCTCTGCCTCTCTCTCTCTTGCTCTGTGTCTCTCATGAATAAATAAATAAAATCTTAAAATAAAATAAAATAAAATTCCTTCAGATTCAAAACCCTGACAAGAACAAAAGCCATCAGGAACTTCAGATAAATAATAAATGGGACTATGGCTTTAGAAGATGTTTGAGCAGTACTGTCTTCAAAATTCTTAAGAATTAAAGGATGTACTTTGGAATAAAACCAGTACATTTTGGAAGTGGGACATTTGCACTGCTGACATGCCCCCCATAACTACCCAGACCACCTGCTCCAGAGCCTCTCTGAGCCCCTCAGCCGCAGGAGTTACCCAGCCCCTCAAAGCTCTTTCAATGACACTTTGTGCACAACTGAAACATAGCAGTTAATCACATGTATACCTTGATTTGGTTTGGCGTAGCTTGGTTTGGCTTGTATTTCATCCAATGAGATTTTTTAAAAAAGATTTTGTTTATTTATTGATGAGAGACATGTGCAGAGAGAGAAGCAGAGACATAGGCAGAGGGAGAAGCAGGCTCCATGCAGGGAGCCCAGTGCTGGACTCCATCCTGGACCAGGGATCACACCGTGAGCCAAAGGCAGATGCTCAACCACTGAGCCACCCAGGCGTCCCGAGATTTTTTCCTAAAGAAATGAAATCTAAATATGTTCCATTGTCTGCTCAAAATCTCTCCCACTAGCTTCAGGCAAAGAAAAAAGAAAAAAGAAAAAAAAAAAACCCAAACTCTTCCATGCAGGATCACGAGCCATTTATGATCAGCCATGCTTCCTTTTCTATTCCTTTTTTTTCCCTACCCCTCCCCTCCTCAGCCTTTGTAGCTGCAACCACAGTGAGCTGTCCTAGCCTGGGGCAGGCTGTGTTCCCTCTCCCCTCTAGGTCTTAGACCTGTTGTTACTGGAGTCCTGCCTTCACCATCCTCCTTCCCTAGACACTGTTTATGGGCTGGTTGATGCTAATGTCACTTTTTCTGGAAACCCTTCCTAGACCTTCTCCCTCAAGACGGAGTAGGGTAACTCTTGAAAGTGTTCTCATAACAACCAGTAAATCTCCCAATATCACACTTAGCACTCTGAGTTGAAATGAATGTTTTCTTTTCCTTCTTCCCTAATTTACAGTAAGCTCATTGAGGGCAGGTACTGGGTTTTGCTCACTGCTATGGCTCCAGCTCCTAATCCATTGCCTGGCAGATGAAAGACCCTTAGTAGTTATCTGTTGAAAAGATGAATCGGAATCTACATTCTTAAATTCAGCAAACATTAATTTTAATCTTATATTAATAATATTAATCATATTAATCTTTCAAATAATAAAGCATATGTAACATGGAGAAAACACTTCTTCTTGCCAGCTGGTAAGAATTCCTTTTTAGAAAGAGGCTTGCTTTGCCATAAACACTCTTAAAAGCCTGCTTTGGGGAAGGAGTAAGGTTCCTACTGGAGTCCTGGCCTTATGCAAATGAAGAAGAATCTGCTTGATGAAAGAGGGAGAGCAAGCAAGCAGGTGTGAGGCCAAGGGCTCCTTGAAAGAGTCAAACGATTTCAGTTGATGGTCCACTTATAAAGAAACTTTGGGGGGAAATGCATAATGGGGACTTTATGAAATTGTTTCCGATGTGGTGTGGTTAAAAACACTTTCCTCAGGACTCCTGGGTGGCTCAGTGGTTGAGTGTCTGCCATGGGCTCAGGGTGTAATCCCCGGGTCCTGGGATCCAGTCCTGCACCAGGCTCTCTGCATGGAGCCTGCTTCTTCCTCTGCCTATGTCTTTACCTTTCTCTCTGGGTCTCTCATGAATAAATAAATAAAATCTTAAAAAACAAACAAACAAAAAAACAAAAAAAACACTGTCCTCCATCCTATTAATCTTTGGTAGGTCTACTTTGATAATGCTTTTGTGTAAAAAGTTTTGTGATTTAGGAAGCTTAAAGAGAACAAGAGGGAACCAACATATGTTTATTAGACATTTTAAAAACTGTACATCTTCCTGAATCTTTCTCTTGATTACCAAGTTAGGCTCCTAAGAGCCCGTAATGTGAAGGTAAAGTGTCTTTAGGTCCTATAGATCTATCCTCCTTCCTGAGGAGACAAGATTCAGCAAGGATCAGCTGGCTCGCTTGATTACATCTTGAGGAGTTAAACCCATCCTGGGTTATCATACAGCCATATGTAACTCAGAGTTTCTCTGAAGAGTTATTTTGTGCTAAGCATCTGCATGTGGCTAGACAAGTTTGGAGAAAGTGAAGAAATTTGGTGAAATGGCCCTGTTGAATAAAGGGTTTATGAGAGTGTGTGATATGCAAGGTACAGTATACAACCTTCCCTGATCTCCCTTCCAAAAACTAGTAAGTTCTACATGACTGATTAATATATTTGGCTTGAGTGGATTATATCTCATATCACCAGTGTTTATAAATGATTTGAGAGTGACTATAAGGACTATTCAGAAAGTTTTATGTAAGGGCATTTGTAGCAGTGTTTATTCCTCAATTCCTTTTCTTCTCAGACTGCATAAAATCACTGTTCAAAATCACCCACTTCTGACTTTCTTTCTTTTTCTTTTTCTTTCTTTTTTCTTTCTTTCTTTTTTTTGATCATCAGCACCCCAGACTTTGCACTGGGGCAGTTTCAAAATCAGTATTGTTCTTCCTTCCACATCTAGTACAACTCAGCTGGGTGGCAGCTAGCAGAGTTCTGATATTAGAGTCCCTTTAGGCACAAGAGATATGTGTGTTGGGACTCTTCTGCTCTCTAAGGGAAAATGAAGCTAAATACCTTTTGCCTGACCAGGGATCTATCGGCCATGTTCTTGCTATATTTTCCTTAGCTTTCTCATACTCCAAATCCTCTCAAGAGAAGGAAAAAAAAAAAGAGAGAGAGAGAGAGAGAAAACACTAATATGTGTTAAGCATTTGCAAGCCATCTGTCATGCTAAACATTTAATATGGGCTAACCTCAGGCCTACATATATCCATAGGTATCTATCAAAGAGACAATGGACTAAGGAACCCCACCTGGTTATGGATCATTCAGACCATTGCTTGAATCGATAGCATCCCAGCCATAAAGATTTGTAGGCAAATTATTTGAGGCATGAAAATGGATTTTGTTCAGACTGAATTTAAACTACTATCTTGGGATGCCTGGGTGGCTCAGCGGTTGAGCATCTGCCTTCAGCTCAGGGCGCGATCCCGGGGTCTGGGATAGAGTCCCACGTCCTGCTCTTGAGGGAGCCTGCTTCTCCCTCTGCCTGTGTCTCTGCCTTTCTCTCTCTCTGTCTCTCATGAATAAATAGATAAAACCTTTAATAAAATAAACTACCATCTTGATTTAGGGATATCATGGAAAAGCAGGTTCAAATTTCTACCAATGCCAGAGATTTAAGGCAGGGGAGCTATTCCTTATCAAGAACTTCCTAATTGATAGTTATAGACTAAATACCTTAAATATAATTTTAAAGTCCACCCCCAGGATTTTAGTCAATTTAGCATGGTACCTGGGGAACAGGAAGCGTTTCACCGAGGAAAGCTAGCATCTCTCCCTGAGTTCTTTGGAATTCCTCATTTTAGGAGGGGGGAGGGATAATCTAGAACTCCCCCATTTTTCCCCAATGATTTTTTTGAGTCAGAAGAAATCAGCTTGCTGGTTCCCAACTGCAATGAATCGTGTGGATCCAAAGCCAGATGGGTTTAAATTCAAAGCATCCCAAAGCCATCACATTAGTAAGTAGGTCACAAGAGGTCAGAACATACTCTGGTCCTCTGTGGTGGCTAATTCTATTGGCACTTGGAAATGTACAAATTGATACTCCAGCTTACATAATATGTGTATGACTTCAGTGACTAACACTCTTTAGAATGTAACAGATTTAGATACAGGGCATATCTAGGAATGTTGAAAAACCTTTTACTCTTCAAGAGAAAAAAGCCTATACAAGGGTTAAAAGGCTTTTAAGTGGGGGAATAATATTAAAACAGGTCAGTGTTAGAACTAGGCAAGCATTTACTTATGAGAAAACTAAAAGTCTAAATAGCTTTGTAGTTCATTACCATTTTGGGCTAGTAGTATTCAAAATAATTTTAATTCTTAAGAATAAAGAACATCATAAGTCCAGGATAAAAATAAAATGTGATTTACTAAAATCACAAATTTTAAATTTTACTAAAATTTGATGAAAGGTTATTTGTTTTTATTTTAAAATCTTAAATCATTGAGTAGCATTATTTTGAATAAACTTGGTATTAACCTTGAGCTTTAAAATGATTTTCAGTAAGGAGAAGGGGTATAATATCAAAGAAAATTTTCTAATACAAATATAATGTTTTGAGAGACTACATAAAACGGTGAGACTTCTTCATTGAAACTGACCAAAGGAAGATGCAAATTAAGAATTTACCTAAAATAAGAGTAGGAACCCATTTTATTAGAAGTAAAGCAAAATGAAAGCTTCAGCCACCCAAAGTCTCACAACAGTGATTTAATTGGAAAGGTCTTTCCTTATAAACAGGATTAATTCCAATTAGTTGAAAATTCAAATTATGCTGATAAACACTAACAAAATGCTATCATTCCATAGCATATTACTTGCACAGCACCTATCCTATAAGACATTTTATGAAAGACAAAGGTTCGTTAATTTTGCTAATTCTCCATTTTATAGATGAAAAACTGAAGCATAAAGCATTTAAAAGACAAGCCACAAGTTTCCAAAAAAGCTGAAGAATTTCCTTCCCTCTTAGTCCTTTGTTCATGATATTCCTACAGGAAAAATAAATAAGTAAAAGCAAGTCCCAAGTAGCACAAAATGAAAAGGGGAAAGTTATAATTTTTAAACATATTTATTTATTTAAGAGAAAAAAAAGAGAGTGTGCACTTGTGAGTGGCAGGAAGGGCAGAAGGCAAAAGAGAATTGCAAGCAGACTGCTAATTGAATGTCAAGCCCAACATGGGGGCTTGATCCTAGGACCCTGAGATCATGACCTGACCTGAAACCAAGAATTGGCTGCCCAACCGACTAAGCCACCCAGGCACCTGGAAAGAGGAAAGTTTCATGAGGATCTATAGCAGCAATCCAGAAGAGATTTGGAATTAAAAGTAATAAATAAATATGTATAAGTTGCAAAAACTTAAATTCCCTTTTCTCTGATCATTGTAATAAGGCATGAATTCAAAGTGTTGCTTTTTCCAAAGGAAAAACTTCTTTGTAACAAGGCTATTAGGTTTGTAGCTCCTGACATCTTGTATTTTGGACTTGGTAGACCTTTAGTATATCCTTGGAGCAAGTGAAGTTCGTGACTTTGTTAACACCACCAGCCATAGAGTGACCTGGCAAAGTTGAGTTCCTATGAGACCTGCCTTAGAGTATGGGACCAACTCAACCCCTGACCTGCTGCTGTGGGACTGAAATCTCAATTAGAAGAAGCTCACAGCCTGGCAGGTAGGAGCAAAAGGCTGTCTGACCCGACCAGCAGAGAAATATACCTATTGAGATTCACTATGAGCTACCCAGAAGCCATTGGGCGGGGGAGGCAGGGGAGAGGGGAGGACTAGAGAATGAGTAAGAGAGAAAAAGGAAAAGCCAACAAGGGACGTTTGTAGTCGCTACCTGCCTTCCTTTCAGGGGAATTCCTGTGCTCCTGTAGTTAGTTTACCAGCAGAGCCTAGCACAGGAGAAGAACACCAGGAGATGTGTTTGGGGAAGAGAGAGGGGCCAGGTCACAGAGGGTCTGCACTGCTCTCCAAATTGAGGAGCTCAGATTTCATCCAGAAGGCGTTTGGAAACTATAACAAAGGTTTTTAACAGAGAAATGCACTTGAGAATGGGCTTTCTGGCCTGCAGCATGGAGTGAAATGAGCAAGAACTACCTTGTTCATCACTGTAGCACAGTGTCTGGAGTAGAATGACCTAAGTAGGTGCTCAATATATATCTGTCGACTGGATGAGTGAATGAATGAGTGAATGGATAATTTTAGTTGGGGAGAAAGAAGAGCCTGGCAAAGAGCTCATTTTGTTGAAGGTTGCCAATAGTATTTGAATTGCAAGACAAATGAGATTCCTAATGTGTGTGTATGCCTGTGTGTGGGGGGTAACACTGTCTACTTCATAAAATTGATTGTCTTTTAGGCACTTTCATTATAGTGGAGGAGTCAGACACAAAGACAATTAAGTAAACTATTAACAAATTGTGATTGGTATCATGAAACCAGGGGCCAGGATAGGGAGTAACAAAGGAGACTTATTTTAGAGGAGAAGATAGAGGAAAACCTCCCTGAGAATGTGATATTTAAGCTGAGCACCAAAGGAGGAAAAGGAATGAACAATGTGAAGAACAATGTAAGGGCTTTACAGGAGGGGAAATAGCTTATGCAAAGACTCTGACGCAGGAAAGAGCTCATTTTGTTCCAAACACTACAAGACCAGAGTGACTAGAGGTCAAAGCCTGAGCAAGAACGTAATAGGCAGGAGCAGATCACTCAGGGCATATCAGGAGCTGACAACTTGGTCCAGCCAACCCATCCCCATTCCAGCACAAGGAATGAAAGGTATCTAAGAGGGGTAGCAGAACAGATAAGAACCGGAAGTCTGAGGGGAATTTCAGACTGGGTTTATTCTAGATCTTCCCCCAAAGGATTCCATAGCCTAGAAACACTCTAAAGGGAATGGAGTGAATGCACTGAAAATAAAGATTTCAGCTTGGTCAAAGGAGAGGCTTGGGAAATCATATCCCCTGGGTAACCAGCTTTTCTCCCCAGGAAAAAGTATCATTCACCTGCCTCATGGAAAGGAAGGGTTTTTTGGTTTTCATTTTTCCTTCAACATTATAGACCACCCTAAAGGAAAATTGACAAGGTGAAAAATATGAAAGAAATAAAGGGGCAGGGGGAAGCTGCCAAGAAGGTGCAGAGCTTGGAAAGGAGAATTACTTTTTTGCCCCTTTTTCCAATGCTTCCCATCACCCTTATCCTAATGGAGACTGAATTGGTTGGATGCAGGATTAGGTGGCTTGGAGGGAAGAGGTTTTGTTTTTTTGTTTTTTGATTTTTGACCTCCTACCCTCCTTCGACTTAGTGTATGTTATATTTTTCTCCTGAACAAAGGTACACCTACATGGGAAGTTCCTTTGCAGTGGGGAGAATGTCCTTTTCTTTTATTCTCTTTGATAATTCCTGATTATCGTTCTTCAGATTTTGCTTGCAGCTCCGTGGTTCCATTAACTTGTCTAGGAAGAAATGTTTTGTAGCTAAAAGCAGATGGGATCCCAGTAGTGGGAGGAAGAAGTGTGTAACCCATATGAACTGGGAAAGTCTGTGAGATGAAGGAGTAGTTGTGTCTTGGGTATCTCTGAATACCAGGTGGGACTTTTCCCTGAGGCTCATTCACACTTAGCATAATAAATATGGGGAAAATCCCAGATCTACCATTTACGCTACATGACCTTGAATGAGTTACTTCAGTGGGCCAAAAAATAACTTTTCTATAACTCTGTATTTTTCTAAGATTAGTGATCATTAATGGATCATGAAATCAATTTATAAGCTTGGCAATCATTTTTCTTAAAGAAATAGAATATGCAGCACCTGAGTGGCTCAATGGTTGAGCGTCTGCCTTTGGCTCAGGTCATGATCCCAGGGTCCTGGTATCGAGTCCCGCCTTTGGCTCCTCACAGGGAGCCTGCTTCTCCCTCTGCCTGTGTTTCTGCCTCTCTCTCTGTGTCTCTCATGAATAAATAAATAAATAAAATCATAACAATAAAAAGAAAGAGAATAGAAAATAATAAAAGGGTTTGTTTTTTGTTTTTTTGCTTATGGTAAGGGTTAAGTATTATTCCATGAAACTTTTTTCAGATATGTTTATTGTCACAATGTCAAATACACTGCTTATTGTGGGTAGTGTAGTAATTAAAGGAGTTTGAAAAATACTGATAGCTTAGTTAAGTTTCTAGCTCCCATTTCCCAAGTAGGGAAAGGGTTAAAATTATACATTAAACCCTAAATTGTCTATTTGGTGGTGGTGGGGGGGGTTATGTCCACTCTCTCCTCCCCTTTTACTTGCCTGTCCTTCTGTTCCTCCTCCCTTCCTTAGGCTGGACCTCAGTCTCAGCGCTTGGTGTTAATGATATGAGAGCTTCAAGGAGATGAACTAAGCAACAATAAACCTCTGACTTACCAAGAAAGAGACACAGCAGAACATGCTTTTTAAAATAACATTCTACACTATGCATATTGTCTGTCAGAACCTCAGTTTCCGTATCTGTTAAACTTGCTTGAACATGCTGAAAATCAAATATGCTTAATATTTAAATGTCTGCCACATTTTAGGTAGTGGATAAATATATTGCTTTTATATTGCTCAGAGAATTTCTCTAAGCTAGCCCTCGGTCTCTGGGAATTTAGGCCGGGATATAGATGTGTATGGTACATAGAGACAGCAAAATGAAAACGAATCAATACATCAATGGAGTGGAAGGTATTTATATCATACACAGGTCAAGTGTGTTTTATGGCCCATGGCCAAGAGTCTAAGATATTTTAACTGATGACTCCTCCAGGAAACGAGCTCCAGCATATTCAGATTAAAAACAAAACACAAGTGTACTGTACACAATTAAACTGCACGGGCACGGGTAGGGCTAACCAAGCGTAAGCAAGATCCAGTGGTGCCGCCTTGCCCTGCTCCTCTCATTGAACATGTGGTTGTCCTCATGTACCTTTCTCAACCCAACACCCCCAGCCCCCCAGCCCAGAAGATTCTGATAGCATGCAAAATAAGTGACACCACAAACAAAACCCATTCTCACAGAAGTCTTCCTGTGGGAGATCTATATGCATACATATGTAATTTTTTTTCTTCAAGAAATTTCCAACAGGATCAAGGGACTTGAAGGAACTTAATTTAACCCCGTGATGTGGCATAGCAGTTGGGGAGGGGGGAGGGGTGGCTAGTGGGTGGAGGAAAGGACCCATAGTTTAACCTGCCTACAAGGAATACCCTCCATACCTGAAGACCCTCTGACCTATCCCTGAAGCAACTGAGATAAAGAAACATGCCTCTATCGTCAGCACTGAAGTTTGTAGGCCAAACGGTAACTCAAAAGCCTCATCCCACCAAGAAGTTATAGCCTAATCTGTCTCCCACTTTACTGCTATATTGGTCAGAGTTGTTAGAAAAGAAAAATGCAACTGAGTAAATTTTAAGATCTCATTGGCTTTATGAAATGATTTATGAATCCGGCAGCACCCCATCCAGCAAGCAGAAGAGAGCTTTGAGCAGTTGCACAAAATGGAAGGCTTTTATAGAAGGAGGGTGGGGCAGGAAGCTTATAAGCAAAAGAAAGGAAAAGATTATTCCAGGCAAGGTTCCATACCCTTGAGGGGAAGATGGATGGTCTTCTGCAGATTTCCTTCTCTTCCTTTGGGGGTTTGGATCAAACCCCCCTGAGCAAAATATTCTTGACTGACCAATTAAGATTCCATTTCTGGGGGGAGGTTGAAACTGGAGTTAGATTAGATATTAAGCTCCAGTTTGGTGATTTGGCCCAAGTGAAGCCATTTTTGGGCCTGTGGTTTCGTTTTTAGAAGGTTCTTCAGAGAAATAGAACTGATAGGAGAGAAAGAGAGAGAGAGAGAGAGAGATTGCGATTGAGATTGAAACTGGGATTCATTTTAAGGAATTTACTCACATGTAGCCTGGCAAGTCTAAAATCTGTAGTGTGGACCAGTGAGCTGGGGACCCAGGGAATAGCCAGTGTTACAGTTGAAGGTTGTCTGCCTGCAATACCATCTTGCTCTGGGGAGATCGGTCTTTTGTTCTCTTTAGGCTTTCAATTGATTGTTGGGTTGTGGGGAACAGATGAGGCCCATCCCCATTATGGAGGGCAATCTGCCTTACTCAAAGTCCAGCAGTTTAAATGTAACTCTCATCCGAAAACACCCTCACAGAAACATCCTGAATAATATTTAACTAAATATCTGTGTACCCTATGGTCTAGCCATGGTTAATTCATGACAATTGCCATACAGCCAGAGCTGGGCCTCCCCAACATACCAACCTTAACCCAACTGTTTGCCAGCTCTGGCATTCTTTCAAAATTCCCGGATTCAAAATGTTATATTCTAACACACTTAAAGATATTCAAGTGTTTAAAGATTGATCGTGGTTGTAATTCCTTCCCCTTATTTGACACACAGAAGCACTGGGGGAAGAAGATAGTTTTGTACAGTTGTTCTCAGACTTTTTGCATTTAGGACCCTCTTACACACTTAAAAATTAAGAATTTAAAAGAGCTTTTGTTTGATGGGTCATATCTCTAGATACCATGCTTTAGAGAACTATATATATATATATATATTGTATTAGAAATGGAAAATAGGACATTCAAAAGTGTATTTTTGCATTTCTTTCATAATAATAATGCTAACAAATTTGTTAACATAGATAACGTATTTTTATGAAAAATAACTGCTTTCCAAAACAGAAACAATTGGTGAGAAGTGTGTCATCTCTTATATTTTTGCAAATCTCTTTAATGCTTGGCCTAATAGAAGACAGTAGAATTATCATATCTGCTTCTGCATTTAAACTGTTGTACTATGTTTTGATTAAAGTATATAAAGAAAACCCAATCTCACACAAATATATAGCTGGAAAAGGAAAGACTTGCCCAAGACTTTTTGGAGTATACTTTGAGTAACACTACTTTTCCTGAACTACCTCTACTTGTGAGTCAGAGGCCCCAGGTCCTCATCTCTGTTTTGTCGGTCGGTAATCAGCTGTGCCTCATCTAAACAAGTCAAGGAACGAACATATTGTTGAACACCTCCTATGTGTCAGGCACAGTGTATATAGTATCTACTGGAATCTTTGTAACACCTACAATGTAAGCAGTTGCATGATGGTAAATGCTTAACAGAGAGGAATTAGTCCAAGATACTCACATGGATGTGACTAATATTGTAGAATGGAACATCAAGCCCTAGAATAACTACATCACTTTAATCTACTGCCTGTGTGAACCAGTACACATCCCGATTACTTCTTTCCTATGAAGAATGATAATTTGGTGATCCAGGCACCTGCTTCCCCTATACATCCCTCTACTGAATTAATAGAAGTATTCGCTTACTGTATGCTGTAAAATACATTTGATAAAGTGTGATTGGCATTAAATACTGGTTTGTTTCCATCACTCCTATTCTGACACCCCAAGGCATATGGGAGGGGTGAGGAGAAAAAGCAGGTATCTGAGGAGATAAGGGCAGGTAAAGGAGGAGAAAAGAGAAGCATCAAATATGAATTTGAATAGTAATGTAGGCTTCTTCAGAACTGGAAAGGGAAGTTAGAGTTAGCCACTCCATGAAGGACAGCAGGTTAAGGTTAGTATGCTGGCCTAGGGGAGCCCTAATTTGTAGTCTTTGTCAATCTCCACAGTATAAATACTTCCACCACAGCCAGCTTCATGCTTCCAACCTGGTATTTGGACAAGGAGTTGGGAGTAGATGTATACAATCGGCTTTCAAGAGCCAGTGCCAACGTGAGCCTCTCCTTTTTACAGAAGACAGAAGAAACTGAGACCTAAGAGATTAAAGGACTCAACTGAGAACATGCAAGCACAGATACATCCCCGACACACTAAACAAAGTGAATTCAGATTATATTTAGTATAAATTCAGTCACAGAAACAGAAATGCATCTGTGTATAAATTAACTGTACATAAATGATAAAAATGTCCAGGCAGCTATGCACCAAACTATGCATACTAATTTATTGGGGGGGGGGGAGCAGTGAAATAGGAATGAAGATGACAATTAATTTTTATTTTTTACTCTATTTCTGCATTGTTTTAGGTTTTTTACAGAGCCTGCAATTATGCATTCCTTGTATAATTTAAAATAAAACATTTTTCAAAAAAGATGTAGGATATGATTAGATTTTAATTAGATAGCCTTAACATATATGATTTCAGAAATTCCAAAGGGCTTCCGGGGGGTCTGGCAAGTGTCAGAGAGAGAGAGAGAAAGAGAGAGAGAGAGGGAGAGACAGGAAAAAAGAACACATATTGATGTGAACATCTTCTTCCAGGTCCCTTAGCAATTCTCTTTTCAAATAATTTATCTCCAGTGACTAAAATTGTAGTATTGAACAGAAAATGTATTATATTCTCTGGCTAATTAGAAAGGCCACTAGCTTTCTGAGTAGATTAATATGAAAGTGAGCCTTCAGTTCCATATAGAAGTTAGAACTCCGGTCTTAGTTTGTCAATACATACTGAGCTGAGCTCAGTTGGTTAAACCTGGGACTTCAAATTGTTAACCTCTTATTCCTTAGACGCGCGCGCATGTGTGTGTGTGTGTGTGTGTGTGTGTGTGTGTACATGAACATAATATATGTGTTGAGGTGGGGGCCCTTTTGGTGACTTGGGCTAAGCAAGGAACTATCTTCTCCAAGATAGTTTTCTCACATGTTCCACAAATGATTAACTTACCTGACAAATTCTTCTAAGGGTAAGAATCATAATTACCTTAGCATACATTAATTTAGATTAATCTTCCTTTTTCCCTACAACAAAAACTTAAAGAATATAATAACTAGGGAGGAGGAAAAAGGTTTTTGTAGTATAGGGCACCGAATTTGGGTGAAGGGGAGGGGTCTCTAGAGTGATTTGGTAGAAAAGTCAGCCTGAATGTGAATCTAGTCTTTCCCTTTTCTTTCTTTCTTTCTTTCTTTCTTTCTTTCTTTCTTTCTTTCTTTCTTTCTTTCTTTTTCTTTCTTTTCTTTTTTTCTTTTCTTTCTTTCTTCTTTCTTTCTTTCTTTCTTTCTTTCTTTCTTTCTTTCTGTCTTTCCTTCTTCTTTTTTCTTTTTGGCTCTTCTAGTGCAAATTTCTTACCTTCTCAGATACCAAATTTCCTGTACCATAAAATAGGGATTGTATAAATGACAGGATTGTTGTAAAAACATATATGTAAAACATCTGGCATAGAGCCTCAGACATAGTGACTAGACAATAAACATAGTTATAATTTGGACAGCAAGAAAGGATAGCCAAAAAGACTTTGAGGGAAATTCTCTGAATTGAGATACATTTAAATAAGCTTCAACTCTGTAAATAATTTTTTTTTAAGATTTATTTATTTGAGAGAGAGTGAGATAAAGAGAGCATCTAGGGAAAGGCAGAGAGAGAGAGAGTCCTAAGCAGACCCTGATATGGGACTTTATCCCATGACCTGAGGTGAAACCAAGAATTGGATCCTTAACCAACTGTGCCACCCAGGTGCCTCTGTAAATAACTTAATTTAAGCACCTACAGTTTAGATTATCAGATGTCAAAAATTGGAGCAAGCTACTTTCTGAGAATGGGATACTTAGCATAGGCACACCAGGACCTGGGAGGTACAAAGAGGGGTATGAAAAGAAGACAAAGGAAAACTCTATCCCATGGTGACAGAGGGAACCTACAATCCTATTTCTCAAATGTATGCTTATGGTCAAGAGGAAATAAAGCAAGGTGATGGATCATCACCATTCCTCTTTAACTCAGAAAATAACCCCAGTGGGCAGCCTAGGGAAGCTGGTCCTAATGCTATCTTTCTAGAGCAAGAACATGACATGTTAATGTGTACTGTGCCATACCCATAAGTAGCAATGATGCCACCTATAATGAATTAGATGAGGGAGGCCAGTTCTCCTCAGGAACTCTCAATTCAAATAGAGGGCATTTACACCAAGAAGAATGGGATGTGTGAAAGGCAAAGCCAACAGACAGGGAGAGAGATTAGTTTCTGTCATCAGTCATCGCTGACACTGGGCATTTTTGAGATTGTTGTGATGGTCAAGGAAAAAGCTTTATAGAGAAAAATGAATCTTTTGGAAAGATTTGAGGTTGCTTAATCCAGAAGACAGAGGAGAAGTTTGAAGGAGAATAAGACTGGAATGATGGAAGAAAAAGATTAGTCACAGAGGATTTTGAAGTGACTGAAGTGAAGAGAAGAAGGAAAATGAGTTTGTAATAGTTGAGATACAACTTGACACTGGTAAAGGTGGTGTGGTGATGGTGATGACAATCATTTCCAAGATTATGAAGAGTATAACATTAAACTACCCTTATAGCTTATAAATTATTTCCCCATTCATCCTTTTACACACCTACCCCCACCCTGTAATAACTCAGGGATACATAGAGATGGTAAATAAATCATCAGAATTCAATAACTGAATTCATTCAGAAAGCTCTCAATATTAGAACTGGGCCGGGGGTGGGGTGGGGTGGGGGTGGGGGGACAAGGGATGTCAAATACCCAGTTTCTAAATTCTTCTAGATTCATCACAACTTAAAATGTATTTAAGTGTCTGAGGAACAAAGATTTTGCTATTAAAAAGTACAGTTGGGATGCCTGGGTGGCTCAGCGGTTGAGTGTCTGCCTTTGGCTCAGGGCGTGATCCTGGGGTCCGGGATTGAGTCCCGAATAGGTCTCCTTGTGGGGAGCCTGCTCGTCCCTCTGCCTATGTCTCTGCCTCTCTCTGTGTGTGTCTTTCATAAATGAATAAATAAAATCTTAAAATAAAAGTACAGTTTACTGTATTATTTTTCTAGGGCTATGAATTCTCCATCAGAAGAAGTGTCCCTTAATATTAGTCAACTAGGGATCCCTGGGTGGCTCAGCGGTTTAGTGCCTGTCTTTGGCCCAGGGCGCGATCCTGGAGACCCGGGATCGAATCCCACATCGGGCTCCCAGTGCATGGAGCCTGCTTCTCCCTCTGCCTGTGTCTCTGCCTCTCTCTCTCTCTGTGTGTGACTATCATAAATAAATAAAAATTAAAAAAAATATTAGTCAACTAGAATCTCCATCTCCTGGAGATTCCAGGTAGCAGTGGTGAAACTCCAACCCACTCAACAATATTCAACCAATCTAGGTAACGGGATTGTCTCTGTACACTGGCCATTTTCCCCTCTCTACTTAACATTACTGTAAAATACTTGAAAATCCAAATTAAAATGGTTGCTGTAAAAGCAGACATAAAGGATTAAAATAAAAATGGCAAGGACAACTGCTAGAAAAAGCATTGTAGAGTCGGCAAATATTACATTTAACTCCACATTAATTCTCTGAAGGAATTTAACACAATTTCTCCCATTCTAACTCAAAAATTAATTTCTGTATATTGTCCTTGAGATTTGGATTGGGAATGAAAAGGAGAAAACCGTTGAAAATGTGAAGATTTTATATGAATTAATCAACCAAGAGTTCAGACACTGGGGACTGAAGATTAAACTTTATAGTTTAGAAACCCAAGGACAGTACTTTTTCTCCTGAGTGTACCTCACATCAAAAAAATCTCTGCTGATATATATATCTCATTTACAACAGTCAAGTAGAGAGGTAATCTTTATGACATCCCAATGAGAAGGTACAAAGAGGTTAAACAATTTATAAAAAAGTCAAAGAAGAGTCAAAATTAGAACAAAATGGCCTCAGTTCTGGCATTATCTGTATTCTAGATGCAAAGATAATTTTGTTTCTCTGTCCATTTAACAGCCTCTGGTGAGTGTGACATTCCAGCCTTAAAGACTCAGAGAAAGAGAGTTGTTATTGTCCATGGGATACTGGTATTCAGAAAGCAACTTTAAAGGCATCGTCACTGCTATGTTATTCCAGGAGCCTGGTGGCACAGACCTATGACAATCTCTGTCCACTTTAGTCAGCCTGTTGAAGCTGTCAGTCACTGCTTGAAAGAATTCAGTCTTCTAGATAAGATACAAGTGCAAAGTTTTCATATAGGTTTATCTGCCCTGGTCTCTTGCGGGCTAGTCAGAAGTACTCTTTGGGACTAACATATGATTTAGCCTATAGGTATGCCTTACTGTGTGGTAAAAAGCTAACTTTGTAAAGGTTGCCTATTCCAGATAACACAGACTATCTGGGCTTTTTCCAGAGCAAAAACCAAAAAGAAATGTGTGAGCAAATGAACCTATGAAATCTGCTAGCCTTCATTTTCAAGCACCAGTCAACTTATAAAACAGTCCAGAATACCACATGGTATGATTAGGGGTTGGGTTCCATATCCCATACAGTGAGCAAACTTTTCATTTCTGTCATACAAAATCAAGTAGGTAGATCTGACATAAAAGAGATGCCAGGAGTAATTCATTTTGTGCTAGACTTTAAGGCCCTTGAGGACATGATGACTTTTTTTTCTTGTACACCTAACATTCCCATATTTCTCGGTCTGTGGTAGGTCCTCTTTTTACGTATTCAGTCAACAATTATTAGACACCTCTTGTGTAGTTATCCAGGTTAAAAAAAAGAAGTATAAGATGTGGTCTTTGCTAAAGACTTCACAGTAGAACTGGGCTTACAAGAAATAGCTAAAAACATGTGCAAACATAGTATTATTCAAGGAAAACTATACGTCAAGTATTAAGAGAGGGTTAGCATGACTGTGGGACTGGAAAGCTTAAAAAGAAGTAGGTTTCTTTTGCTTCTTGGAGCTGTCCAAATGTTCTCTCCCTTCATTTTTTCTATACATGGAAAACCCCAAATAAAACAGAATTTGTTCACACTGAAAATTTCCCACTGCTAGGAAGCGGGGGTAGATGTAATTTTCCCTATTCCTCTAACTAAATACAGTTGAAAACATTGGATATTATATTTTTTTAAGATTTTATTTATTTATTCACGAAAGACAGAGAGAGAGAGAGAGGCAGACATAGGCAGAGGGAGAAGCAGGCTCCATGCAGGGAGCCTGATGTGGGACTCGATCCTAGGACTCCAGGATCACACCCTGGGTGGAAGACAGATGCTCAACCACTGAGCCACCCAGGCATCCCAACATTGGATATTCTGTATAAAACTAGCATGAGAAGGCTGAAAGAGTAAAGGTAAGACTTTATAGTGACCTCAGGATCTGAGGAACAATGTGGTGAGTGCTCTAAGTTTCTTTTTACACATTTATCCTAGGCTTGGAACTGAACACGCCAGCAGCTCCCAAACACCAATGAGCACTTGTGAAAAGAACTCCAATGAAAAAAAGACTGCTCTCTCTAGCCAAACAAGGAGAGGGGCAGCCAGGAAAGATGAAACTTTTAGATAATAACTCATCTACTCTAGCCAAACACTGAGGAAAAAACTATACTACTACATACACCCACACCAACAAAAGTCAACATTAACACTGGACCTTATTGTGATAATGGACTAGGATGTTTCCCTACATCCTCGGTAAGAGGTACACAAGATCTCTCTGTGTTATTTCCTACTGCTGCATACGAAGCTACAATTATCTAAAAATAAAAAGTCTTAAAAATTAAAGGAGTTGAGGCGTTTTTGACACTTGGGGTGCCTATATTGGGAGAAAGAACTTTATTCCTAGGATAATCCAAAATAGCACTTTAAAAGTTAGTAGCATGTACTGGTTTTCCTGTGGCCACTCTAACAAGTTCCCACAAACTTGCTAACTTAAAGGAGTAGGAATGTATTTTCTCACAGTTCTGGAGGCCAGAAGTCTGAAATCGGTATCACTGGGTGGAAAGCAGGGTGTCAGCAATTTCCAGTGGCTGCTGGCATTCCTTGGCTTACGGCTATATCACTCCAAGCTTTGGATCTCTTTTCTGCTTTGCCTTCATGTTACCTTCTCCATGTGCATGATTATTCCCCCTCTGCCACAAAGACACTTTGTGGGGTAGCATTTAGCCGCACCCCCCCCCCAAGTAATTCTGAATAATCTCTCCTTTCTCAAATTCCTTAAGGCAATCACACCTGCAAGATCCTTCTTCCAAATAAGGTTACACTTATAGGTCTAGGAATTAGGGCCAGATATATTATCATCAGGATAAAATATCATTCTGCCTCCCACAATGTGCTAAGCAATCCGTTGTGTGAAAATAGTGTTATATATTTAATAAATCTATAATTTACAGAACACTCAGGGTGTTCTGTTTTTCTTTACTATGAACATTAACAAATATTTTTTGAGCATCTGCTATGTGTCAACTTCTCTTCTGGACACTGGGGATAAAACAATGAACAAAATAGGCAAAAATACCTCCCTCAGGAGATTATATTCTAGTAGGCGTGGAGGGACACAAGCATGAATGGATGAGTAAAATGTATAGACTGTTAGTTTCCGGTAAGCGCCATGGAGAAAAATAAAGCCAGGAGGAAGAATAGGAAGGATTGAGGATCTGCATGTTGCAATTTTAAATAGAATGTCCAGGAAAGATAGATGACATCTGAGCAAAGACCTGAATGGGATGGGATGTCAAGCCCTATTTATTTATCTGGAATTGCAGCGTGGCCAGAGCAACAGCAAGTGCAAAGGCCTGAAGAACAGTGAGGAGTCAGGGTAGCTAGAGTTGAGTGAAGGAGAGGTTGGGAAAGGTTGAGAAAGGTTGAGATATATTCCTATATTCCTTAGAACTCTTCTTTACTTATTGCTAGGTGGGATTAAAATAAGGATTATCAATTTTTGATAAAAAAGGTTATCCTACCTGTTCCTATTCTTTTCCTCCTCCCTTCCATATCTCCCGGTCCTTCACCCACAGGGAAGACACATTCTTGGTTTTCCTGGTCCAAAGGGAGAGAGGAGGGGCAGGCTCAGGGGCAGGAGGAGTACTTTAGGGCAGAGTATTTGAGGAGCACAGCTTCAAAGCACAGGAATAGTGAACTGGGGAAGAGGATCAAAAGAGGTCTAACATATAATTCTGTGAATCCATCCTTTCCATCGTGTTTGACACTAACAAGTGAGTGAGTAAAGGATGTGAGTTATTTTGAAATTACTTTGAACTGTGAATTTACTTTGAATTTATGAACTATACATTCTAATACACCTTTTGCGACCCGAGATTCATGGGTTTTTTCTTTCAGGATACATTTCTATAAGCAAAATTGGCAAAAGGAAGGCTTTAAATTTTGATGTACAGAATGAGATGTCCCCCATCCCCTGGAATGGTTATATTATTTTATACCCCAGACAACTTGTTACCCACAAAACTCATCATACCGAATATTGGCACTCTTAATATTTGTCAATATGATATGGGAAGAATTATTTCACAACAATATTTGAAAAATACACAGCTTGGAAATGGTCGGGTAATGTCTTTTCCTATGTTTATTGGCCACTTGTATTTCCTTTTTGGTGAATTGTCTGCTTATATCCTTTGCCCTGTTATCTGTTGGAATACTCATCTTTCCTTATTATTAAATTGATAGAAAGATGTATTTTCAGGATATGTTGCTTTTGCCCCTAAACACTACAGGTAGGTTTCCCACTGTATTGTTAGGGGTTCTTGAGTGTGTGCAATGGAAAGTAACTGGTTTATTCCAGAAAAAAAAAAAAAAAAGAATGTTTTGAAAGGGCATTTGGTAGATCACAGAATCTTTGGAAAAGCTAAGAAATTAGACTAGGAAAACAGAGCAGCACCGAGGGAGGTGGGGTAAATAGCAGCCCAAACCAACTTAGGAACTGCCTGGTGAGGACCCTGCTGATACTGACATTAGACATTGAAAGCCACTCAATGGGAGAGCATCTCTGCCCTCACTGACCCTAGACACATGCTGCTGCTGCCACCAAAATGGATGTCCTATGTCTCTGATTCAGTCCTGGGCCAGATCAGATTTGCTGATCCTCTGTCACAGCCTGCATCCTAGTTGCCTGGGAGCTGAAAAGGTATTGAATATGGGGACTTTTCATCTCCTGCAGTGGAAAGTAGGCCCTGGTTTAATCTAGAGTCATAGAGTGGAAAGTTAGGGGAAGTCAGAGGCTAGGCAGAGAGACGGGGAGACAGAGACCCTTAGAACTTGCTTGTTGTTTAACTTTTTTTTTAATAGTGCTCTTAGCTTTACCAAGAATTTAATTTTTTGGTAAGTATAATCTAAAAATATCTTCTTTTATGATTTCCGATCTTAACAACTCTGCCATGACCCTTACCCTCTCTACCTTCCTGCAACCTCCCTGCTGAATGAACTGGGCTTGAATTTTTTCTTTTTAAGGACTTTCTGTGCTTTTACCAAGGGCTTTACAGACTATCCTTTGAGTTTTTAGGCAGCTCTGATGTCCCAAGTCTTCCTCTCATGTCAGGGATGTGCTTGACCCTGAGACATGTGTGGTTCTGCTCTGGAGGCTAATTATCTTAGGTGGTGGCCCTTTCACCTTCTAGGTTGGGAATCTATTACCTCTCAAAATGTTTAACATTCTGCCTTTTAGACAGGAGAATTTTTTTTGACCTGTTCATCAAATATGTGCTTTCATGACTCAAGAGTCCCCTAACTCTCCTGCTGCTTTAGATATATTTTATTGCTCAGTTGGTTTCAATTGGCCTAGCAAAACATCATGGGATACTTGACATTTTGATATCGTAGTATTAAATTGAAAAGCATCTAGTGGATCATTTTCATACAGCAGTCCTAAGTTCCCCTTTCCTACTCAGAGGGATATGGTACAGTCTTCAGGACATCTTGAATATTTTTTTTACTCACTTTTGAGGAGCTTAGTCATCTTTGCTCTTCTTGTCTACAGAGCAAGGAACTTGTCCTCACATGTTAGAACAGTAACCTTAACGTGTGCTAGTACAGAGAAGCTTTTGGAAGATTCTCTTCTCACTAAGTATATCTTAAGAAAGTTCAAATGCTGGGTCCCTAAGAATGGCCCTCTCCAGACTCAGCTGAGGAAGGAAGGAGAAGAATTAGCAGGTATGAAAATGCTGTGGCCACTCTCTTTCACAGTCATGGCGCTCCTTGCAGAAACTGCCCTGGCATGGCACATCAGGAATGGAGCCCCTATAGTTGGAGGAGCTTGAGCCCAGATGTGAGATATCCAAGGTAGATGAGCAGAGGCTTGGAGACCAAAGTCCCTGTGGATGATGGAGGGAACCCTTGCCAGAAAGGTGGCATCTGAAATGTTCAGAGATGCGTTTTAGGTAGCATCCCAAGCAGTGATCCAGGGCAGAGAAGCCTAAAACTGGGTGGAAGGAGAAGGAGTGGGACTACTGGCTCTGGGCCCCAAGGGTTTGTGGTGAAGACCTAAGGCCCTAGGCAGCTCATCACCACAGCACCAAGGCAAATAGATTAATTGGAGACTTGATCTTTGTAATGGGAGAGCAAGCTAGGGACAGAGGAATAAAAGAATCCTGTCAGGGAGAAAGTAATTAAGTACATAGCCTGTAGAGCTAACCTGCCCCAGTTCAAATTTCCATTCTGTCACTCACTGCCTGTCTGACTTTAGTCAAGTTACTTAGTTTCTCTGTGCCACAATTTCTTCATCTGCAAAATGAGAATAATAACAATGCCTGACTCATAGGGCTTGTGTGAGAAGTGAATGAGTTGCTTAGAACAGGGCTAACACAGACCAGGTGTTTAAAAAAAGTTAATTATTGTTACTGTAATAGTAATAGGCATCCCATCAACAGGGTACTCTTGATGTAGAGTCACCAAAGTTATCCTTATCCTTCAGTTCCCTCTGAGTAAGGATGATTGGTCATAGATCTGGAGTGAGGCTAAGATTCCAGATGGGGGTAGAAAAGAGCAGCAGAGAAAAGGAGCTAGGCAAATTCTTGCAAGTACAGCTGGATAGGGTGGAAGTGGGGGGCACAATTCTGACACATGGTTTATTGTGGCCTGTAACCAATCCAGAATCTCTGGGCTCCCAGGGGCCCATGCAAGAGGTGTGAACGATGAGAGAGGAGTCTGGAAGACTCTCTGCTATCCTGGGGACTCAGCTATAGGCTGATGTGCAGTGGCCACAAGAGAGGTCATGCACCTCTGGCCTTATGCTGGTTCTTTTCTGGAACTAACGGCATTGAAAAATACAGCACTTGTTTCACAAGTCATGCCCTCTTGGTTCCCACCCACACACATACAGACAAAACAAGACTTTAAAAATGCGTTTATTTAGGGCATCTGGGTGGCTCAGTGATTGAACGTCTGCTCAGGGCATGATCCTGGGGTACTGGGATCGAGTCCCCCATCAGTCAGCGGGAGCCTTCTTCTCCCTCTACCCGTGTCTCTGCCTTTCTCTGTGTGTCTCTATGAATAAACAAATAAAATCTTTTAAAAAAATAAATTAAAAACTTTATTTACAATAATAATGATGATGGCTGCCATTGTTGGAGAGTTAAATCCTGTGCCAAGGCACCATGTATGTACTTGAGTACCACATATTGAGCACCTAATTTAGTCCTCATAACCACTCTGTGGGAGTATGCCCTATTATCATTCCCATTTTGCAGATAAGGAGACAGGCAGAGGGTCAAGCAACTTCCTAAGGTCAAATAGCCAGCAAATGGTAGCTGGAATTCCAGCTCTGAGCTTTTTAATGAGAAGAGAGATGAACAATGCTTTGGAGTTGCTATCCGAAAGGAAATACAGCATTTTTTACATAAGTGAAATGTTTGCTCTTTGCTCCCTTCCTTGGTGAGCTGACACCAACCTGAGACATTTGCCCCCCTCCCTGGGCAGCATCTGTTTTATTTCTCCAAGGACAGCAATTCACTCTGTGGAGACTCTGCGAGAGGCCAAAGTTCCTTATAGCTTCTCCGATCACAAAACCCTTTTCAACAAAATCCCTCAGGCCCAGGCCCCTAAAAACCATGTAATAAATTTACCATCAAAATAATCTCACTTGGTCCCTCTGGGACCATTATGCTACAAACAAAGGTAACTTGATATCCCAATAAATAGTTCTCCTGTGAAGTCATTAGGGTTTTTATCCCCTCCACACAAAACTGTATTCTTCAAATTTAATATAATTTCATAGTTCCCCTAAATCATTCATGAGTAAATATACAACATTCGACAGTTCCACATCCTGTCATTTAAATAAGAATGATTATTAAAGTTTAGGCTGAGACTAAAATACAAAAGCATTTTACTGTTTTTATTATTAAAAATGCAGTAATGAAATATTTTAAAATGTTATGGTAATTATCTTTTCATTGCACAAATCTGCATTGTCAACTATGTCACATTAAGATGTTAAATCACTATCTTAATATCAAATTACAGAAAGAGATTGAAAGAAACTGCTAAAATTCGTCTTCTGTGCAGTGTATTTCTCTCAGCATTTTAGTACATGTGGTCTGTCATGGTTGAGAGGTGCTGCGTTATACAGGAAACACCACAGATTTTGGAGGTCCCAGAGTTGAAATAATGAGGAGTTCTAGGAAATGTGCATTTTTTCATCACTTTAAAAAATTGGGATAATTAGCTATTTTTCTGGGTTCCCAAACCCAAGCCTGCAGGACATCACTGGCAAGTGAGCAAATCCCAAACAGCTGGGCTTGCAAAAATGAAATGAATCACAGAAGTCATTCTGTAGGTTGTATGCTCTGGGCATCAACGTTGTGGTCTTAGTCCTGCTGGGCCACCTGCATTGGGTTGTCACCAGCAGAGGTAACAGTAGAACAGTAGGGCAGCTCTTGTTGCCCTGGGACAAGTGTTAATGAGGAAGAAACATGGAGATGAGAGATACTGCATTCAGGCTCTTGCCTCTCAATGAATCCCGCTTGGTTCTCACAATATTATCTATAAAACCGAGCTACATGTCTTGATCACACTGGATATAATCATTACACAGAGGACTCTGACCTGGGACTTTGTCCCATTAGGTGATTAAAAAACAAAAAAGTACATTTTTAATAGATTTCATGAGGAGCTAATTGTGTAAGGCTCTGATTGCTTATGGGAAGCTATCAGACAAGGGCCACAATGGGCCAGTAACTCACTTGTATGCCCTTTGAATCACGTGATCTTATTATCTATGCAGTTTAAAAAACTGAACTAGTAAAAAAAATAAAAATAAAAAAAATAAAAATAAAAACTGAACTAGTTATCAAAACTGAAAAATCATACCAACAGGTTATATTATAAATGAAGTACAGTGTTAATGAGGATTACCATTCAGAAACTACTTATCTTATGGGTACTTAGTAAATACTTTGCTAATTGACTTATACTGGTGTTATTCACATTACTACAACAGTTCAGCCTTAAGGGTTGCTACAAATTGAAAGCGTAGAACTTAAAAGGAGTTTACTTTATTAAAATTTTAGGAGTAACTCCTTTTGCCTGCCCCTCCCCCCACATTAGCATCTTTGTTTAGTTCCTGGGTATCGTAGGTTTGATTCCTTGGGAGACAGAGATGAAAATAAGTGTGCAAGAATTTTATCAGAATGTTTTGGAAACAAACACTTGTAAGGGGGTGAGGAAAACAAGACTGGGCAGAAGGTGAAGTTTAGAGATGCTACTGCGACGAGGCTGCAGCCAATCCCACCGACGTCTGAAAGTGGAAAGCCCCTCAGAAAGGTCCCCAAATTGAGGAAAGGGAGGTAGGACTTGGTACCCCTCATCAACCAGTCATGGGACGTGGGCTACCTTTTTGCAGAAAGAAACATTGGGCAAGACAGTTTTTTGGCTAAAGGCCATTTCTACACAGGGACTCAACTCTGAGTCCTTGACAGGTAACCACCCTAAAAGTTGGGAGAATAAGTGCCTGGGTCCTGAAGGTGGGATTTGGGTGGAGCACCACAGAGCCCACTACACTGGATTATACCACAAATTCACCACATGGGAGCTAAACTCAGCCTCTTCTTAACAAGTTAAATTTTCCTTCTGACTTTCCTCTCTTTGTAATCAGCATCACCATTTTTCCTTACCCAAGGTAGTAGAGTAGAAATCTGAAGATTTCTAAAAATTGCCTTGGGCGATTTTTAACAGTCTGTCACATTTAATTTCCAGCATATTTATCCTTTTAAACAATTTTAAATAATTCACTACAAAATGAAATCTGGCATAAGTCCTATCTGTCTTTTACTCCCTGAATTAACTGAAGAAGCCAAGACAACAGATTTCTAGGCAGTTTGGAAACTGGTGATATAACTAAGGAATGGGGAGGTGCTGTCTCTTTCTCCTCTTTTGGAGAAGAAAGCTGAAGTCAGTGGTCAGGCAAATAAATACTCAACTATTTTCTGGAAGTGCAACTCTGTTTATAAGAATGCAAATGAATGACCTTGAAAAAGGATGTTATTTTATGTAAAAAAAATTTTTGTTAACATGAGCTAGATGTTTTCAGAGATGGAGATTTAAAAAAAAAAATCTAGCTACTAATTGTGAGTACAATCTCACCTTCCACTAGGATAACTACGCTGTCAAAGACCTAGCTGCCACTCCAAACACTGTCCTCGAAGTACTCGCAGGGAAACACAGGGGATATTAAATTATCATGTAATTAAATTAAATTATCACTTTGCAATCCCACCAATAAGGCTGAGATGGCACTTCTGTTATGAATCCTTGCTTGCAAATCCTTTTACTCTGGGATGAGAACTCCTTCCTGGCTGAAGCAGTTTCAGCTTAAAGGTGAAATTGTAGATTAGATGATTATACAAGAATTCTTGCACCCAAAGGATCCTAAGGACAAAAATGAAAACTCATTTGCTATTAATAGTTACGATCTTTGGTTTTGGAATAATTTTATTTGCCCAAAATATGGGTCTATATTGTATATATTGATAAGTTCATGTTCTAAATATCTAACTGTTTTAAATCTTAAGAATACTTTTTGGTTGTTAAGTAGTAAGTAGGGACATTTTAGTATTAGGAACTTTAAGATATGCAAACAAATATCTATTTCCAAATGAAGAGGCCAGAAACCAGTACTGATAGTTTGAAGCAAGAGCTGTGGGAGCCACCAGAGGTTATCTCCTCCACAGTTAACTGTGTTCACAAGATACCATAACGATGTTCACAGTGCAGAAAAAAATATGAGCTCAGATTTCTAACAATATAGAAAGGATGGGATGCCTGGGTGGCTCAGTGGTTGAGCATCTGCCTTCAGCTCAGGGCCAGAGTCCTGGGATCGAGTCCTGTATCAGGCTCACCACAGGGAGCCTGCTTCTCCTTCTCCCTCTATCTCTGCCTCTCTCTGTGTGTCTCTCATAAATAAATAAATAAAAATCTTAATATATATAAAGGAAATATATGTATGTTAATCTATATATTATATATATACAAAGGAAAACTGGGCAGGAAGACACTTGGGGCTCAGTTTTTTTCTTTATGCCCATGAGGTTTCTCAAGCAAGTCCTCTTAGATATATGAAGAATATGAGGTTTCTCCAAGAAATCACCCCCTAAGGGGCACCTGGGTGGCTCAGTTGGTTAAGAATCTGCCTTCAACTCAGGTCCTGATTCTGGAGTCCTGAGACTGAGCCCTGTGTCCACTGGCTCCCTGCTCAGCGGGAAGCCTGCTTCTCCCTCTCTCTCCCCCTCTGCCATCCCCACCCTGCCTCCCTCCCCACACTGCTTGTGCTCTCTAGCTCTCTCTAGCTCTCTCTGTCAAATAAATAAAATATTTTTTTAAGTTAAAAAAAAAAAAACTGAAACCACCCCTAAAGTCTCTAGGTCCATAGCAAGCCTGTGTAGCTGACACAAAAATGTGCCCTCAAGTATACTTTAAATGTATGTATTCGTGCTTGCGCATGAAAGTACATATTCTTTTTGCAGGAGTACCTTGCCATGAATGAGCCATATGAGAAAACTCCATAGAATGTTTTTATCTGCTCTGCCCTTATCCTTCAAATTCTCCTTGGAATCTGTTTGGATGGCCCAGGTGGCAATGAATGGATGCATAGCATGGTGCATAGTGGCAGCACCCAGTGGACACACAGAGGCCTGCTGAAATACATGTGATGATAGGCCAACATTTTGGGAACCAACACTCTTCACTCAGGAATGCTTTGGATGAACCCTCAAAACAAGGGGCTGTTGAAGGGATAGCTTAAAGCAGAAATCCTCAAACTTTAGCCTGTTTCAAAATCACTTAAGGGTTTGTTAAAACAGATTCCTGGGCCCCACCCCCAGAGTTTCTGATTTGGCATGTCTGGGAGGAAGCCTAAAAATTTGTATTTCTGACTAATTCCCAGGTGCTGCTGCTGGTCCATAGATCACACATTGAGAGGCTGAAGAATAGAGAGCTTCCACTGTTCTCTTCTGAGGCCCTCAAATTCATTCCAATTTCTGGGCCCAGTGGTGAGGATGATTATAAGGTGAAGGTGAGTGAATATCTTCAGGTAATGAAGATAAGCCAGCGATCTGAGATGGGGAAGGGAGTATGGAGTAGGTCTGCATGAAGACCTTGGGAAATTAGAGCAATTTGCTCTTCTCTTTCTTTGTAAATGGTAAAGTAGTAGAGCTACACCTCTTTTCAGAGATACAGTTTGTTTTGTCTGCACAGAACAGCATTCCTGTTCCCTGACAGACTACTCTTCCCTGACTCCAATCACTTGTTCCTGGTGGGCTTAGAGTCAGAGCATTATGCTCTTGGGCCACAGATGTAGGTGCGTGACTTCCCTTGGCAAAGAGTCCTGTGGCACATGACCAGAGCCTTGCCAATCAGAGTTCTTCCCCGGGAAACTACATTTTACTGGTTAGGAAAGTTCTCACTTGTTTCTTTATAGAGTTGGACAAATGTGGTCAAGAGCTGCTGTCAGCCCTATACTCCACCATGGAGAATATGCAAGAGAATGAAAAAGCCAAAGGCCAAAAAGAAAGAGTGGAAGAGAACCAGGTCAGCAGTAAGTCTCTGTGTCTAGTCACTAAGGTCTCAGAGCTGTTTGGATTCTACAGCAAGTTCTTCAGTTCTTTGCTTTCTATCAGTACCTAACTCTCATCTCCTTGCTCTTACCTTGGTTTGATGTTTATTTCTCTCCTACAGCGATTTCAGTTGGGTTTCTGTCACTTGCAAAGGACAGGATCCTGACTATTATCCCTCTTAATCAAACTGTCAAAGACAGAGGTGGAAAAAAGAAGTCACAGGAGGGTGTTGGTGATAGGATGCTCATATGGACTGCTAGGTTCTAGCAGCTGCAAGGAACAGGGCCTCACTAAGGTCTCCCCAAGAAAACGTCTAAGGACACACATGCAGAGACTGTAAGTGGAAAGCCATAAAAAAAACGGAGACAAGTTTAGGGTCAGCTACTCCCTAGATGTGTCTCTTCTGATCTCTGCTGCATGTCATCTCCTCTTTTCAGAGTGTCTACTCCATTCTTCCCTTATTCCTATTGATTAATACTCTCCCAGTTTTCCATTTCGGATCGCAAGAGGTCAGCTAATGATAACTGCTATTCTTATTGTGCAGAGTTTTTTGTTCTTGGCCACTTTTGGGTGGCCAGCTAGCCTCTTTGGATGAGGCACGATCTCAAGTCCCATGAGAACCCTTCTCTGAGCCATAATAACAAAAGCTGGGGAATTTAGAAGGAGGTAGGCTTTCCATTTTGTCCATTGTAAGAGATGGACAATGGGAACAATAGGAATGAAGAGTCATGATATGAAATATCAGGCCAATATTATATAAACACGTTTGCAACAGAAAAAGTGCAGAGAGGGGAGTATGGAGAAGATATAGGGCAAGAACTTGCTGAAGTGATCTGGGTCAGAGCAAAAGGCTTCAGGTCGTAGAAAAAGCAAGACCAGTGTGGGCACTTTTACACTCAGAAGGTTGAGGTTGCCCACAGCAACCTTCTACTCTTTGACTGGTAGAAACTGGGGATAGTCACCACTTCTTCTACCCTTGCCACCGTCTCTCCAGAAGACTGAGAGCCGGTCACACAGACCAAGGGTGAGGTACTCATAATTGACCTTTCAGGTAAGTTTCATAGCTTCAGAAACCTTAGTTTCCTTATCTAAAGATGGCATTACCTGCTTTCAGAGGGTTGTTGTGAAGAGCAAATATGACAATGCTTGTAAAATACTTAGCCTAGTCACAGGCACAAAGTGTGCATTGAATGCTAGTTATCATTGCTATATCATCATCGTCATCATTACCATCATTTTCATTATGATACTTTCAAGGTGAGTGAGTGTAATATGACTCCAGGGACACATTTGTGAACAAAGCTTATCTTTCTACCTGTTTGCTGATACTAGTCGTTTCTCTAACAAACATCTCCCACTTACAAGTAAAATTAAAATCCAGATATATTTAAACTGTACAGTTATATGTCCAAAGTGAATACTACTTTATAGAATTTAGAAGATATTTTTAGAATATTTTTATTTTAAAAAAAGAACAAAAGGAAGGAGGAAAGGAAGGAAAGGGAGGAGGGAGGAAGGGAGGGAGGGAGGGAGGGAGCAAAGTAGGAAGGACTTACTTGTAAGATTTTATACTTCATTATGAAAGAGATGAATTCCTATTGTTAATTGAGGTATCAGTGGAACAACAGTGAAAAACAACCAGAAAAAGATACCTGAAAAATCTTCTTCATTTTGTAATACAGAATATCTGGGTGTTTTTATGTAAGAGAGTGTAAGATCATTCATTTGGTCCAACATGCCTCTAGCATTATCAGAAGTTTATTTGAAAAATATATGAGAAGGTTGGGAGGGTGTGGCTTAAATATAATCTTCACGTTTAAAATTTAATTTTACACATTGCCATGCTGTTTCATTAAATATGCAGGGAAGGGAAGAGTAGTATTCTTCAGACTTGAAAAAATTAATCCATGTTTCTTGGCATGAACAACCATGTTATATTTAAAATATACATATATAATGTGAGACCCATTATCTAATAAAAGTCATGAAATCTATCCTATCTACTTTGTAACTTACACTAACTGGAAGTTGATCAAAGAAAACTACTTCCATTTTTATTACATTGTTACTATTTTTATGGATAAAATTTAAAATGTATGATAAAAATCCAATATACAGTAATTGAAACATACAGTCTGACCTCACATTGTTCTGATAAATCTGTTCATTTCTGGCCATTTTCAGTGTTGCTATAGTGAACAGTGTTGACAAGTGGATGAAAAAAGCTTATAAATGGAATTCTGATCATAGATAAGACTGAACATAAACTGTCTCCCCACATTTCTGCATGTTAGAAGGCCCGGCTTGTGCCCCAGATGGCCATCTCCCAATAATACATAAAACATTTCTTGCTAGAGCTCGGCACACGTTGAATGCACAGGTCATTTGAACAGAACAATAATTCAATTCACTTAATAATGACCTCACTGGGAACAAACACAGACCCAGGATGATGCTGTTAGAAGAATAAAATCGTATTAGAGTTTTAAAAATGAAATTCTTAAAAAGCCGCCATGCTCTCTTGTCAAAATAGCACTTAAATGTATTCAGTGTTTAGCGACCAGGCAGGCTCACTGAGTTTATTTTAGTCTCTTGAATTTTACTGCTGTGTTTCTGTGCCATGTTTCTTCAGTTTTCATGCTGGTAGCTTTCCTGGGAAGGTCAACGGTGCCCACTGAACCTTCTATTGGCTTATTGGCTGAGCTCATTGATGAAGAAGACTGGAGTTCATCACTTTTTCTTATCTTCTGGCTGAGATGGCAGTCAATGAGGAATGACTGCCGAAAGTTTCAGAAGGACACATGGGAATCATTTAATCTGACCAATAAAATAAGCTATTTATGTATGGAACAGTTATAATAACCTCAACCACTAAGGCAATATTTCTCTAGAATAATTTTTAGGTTTAAGACTAATTTTATTCCTAGCTTATAAGGCTTAAAATTCAGGATTCCCTTCTTTGGCAGAAATGAATGAATTCAGCCAGGAATAATCATATTCTAGAATGACCCCTTTCTGGCATCTAGATACTTGCTAACAAGATAGCTTCATGTTTTGACACCACTGATATACATGAGATCAGGCTCCACGTACCCAGAATTTTTCACCACAGTGTTCATTTCTATACTGTAAAACTAAGCCCAAGTGCTTTGAAATTAGGCCGTTTATTGTCAGAGTTTTAACTATCAATACCATATCTTCTAACTTAATAAACAGCAGGGGCTTTAAATATGTTTTGCCTAATACATGTTATGAAAAGGATCTTTATTTAACTTTTGGGATCCAAATCATAACCTTGCAGAAAAGAGGGGTTTAAAAAAAAAAAAGAGAGCACAGACACAGTCTATTCAAATCATGATTATTTCAATGTTGGAGAACAGGGAGCAAATTTTGGAGAAATTTTTTCAGCAATTGTTTTATAGTTTAAGGATTTAATTATTTGATTCCTTATTCTTTTCCCCACCTCTGTCTATCCTGGTAGGCTTCAAAACCCTGAATCTCCTTTCCTACAGAGTAGTGCTTTTATGTATGGGAAAGACATTTCTTTATAGGAAATACCCATTAGTTTATTTCTGTACCTGCCTCATCAATATCATCTGGAATACCCTGTAATAGTGGCAATTTATTAACCTCTGCTATAAAAGCAGGAGAAAGAACACTCATGCTATTTTTCCATGAAAATGGTGGTTAGGGTTAGGGGTGTTTTAGGGATATAGTAATATGGGGAGAGATAGGGAGGAAGTTAAAGAAGCAGAGTCATTTCCCACTAAATTTTTAGGCACTAAAGACGTAGCTATAACCCAAAAGAAGATTCTTTTTCCTTCATTTTCCCCTCCCTGCTTTTACTGATACTTCTCTGAGAAGACACCGTCCTTGCCTCTACAAGAACCTGCTATCTGAAGGAGAGAAAATGCAGAAGGGAAATAAATAAATAAATATAAAAGGCAGTAGGTAACTTAGGGACTGTGTTGAAAGTACAGGAGTGCAGAGAAATTTGAGATTGAGAAAGGCTTCCTGAAGGAATTGCAAGGTGTGTGTGCAGATCCTGCTGCTGTGGGGTACAACAGGTTGTATCTGGATTCTATGTGAGGCTGAAGGGGGGGTTCCCTTCTTCTCACTACCCCAAGATGCAGGAGATCCTTCGGCAGCTATGCGCATCATTTCCGTGGCAACAGCTTAGCTTCTCAGTTTACCTGCCTAAAGGCTAGAGGGCTTGCAGAGCCTGAGAAGGGCGCTGAAGAGCTCATGTACCCTTCTCAAGGGAAAAGGAGGGGAGTAGAGCACGGGAAGCCAAGTCTTTCCCAGCTGAGGCCCTTGGAAAAGGAGAGCAGGAGGGAGGAAAGCCCAGCAGGTGCTGCTAATCATCACAAGAGTAACATTTACGCAGCACTGGCTGTGCAGAGAACTGTTCAAAGCTATGCACGTGGGTTATTAACTCGGTGATTCTCCCAACCACCCTATTAGGAAGTACTATTAATATCCCCATTTTACAGATGAGGCACAGGAAAGCTAATTAACTTGCCTAAGACCACACAGCTACTTAATTGACATAGTTGGGACCTGAGCCCAGACACGGCTGGACTCCAGCACCTCTGCTCTTCGGTGGTTCACGACTCCGGCTGCACATTAGAATCACTTGGAGAGCTGTTAAACAATATTGATACCTGGGCCTCCATCCCAGAAATACTGATTTAATTGATCTGTAGCGGGGCCTGGGGCAGGAGTACTTTTAAAATTTCCCCAGGTGATTCTAATGTGCAGCCAGGATTGCCAACCCAGCTCTTCTTCCTCTCACTCTCCTGTTACCTCATTATCTCTGTACCTCTCCCCTCCTCCTCGTTACTCAGACTGTTCGGCCCTGCTCTTAGACCCTGCCGGGCTCTTTTTTTTTTTTTTTTTCTCCCGCACAAAATGGCTCTTGTACTGGTGTTAAAGTATGTCCACAAATCCTGTGACATTCCTCTCTTCAAAAGGTGAAGCCTAACTCTTCTCCTCTTGAATGTGGGCCGGACGAAGTGACTTGCTTCTAATGAACGGAATCTGGTGGAAGAGATGGTCTGTGACTTCCAAGACGAGGTCATAAAAGACATTGCAGCTTCCTCCTTGTCCTCCCTTGTGAATTGTGGACTGCTCGCTCTGGGGGAAACTAGCTGCTGTGCCATAAGAACACTCAAACAGCCCTGTGGAGAGGATCTCGTGGCAAGGAAATGTGGATTCCTGCCAACAGCCAAAGAACTAAGGCCTTCCAGCAAATAACCACTGAGTGAGCCAAACTGGGAGTGAATCTTCCAGCACCAATGAATCCTCAGAAAGACTACAGCTCCAGCTGACATCTTGAATGCCACCTCATGAGAGGTCCTGACCTGGAGCCACCCTGCTAAGCTGCTCCCAGATTCCTGACCCTCAGAAACCATGTGAGCTAATAAATGTTGGTTGTTTTACACTGATAAATTGTGGGGTAGTTTGTCATGTAGCAATAGATAACTAATAAAGCTGCCTTCATCCCCACCCTCCCACATTGACTTGGAGCTGGGGAAGTTGCCAGGGCTGCAACAGAAAAGTGTTCTGACATCCCAAGGTGGAATTCTGAATGTATTTACCATAGAAACATAGCGCCATGCATATTTATGTATGTACATATATGTATGTAAATGCATAGGAGAAGTCTGGAAGGAACAAGCCATACTGTTGATGGTGGTAGAGCCAGAAATAGGAGATGGAGTGGGATCAAGAGTGGGGGAGGAAGCCCAGGGGAATTTTCTTTCCTGCCCTTGCAGACTACCATGTTCTTTGGATATTTCACAACAAGAATGTATCTATGTGTCACCTGAGTAATTAAATATATTTTTTCCCACATAAAAGCAAGGGAAGTAAAAAAAAAAAAAAAAAAGCATCATTGTACCTGAGTCTGGGTTCTGTTGAAGTAGAGTTTTATTAGGAAAATAGTTGTACAAGTACATTATGGATACAACAGTATTTCATAGTCTGTCCTGACAGCCTTAACACCACACAGAACACTGCATTGCGGGCACTGTAGTGATGAAGAATGAGAGAACAACGGGCCTTGGAGCCTGACCCTCACACGTGTTTGATTCCCGACTCTGACACCACCTTGGCAAGTCACGCAACTGTTCTGAGCCTGTTTTCCTCATCTGTAAAGTCAAGATAATGATAGGAGAATTAAGCAGGGCTTCACGCAGTGAATGATCCAGAAGCACTACTCATTAAATGTCATTTTATGGAAAAATATGGTCCTAGTTCCAAACATATACATTTTGGGATCATTACATGTAAATAAATTGAGGGCTCCATGAATTATATGTTTTTGCTGATTTACCTTTTCTTTACAGAAGGTTCATGACACAGAACAGACTTAAAACACATTTACTGCATGAATATTGCAAACGTTGCAGTGGTCAAATATTTGGGTTTTTTTATTTAAAGTGATAAAGACCTGAACATATTTCACATTTACAACAGAGAAACTGGAGACAGTGGAGATGAGCATATCATCCCAAAGAGTTGAAACAGTGCTAAATCTGAATTCTACTGGACGTTAGCATCAAGGGAAGTTGGACCATCCTACCCTGTACACATACATTAGAGGTTACACACAGGGAGCCTACAGACCACAGAACGTCAACAGAGACGTTTCATTTAACCCATACGGTGTTTTTGAGAAACATTTGAATTTGCTGCCCTCATTTAAACTTGTAAGATTTTATATAAATATACAGATTTCAGATGGCTTTTAGAAAACTGACATATCTGGCTATCTTGGGCCAGTTGGCTTGGGCTGAGTCATGGATTCATCTTTTAGTCAGGTGAAGGGTTTTCCAAGAGGCCACAGTTCCCTCTGGGACTGGCCTGTGTTACTCATTAAGGTTACTTCCTTGCCCTTGTATCCACTGAGTATGCACCTCTGAAACTCTGGGTGTGTATCCCAATGCAGGAAGAATGTCATTGGGACAGGATTATCATGTGGTTTTACAATTATGAAAACTGCCTCAGCATGCAATTGTAGAGATCCCAGAAATGAAGGCCATGTCTCTCTGTTTACCTTTTAATGAACCAAAGGGAAAAAATGTAGAGCTCTCTGAAATGTTTGTATGAAGAAATGAAGAGCTGCTATTTATAATCTACTGTACTTCTCCAGTGAGCTAATATTTATTAGGAGGACCTTCAGTCTCCCAAATGCTCTAAAGTTGCATGTCATCATAGCCAATCTATTTAGAGTATCCTTTTCTCATTTGACTGAGGAGGCCGGGATTCCTTTCCTCAACACATGCTCAAATCCTACCAATGGGAGAAAGAGCTGAACCATGACCCTTGCCTTTGATAGAGAGATACTTATCAACTTTGGTGATATTGAGTTCATTTTTAATATCATAGAGTCACTTATAAATCAATACCTGTCCAATACTTGAAATAGATGTTCCTGTCTGGTCGTTATTAAAAACAAACAAAAAGGGACGCCTGGATGACTCAGAGGTTGAGCATCTGCCTTTGGCCCAGGGCATGATCTCAGGGTCCCTGGTTTGAGGTCCCACACTGGGCTCCCTGTAGGGATCCTGCTTTTCCCTCTGCCTGTGTCTCTGCCTCTCTCTCTGTGTCTCTCATGAATGAATGAATGAATGAATAAATAAATAAATCTATCTTTGAAAATATAATAAAAAAATAAAAACAAAAAAATCAGCCCCATTTCCTTAGCTCTGCTTGAAAATCTCTCTCCATGGTAAAATTATTACCCATTGCTAACAAAAGCTAAAGATGAATTTGTGGTAAAAAAGAGTCTTTCATTTGCTAGTAATTTGTTTTAGTCTAGGCCATTTCCCCCTAATATTTTATTAAGGAAATTTTCTTCTTTTTTAAAACTTTACTTTTAAGTAATTTCTACACCCAGTGTAGGGCTCAAACCTACACCCCCTGAGATGAAGAGTCACATGCTCTACTGATGAACCACACAAGTACCCCCCCAAACTTTCAAACATATGGAAAAGTTGGAAGAATGACACAATGAATACCCATACCTTTATCATCCAGATTATAGAATTTACATTTGCTATATTTACTATAGCACATACACATTTATTCGTCTATCAACCTGTCACTTCACATTCATTTTTTAATACATTTCAAAAGAAGTTGCAGAGTGCATTAGTGCATTTCACCTCCCAAACACTTCAGCATGCATATCATTAGAATTCAATATTTGCTTATGGGATTCAAAAAGTCTTAGTGTGGTACAATATGTGTAACATAAAATTTAGCATTTGAATCATCTGTAAATATACCATTCTGTGGCATTAACTACATTCCCCTTGTTGTGCCGGCCTCACCACTGTCCATCTCCAGAACTTGCCACTTTCCCTAACTGAAACTCTGTACCCATGAAACAATAACCCCCCACTTTTCCCCCTCCCCCACTGCCCCTGGCAACCACCATTCTACTTTCTGTGCCTATGAATTTGACTACTCAAGGTACCTATATAAATGGGATCATACAACACTTGTTCTTTTATGACTGGCTTATTTCACTTAGCATAACATCTTCAAGGTTCATCCACATAATCGCCTGCCTTTTTCAGGCTGAATAATATTCCATTGTATGTGCATAGTACATGTTGTTTATTCATTCATCCATTGGTGGACACTTGAGTTGCTTCTACCTTTTGCCTATTGTGAATAATACTGTTATGAACATGGGTGTACAAATGTCTGTTCAAGTCCCTGCTTTCACTTCTTTTGGGTATATTCCCAGAAGTGGAATTGCTAGATCATATGGTAATTCTATATTTAATTTTTTGAGGACTTTATGATTTCTTTTTTATGTAAAATTTACACACAGTGAAATACACACATCTTAATCTACAATTTGATGGGTTGTGACAAATGCATACTCTAGTGGATATTTTTTGTTTCTTTTTATAAGTCCTGAATATATATAAGAATTTTTCAGTTAGAATGCTGACATTTTCTGTGACCAAAATCCTGAAGGAAAGAGTGTGGACTTGGATGACACTAAGCATCCATTTTCAGGATCTACTGACCTTATCAATTTTAATATTTTAAAATCTGTAAAAAAAAAAAAAAAAAAAAGAATCTCACAGTCCTGGGGTGCCTGGGTGGCTCAGTCGGTTAAGTGTCTGACTCTTGATTTCAGCTCAGGTAGTCTCAGGGTTGTGGGATCGAGCCCCATGTTTTTGGGCTCCATGCTCAGCGTGGAGACTGCTTGAGATTCTCTCTCTCCCCGTGCCCCTCCCGCCCACACACTCTTTCTCTCAAACTAAATAAATAAAATAAAAGATCTCACAGTCCTGAAATTATAATTTGCAAAAATAATGATCTATGTCTTCCACTACTGACTATAAACCCTTTAGTTTGTGTAAGCAATGACTACAATTGTTTCAGAGAGGGATTTTTTTAAACAGAAGAATGCATATTGAGCTCAATTTTTTAGCTCCTACCCATTACCAGGGATGAGATGATCTCCCCCTGCATCTATCATGTAGATTTTTCAGAGCCTATAATGAGGCTCTTCCTAAAGATTCTAAGCAGTGAACAATGTTTATCTTGCACATCAAGAATTTATATTTTTGACAACGAAAACAACAATGTATATAGTAATCGGATTGGCAAAAAGTGTTAATAGTCTCATCAAGGTGTGGAAAAACAGGCATTCTCAAATACTGCAGGTGGCATTAAATGGTAGGAGGATTTGTTACTTAGTCCTTGTTAACATTTTTAATATACCTTTTTTTCAACCCTAGGAGTTTCACTTCTAGGAATTTTTGTTTTACAGAGATATTTGTACAAGTGCACCAAGATATAATTGTATACTGTTGTTTGTTGCTGCATGGCTTATAGTAGCAAAAAACTGGAAACAACCCAAATATCAGTCAGTAGGTAACTGCTAAAAATAAATCCTGATATACCCACATTTAACTGGTATAACTTGCTTTACCAGCTGGGACACAAATAAGGTTACATCGTTTTTATTTTTTCAAATTTCATTAGGCCTGAACATCTATGTGCCAGATTAGTGCCAGAGGAAGTCCACTGCCTGTCTCCTTTCTTAAGGCCTCTTCCCTCCCCTGAATTATCCAACTACCCTGGGGCTTTACTCCTTGCAAAGTGGCCAGTCCTGCTTCTAAATGCCTCATAGAGAGAGAACTAGGGAATCTGATTAGTCTATTAGAAGCCTTATTTTCAGCGTCTGTTGCTTCTGTTTGCCATAATATGACTGTTGAAAGCTGCAAAAGTAATAAATAGGGTCTAGCATTGTAAAATAAAGAATTAAAAAAAAGGTTTGATTGAGACTTTGTTTTGAAAAATAAAAGATTATCTTATCTTTAAATGTGATTTATCTTTGAAGACACACATGTAACAACTCTAATTGCAACAATGGTCTAATTTTTAGAATAAACAAAGACTGAATCAAGTGTTGATTTGGTGAGGGGGATAATTTTCCCAGCAAAATTATATGATAGCAAATTTTGACACCCTTCACTTCATGCTGACTTTTATAGCAGAATCATACAAAGGTCATTTTGAAAAAAGATGTAAAGGCTTCATCAATTTTCCTGAGAGCTTCTCTTAATCCTTTGATATTCAAATAATTCTCCTTTTGAAGAATTTATCCTCTTATCATCCTTGTTGTTTTTCTCATCTTTAATTGTTAACTGGTCTAACACTGCCAGATACTCATTTGCTTATGGAACAGTTCTCCAAAATCACTTTCAATGACTTCATAAAATTCTGCATCTTTTGCAAGATTAGCAATCTTACATGGCCACTGAAATGCATTTTATTTACATTGTATTGTCGGATGTTTATAACATCTACTATCAGCAAAATTGACTGACTGGGTGGGGAGAGATGCTGGTAATAAGTCGGGAGAACTATTTAAGTGGGGACTAATTTAGTAAGTGGCCAGTATATTAGTGGATATTTTTCTGTTATGACCAATTTTTGCTTTTCTACACAACTTATCAACTACTATGATTCAGATAATGATAATGAATAGTCGGATAACATAAATTTCCATATAATGCAGCACTAAAAAGGAACGAGGTATGTGTTGACATGGACAAATGTTTCACAATGCATTGTTAAATGGAAAAAAAAAAAGAACAAGTTCCAAAAGATATAAATAGCATAGTGATGTTTCCAGGAAATAATAATAAATGCTAGTGTATGCATCAAAAATACAAATAAGTAAAACAACTTGGAAAAGTATGTGCTATGTATTAGCAGTCATTTCTAATAGGAGTGTGGGGGAGGGGGAAAGCTCATCTTGGTAGCCTTATTTTTAATGAGTATTTATTACACTTTCAAAGATGATGAAAGCCAATTAAAAATATTTTTAACTAATACAGCTGTGAAATGGCCAGAGGTTAAAAAAGAAAAAAACAAAAATGGGCTGTTACTACATTAGTGTCCAAACGGTGTACCCTTAGAAAGAGCTGTCACAGACCCATTTTGAAGGGGCATAATGGGACTCTTCATCAATATGAACCTGTTTTGTTATGAACACCCCAGAGCTCATTCTCAAAATAAGCCACAAACGTTTACCAAGAACCTGTTCTTCTCATGATACTGGGCTGCACTTAGTGCTCAGAGCAGTACAAGAATCTATAAGACTACAAGAGCCTTTCCTCAAGAAGCTAACAGGTTAGTTGAGAAGGTAAGAAGCTCCTCCCTGAATGAAGTAGGCAACAGCACCTGGTCTTCAGTGGCCAGTGTGTGGGCAAGATGGTACAACTGTGCCAAGGCAGAAAAATTGAGTTTTCAGAGTCTTTGCTCCTGCTTAGAATTCTGTTAGTCCAAGCATTAGATGAGTGTCAGAATTGAGCATAGATATTAATCTTCAGAGAAGAATGCAGCTCTTTATTCCACATGGGGAGATAAACTCATAGCTCCATTCAGATCTTGTGAGGGCTTTGGGGGGCTTTTGATGGGGATACTAATGAAGTGAAATGATGAACGGTGTTTGATTTTTTTTTTTTTTTTTGGCTCTTCTGCCTCATTTTAGTGAATAAGGAACCAGACCTGACTCAAGGCTACACTGCTGCTGAGGGAAGAATCAGAATTTGAATCCAGCACCTGTGACTCCAGAGCCTGCTCTCATGATTTCTATGATCCATTCCTTTCTCATTGCAGATTATAAGCTAGTTGTCACCTGCTACATGTGGAAAGGAGATGTTTGGCATGGCACTGATCAATGTGTATATTTGCTGAGAAGTTTACCCCAGGAGAAAAGAGAAAACCAGCTGGGTGAATGGAATTTGGAGAAAGGTAATACCTCCTTGTAAACAACAGTAAGGTCCATGAAATCTCTATAGTTTTCCTGGAAAAGAAGTTGCCAAGATTTCTGTAGACTTGGTCTTCCTTTTCACTCTTGGAAAAAATCCATTTAGGGCAGAGTTGAAACACATTAAATGGAGTAGCCCTTTCTCTTCTGCCTAAGCAGTGGATAATCAGAGGTGCTTTGGATTCTGAATTTAGCTGCAACAAAATTAACTTTTAAAAATTTGCTGTTGATACACTTCAATTACAGACTCACTTTGGCATATTCAATATCTAGGGTAAAAGGGCTTTATATGTGCTATGTAACATAACCTATAGTGATAATGTAGTGTGCTATGATATTTACCACTTAATTCTACCAATTTGTTCTTTAAAATGGGGAAAGTGTGACCTTATCATTAGAGTTTAGCTTGGATCTATGACTCTTTCCAGGAAAATTAAAAACTTTAAAAAAAATTTTAAAAATCATTTGATATTTCAGGCAAAAGTTTATTATATATGTATTATCTTGCAAAATACTATCATAAGAAGGATATAAAAAAAGTGGTTTTAGTTCACTACTGTGGTCATCATAAAATATAAGGCAACTCATTTAGGTCCTTTCCTTTGTTGCAGAGTGAAAACAAAATGCTTCCTACATCTACTTTTGAAACACAGAAGTACCTCCTTTTAATGGAAAATGTCTGGGAGTCACTGCCTTGAAAAATTTCTAAAAAGTACTCTCAACATCCTAAACTATAGGAAAATAACTTGTGGATAATGAGCTCCACATTCTTTCTCTCCTTCTTTGCCCTCTTTATCTCCGAGAATGTGAGGAGTTGGCATTGAATATAGCAGTGACTTATGGACAACCTCAAAGGTCTATGGGAAAAAAAAATCTGCAGTTTTGCTGAGGCAAGCATCAGAATCCCAAACATTATTGTCTGAGAACAAATCACTTGATTAGTGAGTGGGCTCAGCCATCCACCTGGTATTCACATCTTAAGCAAGATCTTATGGTTCTCTATAATCGTCACATCTGCAATAAATTCTGCGAAAAGATAATACCTATGTTTCTTTGTAAAAATGGCCCTGAAAAGTAAGTTAACTACTAGTGCAGTGCTGAAAAGCGATGGCATTTATTAATTTGCATTATCATATTTAGATAATTGCATGATTATATTTATATTTAGATTATATTTAGATTGTAATTAGATGCATGACACTGGAGGCCTCTTGATATAAATTTGAAGACTCCCTGTGTTTTCAGTCATTTGCAGACTAGCACATGACTTTTTTTTTTTTTTTTTAAGATTTTATTTATTTATTCATGACAGACACAGAGAGAGAGAGAGAGAGAGAGAGAGGCAGAGACACAGGCAGAGGGAGAAGCAGGCTCCATGCAGGGAGCCCGATGTGGGACAGGACTCCAGGATCACACCCTGGGCTGGAGGTGGTGCTAAACCACTGGGCCACCAGGGCTGCCCCTGGCACATGACTTTTTAAAAAGACATCAGAAGACATCTTCTGGTTTCACCTGTTGGTTAGGAAAAAAAGAAGAAAATATTATATTATTATGATCTTTTGGGGGTAAGCACCTTTGGAACCTAAAATGTACTATGTAACTGCCAGGGTCTGAGATTGCTGTTTGTCAACAAAAGTTCTCTTGGGTCAGTGAAGTGGTTTTTTTCCCCTCTAAATTTTGCTCTTAAAAATCCTCTGGGGCAGCCCGGGTGGCTTGGTTTAGCGCCGCCTTCAGCCCAGGGTGTGATCCCGGAGACTGGGATGGAGTCCCACATCAGGCTCCCTGCATGGAGCCTGCTTCTCCCTCTGCCTGTGTCTCTGCCTCTCTCTCTCTCTTCTCTGTGTCTCTCATAAATAAATAAAATCTTAAAAAAAAAAATCCTCTGTAGTTGACCTCGTTGTTCACCATTCCACAACTGAGAAAGGGCTCATTGTTTTCCACTGAGAGTTCTATATAGTAATAACAATAATCCTAGAATTTTATAAACCACAGAATTAAGGTGGCTCCCCAGCTGGCTATCACCAGCCTGCTGACAGTGAAGAACTTATGCCATCTTTGATATACATTCCCAACACCCTCTTCCCCAGAATATTATTAGGCATGTTAGTTTCTAACTAGAGACTAAAGTTGAATCACTTATTATTCTGCACATGCTCCTTACTGGTAGTCAGTGAAACTCAGATGAGAATACTCTATCCAGGATTTGATTGTGATGACACGTGGCAAGATGTCAAGCATCTTCAGAGGTCTTAGCTGTTTGGCCTAATGCCATCTGAGAGATGGCCTCTGATTTTCATTTGGCCTTCATGAGAATGTTGCAAAACAGTATTCTCATAACTGGTCCTAGCTGTAATTCTTTTCTTTTTTTGAGTTATTATATATCTAGGTGTAATTCTCAATGGTCATCTTAGAAAGATGGTAACATCATATAGTTGGACTTACAGATTCTAAAGAATCTTTGCTGTCTCAGAAAACTCAGGGAAACTTAATTTCCAAACCTGGAAAAGATTCATTTTTTGGAGTCACTTGTTTAGCCTTGTTGCCTCGAGTCAAATAAAGTGAGTTACTTTTTATGAAGCATGAACAATGCCAGAAACACATCATTAAAATGTTAATTTAATTTGGCCTGCTGAGGTAAGAATCCAGACAATTTGGTTCACCTAAAAGTGACTGGGATTAATGATGTTGTTTTTGATCTGGAATAATTATGGTCACATGAATGAGAGTTCCAAGGCAAAAAACATGGAGGTTAGTTATGAAGATGAGCTCACCACTTTTGCAGTAGGTTCAGGATGGAAGTATAAAGTTTACTTTCTTCACAGTTGTTGATTGTGTACTTTTGGCAAACACGAAATTCACTTTAAAATCTCTTTGGCTAATAAGTTTAATTTTGTGATCTCAGGTTTTCTTTTGTTCTTCACTTCCCTGCCAACTCCTTTGAACTGAAGTGGAAGATGTCTTTTTCATATGCTATGACTTTGTTTTGCAAATCACCAGCAGGTCCACAATAGAAGCTAAAACTTTGCAGGTCCAGATATCACAAGAGTATTCTTTTTCGATTTGCCAAGATAAAATCCCAACTTATGGCTTGGGACCATACTGTAAAATGTAAATAACATTTTAATGAGCGCTATAGAGGAAGACTGTGCTGGGCCAGTTGCCCACCACTGAAGGGCTGGATTTAAGTGTACCTTGGGTCATAATGAAACTAGTTTGGTGGTCTTAGCCTCCCTAGTAGACATTTTCCCACATTAGAAAACCAGCACAGGAGTTCATGCAATTCCTTGCAAAGGACAATTGTAGCTCTGCTCAAAACCAGAACTGGAATATGGATGGGATAACTGGAGGAGAAGCTAGAGGAGATCAGTGTGAGCCTTTTATTCCTAAATTAAACTTCTGTTTTGATTTAGGAGGAACAGGGAAAGAGGAAAATAATTGCATTGTGTAGTTTTATTTCTGTCCACATTCTGTAATCTCATATACGATCTAAGGACATCTCCTTGTTTCCATTTCCTTCACTATCCACAATCTTGACTCTGTGAGAATACACTTTTCAAAAACATTGATTAAAAACATTGTTTTAAACTCTCTATTCCTAATAACTCCAGCTCCTGGGGCTACAGGACTGAACATCTCAACTAAATTCCATATGAACTATACTGGTATCTTTCTAACCTCTCCTTGACTCCAGATTCATCTTCTCTAACGAGCTGTATCTAACCTGTCCCTTAACTGAGGCACTGGCCCAGGTCCTACGGGGGGCATCTCTATAATGACAAGTGCAAACTTTCATCTCACCCTTTTTTGTACTCTTCTGTTGGAATAGTTAATGGCTAATCATACACATTTGATAACCAAATTTCCTAGTACTGTTCTATTTGACTGATTGAAAATATAAGTGAACATTTAAAAGGTAGATTTAAAAAAAACAAAAACAAAACCCAAACCTCCAAACATAAGATGCTACGTGGCTGACTTTATTTCAACAAAGAGGATTCTTTAGTCCTTTTCCCTCTTTGGAAAAAGACTTGGGCTCCAAATCCCTCAATAAGTCTACCCGATTTAAATCTGACTTTAATCCTGCATGATAAATTAAGATTCCATATCTTTTCACCCTTGCTTTTTGGAGTAATTTGTCTAACCCAACACCTGCATAAATAGATCAGATTCTCTAAGTGATCCAAAGGCATTCCACTTAGGCAAGGTAGCGTTAGCCCCACGAGTAGCAAATGATGCTGTCACCCTGCCAGGGGACATCCTGGCCAGGACAGTGTGTGGGTGCTTCAGCAGTGACTGCATTTAGAGATCCACCCTCTAAAGGAAAGACACCTGATTCCACTGATTGCATGTAGAGTTCCCTGGACAGCCACGACAGGTCTCCACTTAACAGTATTTCCAATTCCCCCAACACCCTGCCCTCCCCACCCCCGCCCCCAAACTAAAAAAAAATAAAATAAATAAAATAAAATAAAATAAAATAAAATAAAAATTGTCCTTGAGAGGCTCTAGGTAGCCATCCAGAAGGAGAATCCCAGCATTTTCCCAGCCCAGGGCTTCCCTGAAGCAGGCTAATGTGCCTTTCCTGGAGTTAGGCTGACTTTGCCCTAAGGTTACATTTCCACACAAAGAAGTCTTTAAGGGTGCTGTTGCAGGCCTCTACACTGGAGGTTTCTGTCTGTCAATCTCAGAAAGAAAAAAAAAAAAAAAGGAGGCCGTAATAAAACTGCAGGAGCCAGCAGTGGGGAATTATAACTTCAGGATCAGCGGAGGTCTGCCTCACGGCCCTGCTCTGTGCAGAGAGTTGGCCTCTCGAAGGACGGAGAACAATAAAGCAGAAGGAATCTAAGTCACTCGGCTGCTGGATTGCATTAGCAGGACTCCGAGAAGGGGGCCCTTGCTGCGGGGGTGGGGTGGGGGGTGGTGCAGGGACTCTTGGCCTCCAACGCGGTGCCAGCCCGGCCGGGCAACCCGCGCCCAGAGAATGAGGAAAGTTTGCCCAAGCCAAGGAGGCCCGCGGACCCCCAAGCTGGAGGCTGTGTGTGGAGTGGCCGGTGCAACCCCACGTGGAATTCAGCCGATTTATGGTTCATAACAACAAATACTAATTAAGATCCCATGAATGACCGTGGCAGGCAGAAAAACCAGGCCATACATCTAGAAGGTGGACCTAAACAGTTTGCAAAAAGCTATGAGGGCAGACAAAGGTGGTGGCACCTGGGAGCCAGGCAGAGAGAGGGGTGGGGAGGCTACCGGGTGGATCCCGCCGGGCAGGGGGCTGGGGAGCAGGAGGGTACCGGGGCTGAGCCGAGCGAGGGCATCACCACCTGCCCGGGCTCCGCAGCCCCGGTTTTGGCAGCGGGGCCCCACGTCTGCGCGAAAGGCTCGTTGGACTTGGCCTGAGAGCTTCCTAAAATATCCCCGGGCCTGATGCAACATCGCTGGGGGATGGCACCGCATTGCGATGTGGGGACAGGATAACCTGGTGGCGGGGAAGGAGGGCCTTGCAGGTCTCCAGATGGCTGTGTCTGCGCGAGGCCAGGCGATCGCAGCGCTCCCGAAGGAGGACGGGTCGGAGGGAAGGGCGGTTAAGCTCTGGGGGGGGGGGGGGGGGGGCGTTCCCGTGGGCCGCGGGCCGTGCAGAGGCTGGGACCCCGGGGAGGGCTCGTCGGGGGCCCGAGCCCCAGGGGACACCCCAGGGGCCCCCAGGGCACCCTACGGAGCAGAGCAAGCGGGGAAAGGGCCGAGCCAACCGAACCCATCTTTGTGGGGAAGGCAGCGGAAAGAAGAGGGTGGCTTCCCCCAGAGTGTGTCCTCTGAGCAAAGGCGGCGGGGTCGGGTGGGGACGGGGCGGGGGGACAGGCCCCGTGCGGGGAGAGCCGCCGAGCACCGGCGCGGGCCGGCAGCCTCCGCCAGGTGTGGCCGAGGCCCCCGAATAAAGGCTACCTGCCGGCTCCCGGCGAGCCCCCGCTCTGCAGAAGGACCTGAATTCGGAGACGTGAATGCAACCTTGCAAAGGAATGCAAGCCCTCCGCCCTCGCCCGGGGCCACCCTGCGGCTCTCGGGGGGCACGAGGTGGGTGGGGGGAAGGCGCCAAGGTTTTCGCCCCTTTCCCAACGAAACGTGGCGAGTGTCCCCCACGTCTCCCGCCCCCCCGCCCCCCCTGCTCAAAGTCCTCCAAACTGGAAGCCGCAACGTCTTTTCAGCGAGTAATCAGCACAAGTTGAAAGGCACATGCTGTCGCATTTCTGATCAGATTGTATGCTAAGCAGGCGGACGCCCCCTCCGCACGCCCCCGCCCCCGCCCCCGCCCCCCGCCGGCTGCGCGCTCGGCGCGGGGAGCCGCCAGGCAGCGCCCCTCACTTTGGCGTGGCGGGGCACAGCCGCCCGGCGGAGTGGGAGGAAGAAACATTAACTTCAACAGCTGTTTCTTGACCCCGGCTGTCAGTCTTCCCAAGAATAAATTTTGGAGAGTCCTATTTGAAACAAAGAGGGAGTTTTCGAGGAGAGAAAAGTTGGTTGGAGGCGGGGAGGCCGCCCGGAGCGGCGGGCGCGGGCGGCGGGCGGCCAGGGCGCAGCCGGCGGGCCTGGCGGGGCGCGGGCACCGAGCGGGCGCCCCGCCGCCCCCCCCGCGCCCCCCCGCGCCCCCCCGACGCGCGCCCGGATCCCGCGCGGGCGGGGAGCGCGCAGCTCGGCTCCAGTAATTCCCCGGCTCGGGCGGCTTGAAACTGCTCGGGCTGAATAGCATTTGCTGTTCCGGCCCGCGGCCGCCTCCCGCCGCGCCCGCGTCCCGGAAGTCGCGCGCCCGCCGCCGCCGCCGCCGCCGCCCCAAGTTTGTCAACACGAACTTCTCCGCGCGGGGTGCGCTCGCCTCCCGCGGCCGCTGCGGAGCCGCCGGCACACACACGCCCAAATAAACCTGCCGGGCGTCCCGGCCTCCCCCCTCCCCCCTCCCCCTTTCCTGGAAGGCAGGGGCTGGCGGGCGCCGGGGGATGGCGGGGGTGGGGGTGGGGGCGGGAAGGGGCTGCCGCGGCGGGCCGCAGGGTCGGGATGCGGCGCCGTCGGGGGGGGCTGCGGGGGCCGGGCCGGGGGGGGGGGACCCGGGGGGCTGCGGAGGGGCGGCGGGGGCTGGGGGGGACCAAGGGGGGCGGCGGGAAGGGACTGCCGCAGGGTCGGGATGCGGCGCCGTCGGGGGTCGGAGGGGGGGAGGGGGGCTGCGGGGGCCGGGGGCGGGGGGAGACCCGGGGGGCTGCGGAGGGGCGGCGGGGGATGGGGGGCCAAGGGGGTCGGCGGGAAGGGACTGCCGCAGGGTCGGGATGCGGCGCCGTCGGGGGTCGAAGTGGGGGGGATGGGGGGCTGCGGAGGGGCGGCGGGGGCCGGGGGGGGGCCGGGGGGGGTCGAGGGGGCGGCGGGAAGGGGCTGCCGCGGTGGCCCCCGCAGGGTCGGGATGCGGCGCCGTCGGGGGTTGGGGGTGCTGCCGCGCTGGGCCCGCACCTCTGCACCTCTGCCCGCGCGCCGTCGGGACCGGGGGTGGGGGGGCGGCCCCTGGGCCCAGGTCACCTGCGGCGCCCTCCCCCCTTCTGCGCTCCTGCGGGACCTCGCCGTAGCCCCCCCTGGAGACCCTTCGGAATAAAGGGCATTAGGGTCACGAAATGTGTTTTGAGGCTCCAGCCGCACCCTGACCGAGATGCTCGCGGTTGGAGGGCAGGGCCGGGCCACCTCTTCGGCCTGCAGCAGGTCGGGCCCGACACCTCGGTGAGGCCCTTGGGTCCAAACTTAACGGACTCCCTTCCCCGAGCAACGTCTGCGGCTGAGTTCAAGTCGCCTCCACCCCGTTCGGGTGTCCGTGGTCTCCAGCTGCTCCCCCCGCGGAGAGGCTCCCGGCGCGGCCCCCCATCCCCCTCAGCCTCCCGCCCGGTGCTGGGGAGGAGGAGGAGGAGGGGAGGGGAGGATGCTGAGTAACCCTTTCCCTTCCCAGCTGTCGCCACGACGCATCCATCCTGCTGGGATTGCTGGGGAGGCCCAGGCCTGACTTGCAGAGTTGCGGCCCCAGGCGCCCAGGAAGCTGTGCCCCTCGGGGCCCCCGGGTTCTCCTGGAGGAGCTGGAACCTCAGACACTGATGCTAACTTTGTATCTAGTTTGAAAGACTGCATAGCGGCATTCAGAACCTGGAGGACAGCTGCTCTCCCCCACCTACTGCAAAGTCAGGTGTGCGTGGCCGAGAGGGTTGGGTACACCTCACGTTGGCGACCCAAAGCTGGCTCCCTTGAACTGGAAATCCATGCACTTAATGGGTGCAGGAAAATTCTACTCTTCAAAAACAAGTCAAAGCGCATACATGTCTCCAAAGAGAGTATATTACCCATTATCCCACTAGACTACGGTGGGGAGTGGAGAGGCAGGTTTTTTTCATTTAGGAAGCCAGGTACTCCATTTACTCTCTTGCTTGTTGGCTGTTATTAATCATGTTTTTAGAAAAAATTATGTCTACAGCCATGAGTTTCTGATAACAAGAAGGAAGACACTTTTCTCTGTTTTTCAGAATGTCCTTAACAGGAAAAAAAAAAAAGAAAAAAAAAAATTGTACTAGTCCCAAGGGGCCAGCTTACCTTAAACACAAAACAAAAAGCCAAAAGCAAAATCTAAAGAAAATGCAATTCAGGTGTTTCTCAGGGACTAGAAGATACTTTTGACAAACACAAATCAAACTGACTCAAATACGGTTCTGGAGCAGAGTTCTTTAAACACACACACACAGAGAAATGTGTTTTCTTGAAAGTTTAGCTATTCACTACAGTGAATTTTCCAGTTGGCGATGCCTCAAAAATTCCCCTGCGTTATTTAGACTTCTTTGGGTGGTGTTTTAATATTTATTTATTTTCTTATAATCCACATAGTACTACTCAACATTGTTGTACCTCTGTGTGGACATGAATCAACAAGGACATGTGGAGGATTCCATTTCCAACTCCACATGCATGAATTATTTGGCCTGATTGTTAATCTGTCATAGTGTAAAAAAAAAAAAAACCTGATTTATAAAAGGCTAGAGGACTTTTGCAGAACAAGGTAGCGTATGGTTTCCATGGTTGGGCTTATTTACAAATAAAACTATTTTCCATTTCTGTCCACAATTTCCTGGTTGCACAAAGATAATTTTCAGAGTTTTCAGTTTCTAGTTCCCCAATGGGAGCCGTAAGCATGAGGAAACAATTTCTTTTTACAGTGATGTGAGCGCTATGCTCATCTGGATTTAGTTACTTCATAAGGTAAATATCACTAAATGTGCACTGGGATCTTTGGGGATCTAAGGTGCTGGACCGATGAAAATAGTCTACTGTGAAATGCTAAAGAATGTCAAACAACTGAATTTGAATTGGTTTGCAGAGCTAATTGGGTCAGCCATGGTATTCTTTAAAGTGGAAATTAATTTGAACATTTTTAAAAAGTAATTTCAGTTTACTTTTGGTTACATTTAGGCTATTTTGGTCACTATGATTTTTAGAATTTTACCCCAGGAATTCAATTAAAACAGACCCATCTGAAAAATATATATACCCTTCTGTGAATATCTGCTAATGAAAACGTAGGTTTTTGAATTTCATGCTAATTACCTTTTTAAATAATGAGGTTTGTGAAATTATTTTTATTTAAAGGCAAAATATCTGCATAGATAATGGCCAAAGCTAACCAACTGCTTTTAAAAGTAATGAATATTAATGAAGTTCATGAATAGCACAATACTGCCCCTGCCTGCCTTAGGAAAACAAATGTATTGACTTCATTCTCCTAAAATAACAACCCTTAGTTACTGATAGTTAAAATAATTTTGTTGCTAAAAGCTTGTACATAGTGCAGGTTTTTTTTTTGCAATTAATAAGACTTGGCCTTGTTTGCTAGACTTATATCTCTTCCCAATAACTAAGCATATTTTATCTTTTTACATATCTGAATGCTATTTCTTTTTATTCATTTGCCACCTCATGACGTTTCATTATCATTTTCCTAAGTTTTCCCCTGTCATTTTAGTAGCTCACATGAATGACTTAGGAATTTCAGGCCTTCATACATATTTGGTACATAGATAATGGCATCATTAGTCAGCACTTCCATTCATCTAAATTTGTCTAAGCATATTGGAAGCGGCTCATGACATTTTGCAATGAAAGTGACAAATGGATGTCAATCAAGTGGCCGTGCCCATTTCACCCTTATTTTGTGTTATGTGTAAATGTTTATGTATATTTCTTCAATAAGATAGGCTATTTTTTTATCTGGATGTGTGCCTGCTAAGGCAAGTTTCCCAGGCAGATCACTGGTTGGCATTAGACTAAATTTGCAAAATTTAACAAATGAATGACAAAAGAAAAGAAATAGCATATACAATTAAATGATGGGATCCACTTCTTTAAGATAAATAATTTTTGATGCTCTAAATTTCTAAGATTCTACAGTTTTACTTCAAATGAATTTGTAATGAGAAAGGTAAAAATCATTCAAGTAAGCCAGCAAATTTGGGTCAAAATGAAAGCAGCTCTGAGAGAGAGAGAGAGATGTTCCTGCTTCCCATAGGGCTGGTTGGAGTTTTCTATTTAAAAAAAAAAAAAAAAAAAAAAAAAAATATATATATATATATATATATACACACACATATATATACACACATGTATAAATATACATATATACATGTTTAAATATACACACACTGTATTATACTCTAGTGTCCTACTTCCCTTTTCCTTCTTTGTTTTTAATAACCAGTCCAATCTCTAGTGTTATATGCTAAGTGAATGTGCTTATTAGAACTTAATGCCAGTTTTAATCTAAGATTACTTTGCACTTGAAAATCTTTTGCTGTTTTATAACCTGTAACATGTTTTTACATGTTTAGGAGTGCTGCTGCTGCAGTAAAAATTCTGCGTTGATAGTATAATGAGTTTATGTGTTTAGCCAAAAAGTGCAGTATGCTAAATTAGTAAAGATTCTAAAATCCTAATGCTTTAGTAAACCTTTGATAACAGTTGTAGCTTTATGGATTAAAAAAATCTTTTTAATATTTTAATACCACATAGAAGTATAGTTGTTGCTTTTTTCCTAAAGTTGGTTATGGAATTTCTTTGTCCCGGCAGCCCGGGTGGCTCAGCGGTTTAGCACCGCCTTCAGACCAGGGCCTGCTCCTAGAGACCGAGGATCGAGGATCTAGTCCCACGTCCCACGTCGGGCTCCCTGCATGGGGCCTGCTTCTCCCTCTGCCTGTGTCTCCACCTCTCTCTCTCTCTCTGTGTGTCTCATGAATAAATAAATAAAATCTTTAAAAAAAAAAAATTTCTGGGATCCCTGGGTGGCGCAGCAGTTTAGCGCCTGCCTTTGGCCCAGGGCGTGATCCTGGAGACCCGGGATCGAATCCCATGTCGAGCTCCCGGTGCATGGAGCCTGCTTCTCCCTCTGCCTGTATCTCTACCTCTCTCTCTCTCTCTCTGTGTGTGTGACTATCATAAATAAATAAAAATTAAAAAATAAATAAATAAATAAATAAAAATTAAAAAATAAAAATAAAAAAAATTTCTTTGCCCATAAGGAATATTAAAGAAAAGTTTATCATTTGAAGTTATTTTATTTGGAGATGCTTTGGAGTGAAGCTAATCTTTATACCCAAGATTACAGATTGCAATTTCACTTACCATTATCCATGGCAGGATGTTTAATTTTACTCCTGTGAGCCAAAGAATTTTTAGTGACTTTTTAAAAGTGGAATGTAGAAAGTAGGTCCAGCTCATTGTGAATGTGGGAATTTGATAAATCATGCTTGAAATGACCATTTTACTCTATGACTTGTTGTATAATGGGTAGATGTGAAAAAGAAGTTACCGACTCAACTGTGAGTTTAGGGTTTAGAATATCTTTTGATTGTAGCTACAGTCAGAGTCATCATGACAATTCCATTTAGCATTCAATAGGTTCTTGGGTCCACCAGTGCTTTTTGTTCCAAATTTCTGTATATAAAGGTACAAATCAGTTTTTTCTAACTGCCTTTTCCACAAACTAAACTTGCTTTCTAAAAATCAGACAGGGCATCTTTTTCTGTTTACATATGGGAACGAAGAATCTTGAATTAGAAAAAAAATATTGGCTCTCATGATTTTGGATACAAAGTAATATATATATATATATATATCAAAGGGCTAACTGCCTTTTTTAGGAGGAAAGAAGAAGACTTGGTTTTGTTAATAAACAATACTAACTCAGCTTGAACTACGATTGGGAATTAGATATGGAAAGGTCCAAGCTGTTCCGACTTAAATTTTCAGATATGTAACATATGTGATGACCACCCACCTAGTGGTTAAATAATGTTTACTTTCCTACAATTTCCTGAGCCCACTTGACTTTGGAGACTTAAATATGGCATAAATCTCTGTGCTCAGGCGCCTGGTGTGGGAACTCTGAAGTAGCAGGAGCCTCCAGCCTTGACTCTAGTTCCTGTCAGCCTGTGTTCCAAGTCCGTGGTTTGTTCTCCATTGCACACTTGACTCCTCTCTCCCTGTAGGCTCTCGCCCTTTGGTGTGCCCCCATTGGGCCTGTCTGGGGCCCCCAGAAGGCAGCTACTGAATGGCTGTATGACATCCTAGGGGTATAGTTTCACAGGTTCAGCCTCACCTACAAGCTCTGTAAGGCTAAAATTAGCCAGCTTCCACCCCCCACTTTCAAAAGGCTATATTTAGCCAAAGGATCTTAAAGATGAAGAAACTCTACAAGAGGCCTGTAAGCTGAGGCTGCATTCAGCTTCTGGTTCCCGAAGAATCCACAGTCCAGAGCCCAGAGGCCCTTTAAAATGTTTTTTGATCTCAGGGGGGCTGGAATTTAGGAATCCCTAAATGCCTGTAAAAATCCCGCACCCTTCCTTCTCATTTAGCCAGTGCTTGCAACCACACTGAGCCCATTGCCTTAACAAGGACATGAAGAAGCTTTTGGGTAGGCTTGGAAAAATGACAGGGATGAATGTTTCTCATCCCACTGTTCCAAGGAGAAGACTGGAGGACAGGCGGCTGAAGGGACAGATACCGGTGCAGACACTTGACAACTCCTGGGCAGAGGGCCAAACACTGGGCCAAGCACTGGGCGAGGCTCCAGAGGCCGGGCCCATGCCCAGGGCACTCAGTGGTTTAAAGCTGGCACAAAAAGAACACTCCTGCCGGCAGGAAACTGAGTTGAACAGATTGGGAAAGAGCAAAAACAGGCTGCCCAGGAGGCTGTCTCCCAGGCCTACAGTTTCTAGTTGTCAGTGGCAACCCAGGAGAGAACAGACTCTGGCTTTCCTCCTGCCTGGGGGGCTGGTGGAGCATGCAGTGCACAAGGACCAGCACAGGAAGGCACAGAGGAGAGGTTTGGCACATTCCTGCTGGAGAGAAACCCTTCAGCAAGTCAGAATTCCCAGGCCAGCTTGGACTTGGCTCTGAGAGGAAGTCCTGACGCTTTATAATTTCTGTAAAATACTAGAACTTCCTTGCCCCAGAATTTACTTCAAGAAGTTTCGTTGAGAGGGTAAGGTGAAGAGCACGGTTTTCTCAGCCTCTAATTTCATTTCTTTTATGTAATGCTTACTGTGTTTATAAGAAAAAAGAAACATGGAAGACTGGGATCAATTCCCCTCCTGTTGCGATAGGATCCTCCTATTTTTGATGTGTTAAACCAGGACAGCTATTTCTTAAGGGCTAAAAGTTGCTTAATCACTGCCACTTCCCTGCTCCGAGAGGAAGGCAAAATAGTTCTGAGTTTTATTAAAGAATGCTGGGTGCTAAGGAATCCAGGCATTGTGTTGATGCCAAAGGGAGAAGAAAGAGAATGAAGCTACAGATTTGCAGAAATCCAAACGGGCTTCGGGTCAATAGCAGGGGATTTCAGCCAGTGGCTCATATAATTAACAGAAAAAACAAAAACACATTTTTCCCCCTTCTCTCCTTGAGTAAGACATGACAGTAAAACTCACTAGTCACCTCAGACCTCCTGAACCCGCGTCTTTAGGTGTGCATGGGAGAGTGTGTTTGGGAATCTGAAGCTTCGGCAAGCTTCACAAGTGGTTTTTTTATACATGCTGAATTTGAGAACCACAGCCATAGAGCTCAAGAATAATGTCATCCTTCTGTTATCCCCAATCATGAAGGTACATGAGGATTTTTACTTACTTTTCTAAGTGCTTAGATAAGTATCCCTATTTTACAGATGAAGAAGCTTGGCCATAGAGAGGTCAGACAACTTTTCCAAAGTCAAGATGAGTGGCAGAGCCGGGTTTCAAACACAAGCTTGTGGCATTAGAGTCCCTTCTGATCACTCTGCTCTGGGCAAGCTATATCATCTCTATAAAATTTGGTTTTCTTGTGGCTACCATGGGGACAAAACCTACTTCAGGAAGGTGTGAGGGCTAGATATTGATGTAAGTAAAGCTCATGTCACTCAATGAATGATTGTCCTTACCAAGTAATGAAGTACTTGGTACCAAGTACCAAATCACATAATGGGTAATCCACACAGAGATAACCAGTAATTGACTAGATTTTCTGAATCAGCTTCATAGTTATATTTTATTTCACCTGCACACCTACTCATACTTATTTTGTATAAGAAAGTCATCTCCTGGTCTCTATCCAGTGCTCTGATTTGGGACTATGATACATGAGAGGTGAACAAGCCACAGAAAGTCTAGAATCTATTGCTGGATTTTCTAATGCCAGTCTGGATGGAATCTAAAAATCATTTCCAAATACCCAAGATAACTGGCTGAATTTTTCTTGACTAATGTATACAACATCTAAGGAAAATGTCTTAAAGCTGCTCTGATGCCACATGGCATTTCCAAAGCTTTGAAGTCCATTTTAAGAAATCGATTTGGTTACATCATTGCTTTATTAAGGCCATAAAGTCTGTCTACCTTGCCTGGTTCATCTCCCTAGACAGATTTTCCGACACTCTCCAATATGCCTTCCCACATGTTCTCTGTGCTGGAATATACCTTCTTCTCTCTCTTCCTGGAAGCTACAATTCACTTTTCAAGACCACATCTCAAATGTTACCATCTGCATGAAGTCCCTCCATCTCACTTCCCCAGAGAGAATTGCTCTCCTCTGTGCTTACACAAAACACAGTTAAACCTCAGGTGCAGCACCATCACAAAATATTACATTGAAATGATTGTCTTGTGTGCACTTCCAAGCCAAGGACCATGATTTACATGTTTTTTGTGTATGTCAGAAACTGGCACCGTTGATGGTGCATTTTAAGTGTTATATAAATGCTTGTTAAATGAATAGAAAGTTGTAAGTGGGGCAGATTTTTTTTTTAATTTTGGTTAAAAGGAATTTGATTGTACACAGGCATCTGACTGGTTTTCAGTGGGGCTAAACTGGGAGTTCTTGTTATTCATTGTGATGAAAGAAATAAACTCAAAGAAATGAACCTTCCTTCATGAACATACATACTGTCTGTTCTCATCTCCAGTGGTGGAAGTCATGCTTATCAACCTGACTTTGGACAGTTTTAAGAAAACGAACAAATGCCAATAGGTACAATGGCTGCAATTACATTACTAGGGATAGAAACTCAAAGTAGATGGGCTTGGGTTAGCATTGTAGTTGAATTTGAAGTCAAAGATGGCCTTGGAACATTTTAAGACCAATAATGTCTTATTGGTCAATATTCAGTTGCCCCGTATTCTATATTTTTTAAAGACTTATTTATTTGAGAGAAAAAAAGAGAACACAAGCAGGGAGGAGGGGCAGAAGGAGAGGGAGAAGCAGACCCCTCACTTAGCAGGGAGCCCAGTGTGGGGCTTGATCCCAGGACCCTGAGATTGTGACCTGAGCTGAAGACAGATGCTTAGCCAACTGAGCCATCCAGGCACCCCAATTGTCCCATATTCTAAACTATGGCAGGGCAGCCCCAGTGGCTCAGCGGTTTAGCACTGCCTTCAGCCCAGGGTGTGATCTTGGAGACCCAGGATTGAGTCCCATGTCAAGCTCCCTGCATGGAGCCTGCTTCTCTCTCTGCCTGTGTCTCTGCCTCTCTCTCTCTCTCTCTCTCTCTGTCTCTCATGCATAAATAAATAAAATATTTAAAAAAATAAAAAATAAACTATGCCATATTTCCCCCTCCTTTACTCCCAAACTTTCTATAAAAATCCTATGCTTCAGGTGGCTCAGATGATTGTCTAACTTCAGCTCAGGTCATGATCTCACAGTCCTGGGATAGAGCCCCTGAGGAGCTCCCCACTCAGCTGGGGGGTCTGTTTCTCCCTCTGCCCCTCCCCTAGCTCATGCTCTGGCTCACTCTCACTCTCTGTCTCTCTCTCTGTGTCTTTCTGTCTCTCTCTCTCCTTCTCAAATAAATAAATAAAATCTAAAAAAAAAATTCTACTTTTCAGAGCAGTCTTGGGCTAGTGGTGAATGGGAAATTAAGGAAAAGAGTAAAGTGAAGTAAGGCATTTTCTTCATTTTTCTTTGGCTAAGACCAGCATCTTGTCCAGAAAAATGGTGTCCTATAATTCCATGTGGCTGCCAGTGGTGGAATGAGTGGAGATTTTGGGCCCTGCATATTGTGGTCTCCTCTTTTCTTTTCCAGCATTATCCAATACAACACACCCCCTATGTCTCTCTGCTTCAGCGACACACGTCTTTTTCTCCATGTGCTCCTCCCTACAGAGATTACATAGGCTGTTCTCTTTGTAGGCAATTCCCTTTTCATCAAATTAGTTCTTTCTCATCCTCAACTCAAGTATCATTTACATAAGGAAGCTTTCCCCAACCTCCCTGACTAGGTTAGACTCCTTCTGATCCTCGAAATGGAAGGCAGCAGATACCTTGGGTTCCACATCCATTCACTGAGTCCCTCCTGTGTGCCAAACACTGTGCTAAGTCTTAAGAATACATGATGAATGAGACTCTGAATGTTGTCCTTATGGATTCTTTAAATCTTTTCTTATCTATGTATAAGTTGATTATAATGATGATGACAATGATGATACTGCTAAAGGGATGGTGAATATGTAGAGTAGACTTAGCATTGATTGCATACCAGATATAGTAAAATATAGGTGCCTTAACTTCATCAGTTCACTTGATTTTCACACAACTTATGAGCCAAGCATTTTATTATCTCTGTACCTGATGAAATAGGAGTTTCAGAAAAGTTAAATTTCTTTTCTTTCTCTTCTCTTTTTTTGAGTCCTCTCTTTTATCTTGCGTCTGGCTAAAGGTTTATCAATTTTATCTTTTCAAAGAACCAGCTCCTGGTTTCATTGATCTTTTCTACTGATTTTTGGTCTCTATTTCATTTATTTTGGTTCTAATCTTTATTCTTTCTTTCTTTCTTTCTTTCTCTTTTTAAAATATTTTATTTGTTCATGAGAGACACAGAAAGAAGGCAGAGACATAGGCCAAGGGAAAAGCTGTCTCCCTGCAAGGAGCCTGATGTGGGACTCTATCCCAGGACCACAGGATCACAACCTAAGCCAAAGGCAGATGCTCAAGCACTGAGCCACCAAGTGCCCCATATTTCCTTCTTTCTACTAGCTTTGAAATTTGTTCTTTTTTTAGCTTCTTCAGGTTTGAGGTTAGATTGTTTGATTTGTCTTGTTTCTTGAGGTAGGCCTGAATTGCTATAAATTTGCCTCTTTGAACTGCTTTTGCTACCACTGAAAGATTTTGGACCATTACATTTTTGTGTTCATTTGTCTTCATGTATTTTTTGGTTTCCTCTTTGATTTCTTGGTTTACTTACTTATTTTTTTAGTAGCATGTTATTTATCCTGCATGTACTTGTGCTTTTTCTAGAATTTTTCTTGTAGTTGATTTTTAGTTTCATACCATTGTGGTCATAAAAAATACTTGATATAGTTTGTCTTCTTGAATGTATTGAGATTTGTTTTGTGGCCTAACATGTAGTCTATCCTGGAGAGTGTTCAATGTGCATTTGAAAAGAATGTGTATTCTGCTGTTTGGGTATAGAATTTCTGTATATATCAGTTAGCCTTTTCTGGTCTAATGTGTCAGTCAAAGCCACTGTTTCCTTATTGATCGTCTATCTAGATGATATATCCATTGATGTAAGGGGGGTATTTAAGTCCCCTACTCTTATTGTAGTACTGTAAATTTATTCCTTTATGTCTGTTAATAATTGCTTTATGTATTTAGGTGCTCCTATTGGGTGCATAGATATTTACAATTGCTCTAACCTTTTGTTGAATTGTTCCCTTTATCATTATGCTCTTTTTTGTCTCTTGCAACAGTCTTATTTCTTTTAAAGATATTATTTATTTATTTGAGAGAGAAAGAAAGAACACAAGTGGGGAGAGGGGCAGAAGGAGAAGCAGACTCTCTGCTGAGCAAGGAGCCTGATGTGGAGCTTGATCCCAGGACCCTGGAATCATGACCTGAGCAGAAGGCAGACACTCAACCAACTGAGCCACCCAGGCCCCTTGCAACAGTCTTATTTTAAAGGGTATTTTGTCTAATATAAGTATTGCTACTTTGGCTTTTTTTCCACTTTGATTTGCAAGATGTATGTTTTTCCATTTCTTCACTTTCAGCCTGAATGTACCTTTAGGTCTGAAGTGAGTCTCTTGTAGGCAGCATGTGGATGGCTCTTGTTATTTTTAACCATTCAATCATCCTATGACTTTTAATTGCAGAATTTAGTCCATTTACATTTAAAGTAATTTTTTATAGATTTGTATTTATTGCCACTTTGTTACTTGTTTTCCAGTTGTATTTGTAGTTCTTCTCTGTTCCTTTTTTTCTTTTTTTCTCTTATCTTGTGTTTTGATGGCTTTCTTTAGTCTTATTTTTGGATTCCTTTCTCTTTATTTTTTGTGTGGAAAAGTTAAATTTCTTGCTCAAGATTACTCAGGACTCAACCAGACACTGGTCTAGATTATTTTAAGACTATATTTTTGTAGATTAAAGATAGGAACAAAAGGCAGAAATGAATCTGAAATCCCCCTAAAATCGTAACCTCTAATATCCTGTTCCCTGACCACATCTTCCTGTTCTTCCAAGTCTGTCTTTCTCTCACTCCTAATCCCAGTCAACCCCACAGAAACTCTCAGAGCCTCAACCGCTTATTCTCTCTGGTCTCCTTCCAGCCCCACATCTGTCCTTAGCTTTCACAAAGGCTTGCATACCTCATAGCCTTTTACTTTCACTGCATCCATCAGTGAAATATCACTGCTGTGATCAACCTCTTCTACTCACATACACTCTTAGCCTTAGATCACTCTCATGGAGTTGTTATAAAGATTTAATAAGTCAGTACATGCACTCTCTAAGAAATACCTCACACATAAATAGTGTTATTGTTTTTATTTATCCCTGAGAGCTAAGCACTATAGGAAGAAATCTTGTTTGTGCTTAGTCAACTTTCGGTGGATCCTTAATCTTTCTGTCAATCTTGTTACTTGGCAGGGTTAAGCCCTCATCTATTTTTTTTAGAACTATTCTAAATCTCTATTCTTCAGAGGTCTTAAAGTCAACTCCCAATACCCTTGCTATTAAATGACCTTGATAGCAGACATCACTTGGTGCTTGCTCACCATCCATTCCGTGGTAATTACCATCTGTGGTAATTACCATCTCCCACTCCACTTCCCCCACATTCACCATTCTCGAGTCTGTGGTTTGTGTGGATGACCATATCATCTTGGCCATCGTAATTGTTTCAGGGGTAGGCATTTGACCCAATATGATCTAATCAAAAACTTTCCTGAGACCTCAAAAGTGTGAATGTAAGAGACACTTTCTCCTATTGAGATTATCACTCCTAAGTAGTGTAAAAGGATGGAGATGTGGGCACATAGACATAGCCTTCCTGAAAATGAAATACAATCAACAGAATACAACAGAGCCAAGAAAAAGATAGGTCTTGAGTCTATCTCTTGAGAAGCTAGTTCTAGCTACACCCAATGATAGTATACTCCTTTTAAGTTATGTGAACTAATGTTTGCCCTTCTTTTTTTAAACTATTTGAGATTGGTTTCTGTCACTTGCACACTTGCAATTGAATACTATACTTCCTAATCACTGATAAAATGAAGGATAGTAAAATTCTTTCCTTGACATTTGCTTCATCAGTACATTTCTCTATATCATATCAGAATCTGGTTCAAGGCTCACTCCCTACCCCTTTGCTCCCCTCTCTCTTCTCTTTCTTTTCCTTCTGTTTTTTACCATTAGCCCAAAATTCACTAATTACCAACCCTCCTCTAACATATGCCATCTTTATCTTTCCATTTTCACCCAAACTACTCAAAGGATTAGTTTATATCACTCTCTCTACATCCATTTCTTCTATTTCCTTCTCTGCTTTCACATTCCACTCACTTTGGGTCACCAGTGATTTCATATTGGCAAATCCAAAGACATCTTTGGGCCTCACTTTACACTTGACAATGTCTCTAACTTTACTTCTCAAACCTATCTCTCTACCTAGATTCCAAGATGAGACACTGCTCTCTCCTAGTTTCCCTAAAACCCTCCTGGATACTCCTTCTCTATTCCCCCGTAGGTTTTTCTTCTATCTACTGCTTTTCTCAACCTACATACTTTTCTTGGGTGATCTAACTACCTCATGATTCTCATTTTTTGCCATATGCTGATGACGCCAAAATGAATTTCAAATATTTGCTATATGTTTACAGCTTGATATTTCAAGGGCATCTCAAATTCAGCTTAATAAAAACAGAATTTACCTTACTCCCAAATCTGCTCTCCCTGCTGTATTCTCTATCTCAGTTTGTAATGCCACAATATCCAGGGATGCAAGCCTAAAGTCTTGAGTACCATTTTTGTCTTCTGACTTTTACTTCCCAACACCTTGTTGGTCTTCCAAAATATTTATTGAGTCTATTTGCTCCTTGTAGTAGACCCTGATGGCCACCTGTCCAACAAATGTTCTCCCTGCCTTCTTCCTTAGTAACAAAATCCCAGTTTTGTTCAGGTATCTACACGATTGTGTAAAGATATGTGCTTGAGGGAAAGCTGACATCAGCCTTTGTCCCAGTTCCAAAGGATGAGTCTTGATTTGTCTGTTCTACACCAATCATGATAATTCTTGTCAAAGAATAACTCCAAAATAGTTAGGTCATTATCTACACAGAAATTTTTGACTCATATAGGAGGGAAACGGTCACTAGCTTGTTGTCAATGAACAAAGGTGAAACAACAGGAGTTATGGGGTGTGGGAAGGAAAAAATTCACAGACATTCTGGGAATGTTTAATTTTGTTTTATGTTTTGGATAAACTGATTAGCCTGCAGATGTTTTTGTTCACTCTGCCACCGCATTTTGCAAAATCCTTTTACCCTCTCCACCTTCCACTATCTCCAAAGGTATCATGTTTTCTGGGATTCCTCCCTAGTCAACTCCCAACTCCTGTTACATACCATGTGTATTAGACACCCTTTCTTTGTTTGGAAAGCACACATGCACACAGCATTACATGCTAGCTGCTAGGCTATGCTTTCTGTAGTTGTACAGAGTAGGAGGGAAAATATGTATTACATGCTAGATGTAGGCCTATTTGGGTATGGTGGAGTTTTTTAAAAAGGAAGAAAAGGTTATATTCATTGTGATTAAGGAACCTTGGTAATCCACAATTCTAGAGGTTGGATTTTCTCCTTTCTGAAATGCATGGTTACCAAACTTGAACTCCTATAACTGGAGAAAGACTCTCTTAAGGAAACACACAACTAGATCTTATTTATTTAGTACTTTACTCAAGTGTTATAAAGTGCTTCATCATAGCCTTGTTAATAGATATTTGCCCAGGGCAAGTAATAATTTACTGGGCAAAGTATAAAGGTTCTCATTTTATTCATTTCTTACAATATATTTTGTATGGAGGAAAAGAATTTATAGAGCTCTCAAATCCCACCTCCCAACTTTTTATTTTGAAAAATTTCAAATATAGCAAAAATCCATCATACTCTTCACCTAGAATCACCAATCATTAATATTTTGCAATATATGCTTTCTCTTGTCTTTCCCTCTACCTCTCCCAAACATGAACACACACACACACACCATTTTTTTTTATAGCTGAACAGTCTGAAAATAAGTTGCAGACATCATCCCTTCATTCTTCTATGTATGTATCTCCTAAGAATAAAGACATTGTCCTACACAGCCACAAGATCATTCTCATATTCATGGAATTCAACACTGATACAATAAACATATCTAACATATAGTCTATGTTCAAATTTCTCTAATTGCTCTAATTCTGATTCAGCTTTTTCCTCACTGGGATCTTATCAAGAATCATGCATTGTACTTAGTTATGTTTCTCTAGTCTTCTTTTCTCTAAAATGGTCTCTCCACTTTTTAAAACTTTCATAACATTGGTATCTCTGAAGAATCCAGACCCACCATTTTGTGAAATGTCCCACAGTATGTTTCTGATTGTTGGTAACATCACGCTAAACATTTTTGGCAAGAACACCAGGAGATATTTCTTAGTATAAGAAATATACTAAAAAAAAAAAAAAAAAGAAATATACTAAGTATAAGAAATATACCATGATATATTTCTTAGTATAAAGAATAAAAAAGTTGTTCCATTATTGGTGATGTTAAATTTGATCAATTCTCTCTCCCCTGCTGCCTGCCTTTTAGTATTCTTCTTAAGTGAATCATTGATTGTAGTAACCTCATAGAGATAAGACCAATATCTCCATTTATTGAGCATTTAGTAAAGTGAAATGGAGAATAAGATATTTCTTTTTTAAAAAACACTTTTAAAATAAAATGGTAAGGTTTCAATTATCTGGATATTTTCATTAAAACATTTATAACACCTTAGGAAACAGAATTATCTGCACAGTTGTCTCAAATCTGCAACTCTCTTAGTTCACACAGATCTAACCAGCTAATGGCATCTATTATCTCCAATTCACAAATCGGCACAAAATTTAAATGGCTTAAAAGCAACACGATATGGTGGGCAAAAAGAGATTAATCCAGAGCCTAGAGTCGTCAAACTTGTCTAAGGACCTTAAGTAAATCACGTGCTCTTCCTAGGCCTCACTTTTTGATTCTGTGTAATGGAAAAACAAGACTTAAGGATTTCTAGCTTCTTTCATTTTAAAAGTTTATATATCTGTAGCTAATGGCCATATACTCTGAATAATTTGACTCGTAATTGTAAATGCTTATGCCTTGTGCAAGATCAAGTTAACTTTTTCTTTTACCTGTTGGAAATAACCGAATTTTAGAAGTAAGAAATATGGAAATTATCCTTTCAACCTCCCACAGGTTGTGGGAAACACATCTTATTGCTGGCCACCTGGACTGTGCTTGAACACTTTAGTAACCATGTGAGGCAACGTGTCTGTGTGTGGACTCAAGTCCTGCCTCAGCCATTTTAGATCATTCTGATGATCCATGACATCCCCAGACTCAGGATCTTAGTCATGTCAGGCCGCTACATCAAAATGGCGTAGACTGGGATGCCTGGGTGGCTCAGTTGTTGAGCGTCTGCCTTTGGCTCAGGTCGTGATCTTGCGTCCAGGGATTGAATTCTGCATCAGGCTCCCTGTGAGGAGCCTTCTTCTCCCTCTGTCTATGTCTCTGCCTCTCTCACTGTGTCTCTCATGAACAAATAAATAAAATCTAAAAACAACAACAACAACAAAACGACCATAGATTGAATGGACTATAAAGGATATAAATTTATTTCTCACGATTCTGAGGGCTAGGAAGTCCAAGATCAGGAAGTCTAGGCACCAGGGTGGTTGTGGCCTAATAAGAGCTCTCCTCATTTAGAACTGGAGCCTTCAAAAAAAAAAAAAAAAAAAAAAAGAACTGGAGCCTTCACTGTATCTTCACATGGGGGAAGGGATCTTTCTCAAGTCTCTTTTATAAGGGCGTTAATCACATTCAGTACAGAGAACTGTACCCTCATCACCTAATCACCTCTCAAAAACCCCACCTCCTAATACCACCACATTAGGCATTAAGATTTTAACATATGAATTTGGGGGAAAGAGGAGGGATACAAATATTCAGACTATAGCACTTACCTTCTCTTGACCTCAGACGTCCCTTCCTTCACTCTCCAATCATGCACCTGTGAGTTTATCCCTGGAACTCATAGTTCAGCTCTTCTCTGCCTCTGAGATCCAGACGTTTGGTCTTCTCTACTTTAACCCTCCCTTTCACTCTCCTCATTGCTCTTGAATAACACCAGGATGTAAAATCCCTGGGCACTTTCCTTCTTCCCTATCTGGCCTACCAATTCCTTACAACTATATTTATCTTCTACCCAGCCTGGGCAATCACTTCAGCATTGCCCTTACAACTTCCTAGACACCCACAGCATTTCTAATTTTACCAGGTGTACTTGAACATTTATTTATATGCGAAATACTGCACAACATAGTTGCATAATATAGAACAGCTGTGCAGAGAAACAAAAAATCAACTTGTGATAAATGCTGTAAGGTGAGTGTACACTTTTTGGAATAAAAATAAGTGTTTAACTATATGGGTGACCTAAGCAAGCAAATACCACTGACCAAGTCGTACTATTCATGTAGCATAAAATGGCAACATTTCCAGGTGAAAATGAGACACTTGCCAACTTGCTGATGTGAGATTAAAAATATTACACAGGTAATTTTAAAGGCCTTATAACATTGAGGGCTGCAGCCACATGAGGTCAAATATTTCTTCTGATGTGTAGTGATACGTCGGAGATGGAATATAACAATTATAGATAAAAAAATGTGACCCTAAGTCTTTGGATGTTTTTTTATTGTATTTTCAAGAGTAAATAAGTACATCATATTTCAGAACAACATGCTTTTAATGCTAATGTAAATCATGGGTGCCTTTCCTCATATTTTGTTCCCAGTAGATTTCTTTGCAGGGTCTTAATATAAATAGTTATATTTAGAAATCAGAATAAAATATTGGCACTGCAAGGACTCTTAGAAATCATTCATTTTGTGAGTGAGAGAACTGAAGCCCAAAGGGGCAAAAACACTTTTTCAAATCTTATAGCTCTGGTGATTGAGCCAGATAATAGAGCCTGGCTTTGAAGTCTAGCTTCTTTCCCGGTGATTTTCCAGCTGTCTATCTGGGAGCTTTGGAATCTCTAGGGGTGTGTTAAAATTACCTTGGGGGGAGAGAGTTGATTGTTCCTCATCTTCTTCAATTAGAACTACATTACTTTTGAATGTTTTGTATATTGCAGTTTTTCCTAAAAATTTAAACTAAAGCAAAGGATCCTAGTGTTAAAACACACATACTTTATTAAAAAAAAAAATTGATAGCCATGCCTTATCCATACAAATGGTGGTTGAATTTTTTTCTCTGTAGTGACTAGTATGAAGTTATAAATTATATGCATTTCATATATTTTTGTTCTTTAAAGAAACGCATCATAAATATTGCCACAGATAAAACTGGAGATAGAGATAAACTGAATAAAATCCTTTCTTTTGCTGTCTTCACAATCAGCAGCCTTCTTCTTGACTTTTCCAGCATGCTACCTAGCTATTCCAAAATGAAGAGAAAGAAATTATGGCAGATGTCATGAGATGAAACAAAAAACAAGCAAGTTTTGGTCTCTAAAACTCACCCTGTACTCACCTCGTGGGAGCCCAATGTATTATGTATAAATGGCTAGAAGCCTATGATATTCATACTATTTTGTAGCAGGAACATTTATTTTCACAGCTCTGTTCCTTCTCAAGAATTTCTTCCCAAGGAATACAAATGTTGATTGATATCTAATTAGTAATAGCACACATTTTCCTCAGTTTTCTTGCATATTGCTATTAAGAGCAACCAATAACTTTCTCACATTATGGTGACTATAGCTATCCATGTTTTCCTGGGGTCATGGAGTGGTGTACGTTTTAGTCCCTGTAGGCTTTCTGGCTTTCTAGTTAACTGATATTTTCAAAGTTGATTTAGATTATTGGTGCCTGAAATTTTTCACTGATCATTTCACCTCTCCTTAATTCTAAAAAGGGTTTGGTTATCAAAAGAAATTTGAGTAGACTGTTAAAAAACAAAAACAAAATCCAAGTGTGAATATTTCTTGATGACACTGTTTTCCCCGTGGGGACAAACTTAGTTCGCACAGTGATAATTCACAAACATTTTGGTTTCCAGTTTTGAGCTTCTTTCCGTTATTAAAGCAATTAAATTCTATGAAAACAGAAGCCCATTTCAAAAATACCAGGAGCATGGATTTCCCTTAAAATTTTTTTTAACTTTCATAGAAAATTGAGATATAATTTCACTCCTTTAACACCTTAAGAGATGTATAACCTTTCTTAATCCAGTTGTTTTTCTTCAGTACCTATGGTGATGTGGTTGCAATGTTAAAAACCAAAGGTGTGGACTAAACTCTGGCAATGATGTTTCTAAACTAATCCAGCATGAGGAGAAAAGTGATTAGAAAGAAGACAGTTCCCAATGGAAGATGGATAAGCTATTTCCAGAAACTACCATTACTACTGAAAAAAAAAAAAAAAAAACTAATTGCTTTCCTCTTGTGTTTGGACATTTGCACCAGTTCAAGAAGGACAAAGTGTGAAGAAACTTCACCTTTCTGCTACTTATAATGGCTTCTTTCCTGAAACTGCTCAGAGCTTTGGATTTCCAAAGCAAATTTTTTTTAAGTTTGTTTCTTTGTTTATAGAGACAAAGAGCACATACACTAGTGGGGGGAGGTCAGAGGAAGAGGGAGAGAGAATCCTTAGCAGGCTCCACACCCAGAGTGGAGTCCAGTGCAAGGCTTGATCTCACAACCATAAGATCACAACCTGAGCTGAAATCAAGAGTTGGATACTTAACCAACTGAGCCACTCAGGTGTCCCTCCAAAGCAAATTTTTAAGATAATAGGCTAATATGCTTATGAAAGAAAAAATGAAAATGTTTCTCTATGAATGATTAGATCAATAACTTATTGTTGATTTAATAAGTATTATGGAATTCTTATTATGTAGCAGGCACCGTGCTAGATTAAAAACAGCTCTTAGAGAATCTTTGCCCTGAGTGGGCTTACACATTACTTCTAATATGACATAAATAATAACTGACAGTAGGAAAAATTGTTATGCAAGCCCCAGGAGAGGGAATGCTTCTAAATATAATTAAAATGGTTCAATTTATGATTTTTCAACTCTTAGATGGTGATAATCATTCAGTAGAAATGATACTTTGAATTTAGAATTTTAATCTTTTCCTGGGTTAGCAATATGTGATACAATACTTTCTTTCTCATGATTATGGGTAGTAGCATAGCAGCAAGCCACAGCTCCCAGTCAGGAGAGTAAACACGCAATCAGGAGAGCAAACAACCAATACACATACAACCTTCTATATCCATACAGTCATTTTGGTTTTCACTTTCAGTATAGTATTCAATAAATTACATGAGCTATTCAACACTTTATAATAAAATGGGCTTTGTGTTAGATGACTTTGCCCAACTGTAGGCTAGTGTAAGTGTTCTGAACATGTTTATTTATTTACTTATTTTTTGAGAGAGAATGAATGAGTCGGGGGAAGGGCAGAGGGAGAAGCAGACTCCCCACTGACAGAGGGCCCAATGTGGGGCTCGATGCAAAGCTCCATCCCAGGATCCTGGGATCATGACCAGAGCCAAAGGCTGATACTTAACCAACTGAGCCACCCAGGTGCCTCCTGAGCATGTTTAAGGTGGGCTAATCTAAGCTATGATGTTCAGTAGGTTGGGTGTGTTAAGTGCATCTTGACTCACAATGTTTACAATTTACAGTTATGTAATCTCATCCTCAGCTGAGGAAGATCTGTATCCCCCTAGTACCATTCTGGGGCTTTGCAAAAATTTTCTAAGGTAGTTCTACCTAAACTTATATTAGGCTAGCAATTTATATGGGTATGGGAGAAATATATCTACTCTTAAGTTCTAGGAAGTTCAATATAACATGCTAATAATATATTATAAGATCTGGAAATATTTGTGTTGATGGCTCAAGACCTCAGAGTTGTCCAAGTGACTGTTCTCTGTGACTTGATATTGTGGGAAGGATGTAGGCTTTTCTCTAAATACAAATTCTTCCAGTTATTAATTGAATTAGCAGGAATGGTTCACTTAGTTGTTTTCAATCTCGGTGTCCTTATATATAAAGGTAATCCAAGTGCCTTCTTAGTGCAGTAGGTAGCACATCAGTCTCAGAAAATTAAGTGAAAAATACTAACTGCCCGGTGAGGTTGTGATGAGGTAAATTGAACTAATATGTGAAAGCACTCTGTAAAATTTGAAGTCCAATAAAAAGTTACTATTTTATAGCAAATACATTTTATAGCAATGGACATTCATCAGCTTGGAAATAGCACTGTTGTAATCATAGTACCAACCTTTCAGAGAAATGCTTGTCAAGTTTGTCAGAATTCCTAAAAGAAGATTATTTCAATTCTATGAGTATTAATGGTTAATATTACCATATAGCTCTTTAATATTTTTAAGTAATAACTGTTGGATTTTGTGGAAAAACAGATTCTGTTTCTTTTCTTGAGGTTACCAATTATATAAAATTTATATAAAACTGGATTGATAAACCAAAACTAAATGAGAATCATCTGCATAATCATGTGACAAAGTAATAGAAACTTACTACCTAAAATGAAAAGAATTGTATTGGTTAGGATGTTTTTGGTTACAAATATCAGAAGACCCAATAAACATGGATTTAAATCAAGAGGATATTTATTGTTTATTTCACAAGGGTCTAGTTGTAGGCAATCCCAGAGCTTATTCAGTGGCTCAACAATATTAGAGTTCGAAAAACAGCAACGGCAATAACCGCAACAACACAATGTTAGAGCTTGGTTCAGCACCTTTGACATTATCTTCTTCTTTTGTCATGCTGCTGCCTCCTGGGCAGTCAGTCATAAGATATATGTTGCAACTCCGAACATCAGGCCCTTACAGCCCTATTTCAGACAGGAGGAATAAGAGGATTCCAAGAAAATCTTAAATACCCATCCTTTTTGTCAGAAAGCAAAATATTACCCAGAAGGCCCCTGGAGTTTCCCTCTTACATCTTATTAACCAGAACTAGGTCACATGACCACCACCTGCTGCTGAGAAAATAAATATCCAGCAAAAGAGGTCCTTACTGTACCATAGAGTCTTAGACCTATCAAGGTTCATTTCCTGGAGCCAGTCACACTGTGGCCAAAAAAAAAAAAAATCAGCATCTTAAAAATTAGAATAAAGGTGGATGGGAAAAGACTGTTGGAAAACTCCCTGATGGTGTCCTTCTGCGATATTTGAGTGTGTGTATATAAGTAGTTATTGAGCTAGACCCTATACAAAAGAAATATTATCCTTGTCTTTTAGCAGATAGATTCTAAAAACCATAGCCTGAATTGTAAGGTTCTGGTAAAGAAAGGCCAGAAGGTCAGCAAATACAATATTATATATTGTAGCAAAAAATGTCAAATTAAAAGCCAATTGCCTCTATCCCCTCTGAAGCACATCCAATGTATGACTCAGTGCTTGCTTTCTCTCTCGTGAAGTACTGATCTTCTGAAATGATTATTTTAATGTTTTAGCCAACAAGTTCTTATCCATCCAAGTATGAATTCTGTGATTAATTACAAGGTATACAGCTCTTGTCAAGTTATCAGCCTTTTCTCTTAAGCCACTTAAAAATTAGTTCCCTAACCGAGGCTGGGCTTTGATGATATAAACAGAAACCGTTAAGAACAAACTCCTGCTTGCTAAGTCAGATGAGAGCTGTTGCAATTTGCCCTCTTTCTATCTTATATCTTATTGATAGCTGACTTTACATCATTCTCTGTTTCATTAAAGCTAGGTATAAGGTGTGGTAAATTGCTTTTTTATAAATGCCATCTTTTCAACCCCCACTAGATCTAGCCAGAGACACACTATTTCATGATCCCACTGAATATCCTCTTAGAAGGAACATTAGTTTCAAAAGGAACATTAGCCAAGGACAGCCTAGAAAGATGATGACAATGTGTATTAGTTCAGACTTTGGATCCCTACTAAATTTCAAAAAGTGATCAAGTTCTAGGGCTTATTTTTTGTCACTTAAAGTAAAAAATCTTGCGTTTCCTCCTTCACAGTTTAAGTAAATTACAATAGTATTTTTGTCATACCAGATATTAGATGCAATGAGCCCCAGTGGCAAAAAAAAATAAAAATAAAAATAAAAAATCCAAGAATAATTTGTATAATTACAACTTTTCTCCCACCCTCTCTTCCCATTCAGTTTACACCATCTCTTAGTCTGGTTTCATATATTAGTAAGTAATGGAATAATACACAGGAAATGAATAACCCCTCCCCTGTCCTGTAAATCAGAAAAGTCATTTACAGGGACTGAGTGAATGGAGGGAGAGGTGTGTGGCAAGGGAATTGAACCTTAATGGCCCCTCAAGAGCTATAACCGTCTATCTCTTCTGCCACTATATCCCTCTTTCTTTCTCCCTCCCACTTGATCTTTCCCAATACCTCCATTCTTACCATCTCCCTTCTCTTTTCTCTCTTGATCATTCTCTCTCTCTCTCTCTCTCTCTCTCTCTCTCTCAGATTACAGATCTCTCAGGCCTGGAGACTGTTGTCTTACTAAGAGGTGGTCTATATATTTAAAAAAAATTTTTTTTAATTTTTATTTATTTATGATAGTCACACAGAGAGAGAGAGAGAGAGGCAGAGACACAGGCAGAGGGAGAAGCAGGCTCCATGCACCGTTAAATTTATTTTTTATTTGAAACTCCTGGGTGGCTCAGTGGTTGAGCATCTGCCCTTGGCTCAGGTTGTGATCCCTGGTCCAGGATCAAGTCCCATGTCGGGCTCCCTGCATGGGACCTGCTTCTCCCTCTGCCTATGTCTCTGCTTCTCTCTGTGTGTCTCTCATGAATAAATAAATAAAATCATTTAAAAATTTATTTTTTATTTTCTTGAGTTTTTTAATTTAATTTCGGCATAGTTAACATACAGTATTATGTTTATATAGTTTCAAGTGTATAATTCAGTGAGTAGCTATGTATTTTAAACATTGAATAAAAAATTCTCCCAAGTTCCTAAGTCATTCCTTGAGGTAAGCTTTACTCTTTTTAGACAGTGGGGTATTTCATGATTGGTCCTCCCTGGTGACCCCTGTTTTCTTTCTGTGTATTTTCCTGTGAGATGTTAATTTGTGGTTCAATTCTACATTAATTGTGAAAGAAGTCAGAGTCATGGGGAAAAAAATCAAGATTAGTAAATAAGAGCATCATCAAAACACTGCTGTAGAATGTATTTCCTACTTATATTCAAATATGGCTACTAATGGATAGTTCTATTAAGGTTTTAAGCAAAAGATATGAGTCATCATTCTTTTCTATCTACTTTTTGCTACTTCCTTTCCTTCTTTCAACTTTGAAGATATCGGCTTCCAACTTCTCAAGATACCAGCTGATCATCTAAGCTTTCTAAACCTTGTACATTAGAATCACCTTGGTAACCTCAAATAATACTGATATTTGAGTCTTTCCCAAAAATTATGATGTCATTCATCTGAAGTAAGCTGTGGGCATCAAGATTTTTTTTTAATGTCCCAGGTGATTATAATATGCAACCGAGGTTAAGAACTACTGATTGTTATGGAAAAAGTTACAAAACAAGGATGGAAAGGATGGAAAATGTGTTTAATGGACAGATTGTACAAGTTAGGTTCCAAGTTTGACTGCTGTGACAGAGATCCCAAATAACCATGGCTGAAATACAATAAAAGTTATTTTTATTTTATATTACAGACCAAGCTCATGGGCATCTTTACTTTGAAGAGTTGTCACAGATCCAAGGTCTTTTTATCTTGTTGCTTTGCTCTCACTCACATGATTTAGACCAACTCACAACTATGTCCATATTTGAGTTAGCAAGATGGCACACTCTTCTTTTAAGGGACAACCTAGAGATTGCACATGTCACTTCTATTCCTGTCCTATTGGCCAGTCTTAGTCACAAGGCCACATCTCATTGCAAGGAAAGCAAGAAAGGATAGCCTTTTTCTCCCTTTCTTTTCTTTTCTTTCTTCTTTCTTTCTTTCTTCTTTCTTTCTTTCTTTCTTTCTTTCTTTCTTTCTTCTTTCTTTATTTCTTTTTCTTTCTTTCTTTCTTTCTCTTTCCTTTTCTTTTTAAGAAAAGGTAACTTTTTAAAAAAAGATTTTATTTATTTATTCATGAGAGACACAGATTGAGAGAGAGGCAGAGACACAGGCAGAGGAAGAAGCAGGCTCCTTGCAGGGAGCCTGATGTGGGACTCGATCCCAGGTCTCCAGGATCACGGCCTGGGCCAAAGGCGAGCACTAAACCGCTAAGCCACCCAGGGATTCCCAAAGAAAATGGGACTTTTAATGTGAGCAATTATATGCCCTGAGAAAACTTGGGGCTTCTATTATTCTAAAGGAGGAGGAGGAATTATTGGAGGAAACTTGGCATTCTTTGTCACATATATCTTAGTGGCTTTCCAAAGTAAGACTCAAGAGGTCCTGAAGACGATGGGTTCAGCAGGAGAGAAAGTATGATAGAAAAGAGAACTCCGTGGTTAGAGAGAGTGATTTTGATGTTGAAGGTATTACAAAAGGAGTTGGCCAGGAACTGGCTTGGGTGAGTCAAGTAATGATAGATGAGCTTCCTAGAATAAAAGAGGTGCAGGAACCACAGGGCTACAAGGCTCACATGTAGAAACCATTGGTACAGAAAGCTCTTGTCTCCTGATCCTGCACTACAGATGCTGTTACTTTTCCCATCCCATGTATTTTATAACTAAAGTAAAATTGGACTATTTATTGGGTAATATTCTGATCCCTGAATAGGCTTAGTAAGAAGTGTTTTTTACACCTTAGAATTGCAAAACTTTTTGCTGGGTGAGGGATTTACACTTTTCTTTCAAATACAGGCCACTGCTGGTGGGCATAGAACCCTGGGTGTGTTGATTGCTAACGTGATTTATGGCAGCCCCTGTTTATTCAGCTACATTCTATGACCTTTCTTCCACAGTGTCCTCTGGCTTGATAAAATCACTCTATTCTATGTCAAGTCCTTTTAATCCTTTTTTGGAATCAAGAATGAAACAATTTCTAATGCATTCAACTCTAACTTTCTTTGCTCATTGTTTATTCCCCAAAGACTGAATAATACATTTAGAAGTTAAAGGGAATAAAGGGAAAAGGAGAAAAAATAAGTGGGAAATATCAGAAAGGGAGACAGAACATGAAAGACTCCTAACTCTGGGAAACGAACTAGGGGTTGGTGGAAGGGGAGGTGGGCGGGGGGTGGGGGTGACTGGGTGATGGGCACTGAGGTGGGCACTTGACGGGATGAGCACTGGGTGTTATTCTATATGTTGACAAATTGAACACCAATGAAAAATAAATTTATAAAAAAAAGAAAAAAATAGAAGTTGAAAAATTGGGAACTGTTGTTTTGTACACAGTACAAAGGTTTTCAGCCTGGCCTCAGATAAACCCTTTATTTTTTTTTTTACATATAAACTTTAGATCTCCAAAGTTAATAATTTGAGACTGCAGTTAATCATTTATATCCCCCAAATATATGGAATCCTCTAATTGGGTACATGAAGGGATAATTATACATACAAGAAAGACTGGTAATGAAGCAGTTATGAAGAAAAGTAGTATTGCAAAAAAAATAAAATAAAATAAGGGGGACTTAAAAAAGACTGGAAGTTTGGCCAGTTTGTCTATACATCTATCCATCCATTTATCCATCCATTTGTTCATCCGTTTATCCATCCATCCATCCATCCATCCATCCATTATTCCTTTCAAAAATCTTGCAAAATGTTAATCTCTTTAGAACTCACTGGGATTCAAAGATATTAGATAATATTTCTAATCCTCAAGGACTTTATATGTTATGTTAAGCAGACTCAATTTTGATGCATGGTTGGGAAGAAAGAAATGAAGGGAGATTATATACTGCATTTTAACTAGTCTGTGAAGGTTTTTTTTTTTTTTTTTTTTTTTTTTTTTTTTTTTTTTACTTATTTATTCATGAGAGGAGAGACACAGAGAGAGAGGCAGAGGGAGAGGGAGTGTGATGTGGGATTCTGTCCCAGGACCCCGGGATCATGACCTGAGCCAAAGGCAGATGCTCAAACACTGAGCCACCTGCTGCCCCTGAGAAGCTTTATATATATAATCTTATTAATGATTGAGACTAAGGAAGACAAAAGCTAATATCACAGTTCAGTAGAAAACAACACTGATGTATAAATAATGACATGTAAGACCATGTCATTGGTGCTATAATAAATGTAGGAAGCCAGATAAAAGACAGGCTGATTCTGCCTGGAATGGATGAGGAAAATTTCCTAGAGGAGCCCCAACTTCAACTGGATCCTGCTTGATGATCAAGAGTTGTCCAGGTAGAAAGGTAGGAAAGGCATTGTAGATGAAAAGAACAATGTACACAGAAGTATAGAGATGTAAGGATCAAGGCAGATTTGGACAATATTGAATGGTTAAGTGCTAAGAGGAAAGATTGGAGAGTTGGATTGGAATTCTATATGCCAAGGAAAGGCATTTGAATTGTATTCTCTAGGTAATAAAAAGCTATTGAAAGTTTATAAGAGTGGAAGTAACATGATTGGATTTAGGTTTTGGAAAGGTGACAAGAAAAAAAGGAAAGGGGGAAAAGACTACATTTACTCATTTTTACCTAGCAAATATTTATTGTGTACTTGCCAGGCATCTTCTTGGGACTGGGGATACAGCATTGCAATGGTAAAAAGTTCTTGCAGAATTTTTGCAGAATTCTTGCAGAATTCAAGTGGTGGAAGGAGACAGTCTATAAACAAAAATATGTGTAATCATTCAGATAGTGATAAGTACTATATGGAGAAAATACAACCTGGAAGGAACAGAGATATAATCTTTGCAATTGGGTGACCACCTTCCCATGTATAACATAACCTCCCACTGAAGGAGATAAGATAACAAACCTTGGACATATCTGTAGGAAGAGACTTTTGGGTGGAAGGAATAGCAAGTGCAAAGCCCTCTCTCTAGTATGAGATCTCTAGAAACCCCAAGATTACAATATAGTGTAAAATTCCCGTATTTACCTAAAAGTGACAGTTAGCCAAAGAAATACTGATCATCTTTTACATATCATTCCAACCTTTGGTCATTTCTCTATAATATTTGAGTTTGAAAAAAAAATATTTGAGTTTGGCCCAAACATGATCTTATATAGATTATTGTGGGGCCAGAATTTGGGACAGAGGTAATTAAACTGTTTTCTGCTATTACTCCAGACCAGCAATTTTGTATTTCAGCAGTAAAGCCTAGTCATCATGCCAAAGCCAGGAGAATATTGTTCTTTTTCTCTTTTGTAATTTAAAACTATTCATTTCATTTTCATATGTTCTGTATTTGGTGACCACATTTAAGGGAGCTTGCCCCCAAATCTAAGAAATACAGTGGTGTGGATAGCACATGTGGAAACCCTTCAGCAAATAAGCAAGATGAGTGGAATTGGGAATGTGTCTGGCTGAGAGCATTGCACACACACAGAGATAAAAATGAAGCCAGAATCTGGAATGAGATCATTAGTGTGTACCATTCTGGTACTGTAGTCAGACCACACACATATTTAATGCACTGAGCCCACCTTGAAATGCCCCTCATCCCCAAGAGAACAAAGTACTAGAAAAAATAAAGGGGAGGAGAGGATACTGAGTGATCCATAATGCTGTCAATGTCACAATCTATCCTGAACACCAGAATAAAGTTAATAGGGAAAGTTCTTTAGTGCGTGTTCAGCTGCCTGCCACCCAACACTGTGGCAGACAAGCAAGAAGGAAATAGATATATCATTATAGAATGTATCAATAATAAATTATAGAGATGACATATATAAGAAGTAGTTTCCTGTATTTATTTGAAGTATCAGTCGTTAGGATTGTATATTTGACTGCTCAATGCCAAAAAACTAGACAGTCTTAAATCATTTTTTAAGATTATTAACATTTTAATAATTAATCAAGTTAATAATCAAGCTGGTAAGAAATATTGAAGACAAGAATTTAAAAGTGTCAAGAAAATAGAAGAGAAGTAATAGTTTCCCCCATGTTCAAGAAATAAAAAATGCCTTGGAATAAACACAATCTATTTATAGCATACGTAAAGGAACATCTCTGAATTCTAAGCTTTATTTTTCACCTCAGAGGATTTCATGGTTTAGAGTAGAACATTTTCATTCCAAATCTATGTACCTTTTACTCCTAAAATTATTTTCTAAACTTTTCCAGCATTTCACTACTTGGTTTTATACAGTCAAGAACTTATACAGTTCAACTAACAGAACAGCTCTTAAACATTTTTTAGCAGTTAAACTCCTTCTATGTGTAAGGGTCCAATTGGGCAAGGTCCTGCAGGAAATGCAAATTGAGTAAAATGTAGGGTCTGCTTATAAGGAGCAAAGGAGGTAGGGTCAAAAATGATAGTACGATGATGCACAATATGCTTAGTGACCTAAAGGCTTAAAAGAGAGACAGATAACCGTGAGTTAGAGAAATCAAGGAAGGCTTCAAGGAAAAGTGACATTTGACCAGAGGGACCTGAATGGATGAGTGAGATTTCAATAAGCAGAAATGGGTTGGTTTAAATAGAGTGGGGAAAGCAATTCAGGTAAAGACAGGGCTCATCTGAGAAAAAGTTTCCTGTTTTGTTGGAGTATGGTATATATATGTGGGAGTAGAGGGACTAAAGCTGAGAAGGTGAGATGTCAGCTCAAGGAGTCTGGACCAGATTCAGTCAGCAGTGGGCTCTATCCAAATCAATGTGACATGATGTGACGTGACACTGCTCTGTTTATGCTCTGATGCCCAGGCCTTTGTACTCAGTCTCATTCTCCTGCTGAAAGGGTAAAGCTGGTTCTCCAGCCCCTGGGGGAAGTAGTTGGTTCCGTACTACAGATTTATTTGGAGGGCAGAGCACAGTAGGGGTTATTTAGATGTGTTCTTCCCTCCCTGCCTAGGGGCAGTGTAGCAGCTGAATGTGGCCTCGGTGTCCAGACTATATAGGTGTCATGTGAACTCCTGATTTTCAGAAGTGAAAGAAAGAAACATTATCTTCTGTAAATATTTGTTTACAAATATTTGCTCCTTGTCCATGAACAGCAGCAGTTTTGCCCTGCTCTAGATTGGTAGTAAAGTAGCAATCAAATCCAGAAGCCAAATAAAATCTTGAACTCATGTCAGAATAAGAAAGGGTTAATAATGGTGCATCCAGTAGATAGGCTATTTCCAATACTGCCTTCGAATCATGTACTATTGTATAATTTCTTCTCAGCTAATTTTTCTTTAAGATCTAATTTAGGAAAAGCAGGAAGATTCAGAAGAAGTGAGAGCCATTCCTGAAAGACATACATTCAGTAGAAACCTTAACCTATAAATAATACACAACATATAATGAATATATATAGATAGTGTATAAAGTTCCAGAACAGTTTTCTGCTTGGTTATGTTCAACAGACATGAACGTTGTTTAGACAACATCTTACTGGGGGATCCATTCTGGGCATCAGAAGCTAAGCTGCAGTGGTCATTAGGGTCCCAGTAGTTCAAATATAGATTTATTTTGTTTTCTTTCTTTTTTAAAAATTTTTTTATTTACATAATTTCTACAACCCATCATGGGGCTTGAACTTACAACCCTGAGATCAAGAGTTACACACTCTTCCAACTGAGCCAGACAGGCACTCTGACCAAGTACAGATTTTTAATAGTACCTAAAATGGTTCTTTAACTTGAAACTTTTTTAAAGACACAGAAACTTTAAATAAGAATGACTTGAAACCATTGTAGAATAAGAACTCTATGGTAGAAACTTATTTGATAAGACCAAAAGCAGTAGTGGATCAATTAATTTAAAAATTCAGTTAAAGTCTAAAATCCTAAAAAAACACAATAATAAAGCATGATTGGGATGTCTGGGTGGCTCTGCGGTTTAGCGCCTGCCTTCGGCCCAGGGCGTGATCCTGGGTTCCCAGGATCGAGTCCCACATCACGCTCCCTGCATGGAGCCTATTTCTCCCTCGGCCTGAATCTCTGCCTCTCTCTGTGTGTCTCTCATGAATAAATAAATAAAATCTTTAAAAAAATAATAAAGCATGATTCCTCGTTTGACAATATTTTGACATAGAGTCAAGGTCTTTTCCCCCCTTGAATGTAGATCTGTATTTTGGAGACTTTCTTGCATAAATCATATCCATAATGTATCTGTTTCTAGTTTCAATTTATTTAATGTAAAGCAGACATTTCTAAGGCAACCTAAATCTAGAACCTGACAGAATGTTCATGATTCCTTTGGCAGTCTTTTGCTTACACCTATGCTAATAGTAACTTTTTTAAATGATTTGGGATTATCGAATCCCTAGCACTCAATTTCATTTTCAGAATAACAACTACTCTCTTTTTTGCTCTCCTTGTTTGTCAATTTTCATATGTAATTAAAATACGCTTAATTTAATTAATGAAAATACTTCAATCACAAGTCTAATGAACCCAAACAGGTTTGGGACAAAATACAACTGACTCTGGGGTAGTAAACTACAGCAGAGTGGGAGCAGAAGTCCTTGGGTGTATTGGAGAGTAGTTACTGCCCTCAAGTGCTCAGCACGATGTGCATAGCAGAAAATTCAGTTTGCAAGGAATGGAGAGCCTCTGTGAATCTGGCCAGTTAGTTAAGGGAAAGTAGCTGAGACCTTATACTGTGTAGAGCTAGCTAAGCAGTTGATTATGTGTGTTTAACTACCCAGAATATGCTATGGGGTTCTGGATTTACATCACTGAAGAATTCATTAAACACACACACACACACACACACACACACACACATTCACACTCTCACAGACACACAAACACATGCCTAAAAGCAAAAATATTTTTGCAGGTGTGAATAAAGGAGATGTTAGTTCTGGCTCTGTTGTGAACTTCCACTTATTTACCTGTTGATATTTTTGAGTTCTATCCTGAATGTTCTGTGTATAATATCTATATATCATTTTTATGTTAATCACAGAACTTTAAAATATCTCTATAAAATATAGATAGAGCTTACTTTATAGGCCTTTGTAAGAATTAGTGAAACAGCATGTGTAAGAATGTTTATCACAGAGGTGATGAGCTTTAGCTCCTTCTATCCCTTTTGCTCTTAAATGTAATTGTCCAAAATTTAGACTTTGAGTACAGAGTCTTCATGAAAAGCTTATTGACCAACTTGAAGCGGTTCCCTCTGGCTGAATTTGGAAGAATCCATGCATCAGGATGAACAATGACAGGAATTACCTAATGACAGGAATCTAGTTAGGGAATCTAGATAAATGTTAACACTGAGTTTTTAAAAAAATCTATGAATTCATGGAGATTAGGAAATAAAATTAAGGCAAAGGGGAGAAGGGAAAGCCCTTCTTAGGGAAAAAATGCCAGTTATAAATGTATAATAGAAATAAGAAATGATCATTTTACAACCCCCCAAGTAATTGCAAATATTTAGTAAAAAATTATCAGTGTATATACTAAAACCATTGGGTGAAAAAACATTGGGAAATAGGATATTCAAACAATTTCATCCCATATATTTGTATTAACCACAAAGGGAAAAAATACTTTTCGCAATACAGAAATCTGGTGAATATCACATTCACCAAGAGACCACACTTAGTACCACCAGTGAACTACCAAACTGACATCATGAGACACCTTATTTGATGTACACAATGTCATCTATGTAGTATTTCTGCTCCACCTCCCCTAATCTTAGTTTAACCTAAATCTAATCATGAGAAAGTAATCAAAGCAACCCAAGTTGAGAAACATTCTGTAAAACAAAACAGCATCATCAACAACAAAATATGTCTATCAATGTTGCAAAAGAGAGAGAAAGACTGGGAACTAATTTAAGTTAAAACAGATTATAGAGATAATTGGGGAATTTGGCCTGTGTAATATATAATGGTATCAAACAACGTTAACTTTGCAGTCTTAAGATTATGTAAGAGAATGTCTTTATTCTTAGGGATAAGATGTCAGCAAAATAATAATAATAATAATGTGTATATTTATATGTATAAAAATATGTATATATTTTACACATTTAAACGAATACATATACTGACAGAGAAAGCATATGTGATAAAATATTAATAGTTAAGGAATCTAGATAAATGTTATATGGGTGTTCATTATTCTCTTCCTAGGAACTTTCTGTAGATTTGTAATTTTTCAAAATAAAAGCTGAGGGACGTAAAGATATACATAAAGCTCTTGGTACTGCTCTTCCTAAGTTGCTGTTATGGGATTTATGCAATATTGGACCATCCAGTGCAGACTACACAATTGTCCTCTGTCATAGCAGAAATAGGTTTGCTTTGTGATGTTCAGTCTCTCCCATAGCTGCTACCTATAGCAAAACATGTAGAAACAAGGATTTTCTTTTACAGAATAAAGCAGAAGTAGCTGCAGTATCTTTAAGTACATTATATTTAGATTTTAATGAAACTTGGTTGTGGCAAGAGGCATAGACTCTGACAAGGCCTTAGAGGTGTTTGCTAGAATTCCCATTAACTTTTAAGGTACAGTCCAAACCACCAGCTGGAACATTTACAGAGGAGAGATGGTGTAATTGAGAGGTTAAGGCTGACTTTCTGCCTACAAGGTTGATTGAGACACATCCAGCTCTTAAGCAGAATATTTGAGAATGACTGCTTTAGAGGTTGACCAAGTTTGTGTGTAGGAAGTCTCCTCTTGAAACTAAGAACTTCTTTGGTATTGGTAAAAGAGAAAATACAGACAACAGATTATACTTGAGAGAATAATCCCCGCCCCCCCCCCCATGTTGATTTATCCTGTAGTCACAGGACCAAAGTAATAAGAACTGTATATGTTGGCAACAGAGCCACTTACCTCTGGTGTGAAAGAATGGTCGTATTTGCTTAAGCTTAGAATGGGAAAGCATTTTAAAGACACACGCAAAAAGTCATGTTAGGAGAAGTGTAAAAACCAAAGGGCCAAAGTAGACAGACCATGGGAAATAGTGAACATATGAGCTGTTGCTCCCCCCACGTTATTATACATGGGTTTTGTGACCCTATGATCAAGGTCCTATGATATAAAACACAAACGTTATTAAGAATATAAAACACCAAAAAATAAAAGGAATGATTTAAAGATGGTAATGTACATGGGATAAGAATGTCTAAATTCTCAAGTACTTATCATATGTTTTAAGTATTCTATCTCATTTACTTCAATTCTATGACTTAAGTATGCTACTATTCCTATATTACAAATGGGGAAATGAATGCATAGGACAGTTAAATAATCTACCCAAGGCAGAATTGGGATTTGAAACCAGGCAGGTTGGCCACATGCTCTTAACCACCGCTCTATGATGGGATGTCATTAAATCATTATAATCATCTTTTTGGAGATTATTTACTGGCATGGCAAAATGCTAAAAAAGAAATTTAAAAAGAGTGGCAAATCTGTATGTGAAGTATGTTTCAAAAGCATGAGGAATAAAGAATTGAGAAAGAGACTGAGTGAGATTGAAAGAGACAAAGCAAGAGCAGACCCAAGGGAGGAAAGTAAGGAAGGCAGGATCAAGATATAAGTGGTGATCTCTCAATGGCATTAATTGCTAATTTCTTCTATTTTCATGAAGTTTTCAACTTTCTATAGCTTTTTTAAATGCATGCTATATATCAAAGAAAGTTGATATCTTGGAAGTTTAAAAAATAACCATGTCCAGTGTTCTTTTTTTTTTTTAATTTTTTTTAAACTTACAATTTTTAAAAACTTTTTTAAAGAGTTCATTTAGCATAATACCCTCCAGTTCCATCCACGTTGAAGCAAATGGTGGGTATTTGTCGTATGCTGAGTGAAATAAGTCAATCGGAGAAGGACAAACAGTGTATGTTCTCATTCATTTGGGGAATATGAATAATAGTGAAAGGGAATATAAAGGAAGGGAAAAGAAATGTTGGGAAATATCAGGAAGGGAGACAGAACATAAGGATTCCTAACTCGGGGAAACGAACTGGGGGTGGTGGAAGGGGAGGAGGGCGGGTGTGGGAGGGGAATGGGTGACGGGCACTGAGGTGGACACTTGACGGGATGAGCACTGGGTGTTTTTCTGTATGTTGGTAAATTGAACACCAATAAAAATTAATTAAAAAAAATAAAGAGTTCATTTATCCATTCATAAGAGACACACACAGACAGAGAGAGCGAGAGAGAGGCACAGAGACACAGGCAGAGGGAGAAGCAGGCTCCATGCCAGGAGCCCGATGTGGGACTCGATCCTGGGTCTCCAGTATCAGCCCCTAGGCTGAAGGCGGCGCTAAACCACTGACCCACCCGGGCTGCCCCCATATCCAGTGTTCATAGGAGCAGTCCTAATCCTTTGCACACTGGTTCTCCAGCCTCATCATTTTGTACATGCCACTTCCAGTTTTTGCGATATGCATTATTTGCTTTAAAATCCTCTTAATTAACTCACTATTTTTACTTAGTCTCCTAAGTAGTATCTATGAAATCATGTTTTTTACTCTTCTATAGTTTTTCAAAATTTAAATAAACAATAACTATTAAAATGTTTTGGGCCCCCACAGTATGAATCGTCCCTTTCGGAAGTAATATGCTCCTTCTAAGAGCTCCTGATTGGCTTAGTTGGTTGGGTGTCTGACCCTTGTTTTTGGCTCTAGTTGTGGTCTCAAGGTCTGGGATCAAGCCCTGTGTCAGGCTCTGTGCTCAACAGGGAGTCTGCTTGTCCCTCCCCCTCCCTGTCTGTCCCCCTCCACTGTGTATATATGCTCTCTTGTTCTCTCTCTCTCTCTCAAATGAATAAATTAAAATTAATAAAAATATGCTCCTCCTATACCAGCTTCAGAATCACTTAGACTTACTAGAGAAAGAGGCAAGTTCCTGGATCTACTAAAGCAGAATTGCAGAGAAGGGTCCTGGAATCTCTGGGAGAAACTTATGCAGCATAATGTTTCAAACAATCAAATTGTGGTTTCTTAAAAGGATGTATAATGGTCAAGGATTCAGTATTGAATCTGAGGTAATTAAAGAATTTAGTCAGATAACCAGGATGAAATCCAGAGCCCTACTAGACCACCCCAGGAAATAGCTTGAGGAGAGCATTAGAGATAACCTGGATGACGGTGGAGGGGAAAAGCTAATTATTGCAAAATAAATGAAATCCCTAGTTTCTTTTGTTACCAAGAATGACACCCCTGGAGAGTTGCTTTGCTGTCTTGTTTGAGCAATAGTTCTCACTGCTGATAAACCTTATCAAAGAATGTGTTAAGGTAGCAGTATGTGACAGTTTGTGTTGAGGTTAAGGTAGGCCTATAAAGATAGAAACAGAGGCCTGCCAAAAATCGGAAGTCCAAAAAGAAGGTGCATTGCTGAGGGAGCAACAGAACCTCATTCCAGGAAGCCAGTAAGAGTTGTGGGCAAAGCAAGAAGTTGGCCAACCAGTGGGAATCAGAGGAATGAAGTTTTTAGTTTTGTTTCCTGTGTATCTGCCAGGAGAGTTTTCATGTAGAAAGAAGACCAGCCTTTGTCGAGAAGATATTTTGTTAAACCCATGGTAGGGTGGAAGGAAGCCTCAGGGCCTGGTTGCAAGCTGGGGAAGAAAGGGCTTGGTTGCAAGTTGGAGAAAATAACCAAGTGACAGAACTAGTAAAGGCTGAGGCATAGGGGCAGTATCTAGGAGGGGTCTCTGGTGGCTGTCCTGATTGCATTTGATAAAAGGATCTCTGAGGAAATTCCTCTATTAATCATTATTATGTTGAGATCCAAGGAATTAGGATTCCCATGATGAGTCTTTTGTTCAAGGTATAGGGCAGTCGCATTTCGCATTTCGGGAAGGAAGAACTTCTAAAGATCTTGTATAATTCAATGCTCCTTTAACTCTAGTCTAATTATGACAAAAAAAGGAACAGGTATTCCTACTCACCAGCTAAAAGTGGCACCACTATAGTGATAGTATAAACCCAATTTATAAATCTCTTACACACGAGCTTTGAAATTGAGATTCTTGATAAATTTAGAAACAGTTTCAGAATTTGCATTCGTTCCATTTGGGGCATGAAGGCTTTCTTTATTATTTTATATCACGTAATTTCAAATTGCCTTAATTCTAATTGCAAAAAACAGGATTGCCCTGTATCAGAAGCAAGTTTCTCCTCCTGGGGCAGTAGAAATAAGCATCCAGAAGAAGACCTTTCAACATCTGTCTTCTTGATAACACAAGTCTCTCTCCTTGAGCTGGTTTTGGTGTAGAAGTTCATTATAAGCAGTGGTCTTTTCTGAGGCTTTTTTCTGGAATAAAAAAAAAAAAAGCTTTTCTTTTTCTTCACTTGCTATGAGCCTCAAGCAATATTACTGGGCTTCAGCTCATTCAAGTTCCTCTGTGAAGCTTGTGAATGACTGCAGGTTGTTTTATTTTTAAAGTATAGATCCAAGATATTTATCTACAAAAGCATTTAACACCTCTAGGAGACTAGATATCTTCAACATGTCTTTCTCTATCAGTAGGCCTCTAACAAGAGTGTCAAAGCACTCCAGACCCTTTCTAATACTTTCAAATGACCCGTTATAGTCCTTCAGATTAAATATGAGGCACTGATACACATTATCTTGGCTCTACCAAATAGCTTTGACTAGTGTTTCTCAAATTGAATTCTAGGACTTGGAAAGGTCATTAGAGAAATCAGAGGAGCAGAGACAAGGACTCCAACATAAGGAACTATTTTCTTCCCTTGCCTCTTCTGTCTGAATTTCCTGCTTCTATTCTGAAATAGTTTGTTTTTCTGGAGCCCCCTCATGCAGTTACATCAATCAGTTGGCTTATTTGTTGTGCTCAGAAGTTAAACAAACAAACAAAAAAGGCTTCTAAACTCCCAAACTTATCAAAATGTCATGCATGATGTTTAGGTCCTTGACTCTTCTCTATAGCAGCTTTACTGAAATATAATTCACATATCATAAAATTCAATCTTTTAAATGTACAGTGCAGTGAATTTTTGTATATATACATTGTTATGCAACTACTGTGTAAGTCCAGAGCATTTTCATCACTCCCTCAAATCCCAAACTCATTAGCAGCCACTCTCCTCACTCCCCTTCCTTCAGTTTCAGGCAGCTACTAATCTACTTTTTGTCTCTATGGATTTCCCTCTTCTGGATATTTCCTATAAATGGAATCATACCACATGTGACTTTTTATGTCTGGTTTGTTTCACCTAGCACAATGTTTTCAAGGCTTACCCATGTTGTAACACTCATCAGTACATCATTTTTTTAAATAGCTTAATAGTATTCCATTGTATGAGTATATTGCATTTTGTTTATCCACTCATCTGTTGATGGAGAGTTGGGTCATTTCTGCCTCTTGGCTATTGTGAATAGAGCTACTATGAACGTTTGTGTACAAGTTTTTACTTGTTCATCTGTTTTCAATTCTTGTAGGTATATGCCTAGAAGTGGAATTGCTGGGTCATATGGTAATTCCATGTATAGCTTGTTGAGAAATTGCCAAACTGTAGCTGCATGATTTTACATTCCCACCCTATTCTATGAGGTTTCCGGTTTATCCACATCCTCTAGAGTACTTGCTATTGTTAAAAAAAAAAAAAAAAAAGAAGTATGGCTGTCCTAGTGAGTGTGACTTGGTACCTCGTTGCTTTGATTTATATTCCCTGATAACTAATAATATTGATCATGTTCTTATTGGCATTAGTATGCCTTCTTTGGAGAAATGTCTATTCCCAAGTCATTTGTTTTTTAAAGTGGATTATCCTTGTTATTGAGTTGTGTGATGGTAAATTATGTCAACTTGGCAAGGCTGTGGTACCCAATTGTTGAGTCAAACACTTGTTTACACTTTGCTGTGAAGATAGTTTGTAGATGTAATTATCATTTACAGTTGACTTTAAGTAAAAGAGACTATCCTGGGGACACCTAGCTGGCTCAATGGTTTAGCACCTGCCTTCGGCTCAGGGCATGACTCCGGGTCCTGGAATCGAGACCCACATCGGGCTCCCTGCATGGAGCCTGCTTCTCTTCTCCCTCTGCCTGTGTCTCTGCCTCTTTCTTTGTGTCTCTCATGAATAAATTGTTTTTTTAAAAAAGGAGACTATCCTGGATAATAGGGATGGATTTCAATCCCATCAGTTGAAGGCCTTATAAGAGCAAAAACTGAAGTTTTCTGAAGAAGAAAGAATTCTGCCTCAAGATTAGAAATCCTGCTTGAATTTTCAGCCTGCAGGCCAGACCCCATTATCATGTGAGCTAATTCCTTAAAATAAATCTCTTTATATGTTTTTGTGTGTTTGTATATAAGTGTGTATATACATATGCATTATATGTAAATAATACATGTATATATGTAAGTATATACATTCGTATGTATATATTATGTATAAGTATGTGTATATGCTATATACACACATGTGCACACACACAATCTATATGCATATGTGTTCCATTGGTTCTGTGTCTTTGGAAAACCCTGACTGATATAAATTGTTAAAGTTCTTTGTATATTTATATATTCTAGATCCTTATTAAATAAATGAAAATAGAACCCTTCTTTGGCTGAGCCACTCCAGTTGTGTTCATTACATGCATCCGTAAAATCCTAAATGAATCACAGGGTTTTCTGAGGATCAGATAGAAAAATGCATGTGAAACACTTAGAACAGTGCTTGACACACAACTCAATTAGTAGTAGTATTATTTTATCACATTTGAATTCATTTAGAGCAATGAGCCCTACACCACTCAGTAAGCCCTAAAGGTATTATTCATTATTCAGTAAATGCTTATGAATCTCTATTATATATACAATACTATGTGGAGTATGATGCAGGATCAGCTTCATGGTGTACAGCCTGTGTAGTCACATAGGGTCCTGTCCTTAGTTTAATGTTCTGCTGCTACCAACTTAGAAATTTTTTTTAAAGGTCTTAAAATTTATTCATGAGAGACACACAGAGAAAGGCAGAGACACAGGCAGAGGGAGAGGCAGGGTCCTTGCAAGGAGTCTGATGTGGGACTCAATCCGGATCCTGGGATCATGCCCTGAGCCAAAGGCAGATGCTCAACCACTGAGCCACTGAGGTGTCCGTGCTGTTGCCATCTTAAAATTCTTACTAAGTCTTGACCAAGAGGCTCTGCATTTTTATTTTGCACTGGGCTCTGCACATTGTGGAGCCAATTTTGTTATGATGACTAGAAATTGTTTTTGTTGTTCGCAATAATAACTGATATTTCTAAAAATTACCATGTGTTATTCAGAAAACATTAAATCTTGCTAAATATACTCTAAGAAGACTGAGAAATATACAGTACCTTTAGGAACAGCTTTCCAAACATGATGTAAATAATAAATAAATAAGTTAGGTTTATTTAGTAAATAATAAGCTTTAGTTATCTGAAAAAGTTACTTGTTTAGAACAGTCAAGAACCTGATAAATGAAATATTAATATATTTTGCAATAACAAGAAAGAGTGAAACTGCAGGCTTTGCTGTGGTTGTAGTTGCTAGAAGATAGGGATTTACACTGCTAAGGTTTTGGGGAATTAGAAAATAAAATTTTTGAAGTTGCTTTCCTTTCTCCAGTCATTATTTGCATAATACACAAGAACTCACTGTGAGCCATGAGACAAGTTGCTTAACTTCTCTTAACCTTAGTTTCCCTTTCCATAAAGTGAGAGTGACAGATAGCTGGCAAGTCTATGCCAAGCATCAGATATTTAGCGGTGTGTCATATGAGGTAAAGTCCTTTTCCCTGAATCTTCCCTCTCAAAGACGTATTGAGCACCTACTATGTGCTATGCTTCATCATAAGCACTATGGACACACTGTTGAATAAGGGTCTTCGTTGCCAAGAAGATTATATTCTTATAAAGAAAGAGAGATGATAAAGCTGCCAAGGTAAATATGACCACCTCAGGCTGCAGTAAATGTAATGAAGAGGATGAAATGGGTGGAATTGTCAGGGAAAAGCTTTCTCAGGAGGTGACCTGTAAATTGAGATCTGAATGATGAACATAAGTAAGTCAGGTGAGGATGCAGAGAAATGTACTTTTTTTTTTTTTAAGGATTTTTATATATTTGGCAGAGAGAGGGGAAGCATAAGTAGGCAGAGTGGCAGGCAGAGGGAAAGAGAGAAGCAGACTCCCCCCTGAGCAGGGAGCCTGAAGCAGGGCTCCGTCCCAGGACCCTGGGATCATGACCTGAGCTGAAGGCAGACACTTAACCGACTGAGCCACCCAGGGATCCCGAGAAATGTACCTGGATACAGGATATACTTTGGAAACAGAGCTGACACGACTTAGTGTTAGATTGAATATCAGGGTGAGGAAAGGAGAGTTTTTTGCTTTTCCCTGATGAAAAATTTAATACATGTTCACTGTAGAAAGCTTGGGAAATTCAGGGAAGTGTTCAGCAGGCTACCTGTTTTATTATGCAGTATGATTTACATTTAATATGAAAACCTAGCTTTCTCTTGCACAAGGAGAACTTAGCCCTTATTGACCATTGTCACTACCTTTCTGAAGATTTCAGTGCATCTTTACTCATGAGAGGCCTGGGAGATTATTGAAATGAGAAACAAAACACCAAGAGACAAAAACATGTTTCACCCTATTTAATACAGAGTTTCCTAACTTTTACTTTTTCCTTTTTTTAAAAAGATTTATTTATTTTAGAGAGAGAGAGAGGACATGAGCAGGAGAGGCAGAGGTGGAGGGAGAGAGAATCCAAAACAGACTCCATGCTGAGCACAGAGCCCACTGTGGGGCTTAATCTCACGACGCTGAGATCATGACTTAAGCCAAAATCAAGAGTCAGACACTTAACGGACTGTGCCACCCCGCACCCTAACCTTTTACCTTTCTGATGGTGGTTTTGTATAATATCTATCACCATCTCTATCGACTATCACCAGAAAATGTGATCTAATACTGTATTGGATCTTTCCCTCTCATTTCTATTTCCCCTACATATAGAAGTTAGATTTGCAGGTTCTAAGCTCAGAATTATTTACTGAGTGCACCAACACAGTTCTTTATAAGGACTTCATGAGGACTCAACCTTCCGCCGGCTCTTATCCCTTCTCAACATTCTAGGAGGCAAATGTTGCCTACATTACATTTTTCTATAGTGTTTTTGACTGTGTTGCCAATCCAGAGCTATTTTATCTACCAGTTATTCTTATAAAAGAGGTGGGGAACTTGTATAAAATTATGTTTAAAATTGACTTTGTCTCCCAAACACCTTATCTTTCTCTTAACATAGAAGGTGATGGCCAGTGGTATATGAATTACATGGATAATATACAACTGGTAGAAATGAGGCAAATAGTTTTAAATCCAAGAATTCACATCTAGATGTTTGTAAGTGTATATAGTCAAAACTCCTTAATTTAAGTCTCTATTTAATTTGTAATTTGGGAGCAGCAACGGTGGGCATTTAGTGAGGCTCCAAATATCCTAGGTGGACAGAACAAAAATATTTTTTCTTTGTCCTGTATGACTTGAAATTGTCCAAAATATCAAGAAGAAAAAAAATCTCATTAAAAAATATTTTGGGTAGATATTGTTAATAATAATATTGAATGCTTTTATGCCCCAGCAGCAATTAGTGCTGCTTGTACCTTTCAGGTGGACATGGTGCGCCTTAACATTCAGCTTAATTTTAAGATTTTAATAAACGAAAAAAATCCATAGGAAGTGCGGTATATTATCACACTTAAAACACCCAATTAAATTAGTCTCTTGATATAAACTACTTTATAAACTCATTTATCACCCAAGTTAGCTTGGTCTGACCTTTCCACCCTTTCTTAGATAAGGATGGTAGCAATTTCTCGGTAGGAAAATTATTGATTTTTTTTTACAGAGCTTCTCTTCTAGTTTGATTTTCCTTATTTTGTGCACTTCTACTCTTGTGTCACCTTCTCAGAGACTGGAGTCCCATTTACATGTTGGCAAGAAAAATGCTATTTGAAAGAGCATGGGAGGCTGTATATTAACGTCCAAGCTTATTATCCATACCTAAACAATTTATGAAGCCATTTTGCTTAATATGGAGTATTTATCTTATTCAATAAACAGAAGAACATGTTGATTATCTATTGAAGCTTGGCATACTTGCCAAGCAAATGTCAGTCCTTCTTTTGTTGTACCTTGTGTGCTCTAATACCTTTTTCCTGAATTTTCATACTGATTCCTATATGTTAAATGGTGGTTGTTTGGTCACGTGCAATAGATTAACATAGATTATTTCCTCAGTTAATTAAGAATGTTTCCCTTTATCAATAACTTCTCATGGTTTGGCAAGGTATTTCCTTCCAGGGAATAATAATTAGAAGGTAACTATTGCCTTTTACCAGATTTGAGACATTTAAAGAAAATAACTATCTTATTACAAAAATTGCATCTGAGGTCAGTCTTTGTAAAAGATAAAGATTTTTCCAGAAAAAATTAAGGGGGGCAGGGGTCATAGGTGGACATGTACTTACACTTACTGAGTATCCTTTTTTTTTTTAAGATTTTATTTACTTATTCATGAGAGACAGAGAGAGAGGCAGAGGCACAGGCAGAGGGAGAAGCAGGCTCCATGCAAGGAGCCTGATGTGGGACTTGATCCCTGGTCTCCAGGATCACACCCTGGGCTGGGAGGCAGACACTCAACCGCTGAGCCATCCAGGCGTTCCACTGAGTATCCATTTTAAGCCAGAAACTGTGCTGGTAGTTTTCTGTATATTATTTCCTTAAAGATGAGATTTTTCTTTTATCTGCATTTTGTGGTGAAACTGAGGCTCATAGACATCAAATAACTCATGCATCAGCTAATGGATGTTTGGCCTGGTATCTAACACCAAGTCTGTCGGACTAAATTCCATTCTTTTCATTCTACTATGCTTTGCTGCTTAAGTTGAATGATTAGTGGGATCCCCACACTCCAAGGGGTGCAGCAACCCAGTGATCACAGCTCATTCAGATACGCAGGATTCCCTTATCTGGCTTCTCAGTAATGTTGTTGGAGGGCCAAGAGACTCTTGCTTCATGTAATTCTGATCTTTTACCCAGGTCAAAAGCAAAGAGTTTCCTGGTGTGAGTCTGGGATACCAAAAACATCTATGTGCTCTTACACAGAGAAATGAGACTATCACTGCTTCCTAACAATGGTGGTCTGAGTTTTCTCTTGATAGAGAGGCTCTTGTTCTAAGGAAGGACATTGTTATGCATTTTCGTCTGTGCTACTCACACCATTGTTGGTAACTACTTAGGTCAGCTGGGTGAACTATTGATGGGTCAAATACCCTAATATGCTAGACTATTATTCTTAATATTTATAAAACTGTTGGGATGTCTGTTTAAGAGAAACCAAAAAAAAAAAAAAGAAACCAACAAAGAATCGTAAGAGTGGCATTACTGTGCTTATCCGCACTTTTATAAACATAAATGCTAAAAAGCATTTTTAGCTTTGGGTTGTATTAAACTTCCCTAAACATAGTCCATTTTTCTCAGGCCAACCTTCAGAAGACCCTTGAATTCTAAAACAAACAAGCAAAAAATGTGTAGATCATGATTGAAAAATAAGAACAAAGTCTCAGAAATTTTTCTGAATAAAATATATTGGCATTTATCTTACCCCAAAAGTTATGATTTCCTGGGCCAACGTTGACGTCACCAGGTACCTTATTCTGATAGAAGCAAAATGGATTCCATCTGAGTAGTCAAGTTAATTTGATTAAGGACACCAGAGATCCAAAACAATCTCAAATTTAAAAATTTACTTATTTTCTGACTACTAGTCTAGTAAAAAGGTAATACCATTTTACTAAAATTTTTAGAAAATGCATGTGAAAAAGGAAAATTAAAATTATCTGTGATCACACTCACCTAAAGATAACCATTATTAACATTTGGTGTACATCTTTTCTTTTGAATTTTAAATAATATTGGCGTACCAATCAGGGTTCTTAGCCTGCAAGCCACAAAAAAGAGTGGCCATTCCTTTAAGTAGAAAGGAATTTATTGAAAAGATATTTGGTAGCTCAGAAATTCACAGCTCAGAAAGCCTGGGGGACAGTCCTGGGAAAAAAGTAGGAGTAGACGTGACCAAGGGAGATTGAAAACCAGATAATACCATAGAATTTTTCTGGTGAGGCTCCCATACTGCCTCAGTAAAGACCTTTCACTGAAGCCAGTACTTTTGCCACAGGCAGCCCAGACTCTAATGGAGATGCTGCTGGTCCTGCTGTCCCCAGAAATAGTGCTGTCTCACTGATGGGATGAGTTTTCGCCATCCTTGCTTTCGTGGGTCACTGGTTCCCAGTTCCCAGTCTGGGTCAGTGTGGGTGCTTGATCAAGTCCAGGTTAAATGTCTACTCTGGCTGTCAGGGGATAATGATGTAAAGGTTCTTAATCCCTTGCCTCTGTAAAGGTAGGAGGCCTTCACTGCACATGAAGAATCACGTGGTGGGAAATTCCCCAAAGTGGGGTTGGGAGTTTTAGATGCTGAGCCACCAAAATCCCACATGATGTCTGCCACAATGAGCTCATACGGCTTTATATAGCTCTGTATCCTGCTTTTCTCTCAAACATTAAATCATGACTATTTTCCTAAAACGTGAAGTATTTTCCAAAATTAAGATTTTCAGTGACTCTATAATAACAGTCTTGATTTGATCAGTAAATAGCATGTGTGATATTAACTGTCCTAAAAAGGCTTGAAAAGCATGGTAGTCACCAAGGTAGAAGCATCAATCTTAGTACAGAGCTATCCGAATTATTTTTCTAGCTTCAGTTAGCGCTCAGCTGGGAGAAGTCAGCCTCTTGAGCTGACTTCATATCTTGGGGCACTGCCTGAAATGACCTAGTTAACCTGAATGAAGCAGAACTGGCTGGAAAGGACAGGTTCAGAAGCTGCCTCTGCCTGCTAGGCTGCGGCAGGCCATGGGGTGCAAGCCCAGGAGCAGGAGCTAGGTGGGAGTTCAGTCTCCACCAGCAAAGGAACTCCACTTCTGACCTGGTTGTAGTCCAGTCAGGAGGCTGTTCACTTTGGGGCATGATGCGAAGGAAGACTCCAGAAGCTCTTGGTAGTCACGGCTTGAGAATTCTAGCCCTTGGCCTGAGATTCAGGAGCAACCTTGGGCTGAGAAATAGAAACAAGGTGGGTTTTAGTTCTAGAAAAATTCATGATAGATAAGTGACTGAGACAGGGACAAGAAAGATAGGAGAGCCCAGTTACAAGACCAGTGAATAGGGTGGGACCAGGTCTCACAAGCCTGGGTATCAGAACTAAAGCAGGTATCCTGGGTTAGCTGGCCAACAGCATTACTGAATTCCAGGCTCACCTACCGTAAGTTGTTCCTGACGAAGGGCCTGGGAGCTTGACTGTAGGGAAGAGGTTAGCCAAACAACTGCCGACGGAGCCCTGGGATTCCTGGTAAGGACAGCTTCGTGGGCCCAGAGCAAGATCATGGGAGACAAACTCTGTAAGTTGGGACAGAAGTCAGACTAGAAAGAAAGGGCACAGTACTCCATATGAAGGCTCCGAGGAAAACCTGCCTTCTCTCCGTCATTGTCATCTCTCCGGAGGTTGTGGAGACTTACCTCTTTCGTTCTCCCTGGGACCATGTTAAAAAGTCAGCTTCTCTTCCTGTTCAATTTGTATGTGGTGTTTTGATCCCTATGGGTGTTTTGAAAATTCTAATGCAGTTTTCAGATGTCTCTGGAATAATTTGCTGATACCATGGCTCAACGAGTTTGCCCTGCAGTCTCTTATCTTCAGAGGATCTGTGACTTGTTGCATGTTTGAAGGATCAAGAACAGCAACACAGAACCAAAAGTCCCTGTGGGATTAGAGCCCCCAGGCACGAGAGTGGAATTGACTGGAGTGGCATTTGTCATTCTACTTCATGTAACATTATGTTTTCATTCCATGGAATTTTGGCCGCAAGAACGTTATTCACAGAATGTGTTTGTGGCATACTTTGCACTGACTACCGAGAGAACACTGCAGTGACCACGACGTAATTATACTTCCTTCTGCATTACTTCGTTCACGACTGACGTGTGGGAACTGCCCAGGACAGGTTGTGAACCCTGCAAAACCACAGTATGATAAATGATCGTCATCATTCCTCGGAAGGCTGTGTCACATTTGCCCACAACCATTGGATGAATCTACCTTTTAAAAATAGATGTGTTTTTGCACTCTTGAAACTACTTATTTTCTTACTCTTTGTCACAGCCAGCCTAGTTTAAGCTGACGGTAAAAAGAGGTTTTGGAGGTTTTCCACCACAAGGTTATTTAAAGTTCTTTGAGCTGCCGCCAGACCTTCATTTAGCATTTTAATAAACTTCCTGGGCCAAGGAGTAATTTTCCTGTATCCTCTTTGTCCTCAGCATGAAGTAATAGTACAAAAGAGGGTCATCATTTTTAGGCCAGTCATCTGCATTAATTATAAAATTATCCTTACGAATAACCAGATATAAGGTCTGGGATAGAGAAAAGGGGGAGCGGGCTTCTTTCTGTGGTTAACATTTAAAAGGGGAGTCATAGACACATCAAGGATTTAAGAAAGTGCCAAGAGAAATATTTTTTCACACAGATAGTTAGGACATTAAAAGAAACTGCACCTACAGTCAAGTTATCACAAGATAACTAGAATTAACTTGCCTACACAGTTGCTTACTTGTGGCGTCCTTATCTGGAGACTCTACAGGCAGAAGGACCAATAGACTCCCGTGTTTACACGGTGAGATGGAAATCGGCCTCCCAACACGTCCTTGTACAATCCCCAGAGAATTGTTTGGAACCCAAATCTCTGGGTGCAGTGTGATGTCACTTTTCAGTGTTTCTAGGCTTTGGGCCAAAACTCAGTTTCAGGAAAATAATTGCAAAAATGTTTCAATAATTTGCATGAGGTTTGTGAAAGCAAAGGAAAAGCTGCCTGTTCCATTCCCAGAGGAGATTTCAAGACACAATCAATGTTAGGCCGCAAAACACTGTTTAGACAGAATAATTATCAGCCCTTTCCCTTCTCTTTCATTATTAAACTGAGGCCTATTCCCTCCGAGGGTTTCACCTGGCATATGGAAAGACGGTTGCTGCTAAGTCCTCTTTATGGATGCTCAAAGAGGCTAAGTAAATTCAGAGTTTACTAAATTGCCTCATTCATGGATATTATTTGACATGAAGCAAGCAACTTGCTTCTATGTCATGATTAGCTGTTTTGTTTCTATTCATGTTATAATCAAGTATGATGGAATTATATAGGGTGGTTTCGAACTAAGTGGAGAATTCTTGAAACTGTATCCCGATGCCGAGTTCATTTCGTTCATTGTTGACTCCTTGAAACTGAGCTCAAAGAAACCTAAGTGACAGGATCATCAAAACAACACACAGAAGGATGCAGTGGGTGGAACCGTATGTAGACAAAAAAAGTGAAGCCATGTTTAAATCGTGTTACAGCTATCAATGCCCAAATTACAGTACAGTTATTTCTTTAGGGAACTACTTAAAGTATTGTTTGAATTGAATCAAAGTTATTTTTTACAGAGATTCTGGAAATGACATTTTCTGATTTAAAGAGACATGGCTACTTTTCATGTTGTAGGTGATCGATTTTGATAGCCCAGGGATGAATACATTGAAGAAGTAGCACTGTGAAAGTGCACATGAATATGATTTTACTCCTCCCTCCTCCCATGCTGCCTATTCAGACCCACTCAAGTTTTCCCCTTGCCTTTGTGGAGGGGTTGACCAGAAGGGACAATTTTGAATATGTACGTACTTAGCTAACGAAACGCCTTTTAGACACTTTTAATCTAAAGTGAGACTTATGTTAGCAATTAATGCTTAGTTCCATGTAACAGTTAACACTTAAAACACTGATTTGAGGTTACGTGTCTTTTCCTACTTTGAGCCGCCACTTAGAAATGACAAGTTGATTTCTCTCCTTATCCTGCCTTTTCTTTTCTGCCGTACACTGTGACTTCTGACCCCTCCAAGGTTGGCATGGGAGTGAGGGAGAAAACAAAGAATAAGGAAGAAGGTTTACTTGACTGGTACCTTCAGAGCTGGTGTTGGCCCTCTTGAGAACTGGTGAATGGTTAAGCCTGACTTTTTCTTTCGTGGGCACATTTGTGGATTTTCTTTTTTTCTTTTTGACTCCTAAATCTTTGAGGATCTCTTACTTGGAAGGGCCTTTGAAAAATAGAAAGATAATCTCCTCTAGCTGGTCTTTTCTAATGTCTCCATTAGTTCTTGAGTATCTAGCTAAAAACTTGTACCTCTTCATGCTTGTCTCCTCACCTTTCCAGGTGGTCCTTCTGGGGAGATCCTTGGACAGTGCTGGCCTGACTCACTCATTCATGGCTTAATCTGCTCCATGCCATACTCATCTGATGTCAGTTATACTATAGTGATTCCTCTCTGCTCTGTGGCTAAAAGTGGCTTGGGCCAATACACATTTTTTTTTTTTTCATGCTGTATCAGTCATGCAATTCCCATCCTATGAATGGGATACTTTCTAGGTGGTCCCAAAAAGGGCTTTCTCACATTCGAGGTGAAGAAGTATCTCCTGCCCCACCTGACCTCTAAGGGAGTTAGAATCTCAACACAACTCTCTCTAAAGATATCTTTTCTCTTGGCCTCTCCAACTCCTTTTTCTTTTAGGGCAGAGTTAGTAGTTTCTGTCAACTCTTTTGTAAGTCCTGCATAGATGGCCTTGAAACTTACTTTGGAAAGTTGCTGTAGATGAAAGGCAAGACAATTGCAAAGATTACACAAATTTTTTTTTTTTTAAAGATTACACAGTTTGTATCCTACACAATGATATCAAGCTAATGGGATGAGTGAATGCTGAATTCCAGCTCTTGCTCCTCTAGCAATACAGGGTGCCAGAAGGGGCTCTTTATTGTTATTCACCTACCCAATGGGGTTGCTTTTTTGCTAATTTGCACAAAAGCACTTATTGCCTTGGACCCCTGGTTGAAACCAAGACAGAGTCCCATTTAATATCCCATTTTTAGTTAGATGAATTGTAGGATTGGTGGTTTCTCTAGATGAAAACCACTATAGATATTGATGACATTTGTGACAACTGTTCAACTGAATGCCAGAAGTCATCAAGAGGCCAAAGAACACCCACTTGTTATCCTACCACTTTTTATTAAAACAAAATGTCATATTTTTTAAAGTAGAGGGTATTTTCAACAAGAGTACCAAGGCACTTCAATGGGAAAAGAATAGTCTTTCCAACAAAAGATGTTTAGACCACAAGATATCCACATGCAACAACAACAACAAAAAGACCTCTATATCACATCATGTACAAAAATTAACTTGAAATAGATTATAGGGGATCCCTGGGTGGCTCAGCAGTTTAGGCCTGCCTTCGGCCCAGGGTGTGATCCTAAAGACCCAGGATTGAGTCCCCCATAGGGCTCCCTGCATGGAGCCTGCTTCTCTCTCTGCCTAAGTCTCTGCCTCTCTCTCTCTCTTTCTCATGAATAAATAAATGAAATCTTTTAAAAAAATGAAATTGGTTATAGATCCAGATATAAGAGCAAAAACTCTTCAAAGAAAACATAGGAATAAACCTTTGTGGTCTTGGATTAAGTGACAGTTCCTTAGATACACACCAAAAGCACAAGCTACGAAATAAAAATGGATCAATTGGATTTAATCAAAATTAAAAATTGTTGTGCTTTGAAAGACACCATAAAGAAAGTGAAAAGTTACACTAAAATCTAATATAACACTGTATGTTAATTATACTTGAATTAAAAAAATAGTAAAAAAATTAACTATCACATCAGATAGATAAAGCTCTTTATCAGGAGAAAAAAAGTGAAAAGAAAAAAAAAGTGAAAAGATAATTCACAGAAAGGGAGAAAAATGTTAGCAGATTATTTTTTTGATAAAATATGTAAAGGACTCAAAACAACAAAAAAGACAACCTTAAAATGGACAAAGGATCTGAATAGACATTTCTTCAAAGAAGATATTCAAATGACCCACAAGTATATGAAAAGGTGCTCAATGTCATTGGTCATTAGGAAATATAGGTAAAATCACAATGGGACACCACGTCACACCCACTATGATGGCTATAATAAAAAAGATAACAGATTTTGTTGAGGATGTAGAGAAATCAGAAACCAAAAAAGAAAAAAAAAAGAAAGAGAGGGAGAGAGAGAGAGAAATCAGAAACCTCACACAATGATGATGAAAATATAAAATGGTGCAGCTACTTTGGAAAACAGTCTGGCAGATCTTCACGAAGTTAAATTTCAAGTTACCATATCACTCAGAAAGTCCACTTAGGACTTTCCACACAAAAGAGTTGAAAATGTATATTCACACAAAAACTTATACATGAATGTTCATGACAGCATCATTCATAATAGCCAAAATGTGAGGGGAAAACCCAAATGACTATCAGCCCATGAATTGTTAAACAAAATGTGCTGTATCCATACAATGGAATATTATTCAGCAATAAAATGGAATAAAGAAATGATTCACACTATAAGATGGAAGAATCTTGAAAACATGCCAAGTCAAAGAAGTCAGTCACAAAAGACCACATATGGTATAATTCCATTTATATGAAAAATCCAGAATAAGCAAATCCATAGAGACAGAAAGTAGATTAGTGGTGGCCTAGGGCAATTTTATTTTGGGATAGTTCATCCCTAGTATACAGACATAAATTTATTTTTGTGTATTGATCTCGTGTCTTGCAACTTTGCTGAAATTTTTTTGTTTATTGGTATTTCAGTGGATTCCTTAGGATTTTCTGTATACTAGAATGTTTCAGCTACAATAGAGGAAATTTTACTTGTTTTTTAATCTGGATGCCTTTGATTTATTTTGTTTGCCTGACTTCACTGGCTAGAACCTCCAGTACTGTGCTGAACAGAAGTAAACGCAGGCATCTTTGTCTTATTCCTCATCATAGGGAAAAGCATTCAGTCTTTCACCATAAAGAACGACTTTGCTGTAGATCTTTTGTAGAGGCCCTTTTGTCAGATTGAGGAAATTTTCTTCTATTCCAAGTTTGTTAATGGATTTTGCTTTTCCTAAAATCATGAATATGTGTAAAACTTTGTCAAATGCTTTTCTATATCTAATGAGTTGAATATATGGATTTATTTTTTATTCTCTTAATATGGCATATTTAGTGAATAATTTTCATATGTTAAACCAATCTTGTATTCCTAGGGTAAATTTCACTAGGTCAATGGTATACAATCCTTTTCATATATTGCTGGATTTGGTTTGCTAGTATTTTAGCATCTACATTTATAAGGACTTTTATATTTTGCCTTTCTCAGCCTGTTTCTTCTATTTAACTTTGCACATTGTGTCTTTTGCTATGCAAAGTTTTCCAGCTTTTATGCAACTGAACTGGTATTTTCTTTCTGCTTTCATAGTATTTTTTTCTTGATGAAAAAGATCATTCCTACTCCAAGGACATAAAACTATTTTCCTATAGTTTTCTTTAATATGATCATTATTTTATTGGTTTTTTTTGTGTTTAGAGAATTAATCAATTGGGGATTTATCTTTACATAAGGTATAAAGTGAAGACTTAATGACCAGTTTATTTATTTTATTTTTTTTAAAGATTTATTTATTCAGAGAGAGCGCGAGAGAGGCAAAGACTCAGGCAGAGGGAGAAGCAGGCTCCATGCAGGAAGCCCGACGTGGGACTCGATGCCGCGTCTCCAGGATCACACCCCAGGCTGCAGGCGGCGCCAAACCGCTGCGCCACCGGGGCTGCCCTAAATTGGTGAATTATTAAATGAATTTTTAAAAACTGGTCATTGAGGGCAGCCCCGGTGGTGCAGCAGTTTAGGGCTGCCTGCAGCCTGGGATGTGATCTTGGAGCCAGGGATTGAATCCCACGTCGGGCTCCCTGCATGGAGCCTGCTTCTCCCTCTGCCTGTGTCTCTGCCTCTCTCTCTCTCTCTCTCTCTCTCCGTGTCTCTATGAATAAATAAATTTTAAAAAAAATCTTTAAAAAAATTCACCAATTTACTGAAAATGATACAATAAAATTATTAAACATCTGCGCAGTGCTAAACACCATGCCAAGCATTGTAAATAAAACTTTAGAAACAAAAAAAAAAACCAACCAAAAAAGGTACTTGTTCTCATATAGCTTACATGAAGGAGAGATTCAACAAAAGTTAAATAAAAAATTAATAAGGTAATATCGGATAGCTAGAGGTACAATGAAGGAAATAAAACAGGATGATATGATGGAGAATAATAGAGCTTTGTTAGATCTATGGCCAGGGAAACTCCTCTAAAAAAGTACATTTGTGTTGAGGATCCAGCCATTGGAAGACCCAAGAAAAGAGTGTTTTAGGCAAAGGAGCAAGCAAGCATAGGCAAATGCTCTGAGGATGGAGCAAGCTTAGCGTATTCAAGCAACAGAATAAAACCCTCCCATGGATGGAGTGAAATGAATGAGGTAAAGAATATCACCAGATGAGGCAGTGTGTTGAAACAAGGCTAGTTAATGCAGGGCCTTTCAGTCCATATTAAAGAAGACAGTGGATGGCACCTGGATACCTCAGATGGTTAAACATCTGACTTTGGCTCAGGTCATGACCCCAGGGTCCTGGGATGGAACCTGGTTGGGCTCCTTGCTCAGCATGGAGTCTGCTTCTCCTTCTCCCATCTGCCCCTCCCCACCGCTTGTGCTCTTTCCCTCTATCTCTGTCTCCCAAATAAATACATAAACTTTTTAAAAAGTTAGAAAAAGAAGACAGTGAGTTATTAAGTAGGAGAACATCTGATCCAGCTTCTATTTGAAAAGGGTCCTGTGCCTATGGATGTGGAGAACAAATTGTAGTAGGGCAGTAGAGAAAGTGAGCAGATCAGTTAGAAGGGATAATAGTGGCTTGACCTAAGGAGGTACACATGAACATGGAGAGAATTGGACAGATTTAAGGTATACTTGGGAAACAATAATAACTGACATTTATTGAACATATACAATGCATCAGTTACTGTTCTAATCTCTTAACAAGTCATTAGTTCCAACCATTACCCCGTGAATTAGATAACAGCATTATCCTTGTTTTACAGATAATAACTTGATCAAGTGTAGATAGGTTGTCCAAGGTTATAGAATTGGTCAATGGTAGAGCCAGGATGCCAACCCAAATAGCTTGGTTTCAGGGCTCATGTTCTTAAGCACTCATTTTTATTCTCTCTCAAGCAGAACCAATGGATGTGCTGGTAGAGTGAATGTTGGAGGTTGAAGGAAAAGCAGAAATCAGAGATGACTCCGTTTTTTGCATTGATCACCTTGGGATAGTGGTTTATTTACTAAGATAGGAAATATTAGGGAAATACAATCTACAGAATAATCTGTGTTTTTAAGTTTGGTGAAAGTGCTGGGGAAGGTAGTAGTGGAAAGAGAATTAATTTGTTCTGGTTTAGAAATATTATTTTTAGATATCTCAAGTAGAATATCAAATAGGCAGTCTATGCATGACTCTAGGGTTTAGGAGTTAGATAAGGGTTAGAAAGACTAACTTAGGACTCATAGGTAGAGAGTTGGTATTTAAAGTCAGATTTTCAGTGGTGCCTGAGTGGCTCAGTCAGTTAAGTGTCCAACTCTTGATTTCAGCTTAGGTCATGATCTCAGGACTGTGAGATGGAGCCCCAAGTCTGACTCCATGCCTAGTGTAGAGCCTGCTTAAGATTCTGTCTCTCCCCCAACCCCTCTCAAAAACAAAAACAAAAAAACAAAAAACACACACCTAAAGTAAACTAAAAAAATAAAGTCAGATTTTCAGATAAGGGAGATCTAAAAAAAGAAAATAGGGTCAGTGTTCAAGTTTTGGTATACAAGATGGAGAAAGAGAAGCTAGTAAATGAGACAGAAAGGAACATAGCTGCTAGAGCATGGTGTTTTGGAAGTCATGAGGCAACTATTCCAAGATATAGGTTATTGAACAACCCATCCCTTTCTCAATTGATATGAAATTATACTTTTATCATATTTAAAAAAATATTCACCCGTACCCAAAATATTTACCCAAGTTTAATTCCAGAGTTTTCCACTCTACCTGTCTATTCTCCCCTAAGCACAAACAAGGTGTTCTATTAACCATTGCCTTATATTAGGTTGTAATTTTCAAAAAGGTTCTGGTTGCTCTCACATATTAGTTTTTCAAGATCTGCACTAACTTGTCATATTCCAAATAATTCCATTGGACTGACATTGAATTTACACAACCCCTTGGGGGAATATTGATGTCTTCATAACAGTCAGTTCTCACCAGGAAAAAGGTATGCTCCTCTTTCATTCACGTTTTTTCCTATATCCTCAGCAAAGATTTATAGTTTTCTTCCTGGAGGTCTAGCATGCTTGCTCGTAAATTTATTCCTGGATATTTTATGGTTCTGGTTGCTAACATATATCAGCTTCTTTTTATTGCAGTCCTTAATTGATTATTGCTGGGTTTATTAGAGTTCTTTGTTGTAACCCACAGACACCAACTCTGACCAACTTGAGCCAAAAGGGAACTGAATAGAAGCAAATGGGGGAATTCATTTGATTAAAGGGAGATGGATGAACCAGGCTCAGAATACAGCATTTTATAATAACAAGAAAATTGTTTTAATTAATAAATTATATAAAAGTAATAAAGTTAAAATCTAGTAGGTTTAAAGTGGGACCATGTTAATATTTTTATTATATAAATAACTTTTAAAATTTCAAAACACTTTAAATCCCAAAGATAAATATACAAAGCACAAAAATGAACACTTTACAAAGTAGGGAAAAACAATGAACCAATATATGAAAAATTAATCAGCCTCACTAGTAGTAAAAGAAATGTCATATAATAAGTACTACTTTTTCATTAACAAAGTTTTTTGTTTTTGTTTTATAAATGGTTAATTCTGACAAGGGTTTAGGAAAATTGAGTATTTTTATCCATAGTTGGTAAAATGTAAAATGGTATGAGAAGTGTCAGAAGCCTTGAAGATGTTTGCAATTGTATGAGGTCATTGACTTAACAGTTACACTTTTAGGGATCTATCTTTTGAAAATAACTTTAAATACAGAAATGTTATGCGAAGCTTTATTTATGAAATAGTAAAATATTAGAAGCAGCTCACATGTGGGAAATGGTTAAGGATGTTATGGTACATCCACTTAGTACAATATTAAATAAACTTTAAATGTGAGCCTTATGAAAGTTAAATAATAATTAAAATTATTAATGTTAATATGTGGAGGGGAAAAAACACCAGTTGTCTGGAAGGAAATACACTCCGTTGTATCTTTGTTTCCTAGGACTTAGTTTCTTTGTTTCTTTCTACTTTTTCTGCAATTTTCCTAAATTTTCTATAGTGAGTACATTTTACTTCTATAATAATAAGAAATATGAAAAAAATTCCAGCAGAGCCTATGTCTACTTTGAACCGATTTTTCTTTAATTCTTAATTCCTAAAGGCAAGGACATCAGATGTGAATTTTCCCGTCTTTCCTACTCTGCGCCTAAACGCTGGTCTCTCTATGTCGTCTTAGATGTTCTCTCCCTTTTCAAGGCTAACTGGTCTTCTCTGGAATGATGCTCTGTCAATTTTCCTCAGTCTCCAGCATTTTCAATCTCTTCCTCTTCATTGGTTCCTTTCCCTCAAGCAACACTATACACAGGTCTCATCTTTCTTGGAACAATCGTTACTTGACCCTGTTGCTTTTAATGCTCACAATCCTTTTTCTCTCCTTTTTATCACCACACTTCCTTTCTTGCATTATTGTCATGGTTTTTTCTCCCCTACCTCTAATTCAGAACACATCCTGGAAGGTCACTAGAAAACCTTCTACTTTGTATATATTAAAATGACACAGCGAGAAGGTCCTCCTACACCTGGCCAAGCCATCTCATCTTTCAGACTCTGCACTGCCATTTCCTGGTCGTGTCACTTTAGGCTTCACTTCAGTGGAGCAGTAGTCTGTGCATCAGTTTCTTTCTTTTTTTTTTTTTTTAGATGTATGTATTTATTCATGAGAGACACAGAGAGATGCAGAGACACAGGCAGAGGGAGAAGCAGGCTCCCTGCAAGGAGCCTGATGCCTGACAGATCCTGGATCCCGGGATCACAGTCTGAGCCGAAGGCAGACGCTCAACCTCTGAGCCACCCAGGTGTCCCTGCATCAGTTTCTTTACTTGCAAAATGGGAGTAATATTGAAAACCTACAACGAAGGTGTCATGGGGAATAAATGCATTCATACATATAGTCCCTGCTTATCTACAGTTGGACTCTCCACAGTTTACTCATGGTGAACCACAGTCTGGAAGCAGATGATCCTCCTTCCGACCAGCTGGAAGGTCAATAGAAGCCTACTGCCAGGTTGCAGTGCCTACATCATTCAGCTCATGTCGTCTCATCACGCAGGTTTTTTATCATCTCACATCATCACAGGAAGAAGAGCAAGTACAGTACAATACAATATTTTGTGTGTGCGACCACATTTATATCACTTTTATTACAGTAGATTGTTTTAATTGCTCTATTTTATTATTAGTTATCTTACTGTGCCTTATTTGTAAGTTAAACTTCATCGCAGGTACATATGTAATAGGGAAAAACATTGTATTTGCAGGGTTTGGTAGTATCTGTGGTTTCTGGCATTCGCTGGGGATCTTTGAACACATTCCTGTGGAGGGAAAACTACTGTGTACTGTATACTTCCTCTCAATATTTTTTCTATGTCCTCTTTTTTACAACCGTTCTGTGGCATTTGTGATTATTATTTCCTCCTTGAAATCCTCCATAACTTATGATACTACTTCATTCCTCTGTATCCTTTGATATAGTTTCTCTTTTGCCCCCTCCTTTTTTTCCCCAAAGTGTAATCCTAGCCCTGTGCCTTTCTCTTGGTTTGCTCTCTCCCCTGAGTCTTATTATATCCTGGCTTTATCTATTTTCTCTATGTGCTAATTCTTGCTCTGACCAACATTGTAGGTTTGTACAACTCTAGCAAGTGCCATTTACATCCTAGTCCATGCAAATACCACCCCTCACAGTTATGCAGTGCACAGCCTGTGTGTCGGGGTGCTCTGACTCTGCTCTGACCTCTCTCCTTAGTGACTACCCAATAAGTCAGATTGCATGTAAGGCATTTCCATTTGAATGTCTCATCATTACCTCTAATTTATGTGTGAAAAGTGATGGCTTGTCCTCACCTTTCTACTTCTATATAAAAAAACCTCCATTCAACCAATCCTTAGCCTCAGATCCTAAATTCCAGGACTATATCTTCCCTACTAATGTCTTATCACTCATGCCAAATCGGTTTGTCAGGCAACTGAGTCCTGGTTTTGAAACCAGCACAGACCTAAGGGGAATGCTGGTTCCAGTAGAGCTGAGGCTGGAGTTCTGGGGGAGATGTTCAACTGGGTAAGGCAAGGGGGCCAATATGAACCATAGTGATGGAGAGAGTCAGAGGTCAGAATCAGAGCAGTAGTGTCCACAGTCAAATGCAAAATGTGAGAGAGATGAGTACAAAAACAATGAGGCAAGGGATTGGTGCTGGAGACATCAGGAGTAAGTCAAAGCACAGAATGTAAGGCTGATTGAAAACTCAGGCTGTGAGAGGAGTGAGGTCTAACCCTGAATGGTACTGCTTTCAAAGCATAGGACTCATCCCTAGGGGCTTTTATTTTTTTTATAAAGATTTTTATTGGGACTTCTGGGTGGCTCAGTGGTTGAACATCTGCCTTTGGCTCAAGTTGTGATCCCGGGGTCCTGGGATTGAGTCCCACATCAGGCTCCCCGGAGGGAGCCTGTTTCTCCCTCTCCCTATGTCTCTGCCCCTCTCTGTGTATCTGTCATGAATAAATAAATAAACAAATAATCTTTATAAAAAAAGCTTTTTATTTATTTATTTGAGGAGCGAAAATGAGTGGCGGGGGGAGTGGCAGAGGGAGAGGGAGAACAGACTCCCCACTAGGCAGGGAGCCCGACATGGGGCTGAATCCCAGGACCCTGAGATCATGACCTCAGCCAAAGGCAGACGCTTAACCAACTGAGCCACCCATGCACCCTTAGGGTCTTAAAAAAACCAAAAAACTGCCCTTTCCCCAATGCCATCCTAATTCACTGCCTTGGTACTTTTATTGACTATTGCATCTTTTGCTTCTGATTTTACACCTCCCCTCACATTAGATCAGTTTTCTGAATTCTCTCTGTCCTAGTCTGTCCAGGCTGCTATAACAACAATACCATAGGCTGGGTAGCTTAAAAATAATATTTATTTCTTGTAGCTCTGGAGGCTAGAAGTCCCGGATCAAGGTGCTGACGGATTTGGTGTCTGAAGAGAGCCTGCTTCTCAGTTCATAGACAGCATCCACATATCATATCCAGGAGCAAATAAACCCAGAAGAAATGCAACCTGCTGAATGCATGGAGGTACTGTGTCCACTTAAGACTATGTTTGAGAATTGGGCATGAGCAGCTGAGGCAAGCAGTGGAGTCCATAGGAAGGGCTCCTCAGTCATCCTAGATGGGGGGCAACAACCCCAAAAGGGGCAACAACCAAGTAAAAAAGAACCAGAGGGTTTATTTAAAGAGAAGCCGGTCAGAAGAACCAATAATCTGGATCAGAACACTGTATGAGCAAAAGTAGGAGGGAAAGGTCAGGTACCTCAGTGAGGGATTTCAGGGTGCCACTGCTCAGCTGGCTTGCACCATCACTGCAAAACATGCAGTGACCTTCAACATAAATGGCACCTAAGTCTGTGCTTCTCTGTAGCCCAGCTTGGGCTTTTTGTGCATTCTTTAGACCATTTTCCTCCCTAAAGCAGGACTTATCAATACTTGCATGCCACAGGATGAATGCTCATGGAGGTCAGGATCTGAATCTTTTAAGTAATCATGAGGCATATGGAAGGAGCAATATCACCACTGTCCAGGTGATGCTTTGTGGGATGCTTCCCTTTCATCACGTCCCTGCAGTGCAGTTTCCTGCCTTGGACATTCCTGGCTAAACTGTGGATTTGGATGGAAGCCAAGCAGCTGAGGGGGAGTCTATGTAAGATGGAAGGTGATGTTGCTCATGGGAAAACAGGTGGCTAATGTAATTCAGTTCATCTTGGCTCTTCTACCTGGATGATTTTCCATTTTTATCAGATTTCAATATCTGATATTTCGATATATGGGATTGCTTTTTTTTAGGTCTCAAAGAATAGCTCAAAAGGTCAGAAAACCATGTCATGATGAGGAATTGTATTAGAAGCAACACATGCATGATTTATGCCTATGAGACAATGTTGGTGTGTATGTAGATATACAGACAACTGCATATATTTCAGGTCACCAAATCTTAAAACAGGCAAAAAGGATTTAAAAAAAAAAAGAATATCCTTACAAGGATAACTAAAATGATGAAAAGGCAATGGTGGTTTTTATTATGACAAAGATTAAGGCTCTTCTTTCTGCATGGAGCTTGGCTGCAGCCTGTAAATCAAGAAACACTGGGAAGGCTAGGGCAAATACTGTTTTGTCCCTCGTGTCCCATGGTGCAGCCACTGAGAGTGCCCTAAAAGCCCGACAGAGGTCCTTTTAGTACACAGAAAGATAGGTGAAAATGTACATGTTAAGTAATAAACAAGACCTATATTGTTTCATGGGTTGTGCAGACTGAAAACATAAATATGTTTGATGAGAGCTTATAAACATTGATTGGGACGCCTGGGTGGCTCAGTGGTTGAGCGTCTGCCTTTGCCTCTGGAATTCCGGGATAGAATCCCACATCGGGCTCCTGCATGGAAGCCTGCTTCTCCCTCTGCCTATGTTTCTGTGTCTCTCATGAATAAATAAATAGAATATTTAAAAAAAAAATTGATCAATGACCCATAATGGACAAATTAGGGTGATGTTTAAAAAATACTCCTGATATAGACTTTTGGGATCATGGAGAAAGAAAAATCTGACGTTTTGGGTTGAGTAGGGCAGATATATGACCTAGTATGGTATTTCCTCCATTATTTTGAGGAATCATTGTATCTCTAACATGGAAGTTGTGACCTTTCTTCTCACCATCTACATTTGTATTTTTATTCCCTCATTTTAATTCTGTTTTTTAAATATATACTTTTATTGGAGTTCGATTTGCCAACATATAGCGTAAAACCCAGTGCTTATCCCGTCAAATGCCCCACTCAGTGCCCATCACCCAGTCACCCTATCCCCCCCTCATTTTAATTCTAAAACAAAGGGCAGTTAGGAACTGGTGTTCTGGTTCTTTTGTTTTATCATAAAATGATTTAAAATATATATAGTTCTTTATATCATTGTGATGGATTGAGGGAAGATGATCCATTGAAAAGTAATTGAAAAGTTGTGTTTAAATGTGAGGATGGCCTGGTGGGACTTTGTTCAAAATGCTGAATCCAGGGCCCTTCTTAGTAGTCCCAAGTGAGATCTAGAAATCTTTGTTTTTAAGTCAATTCCCAAAGGATTTTAATGTACTTAGTCCTAAGACCATGGTTTGAGAAACATTGAAAAAAGAGGATTTCTTTAGCATCGTTTCTAATCCATATAGTGCCTTAGTGAGAATTGGATAAACAATTCTCCCCCTCCCTCAAACACTTCATTTCCATCTGCTGGAAATTAAATATACAAATCTACAGAGGTGAACAGCGCTCCAGAGCTGTGCAGTGCACAGCCTGCACACATGTATGTGGCCTTGTTTTCTTTCAAGCTTTCAGTTTAAAGCTTAAGTATCCTTTGTGCACAGGAAGCAACAGAGCGTGAGTGCATCTGTCCCTGGCAGGAGGCCCTGGCAAGAGGCTTCTTATTCCCTCTTCACCCTTGTTATCATAATTGACTTCCAACCAAAGCATGGGCACAAGGAGCGACACCTCAACAAAGCAAGGGGAGAGGAACAAAGAGGTAGTTTTAGGTTTTCAATGAAAAAAAAAGTCTATAAATAGTAACAATTTATATTAATACTTAAAAAATAGTAACAAGATTGCGGGTTTGGCATTAATTTTAAAAATAATAACAATAAAAAACTTCAGGTCTGAGTCTCAAAAGAAGTTGCCACTTTTACTTGACATTTTGGAGTATTTGTCATTCTATGCTTAAGTTTTCCATCTGCAAAATGGCCAATTTCAGTGCAGTTCCAAATACCTTACATTAAAAGCTGTATACAAACAACTAGCAGTTTACATTTCTAGACACAAGTATCTTTTCTGCAGTGCAAGTTTCATCAATATCTTGTCTGCTTTCTTCTTAACTGGCCTTATTTTCTTTCTTCTCCCTTCTTGCTTTTTGTGTTTCTCTCCTTCATTAGTGACACAAGTCACAAGCCATGTGGCAGTTTCCAAATGCTGTCACTCGTTTCATCCACTGTTCTCCATCCCTTCGGTCATCACCTTAACCATCTGCCATCATCCTATGCTTGGATTACTGTGTTCAGCAATTCTTGGTGTGTGTGTCTCCAGAGCCGCCTTCTAATCTATTCTGGACGGCACAGACAAAACAATTTCCTAAAATAATTTTTCAGAGTGTCTTTTCCTTGTTCAAGAATTTAAGTGACCCAATCAATTGACCTCTACCTTACTTGCCCACCCTCCCTCTTGCTCCTTCCTGTCCTGTTGATTGCAGTAGCATCCGATTTTATCATTAGCTCAGTTCCTTTGCTCAAATGCTCTTCCTGTGAAGACCTACCTTTGGGCAGAGTTTTTCATATATATATTTAAACACGCCCTTTGGGGGGTCGCCTAACATGGCCGTGCATCAGAATCACTGAGAAAGAAGGCTCTCCACCAGCCCTACTAAAGTGTCTAATTGGGTGGGTCTGAGCCCAGGGGCCTGGGCTCAGAGATGGTTTAATAGCTTCACAGGCAACTCGGGTTGTTTCACTCAGTGCTGGATATGCAGCAGGTGTTCAGTAATTACTGGAGCAGTGAATGCATGTCATCCCCTTCCTTAAAATCTACCGAAGGGGGGCTCCTGGGAGGCTCAGTGGTTGAATGTCTGCCTTTGGCTTGGGTCGTGATCCTGGGGTTCTGAGTTCAAGTCCTGCATCAGACTCCCTTCCTATGTCTTTGCCTCTCTCTGTGTCTCCCATGAATAAATAAATAGAATCTTCAAAAAGCAAAATCTACCTTCGGCTCCTCAGAGCTCTTAGGATAAATATAGCACACAAGACTCTTCCTAATCTGAGCCTTGCTTGTAACTCCCTTGCTTCATCTTCCACCATTTTCCCCTATCAGCCTTTGCTGCCATCATCCTGAATATTTGTTCCCTAGCTTCCCACAGGGTTCGATGTGCTCTTCTTATATTTCATGTCAGTATATGTGCTGGAGCCTGACCTCTCCTACTGGACTGTAAGCCTCTTGAGGATGGATCTCTCTCCATACATCTTCATCTCTCCCACAGTGCTAGCACAATATCTCACGTATATTTGTTGCCTAGACGAATATGTATTACCAGTACTGTCACTAATACATACTTGTATGAATAAATACGTTTCTCCTTTCATTCTTTGTTTTAGATCAAAACTTATTGTGGAATTTTCCTTCGTATTGTAAAGTTCCTTTACATCTTTTTAAAAATGCCCCTTCAGCTGGAGTGTTGATTTGATTTTTAGTGCATAGTCTGTGTGTGAAAGAGTAAGTGAACCTAACACACAAAAATCTTTTCATTCAAATTACCATTGTTGAGGATATAACTGAGAGTGAAACAAATGAGGGCCCATAATACATTTCAAAATGTAATTATACTCGTGGTAAGCATGCAGACATTAAGTATATTTCCACTGAAATTTAGGAGAAGTTGTTCTTCAATTTTGCTTGACACCTAGAATAGCATTTCTCAAAGTGTGATCTAGGGAAGGCTCAGGATCCCCTGAGGTGTATTTCAAATGTAAAGGTCTGGCCCCACCCTAGATACCGCCCTGGTCAAAATCTCTAGGGAGTAAGAACCCAGAATGTGTATTTTTAACACAGCTCACACATGATTCTTACTGCCAGAGAAGTTTGATACCCACCTGTCTAGAATTAAAATAAATGCTCCATTGCATTAATTTAGTATAGATAATGGCCTGATTTTAAAGCATATTCTTATTAATGAGAACTACTTAGGTGAAGATGTATTAAATTAAGGGCTAGTTTGAATACAAGTTAAAAGGACAAGATAAAAATCTCTTTGGTATTCATTAGAATGACATCTACAGCTAAGATTTTATGCTTCTCTTGAAATTTCTGAGGTACTTTCTCAGCAAGAAAATTTTTAGAAAGGTCCCATGGAACATATAGATATCTCAGCAGTCTTTTTGCAGAATTTAAAATTTTCAAAATATCCTCTCAGGGATGGGAAAGTTACCATTCCTGAACCTTGGACTGTGTTGCTGACTTCTTTAATAATTCTGTGTCACCATTACGGTATTAGGACCACTCTCCATTACATAGTGTCACACCAGCAACAAGGGCAGGCAGTAAAAGATCCACTAAAATGGTTTTATAAACTTTTCTGCAGCATTCTCTTTAAGGTTGTCTGAGTCTATTCTGACTGCCATAATGAAATACCGCAGTCTGGCTTGAACAACAGACATTTTTTCCCCTGCAGTTTTGGAAGCTTCTCCTGGAGAAAGTGCTGGCAAATTCAGTCTCTGGTGAGGACTCTTTTCCTGGCTGCAGATTGCCACCTTCTCACTGTATCTTCACATGGCCTTTCCTCTGTGCTCACTGGAGGGTCATGGTGGGGAGACAGAGGACTAGTCTGGTGTCCCATCTCCTTTTTTTTTCTATAAAGATTTTTGAGAGAAAGAGAAAGGGGAGAGGGGCAGAGGAGGATGGAGGAGGTGAGCGGGGGGGCCTATTGAGAGGCTCCAAGGCAGGGCTTGATCTCATGACCTGAGCTCTACTTGGGCTCATCTTATGACACTGTGCTCATGACCTGAGCCAAAATCAAGAGTCCCATGCTTAACCAGATGCCTCTCCCATCCCCTTCTTACCAGAACACCACTCCTATGGGATTAGGGCCCCTCCTTATGACCTCATTTAATTCCAATTACCTCTGTAAAGGCCCTGTCTTCGAATACAATCACACCAGTGGTGAGGGTTTCAATATGTGAATGGGAAGGGACATCATTCAGTCTATTCAAGGACGTTTTCGGTGCCATTCACCTTGTTATTCAGTCTCTCAACTTTAGGATGCACACATATATTCTATTCATTTCCGTAGAATTTTTCTTTCAATTTGGGCCAAAGATTATCAGTTCGTAGTGACCATAGGATATTTTTGGGAGGGATCCCTGGGTGGCGCAGTGGTTTAGCACCTGCCTTTGGCCCACGGCGTGATCCTGGAGACCCGGGATCGAATCCCACATCGGGCTCCCGGTGCATGGAGCCTGCTTCTCCCTCTGCCTATGTCTCTGCCTCTCCTTCTCTCTCTGTGTGACTATTGTAAATAAATAAAAATTTAAAAAAAAAAGAGGATATTTTTGGGATCAGCGCTAGATTTATCTGATTTAGCTTTTTATGCTAGCTCATGTAGCTGAAGCCATAGTCTGAAAAGGCCCTATTCTGTAGGCTTCTTCATGGTGAACCTTCTTTTGAATTCATGTGATGATAGAACGTTGGCCTACTCTAGGCACAGCTTACTATTTATCTGTCTCATAGAACACAGAACGGTGACATTTGCTTATGAGAATAACCCTGTCAGAGATAGTATTAGTGGAACATGTAGATATCTAAACCCAAAAGGGCCAGTTCCATGTTATTATCTCTAAATACAGTAAATCCGCCTGTATCTAAAACTGTGCTATCCAGTGGAATTATAATGCAAGCTATAATATAAAGTTTTTAGTCACATTTAAAAATGAAAATGAAACAAGTTAAATTCTTTTTAATGTATTTTACTTAACCTATTGATTTCAACATATGATCCGTGTTTAAAAGTATTGATGACATCTTTTTTATTGTTTCTGAAATACAGCATACAATTTAAGTTACAGCACATCTCAGTTCAGACTTGCCACATGTGGCTGGTGGCTAGTGTATTACACAGCATGGATCTGAAGTATTTATATATGGCTATAAATCCCACAGTTTCAGAGGGAAGAGAAATCCAAGAGGTAGATTTTTTTTTTTAATTTGGTCATGTTAAATATATCCCTCTTGCATACATTTCCACACAGTAGGAAACTACTTCTGAATGTCTTTGCCCTGTGGTAGTGAGCATCTCTTTCAGGTGTCAATATTATGACTTAAGTTCCTCCTAACCATCAGTTAGTTAGGTGTCTGTTCTGATATGAATCATTTATTTGTCTACAGTGATGTAGAACTTTTTGTCATCTGCCATCACAGGCCAAGATGATAAAGGCATGCTAATTAGAGGAGCCATGTTTTCTAGTCTTAGCCCATCACTGTCCAAGGCAGGAACTTACTGAAAGAATTAGTACAGCTTCCAAAAAGTATCTGATGGCTCCATGGTAGCTTAGGTACAAGGAGATAATGGCTCCTTATGGACAGGCAGGTATTCGATTTAAATGGCTTTGAATTTTTATTCATTTTCCTGAATAATAAAACTCACCATCATTCATTACCCTTTGGGAGCAATGTAGGCTTTTCTTGATTTGGCTTATATACCCATTGTCCTAAGTAAGATTTTTAAATGTCAAATTTCAAAATGTAGCATGGATGATGTTAGGATTGATGAAATTCTTTAAGAGGGGCAGCCGGGGTGGCTCAGCAGTTTAGCGCCACCTTCAGCCCAGAGCGTGATCCTGGAGACCCAGGATCGAGTCCCACGTCCAGTTCCCTGAATGGAGCCTGCTTCTCCCTCTGCCTGTGTCTCTGCCTCTCCCTCCTTGTCTCTCATGAATAAATAAATAACATTTTTTAAAAAATTCTTTAAGAGAATACACTTCAACTGGACTCCTTGGCCTCTGTTTTGGGTGGAAACATGTCAATCTCATGCCCAAGTAGCTGCCTCTAATTCCTCTTTGTGTCTGCCACAGCTTCTAGCGTTTAATAGGCACTCTACAGATGTTTTTTGAATGAATAAGAAACTATTTTATAGCTAGATGTCACAGCCTAAGCTGGAGTATGTTTGCCAATTTTTTAAGTGATTGGAGTGGAGAATAGGGGTGCTTTTGTGTGTCTGAGGCCAAGGACCAAAGCAACAATGAGATGGAGGGGATAAGGTGACATCTATCATCCAGACCTGCCCAGAGACCAAGACTAAACTCTGCAACATGGTCGTTCTCTCCATTTCCACATCTAAAGGGCATATAAAGAGCTTGGCTTCAAAGTAGGGAGGATTGAAGGTGTTACTGTGACACCTTGAAGGCTTTGCCAAAGGAGACTGCACTCTAGGCAAGTCACCTTCCTTCCTAAGGAGCAGAGGAAGTATCCTCGTGCAGGCTGTGGGGTCCACAGGAATTTGTAGAACTCATGATGGTTGTACAGAGGAGATTGGATGTAAAAGTAGGAGAGCACAGGCTCTTGAATGTATTGGAAACAGGACTAGAAGGACTATAGAAGGACTTCAGGTAGAGGGAGGTATTGGCAGGGTGCCAAGGTTCCACTGTTCTATGAAAGTTGATGATGCCCTCAAGCCACATAGGTGAGGCCTGGGACATTTAGTTTACAGTTCCAAAAAGTTTCAGGAGCTAAGCTAATGCTTAACACCCAGAACAACAACCTCCCTCTACTTGCATCCATACTCTGAATTCCTCCTCCCTTCTCTTTCTCTAATCACGTAGATATTAAATAATTCATCACATAATTCATACTATGCCAGGTATTAAAAAGGGTATCAGAATATAGCACAAAAAAACCCCCAACAATCGTGACAACTTTTATTAGAGGCTAGTAGTTGTTGAGGAAACACTAAAGAGAAGGTTATTATTTTGAATAAAAGAAGCCTTTTAGAAGGATTGGCTATATATGGCTTGGTAAGTATATAATTAAAGATCCAGGGAGTTGTATAATTTTCTTAAAATCTAACTGTAGATCAAATGACTTAAAATTTTAGAATGTCAAACAATGATTGTCACAAATGAGGGAGTTCTTTGAACATCATATAATGCCTTTATAAAATGTGGGGCAGGAGATTTCAGGAATGTATACCTGAGCAAATAAGCTGGCAACTATTGAATTCTAAAAGAAGTTCAATTTTAGCACTAATGATATATTGAGCTGCTTGAATAACAAAGTTGCATAATACGCATCAGACGAGCTATTAACTTACATCAATAAAGCACACACACACACACACACACAGAGTCACAGTTATATTTTTTATGGTGGAATTGAGTATGGCAAAACTCGAACTGAAGGTACATTTTTCTAGTGAGGAATTGCCTTTGCTTCTGCCAGATGGCTTGGGGTATTGCTGGGCCAGAAGCATTTGGAACTTTCCTAGACCACACAAATTCATGTGCATACCAAACCCAGTGTAGACAGGTTTGTGCTTATGAATTCACCAAGTAAATTCTTTTCCCCTCACCCCATGATGAGGGCTGTGAGAGACAGCTTTCCTTTAATGGTTCTTTTTTCCAACAGAGATTTTTTTTCTCTCTCTCTCTCTGTCTCTTACCCTCTCACTGTAGCCTTTCCAAGATCTTGGCTAGTTTTGGTAAAGGCCTCAATCCGGACTCTCTCCATTCTATGGTTTCAAGGTGTCCTCTCCCGTCTCCTGCTTTACCATGAATTGTGAAGCTTTTAAGTTCCCTTTATCGACAAATCTCTCACATTTGCTAGTGGTGATTTCCTTACCACACTGGTTTCAGCTTTATTTTTTCAATTTTGGTAACTTTGGATTTCTCTCTGTTGTATAGTTGCTTTGTGGACTTTGGCTAAGATCAAGTGTGAATTTCCCTGTGTTGTACAAAGAGGCTTGAGGTGAACATCACTGACAGTATCTGGCAAAGGTTGTCAGCAGGTACATAAGCCCCCAGTGTCTCACTCTTTGGTGAAGAGGAAAGCTTAGTCTGTGGCAGGGTACACTGTGAGTCTCTGCCTCTCTTTAATTAATTAATTGACTGATTAATTAACTTTTCTTTTCTATTTTTTTAAAGTAAGTTCTATGAGTAATGTGAAGCTTATGACCCTGAGATTCAAGATTCACGTGCTCTACCAACTGAGCCAGTCAAGTGTACCTAGGTACAGAATTCTTGGTGGCAAGTTATTTCACCTCAGGCCTTTAAAATTATTATTATATGGATTTCTGTATAATATTCATATTATTCCCTGCCAGTCTACATTTTATCCCATTGTAGGTAATTTGTTTTCTCTCTGTGGTAACTCTGAATACTTATTCTTTGTAGTATATATTCCCAAAATTTCGCTATAATGCATCTGGGTCTATTTGTTTTTATTTATCTTTTTTGGTATCTGTGATCCCTGGATCTTAAGAATCTTACACTACTATTCTTAGAACTCACATTCATCAATTCTATAAAATTCACATCTGCTTTCTCTTTAAAGATTTTCTCTTGCCCATTCTTAATATTCTTTCATCTTGGAATCCCTGTTTGGTCCTTCTCATTCTTTTCTTTATGTCTAATAAGTAGGATGCCCAATCACCCAATTTGCTCATGACTGAGGGGTTTCTGCGGGTGTGGGATTTTCAACCAGGAAAGTACCAGACGGAACAGAATGGATTGTTCCCCTGCTCTTAACCTCTCATATTTCCTATCTCTATAGTAGCTGCCTTCTCTTTTAATTGTTCCATGTCTTTCTTCTGATTTACTAATTGTCTCTTTAGTCGTCATCGTTAAAAAGTCATAGTATTTCTCCCTTCTCGAAATACTGTTTTTTCAAACCAACCACTTCTTTTTTATAGTTTCTCAATCCTTAAAATACAATTCGGATTTTTAATATCTTGAATACGATCATATTTTTACAGATTCTTGGCCTCATTCTGTCTTTACTGAAGCAGAAATTCTGGGGGGTGGAGCCCAGTAATCTGTGTGTTAGTAATCTGAGTAATTCTAATGCACCCTAATTGAGAACTATTGGTATCATCTCTTTAGAATTCAGTTTATTTGCAAACACCAATTTTTTTTATAGATTGGGATCTTGTTTTCCATGTGACCACAGTAGGTTTTCATGTATCGGAAAGCATTAACCCTCAACCTTAAGTTTCCTGCCTCTCCAGTTAGAACAGGGATATTAGATTACCTTTATACTTCTCCTTCCTATTACATTGCAGCATGTAGTACTACTTCCCTTTAAAGATCTCGGTTGTTTTTTGTTTGTTTTTAGAAGAAGTCTTGTCATTTAATTTAATGGGAAAGTAAAGACTTTGGAAGTTAACCCTTCTTTTTTTATGTAAAAAAGATGAACACCATTACTCTTAATCTCTTTTGCATTTTTATTTAGTAAGCAGTAGTTGAATCTTTGGATCTTTTTCTACAGATCAAAGATATAACCCTGAGATTTATGGCTTTACTGTCATAAGTACTGATGAAAAGTAAGCTATACTGGAGCTGCCTCTAAAGTGTAACAGTCCTAACTAATTGTCAAGAGTGTTTCTCCAGCAATTATTTCTCTGTGTAAAATGTTTTGATGTTGTTCTCCCTTTAGCAAACATGTATTTATCACCCTGTGCCAGGTACTGTGCAAGATGCCAAGAATACAGGTATAACCAGGACTGACATGGTCCCTCTCACTACAGAGCTTAGAGGTTGGTGGAGAGATAGACAAGAGCGCAGGTGGTTACAATACAGCATGATAAGTATTATGATAGGTGAAATAAAGGGCACTATTGGAAGTGCTCTCAATAAAAATGCAACATAACTGCTGTCTGAGTGATTTATTGCTCCTGATTATAAAATACGCTCACAAGATAGAAGCTAACTCCTACTCATCCTTCAGGAGAGAGCTCAGGTTGTCATGTCCTCACATCCTCCAGGGAGTATTTCCTGCCACCCTCACCAACCTGTCCCCCACATTTGAGATTAGGGTCATTCCTACATTCTCCCTTCAAATTCTGCATATATTTCTATTACAGTACTTCTCACATTACATTCCAAAGGTCTATTCAGATGTCTCACTCTGCCGTACTCTAAGCTTTTAGAGGCCAGGTCTAGAATTGTCTTTGCAATTGTAACAGTGCTGCTAGAACTCGTACCCTTTTGTACTCTTTTTATTGTGTGATTTAGGTTTGCCTTTCCACTATCGATCAACAGTTTGAAAAAACTGCAGTTTTAAAAATAGATTTAATTTATTTTATATTAGAGAGAGACAGAGAGAGAGCATGAGCAGAGAGAGACCGAATCTCAAGCAGACTCTGCACTGAGCATGGAGCCTGATGTGGGGCTGAACCCTGAGATCATGACGCAAGCTGAAACCAAAAGTCACATGTTTAATTGACTGTGCCACCTGGGCATCCCATAAAAAATGCACTGTTTAGAAATTGATCTTTTAAAAAGAAATCTTTTCACTGCTAGGAACATAAACTGGTTATAATCCTTTCCCCAACAGTGATATTTCTATAGAAGATGTGCTTTAATATTACCTCAAAATCAGGATCAGTGGTTGTGTCTCCGGAGAACAACTTAATTTCTAAGGGTGAGGGAAGATGGTAATGAAAATATTATCTGGAAGATCATCCCAACGTCTCTTAAAAAATAAGAGGGTACTGACAACATGTAGCAGTGATGGCCATAGCATTCCTTTGGAGAAGTATGGGGGACAAAGTATATATCAAATAGTCAAAGTTGGGGACTGAAGTGAATATTTCCAATTTCTCTGGCCATCGAGCATTCAGAGCCTCTGTATTTCAGGGAGATCCTTCACTGTGTGGGTCTCGGTGAGAATCAGCGCCCTCACTCCTGTCTCAAAGCCCAATTAGCATCCCCTCTTCCCATGCCAGAATCCAAGAGTGGATTCTGAAACCTGGGTTTGGCCAATCAGATTTGGGAATTTGAATCTGAAGTGAATCACGTGAATAGGTAAGGAGAGTTAAAATATGTTCCCAGTGGCCAGTGTTTCCTGCGTGGCATCTGGCCTGATCTACCTGTGGTGCGTTAACAAAAGTATCCTAGCTGAAGCTGGACGTGACCTTGTGGTGTTGACCATCACTCGCCCTTAGCTCCTGCCTGTTTCCCCCCCACCCCCCAGCCTGGTTCTTTAGTCTTCCTGTTGATTCTATGAGCTATTTGAAATTCTGCCAATAAATTCCTTTCCTGCTAAAATTAGCCAGTCAGTTTCTATTGCTCGTGACCAAGAGCTTCATCTTTATACTGCTTTGTTCAAAGCGCTTTGTGCTCACTGAATAAGTAGTTGTTGAATGACCAAGTGGCTCTCGGGTTTTATATCTTGCCCTCGCAGGTTTTCTATGTGACTATACTCCCGATTTTATTCGACATAGGACAGAAGAGCAGTTATTTTATGAAATATTAATAAATATTTCCTGGAATGTATATGTTCTAAGAGACAAGTGATACCAATGAAAGATTTGTGGTGCAGCAGAAAGGTAGGGGGCCTCTGGCACGATCATGTGGAGGTTGGGAAAGCAAACAGGATTGAAATCCCTAAACCCATCCTAAGCCAAATCCCTCCTCCTAAGGGAAGGTCAGCTTGTGTTTCAGTCTGGTATTTGTTCACTGAGCCTTATCCACAGTGAAACCTGAGATGGCAAGCCTCCCACAGGCTTTACTGGGCCCTAAAAGCTTATGCTCAAGCCTCAGGTTGTGAGGGTATGCTGAGAGGGCTAAAGAGAGCTGTTGCCTTCAGGCTTTGAGGCTTGCACATTTTGTACTCTAGGAATATGGGTGTATTGTGAAAAGTTTTTGTTGCTTTATGTTCTTTCTTCTTCTTTTTTATCCTCTCCCCTATTGCACAGCACAAGTTAGCTATTTTTAAAGGTTTTGGTGGTTTCTTTTGTTTTAAATTTTATATCTTATCATTGTATTACATTTATTTATGGAAAGTTTTGTCTCTGATAATGTGATATTGTTAGTTTACTTTTTATCTTCCAGACACTATGGGGCTTTTTATCGAAAATTATTCATGTATTGACTGTATTCGTAGATTTGGTGATGTAGGAAAACTTATTCAAAGTGGATCTAAAATGGTTGAATGCTTCTCTCTGAAATTTGCTGATTGTAATTGAAATATTCTTCTTTGGTAAAGCTTGCCAAGTGTCAAAGCAATACTGATCTTACATGTAATTTACATATAAGTCACATATTATCTACCTATAATTCATGTGTAGTTCTTTTCACAGCTCTTGTCGTTTGGTACTCAGAATAGCAATCTATAATAGTGTTTCTAAAAGCATCTAAGAAATGTTCCATCTTGCATGCATAAAACATTTAAATTTAGCTTTCATGTGATTCTTAGGTATTATGTTTTAGAATAACATTATAGAATTCTGTGGTTGTTTTGCTATTAAAGCATTCTTCACTGATTTCCATATCAATTGATTCTATGCCTTGTTGTAATGTAAATAACCCCTAAAGATCCTGTAAACTAGTGTTTGCTCTTTGGTAAACAGCTCTATCAGTGACTTTCAAAGATGGGGCAGGCTTATCAATATTATCAATATCAATTCCTGCCAGATTGCTTCCACATCTTTTTTCTTGAGAAAGCTTTGGTTGATTTAGCCTTTAACCTTCCTCCCACAACCAGATATAGAGCCTCATAACATGCTCAAGCTCAAAACTTTTCTGTGTATTTGTCTGGGGTCTTACTGATTAAAAGCTCTAAATTCCGTTAAGGCAAGGGTCCTGCTTGTCTTCTTCTTGTATTTCTAGCACCTAGTACAGTGCCTGGCATATGCTATATTCTCTATAAGTTTGTGAAAAGAATGGATGAACATTAATAGGCTAAACAGTTTCTATCTTCCACAGAGAGCCTGTATGAATGTGGACCTACAGTGATGGTTAATTTTGTCAGCTTGACTAATCTAAGAGATGCCCAGATAACTGATAAAAGATTACCTCTGGGTGGGACTGTGAAGGTGTTTCCAGAAAGATTAGCTTTTGAATCCATAGCTGAGTAAAGAAGATCACCCTCATCATTGTGAGTAGACATCATACAATTGGTTGAGAGCCTGAATAGAACAAAATGGTAAGAGAAGGGCAAATGTGCTCTCTCTGCTTGAGCTGGGACATTCATCTTGGTCATTAGCCCCCAGTTCTTGGGCCTTTAGACTCAGACATGAACTAACACCATTGGCTGTCCTGGTTCTCAGGCTTCAGATCTGAACTATAACTATACCACTGGCTTCCTGAGCCTTTGGCTGGTAGGCAGTACCGTCTTCGTAATCCTGTGAGTCAGTCCCTCATAATGTTTCTCTTTCTACATATCTATATATACTCTATGGGTTCTGTTTCTCTGGAGAACCCTGACTAATACACCCACCTATTTGAAACACGGGTCTCTTTGAAGCCTCCACTTTACTTTAGCCTGGCTCGTTTCCTAACAGCCTGGAACTATTGCTAGCATCCTCCTAGCTCCAAAGTGCCATATCTAGATCATTTTACTTCCCTATCAAGCAAAAATTTTCTGGAGTTGGTTCTATACCAACTCATCTGTACTATCATCACCATCTTTTTTCTTAATTCTCCATGTTCATCTAGATTTTTGGTACTAATAAAGGATAGTTGGAAGAAAGGCAAGCAGGGACAAAGGGTCCCCACTCTAAGAGGAAATCACCCTTAAAAGGATTTTACACCACCCTGGAAGGAGCCCTCCACCCTTTCCCAAGAGATAGGTAGATGACAAAAACCTGATTGTGTGACAGGCTCATGGAGGGTTAATCGGATTAAAACAGCCCACCAACAATCTCATAAAACCCCCTAGACTTAGAAACTCCCAGGGCAACCCTTTCAGGTCTCCTCCCTCTTCGGAAGCTTTGTACTGTCAATAAACTTTGCTTTGCTGCCCACCACTCTTGGTCTGGTCTACCTCTTCATTCTTCAAAGCCAGGTGACCGAGAAATGTGGGTACCAGGCTCATTATCTTCCATCCTGACTCCTGCAGAAATTCCAAGATCTTCTTGAATGACCCATTGACTACGATGCTTTCAGTTCTGTGGTCTATTCAATGCTTATGGCTTCACTTCCATTCCATTTCAGCAGTTCACCTTGGATAGATGTCATGGGCCTTGTCCTCACCTGGAACTCACTAATACATATACCTGAAAGCTCACACATCCATCTCTCCTCCAAACATATCCTCCTATTTACCAGCCATCTGTTTTTACAAGTCTACTCTCTTAATGGTAATCTTAGTCCCTTGATTTCTCTGCTTTTTCCAACTCCATTGATGCCTTCTTAGCATCATTTCCTTATCATCCTGAACAGATCCCATGCATCTCATTTCTAGCACTCTTCTACCAACGATCTTAATTTATTCTACTCCTTCAGTTCTTCTTTACTAATCTGCTTTTTTTATACTTCTTCATCCAAGCAGGATGAATCGTACTGGAAAAAAACAGCAACACCAACAATCACACAAAGTGTGGGAAGTAGTACCTACACAAATATGGGAATCCAGTCTTAGGCCCTCAAATCCTATCTATGCTTTCTCAGCTTCTCTCATTTCTTTTAAAGACAATTACAAAATTTTATGTATGTTTTTAAGTCCCTCTCTGCATTTTTAGAAATGGCTATGCTAACTGCCCATTTCACAGAGAAGATGGAAGCTACCCAAAATGAACTTTCTTCAGGTCCTACTCCACTGCACTTCTCTCCTAAATACAAAGACATCTTCTCTATTATCACTACGTCTTTCTCCTTTGTCCTCCTTCCAGGTGGTCCAAATTAGTACTTGAGACTCAACTTCTTCCTTTTTCCTTGGGGGCTGTGTTGCCTCAGTTTATCTCCTCTTTCCTTTCAGTTTTTGCACTTGACTAATATACTGGATCGAACCACACCCACTAGAGAAGTGAAATACCAATGTACCCTCCCTTGCCTCTGATTCTCTGCAACCTGCCACCTTATCATTTGCCTCCTTTTTCTTCATAGAAAAGCTTGAGATCTTCACTTGCTTCTCTTGTTTTTTTTTTTTTTTTTAAGACTCATACACTTTGTAATCCATTGGAAACAGACTTAGACCACCACCGTAATATAAGAACTGCTCTTGCTAAGTGATCAGTGTCTTCTTAATTTCCAAATCCGATGGTCACTTTTCAGTATTTATATTCCTTGACTTGTTTATTTTTTAAAAAGATTTTATTTATTTACTCATGAGAGACCCAGAAAGAGAGAGAGAGGCAGAGACAGAGGCAGAGGGAGAAGCAGGCTCCAGGCAGGGAGCCCGACGTGGGACTTGATCCAGGGTCTCTGGGATTATGCCCTGGACCGAAGGCGGCGCCAAACCGCCAAGCCACCAGGCTGCCCTTGACTTGTTTATTTTTGATCTTGCTAACCACTCTTTGGGAACTCTCTTCTTGGTGTTTTATTATCTAGTCTTTCCTATCTCCCTAATAATTCTTTTAGAATCGTTGTGGGGTCTCCTACCTATTTCTAAAATATTGATGGTCTCTAAGATTCCACCCTCACATCTCTTCTTGCTCTATATTATCTCCCTTGAATAGTGTCTTCTGCGACCATAGCTGCAACCGTCACCTGAATATTAATGATATTCCCAAATACAAGGAAGTGACTTTTTCTAAAGGGGTGGCGATTTAAAGTCAATGTGAAAGGCAAAAATAGAGTTAAAATTGCATTTGAAAAATCTCATCTAAAATACTATGTACATGATTTTGAGTGTATATACTATCATCAGTCAAGAAATGATACACAGCCAGTTTTCTTCTGCTATTGGAACAGAAGGTTGTTTCTTGAGTTGAACACCAGATGAAGTTGTTGGCTTGCATTTAGGGTCCATGGTATAAGAAAAATGTATTTTTCTGTTTTGTTTTGTTTTTTTGCCAAGCATATAGAGTTAATATGGCTTAGGTAAGTATGGGAGATAATTTCACTATATATATTTTCAGACTGACTCTTTCATTTAAATACCAAACTGCCTACCAAATATCACCTTTTGCATATACCAATACAGATTTGTTTTAGTTAGATTTCTGAAAGATGAAGATATCACATATTCGTGCACTGCTTAGCAAAGACAAGGGTATAGCCCACATGCAGAGTGTTTTCATATCATCTGGGTTGATGTTCTTATTCTGGGCAGATGTCCTCTAACATGATACAGTCTGGCTAGAGCCATAGGCGGTTTTGGATTAGTGGAATCTCCAGACCAAGTATCACACAAGTCAGTAACCTCCAACTAAACAGCTTTATTGAGACTAATGGAATTCATAAGCATCTGGGAAGGCAATGCAATTCTTTAACTGGTCTTTTAAAGTGCTATACTCCACCCAATGGCTGTTACATCACCCTATAAGACCATCTTCAGAAGACCATCATGACCAATCAGCTAAGTGGAATATCAGCATTTCCCCATTGACGAGACTGAACATCTCACTATTACAAGTATGTTGTGTGTATTAAGAACCAATATCGGGCACCTGACTGGCTCATTTAGTGGAGGGTGTGACTCTTGCTCTTGGGGCTGTAAATTTAAGCCCCCTACTGGGTGTAGAGATTACTTAAAAATAAATCTAAAAAAAAAAAAAAGAACCAATATCAAAGAAAAGTCTGTATGGCAATAAATTTTACCTCTTCTTTATTACACACACCAACAGCATAAATAATTAAAAACATCATAATACAAAGCAGTCAAACATTACATCAAAGATGTAGCAGCACTACTCAACTGTGGCCTGTTTCATCAGACATGTAATATTTATCCTCTTTCTTCCTATCATTATTCATGTTCCATAATATGCCTCTTAACATGTCTTGAGTATATATAGAATAAGGATGCCTGTTTATATCCTTCTACTATCTCTGCCTACATAATTATACTATTAGCCCCTTAATCTGAGGAAGATTAAATGGTGAAAAGACATTCTCATGGCCATCACTGATTTGCAGAGGGTAGGATATTGTACATTTGGAATGTCCCATTATCATCCTTTGCTGGCCATCACATTTTGGCTTTTCTCCCTTTGAAGTTGACTTTTTTGTCTCCATTGTTATACCTTTTACAGAACAACAGGACATAATTTATATCCAGATAACATTCTTTTGTGTCAGATATATATCCAGTAAAGGTAATTTTGTAAATCATTGGCTCTCACCTAAAAATTGCAGACATCAATTTTAATTTTTTTATTGGAGGTAGCATTCTTTATATTTATTATAAAAAGTAACACATTGGTGATACATTGTCTTCTAAATCTGAAATACCAAAAAAGTATGAAGAAAAGTCATTCATAATCCCTTTACTAGGGATAGCTATTGTTAATTTTTAGTTGTAAGTAACCCTTTATTATTTTTCTATAGGGCCATAAATGAAGTTATACTTTAACATATTGTTTTGTACCTGGTCATCTTTCTATGTTAGAAAACACAGACTATTGATTATACTAATGATTGTATTATTCTATTACCCCACATATCAATCTCATAAATTTGAAAATGTGTATCTTTTTGTTTTCCACACCCTGTAAAGGTAGGATTATTACTAATTCCATTTCATAAATAAATAGATCCTGAGGCTCAGAGAGGGTAAGTGACTGCTTGAAATCTACAAATCAAGTAAGTGGCAGAAATAGAGCTTGCTGTATGACCTCCTGACACCAAATTGGTACCCTTTCCACAGCGTGCCTCTCATCTCTCTAATGGAGATAATGCAGATGAGGGGGCCAAGCAAATACTCATTATTGTTATTTATTTTAAGAGGCAGCCTAAAAAGAGTCATTGCCTTGGGAGCAACTTCTGATTTGGTCTGAATCTAGGGCAGCGTTGTGAATTAAAATTGCACAAAGCCTTCCAGGACTGCAGGCTGAACTTGTTTTAATGCAAAACATCATTATAACGCACATATCAATATGCAATCAAATCCTACAATCAGAATTAATTCCTGATCAGTAAACATAGCCATAGAACATTAAAGGAAACAGGTCATTATTGAACTAGGACATTCAAGTCCTTGTGAGCAAAAAAGACAGACCCTATGTATGTACATTGATCTTGTATCATTACCCTTCTGCTATTTTCTTTGCTGGGTGATAAGTGGTGCAAAATCTAGCAGGGGAGAACATCTTGCTCTGTAGTTCTAAAGAATCTAACCTGTGCTTAGAAGGCACAAGGAGTTTGAACCAAAAATTCTGAAGAATTTGAGATTCTGTAATTACTTCTTTATTCTCTACCCATTGCTTTACAAATCAATGGATTCTGGATATAGGGTGCTGCAAATATCCTGTTTGACTTTTTCCCCACAAAGTCCAAAGGTGAGGTATATTCTTTCATCAACGATAGTTTGCTATTTATCTACTTTCTCATTTACCTTTTCTTGGGCCTCACATCATCTTAGTCAAGATTTTGGTTTGCCTGACCAGCTGTCCTGGATGCCTCCAAAGACTCTGGACTGCCTTGAAGGCCCTGAACATTTCAATAAGACCTGGGACGAAAGACTACAGTGAGAATTTATTCCTACTGGATTCCCGAATGCAAATTGCCAGGCCTCTGTTAAAATGTAATTTTTAGAGAAAGTAAAATTATGACTTCCAAACACATAGAAAAATGAATATAGTTAAAGACATTTTATTCATGTGGTATCAGGGAGCCAGGAAAAATGGGACAGAACTGATTTTTCCATGGGTAAAATGGGGGAATCAATTAAAATCACTACCAGACAGGACGAAAGTTACGTATATCTGTCAATTACCTACAATTTACAAAGAGCAGCAAAATTTCTTAAAGACGCTGAATGAGGCGAGGCTAGTAATGATAACCCAGAAGGATATGCTATAGATATGCATAGTTTTTTCCTGTACTTCCCCAAAATAAAAGAACAAAGGGCCTTCTCAGCCAATTTCAATAGGAAAAGACAAGCAACCTGAGTAGTATTAGATCACCGCCAGACTGATCCTTTTAGAACTCTGAATTCACCTGACAAATTTAAAACAAAAATTTTGGTTCCTAAGTGTCTTCAAGATGCTTGAAAGATAAAAATGTCCAAATTAGAATATTAGAAAACAAAGAAAAACTAAATATCAAAATTCACTAAAATATCCCATCCTTTATTCAGAGAGTTCAAATTGGGTTATTTCCTGAAATGTGTTATACCCTTTATAATACAAACTAGACTCTCAAGATCTTCAAAATACAAGCACAGTTATCCAATTCTACTGCTATGCTATACATTGTTAGCTACAGCATTTTGCTGCTGAGATTCTTTTTTTTTTTTTTAAGATTTTATTTATTTATTCATGAGAGACACACAGAGAGAGGCAGAGACACAGGCAGAGGGAGAAGCAGGCTCCATGCACTCGATCCTGGGACTCCAGGGTCACGCTGTGGGCTGAAGGCAGGTGCTCAACCACTGAGCCACCCAGGGGTCCCCTAAATGATTATTTAAAGCAGCTTTATTTATACTAGCCAGAAGCTGAAAACAACCTAAATGTCCTTCCTAGATAATGGATGTACAAAATGTGGTATATTCATGCAGTGGAATACTGATCAGCAATAAAAAGGAAATAATTACTGATAAATGCATCAATGAATTTCAGAAACATGCTGGGTAAAAGAAGTCAGACACATATGTGCTTTACGTACTGTATGATACCATTCTCTAGAATTGGCAAAACCAGAGTGACTAATCTAGAGGAAATGAGTGGTTGCTAAGGGTCTGAGGGTGGAGGAAGTGATTAATTGTAGAGGGGTAGTAGGTCACTTTTTGGGATGATAGACATGTTCTTTATTTTGATGATAGTAATAGTTACATGGGTGCATCTGTCAAAATGTACTTAACTATAGACTTAAAACGGTAGCATTTTATGTAAATTATATTTAAAATGTTGATGATAAAAATAAAACAAAAACCCCCAAAATATGTATGTACTGCAGGTGTACTAAAAATAACAAACAGGAAGTAGTGTGATGGACAGTTTGAATCACCCTGCTGTGGTTATTGTCTCTGAAACCTCATTCTTTGATATAGACTGGTTTTTTTTTTTTCAGTGTCATTAAAAAATAATTAATGGACTTTATTTCTTAGAATTGTAACAGAATTCTCATGTATGCATTCAGTTTCCCCTTTTATTATCATCTTGCCTTAGTGTGGTACATGTTATACCTGATGAAGCAGTATTGGTAGATTGTTACTTAAGTCCACAGTTTATACTAGAATTCATTCTTTGTGCTGTATAAGTTTATAGATTTTCACTAAAGCATAATGTCATATACTCACCATTTCAGTATCAAAAATGATAGTTTTGTTGTCCTAAAAATGCTGTACGCTCCACATATTCCTTCTCCCAATCTCTGGCAACCACTGATCCTTTTACTGTCTCTATAGTTTTGCCAAACTATAATTTTCTTCTTTCACTTTTTTAGATAGATGCTATGTACAAACAGGTTTATGTTTCTTATTTCTGCCATCCAATCAGATTACCTCTCCTAACTTTTTTCTTTTATATAGTTTATCTTTCCCTGAGAACCTCTTGGAGGATGGTGAAAGAGATGTGCCCTCTATAAGCTGCAGCAGAGAGAGCTATTTCTCCCCAATATCCATTCTGCCCTTCTTCCTTTTAATAATAAAATAATCCCATTCTGTCAAGGTTTGACTGAACCCTGGGCTACTTAGCTAGAGACTACATTTCCTACCTTCCTCGTATCTTGGTGGCCCATGGGATATGAGTTTTCAATAAGTTATCAATAAGTACAAGTGATACGAACTGACTAGATAAAATATGACATTTACCATGTAATTTTAAAGATTTTTGGTTTTAGTTTAGAGAGAGAGAGAGAGAGCATATGAGCAGAAGAGAGGGGCAAAGGGAGAGGGAGAGAATCTTCAGGCAGACTCCCCACTGAGTGGGGAGCCCAACCTGACCAGGGATTGATCCCAGGACCCTGAACCAAAACCAAGAGTTGAACGCCTAAGCAACTGAGCCACCCAGGTGCCCCTACCATGCAACTTTAGACTTGTGTCCCATTCTTGGACCATACTCCTTAAAGGTTATTGTGAATTAATATACATCTGATGGACAAACCTAAGCCTATGAGGTTAAAGTAAAGGAGTGGTCAAGGGAGCTCAAAGGAGAATCAGGGGACTGTGGATTTATGGGAGCTAAGGGAAGCAAGACTTTGTAGATGTGATTAACATGATCAAATAAAACTGAGAAATCCAATGAAACAAGGAATGAAAGGGAATTGATTGTTAGTCTCAGTTTTCTTATCTATAAAATGGTTATCTTGCGTGGTTATTACATGGTTAGCTAAACTCAACTAAGCTTCTGGCTTATGGTCGGTTCTCAAATTTTAGCTTCCTTCTCTTTTTGTGATCAATGTTTTACTCCACAAATACTTATTACTAGTGAGGAACTCTGCCAGAGGCTGGCTATGCACTGATGACAGACTCTGCCCTAAAGCACTCTGAAGTGTTGTAGGGTAAACACCTAAACAGGCCAGGGCTGTTTCTTGTCAAGAGTGATATGATGAAAGGAAGTATATAGAAGTTACCTGATTTATCTTGCTCTGTTTCTTTGGTTTTGGCAGGTGGATTATGACACTTAAAAACATCTCAGGTGCAAAAAACTTTTTTTTTGTTAACATGGTATCATTGATGCATGAAAGTGTTTCTAGATTATTGGATACGATGCCAAGCAATGCATTCTTCTTTTTTTTTTTTTTAAGATTTATTTATTCATATCGATGCACAGAGAGAGAGAGAGAGAGGCAGAGACACAGGCAGAGGGAGAAGCAGGCTCCATGCAGAGAGCCTGACGTGGGACTCGATCCGAGGACTCCGGACTCGATCCGAGGACTCCGGACTCGATCCGAGGACTCCAGGATCATGCCCTGGGCTGCAGGCGGCGCTAAACCGCTGCGCCACCGGGGCTGCCCCATTCTTATTTCTGTATGTGAAAGTTTTATGGTTTTTGAGGAACCATTTAAAGTCGAAGGAAATACCCATTCACTAAAGTTCTCACTCAGAACTCACTTCCTTGTACAAAAAAAAAAAAAAAAAAAAAAGCTGGTGAATTGTTTTTAATTGGCAACTATCGAATTCATTTATATCCACAGTTACTCAAACATGTTAGGAAGTTCACTTACTAGCCCTATCTTTTGAGTTTTATTTTACATGCAGTAAAATCTATCCCTGTTATGAATTTTGTCCAGCAAAAAACGGTGTCATCAGGGTACACCTGGGTGGCCCAGGGCGTGACCCCGAGGTCCCAGGATCGTGTCCCACGTCGCGCTCCCTGCGTGGAGCCTGCTTCTTCTTCTACCTGTGTCTCTCATGAATAAATAAAATCTTTAAACCCCCCCCCCCAAAAAAAAAAACAAAAAAAACCCCAAAAAGGTGTAATCATTAACACAATTAAATTATCGAACAGTTCCATCATTCCCCCTCCCCCAAATTTCCCTAAGCTCTTCTTTAGTCAACCCCTTTCTCTGGTCACCATTGATCAGTGCTCTGTCCCTTTTTAAGCACTTTTTATCGTGAAATGATTACAGACTCACAAGAGACTGCAAAAATAGTGCCGAACCTCACGTATCCGTCACCTCGCTTTCCCCAGGGGTGACCTCTTACGTAACTGTGGTACAAGATCATAACCGAGCCCCGTGCGCTTGAAGGCGGGTTTTCCTTTCACGTCTTCAACTCACCACGCTTTTTTTTTCCCCACACAAATTTAATTCTGTTGTGTTACAAGGAGCAGATGCTAGTTTCCCCTCAGATGTCGGCTGTTGCATTTTCAGTCTTTCAGCTCGATTACCACAGTTACTTCTACGTTTTTCTGTGGTCTTTACCCCACAGTCGCCCCCCCATCCCCATTTTAATTCTGCTGTTTTTTCTTTCTTTCTTTTTTTTTTTTCCTGAGGTACGTGCCCCAGAGGGTACTACTGGAACTCTCGAACTGCTACCGTCTATCTGGGTCCTTAGGTCAAAGGAGGGAGCCGTGTTTGTGACTGGTGGCTGAGGCGCTTACAGGACTTTCAGCGCGTGCACGGACGCCGGCCGGCTTGGACTCCAACCTCGGACAAGGTTCTCGCTCCGCCCCGTCTCCAGCAGTCACTCACTGGTTTTCCAGGTATGTGGCTATCTGTTGGAAGGACAGGTGGCGACGGCGCAGCCGCCCGCCTGCGGCACCTGCACGGGCGGCCGCCCTCGTGCTCGCGGAGCGCGCGGCCACGGCTCGCTTCCGGCGGCGCTGGGCTGGGGGCGGGGCCTCGGCTCGCGGGGGCCGGGGCTGCTGCGAGGCCACGCCCCCTGGCCCGAGTCCTGCGCGCGCGGCCCGCGACGTCAGCCCCTCCCCCGCGCGAGCCAGGCCCAGGGGGCGCGGCAGGCGCTGGTGCGCATGCTCCGCGTCGGTCGCCGCGGCGGCTGTGGCGAAGGGAGGGCCGGGCCTGCCCGCTGGGGGCCGTCGGCGCGTTCGCTCCCGTCCTGTGCTGAGGCGTCCGTGGCCCCCGGGAGCCCGCCCGTCGACCCCCCCGCCCGGGCCCGCTGGCCGGACGGCCGCTGGCAGAGCGCTGGGCACCGCCCCGGCTCCCCTCCCCCAGCCCGCGGCCCCGCCTGCGCTAGGCCGGGGGCGGGGTCAGGGGCCGAGCGGAGCGGGGTGAGTACTCGCGCGGCCCCCGTCGGCCCCCGTCGCCCGCGCCGCTCGCCGCACGGGCCTCCCGCAGCCAACCCCGAACAAAGACCCGAAGGCGGGGCCCCGGAGCGGGCTGCCGGGGCGGCGGGGTCGCGCTGAGCGGGCTCCGGCGCCCGCGGGGACCCGGGAACAAAGGCTGCTCGGTGACCCGCGGTGACCCCGACGCCCAGGCCCGCTCAACTTGGAGGGGTTTCGGACTCCGTGAGAATCTGGGAGGGATGGCTGGCTGGCATTCACAGCCGGCAGCCCTGCGTCCCCCGAATAACCCCTCCACGCGTAGCGTCTGAAATCACGGATTGGGGCGTAGTCGACTCATTTAGAGGCGCGAACATCTGCGATGGCAAAGCTTACGAACATCGAGGAAAAGTAGCAGGATAGTTGAGAAGGGAGCCCTGCATGCCTGAGAGGCCCACCTGCGGATGAATCCGTCATCTAGGGCACTGTGCCCTTGCTCGACTTTGTGTTGGTCAGGGCTCAGGCCCAGCACTTACTTACTTACTTACTTACTTATTTATTTATTTATTTATTTATTATTTATTTATTTTTAAGATTTTATTCATTCATTCACACAGAGAGAGAGAGAGAGGCAGAGACACAGGCAGAAGGAGAAGCAGGCTTCACGCAGAAAGCCCGACTTGGGACTCGATTCCGGGTCTCCAGGATCATGACCTCGACCCAAGGTGGCACTAAACCGCTGAGCCACCCGGGCTGCCCTAGTTATTTATTTTTTTAACTGGAAGTGCAAATTATTCCTGACTGGGAGAGAAAAAAAAATACCCCTGAAGATTGTGGTTTCATTGCCGTATTGCCAAAATTTTAATTTTATTTATTTTTGATTTTTAAGATTTTGACCCCATTCAGCTCTCTCCTTCATCATGAGTCCAGTAAATCTCTGCCACGGACTGGCTTTGTGCGAATCATGTTTATAACTTAAAAAGTTATGATTGCACAGTGACCTCAGTCTCCAGGGGGCAAAAACTTAAGTCCGTACTTCTCAGAATTGGGAAACAGGCCCACTGTAGGACTCGGCAGCATTGTGGGACCCCAAGTAGAATCCTTCCCTTGTCGCCTCGGAAGAGTCCCAATACGGACAGAAGGAAACATTTACAAAATGAAAATCTGATCAAAAAAAGCAACGTTGAGCCCTTGAGAAATTCAAGTTAAGGCATTGTAATTACAAGGATCAAAAATCGTTGTTGGTGTTTTGATTGAGGAAGTTAGTGGAAACAATTCCTCCTAGTTCTACACTGGATTCATTTGGATATGGATAGACTGTTAGGAGATTATTTCTCCTTACCTTCTCCCTTGGCCACTCCTTTCCCCCTTTATTTAATATTAACGGAGACACTGCTACATCGTGAGACAGTCAAGTTGGGCATAATGTTTTGTGACAAATTATAGCTTGATAGCGGTTCCTAATGCTTATAAATTTCTGAGAAAGATAAGCAACGCTTTAGGAAAAATGTCAGGCAGTGTTTGAATAATAAATATAGTCAGGAACCATAACAACAACAAAGTGCCTTAGAGATTATTTAGTGATTACGTGCTGAAAACAAATGTCTTCAGGGGCCAAGCCCACTAGGTATGAAACTATTAGAAAGTAGGGGAATGGAGAATCAACGCTGCCTAGAAGCATCCGGGTCAGGGAGAGGTTGCTGAAAACTGTGCAAAACCAGAGGCACCTCTGAGTACCTCAGGCCCGGAAGTGCTGATCTCATAGGTTTACAGAACCCAGGAAGATAACTTCCTATGAGTTTAGCTTTGAGGTTAGAGGTATTTCGTATTACCGTCATGTAATAGCCTTTGGAGAAAACTTTAAAAATCACCTCTACGCTAGCTCACTCAGAAACCTGCAATGGTTTCTTACTGCCCACTGCTTTAACTGGAATTCTTTAGAGTTTTAGGGTCATCAGTAGCTGTCTTTCCTTCAACTTGCCAACCTCCACATAGCTGAATTTCTCAGCTTCATGGTGGCCAAAGGAAAGAAGGAAGCATACCACTTCTCAGGAAAAACACAGCTTTCTTAGAAGTAAATATTTATTGAGTCAAATGCAGATTGTGATCTCAGATTTCAAAGATACGCTAGTGTTTCTTACACTATGGTTCAGTTTTCTAGACTTTGTTAAGGTTCAGCCTACTTTCCAGCGTTTCTTAAGGGGAGCTCAACTGGCGTGTGTATAGGGCTGCCTCATACATTGTAAGATGCTCCTTGTACCCAATCCCTGAGCACTGAAGTGCAGTAGCAATTACAACCTCTCCTTCTTTAAGGGCCCACTATTATCTCACTCATTTCCAGATATGCCCTTTGAAAATGGTCCCTCCTAATGTTGGGAGTCATTGGACCATATATGCCTGTACTTTACTACCCAGCTTATGCACAAGTATTGCCATTTTATTTTTAAAACTTAGCAAACTTTTTTTTTTTTTCTTTTAAGATTTCATTTATCTACTTGAGAGAGAGAGAGAAAACACACACACAGGCAGGGGGAGGGCAGAGGCAGAAGCAGATGCCCTGCTGAGTAGGGAGGCTGAGGTGGGGCTTGATCTTGGGGCCCTGGGATCATGACTTGAACTGAAGGCAGGCCCCTAGCCCACTGAGCCACCCAGGTGCCCCAAAACTTAGCAAATTCTGTTCAGGCCCTATGTTGAGTTTTTCCATCTTTTTGGCATGGCTCTGTCTCCACTTGGTAAGTCCTTATTCACATACCATATTGAAGAACTGAATTCAAGTCTTCCAGACTCTCTTTTAGTCTCTGATTTTCCTAGGAAACATTTGACACTCCTTTCTATGAGGACACATACAACAATATGCTAGGATATTATAGGTGCCAAGTGAATGAGTAAAAGCTTGTGGAAATAAGAAAGGACATTAGTTTTTAATGAAGACTTTGTTAGAAGAAAAAGGGAATGTTTGTTTCATTGAAAAGTGTCCAACTGCAAATTTTTTAATGGCACTTGGTAGTATATTTTAAAAACACATTGCTCTATTATCTATTTTCAGAGTAGTACTGAGTCTGTAGCTTCTGATACAGTACTGCTTTTTTTGGTCTCTTCTTGTTTGTTGAATGACTTTGGCCAAACTCATACACCATTAGTTCCTGGTTCTGGCCTCATTAGCATACATGTAGACTAGAGTTAGTTCTTCAAGTCCCATTCATAAGCAACAAGAGGGGGCATCTGGGTGGCACAGCCCCTCAAGGTAAGCATCCTGCTCTTGGTTTTGGCTCAAGTCATGATCTCAGGGTCCTGGGGTTGAGGCCCGTGTCAGGGGGGTCTGCTTGAGATTCTCTCTCTCCCACCTGTCCCTTCTGCTTGTGCTTTCTCTCTGTCTTAAATAAATACATCTTAAACTGCCCCTCCCCACCACGCACAAAAACCAGAAGTAACAAGAAAATTGGTGGATCAGCTGAAATCATCACCAGTTGTGGAATAGTTTCTCTTACGTGCTTGCAGAGAAATCTTGTTTCATATAAAAAATATGGTAATATAAAAATAATGACACTGGTATCAGAAAGATTAAGCCGTATAAATCTGTTGTTTGGATGGGAAAAGACCAATTGGTGAATAGGCTTGAATGTTGAATTGAAGAAATGTACTATTGAGAGGTAGAGATATATAAAATAAATTCACAAAATATTTAATTTTTCTTTTATTCATTATAACTTTTATGTAATGTAGCTCTGTTATAGGTGCTAAGACACAAACTGATAATCAGAGATTCTCAGGTATTTAGACATTGCTCTGTTGACTTTTGGTGTTCTTTGCTGTGAAGGAGATGGCTGAGGCTACCCTAATTTTTGTTCCTTTGTACGTAAACTCTTTTTTTCTGTCTGTGTCTTTGTTTTTTCTTTCTGTTTTAATTAAGATATTCCACTAGGCTACCTCTAGGCATAACATTTTGTTTTTTTCAACAGTTTTTTTCAGAAACAAAGTGAATCCTCTCAATTTGTAAGAGTAAATATGTTTGATCTCCCCCACTCCCAGCTCAGGAATAATTTTTCAGTGGTATGTTTGCTTATGATTCCAGTTCAGAAATGCCAGTTACTTGTAGATTGCATTTGTATTCTTTGTCCTTCTATCAATCAATATGCTTTGTTTTCATCTTGATCCTTTTTCTTCTGTGTTTGGAGAGCATCTCACACGTATATGCTAAAATACTAATTAGATTTTTTTTCTAGCTTCTGTTCTTTTCTTTATTGCCTCTCATATAGAATTTAAATCTTTGCTCTTATTGTATATTTGAATTCCCTTCCAACTTTTTCTTATTCAGTTTCTTTTTTGCTCTCAGCTGTTGTTTCCCACCTCATTTCTTGCTTTTAGAGGCTTTGTTTTTTCTTTCCCTCTTTTTCTTTCTTTTTAAAAATTTTTTTTCCCTCTGTCTTTTTCAGTTGGGAATGTAAAGTTGATAATTTCCAAGTTTTTCTTCTGATTCCCAATGTAAGGCCACTATAGAAGGGAGCTTTCTCTCTCCCTTTATGTGGTGGTTTTCTTGCCTATGGCTCAAGAGCATCGTCTT